>NC_059359.1:19988878-20633878 GCF_019703515.2 Myxocyprinus asiaticus
TACATGCCCTCACATACTGGCTCTATAAGGAGTCTCTTCGTCAACAGTGGGAAAACAGAAAACCCTGGAGTGTCACAGCAATATACTCACCATACAAACTTAGAATTATGACACTATTGTGTCTACCAAGGTTAGCAAAAAGCATTTGAAAAAAAAAAAAAAAAGTATTTTGTCATTTATAAGAATTTCCATTGTACAGAGCAAAGCATAAAGAGAAATGTAATCCTCCAAATATATATGTGAACGTTTTTGTAGTCTATTAAACCTTAAAAGTGGGGGGAAAACCTTTAAAATTATATAGAATCATAAATCATAAATGCCAATTCTAACTGTTAGAGCATGGCGCTAGCAAGGCCAAGGTCATGCACTGTAAAAAAGAAAATCCTGTTAAATTTACGGTAAAAAACTGGCAGCTGTGGTTGCCAGCAATTCACTGTAAAAAAATACGGTAACCACGTTTCATGCTTTACGGGATGTAATTTTGATGCCTGTATATTTTACGGTGCATTACCGTCATTTATATTATTAAATGATAAACTTGATATTAACCTTCTGAAACTGTAAAAATCTGCTTTTTACTTTATAATGTATTGTTAATCGCGGTAATAATTACAGAAGGGCACATGATGACATAAAGTTAATCAATAAAGGCCCTTCCAGGAGCAATGACATGTAGAGACAGTGTCACTCACACAAACACTAAGCACCATCAGGGTAACACATGTGAAATTAAAATAATACAATAAACATTAACTAAACTACATCAAATATAACACAGAACACCCCAAAGTACATAACTGATATTAAAAATAAGAAGAAACATAACTATTCTCATAAAATATAATAATGTAATGGGTCACGCAGGGAATTCTGGGAACGCCTGATTATTGTTTTTTACTGTAATTTTAACAATAATTTACCATACAAAGTACATGTACTCTCTTGTTAAACATGATATAATATTTTACCATTAATTATACGGGAAAATCTGAATTTTTACATCTAAAAAATGTAATGTTTAAAAAAATAATCTGTAAAACTACACGTATTGTCTTTTTAAATATATAAAAATGTTGTACCGTATATTTTAAGGTTACTACACGTTTACCAATTAAGGGTTTTTTACTGAAGCATTTTTACAGTCTTTTACTGTTAAAATTACATTTTTTACAGTGTGGGGTCAATTCCCAGGGAACACACCAACTGATAAAATGTATACCTTAAATGCACTGTAAGTCTTTTTGTATAAAAGTATCTGCCAAATGCATAAAAGTAATAAAGCAATAAGCCACAAGGAATGTGCACTACATTGGTTTTACTGGTAAAATTGTTGTAATGCATAAGTAATGACTTATTACTTTTTATAAAATGGTGGCAACAGCACTATGAGAAAATACACCAATGTTCAATAAACAGTTCAATTTATAATAAATAATAATCAGAATGTTAAAAATCATCTGCCAAGCAATATAGTTAATTATCCTAACTGTAGGAGTTTGCAGTTTCCAAGCAACATGCTGCATTAATATAGAATGTGCGGCCACATGTGTGGGTTTATAGTCATTTTACAATGGCTTCGAATGTGGCTCGTCCAATCAGAAATTTAGAGTCTGAACTATGTGCTTTTTAACACTTAAACAGGCAAGAGTGGAAAATGATTTGCAAAAAAATCATTTCATGTCACTTTTTCATATCATTTATCATTTCAAACATATCCAAAATAATTTGTTTATATTTTGGATATTATGAGTTGTATGTCCCAGGATACGTTGCCCTATTACGGTACAAATTAAGGCCCTATTAAGGTGTGTGTGTGTGTACTATGTTTATACATAAGGATAGTAAAACCTGAGATCACCAACCTTGTGGGGCCCAGCCAGCCGTCCCCACGAGGGAAATGGCTTATTAAACATACTAAACAATGTTTTTTTGAAAATATAAAAATGCAAAAAGGTTTCTGTGAGGGTTAGGTTTAGGGGCAGGGTTAGGGGCAGGGTTAGGGGATAGAAATTATAGTTAAATCTGTACAAAATCCATAAAATGCGTGGAAGTCTATGGAGAGTCCCCACAATGATGTAAAAAAAAGTTTGAGTGTCTGTTTGTGTGTGTGCAACAAAACTGAGAAAAGTTTAGCTGGTTGAATGTATGACATGTGTAAGTGTAATATGTGTAATATTGTGGATTAACCCTTTTTCTTCCCTCAATCTAGCAACGTTTCTCAGGGGATACAAACATTTAAAAATGTGCTAAATAACAGCATGAACAACATATTACTTAATTTCCTGCTTCCGCATCTTAAGGTAATGTTCATAATTAATATTAGCAGTTTTTAATTTTAATTTTAATTTATTTTATTTTTTTTACTGAAGAAAAGTAAGATTAATACATAAATAATTATCACAAAGTCAGCATGTACTGCACCATGTTGGTTTTAGGTCTGGCTGATTTAATGATCACAGAAAATTTGAACCAAGTCATGTGAAACACATACTCAAAACAGACCCAACTATTATAAATGATAACAAGATTGGGAGAGAAACTCTTTCTCATACCCCCTATAAGAAACTAAAGAGTATGTATCTTGTAGTGCACATTGCCTGTTTAAGGGTTAAATGTAATTTAAGAATGGATAAAGAAAACCTTTACAAAGTAAGAATAAAATGTCTGAAAAAAGTCACATGAAGGGTCACTTCATCATCACACCCAACACCTAGATTGCAAAATCAATGCTAACAGAAAAAAAAAATAAAAAATAAAAATCAATGCTAACAGAAAGAAAGAGACCAGAACATTCTATGAGTAGATGTTTTCATTAAGCTATAGGATTTTACAGGTTCCCCCACTGGGGTGGAGTAAATATTTCTTTTTCTTTAAGTGCTTCATTAGAAAAAGTGTTTGAGACCACATCAGGATTCCTGCGAGCTGAGGAACTGGGAGCATGTATAATGAGCAGTATACTGCGACACAGCGTCTGTGACAAACAAATGGTTTAAATCTACTTTTAATGTGAGTCTGAGGTAATTGAATTTAAGTCAAAGTAAACAACAGTATTATGCTGCAGCAGCTGAAGTTTTTGGAAGTTGTGTCCTTGCATTTAGTGGGGTATTTGCCTTGTTTAAGGATCCTGGTTGTGCTACCTCAACAAAACACCCCACATTGACACAAGTAATATAAAAAAATATATATATTCTTCTTTGCAATAGTTTTCCCCATCTAGAATGAAGATATAACATAAAATGCAGGAAGTTTTGGGAAAGTTTCCAAACTTCATACACTGTAAATAGTGGTAACCTAAATTGTTACTCTATAAATCTATTTCTAACTGATCTAATCCTTAAAATAATTTTTGTTGGTGTAACTATAATCTATTTGGGTTGATTCAGTGATGTTAACTAATATTTTTGACTTAAATCAAACAAATCAGTAAATTTAGATGTTGCCACACAGAGCACATTTTTTACACATAGTTTTGTCAGGTAACCTTAAATTGTGCTTCATGTAGTATCATCTAAATTATTTTATTCAAGTGAAAAATATGATTTAACATGATTGAATCAATCTGAACACTTTAGGTTATACCAACATTAGTAATTTTAAGCGTTAGATCAAGCAGAAATAGAACCTTAAAGTAACAATTGCACTATTGCAATTAGTTTTGTTACCCCTTTTTCAACAATGTTAATATAAACATGTGCTTCATGTGGTAACATCTAATTTAACTGGTTGTATTCAAGTCAAAATATTACTGATATCAATCTGAATACATTAGGATACACAAGGGTAAAAATTACAGTTTACCACTTTTTACAGTGCACTGAGTCAAATATCAAATTACTATTTTATTTAAAAGCATATGGACTTTTTATATACATTTGTTGAAGATGTTTTGCCACTCATCCAAGTGGCTTTTATCAGTTCACCGGACATTTTACATTAGAACAGCCTGGAAGACTAAAAACCTTGGGTGAATTGGGTTAATTTAATAGAACTGCTCACTCTTAGAACTGAATCCTCTGTTGCAGTAATCTTCAGAAGATGCAGAATAAAACTATGAGATGATTAATGAGCTGAACAGATGGTTGTGCCCTGCACTATACTGGTTTCATGTGGACACGTTAGGATGCATTTAATGGCACAAACAAGAAGGAAAAGAGAGAGAAATATTTCTTTCATCAACATGTTGTTTGCATCTGACACCAAGGATTGGTGCCACATTAGAAATGAGTCCTATACAGCAGGATATTTTTAGGGGACGCACTCACTAATTCATTGGCTCTCACAAATGTCAAACGCTCCGTATCTGAGGAAGTAGCCTGAGCGAGTGCACTCTGATCACCCAAACCAAAGATGTTCAGGCATTTAGAAGGCCCCACAACACCACTTCAAGATTCAAATGAGGGCTTCACTAGAATGGAAAGTGAATGAAAACAGATTTAGTAATTTCTTTGGCTGGGTCAGTAAGCACTGTCCTCGTGTTTGGGATTAAGACACAAACCAAAGTGAAAATGCACACAACACTGCTAGAAATGTTCTATACAGTAAGCCATTGTGATTTATCTTTATTCATGATGATTTTTTTGTTGTATATTTGGCCTTTTGCATCTTTATTAGAGAGACAGAGAAGTATCAGGACACAATGCAGTCCAGATTCAAATCTGCATTACCTGTATGAGTACCACAACTCCAATACATTAGGATCATATGTGCTAACCGCAAGACCGCGGCTCCAAAACTTCATTCATGATGATTAAATCTATAGTCATATTAATGTTGGGAAGTCACAGCGGGTCTGATTTAGACCATTCCCAACCAATCAAGCTGAGTTATCTCACAGAACATGCTGACCTGCAATCAGGTCCAATTCATGATCCATCACT
This sequence comes from Myxocyprinus asiaticus, assembly GCF_019703515.2. NCBI lineage: Eukaryota > Metazoa > Chordata > Actinopteri > Cypriniformes > Catostomidae > Myxocyprinus > Myxocyprinus asiaticus. The sequence continues at coordinate 19,993,756 of NC_059359.1, forward strand.
TTGCGAACATTTCCATTACTTGAGATAGATTATCTAGATTGCAATTAATCAACAAGGTAAAAGAGTATTCTTAAAGGTGCACTTAGTATTTCTTCCTCATTTAAAAATTGTTACTTCTAAAGAAATTAATTGTAATTTTGAAACATATATATAATATCATCACCACTCACATTAAAATGAAGAAACCAGTCATATCAGTAATCTTATAAAAGCTGTTTTATTCTACATGGAGAGGGTCCCCTCATGGGGGCTGCCATGTTAGAATCACATGACTAGCCAATTACTACTCGCTTATTCTCAGTAACCACCCTATTATTAGACACTTTCACTCATGGATTAAATTAATGCTGGTTGACAGTGAATTGCAAATTTCTACAATGGCATCAATAACTGAAAACTGTTGCGTTTGAATAATGCTGCATCTAAGCTGCTAAGTGTCAGTGTAAGTCCAGTGAAAGACGACATATTCAAAAAATTACTGAGTGCACCTTTAAAGGGATACCAAAAATGAAAATCCTGTCATCACTTACTCACCCTCACGTTGTTCCAAACCTGTATATTTTATTTCTTCTTTAAAACACAAAGGGATGTTAGGCAAAATGTTAGGGATTGACAGCCTCAGTCCATTTACTTACATTCTATGGAAAAGAGATACAATTAAAGTGAATGGTGACTGGGGCTGATAATGTTTGGAAGAACTTGAGGGTGAGTAAATAATGACAGGCTTTTCATATTGGGGTGAACTATTACTTTTAAGTTCAACAAGCCATGGACATATCAATAGCTTAGCTGATTCCAGTGCAAAGACCCGGCACACGTTTTGCGAAGTTGAAGTTGGGTTAAAAGTTGACGGAAAATGAATAAGCATACGCAGTTTCTCGTAACTCTGTTTCAGCTCTGATTGGAGTGAATTAGTGTTGGATTAAAAACACCTAAAGAGTCACAGAGCAGAGCTTTAATGTCTGTGTATAGGGGTCTCATACACACAGGGCACATGGCATTGATCAAATTTCCCTTTCCTGTCTCTCTCCACAACTGTTTGGGGCCACATGCTAATTTAAGGAGAAAATATTAGTCACTTTTTGGAATGGAGGGATGTGGGGGAAAGGAAAATAAGAAGAAAAGAAAAATGAGCCATCCAAAAAAAAAAAAAAAAAGAGACAGAAAGAGTTAGAAACAAAAAGGAGAGTGGGAGAAAGAGGTTGCATAACGGATTTGTACCCTATGGACCTAAATGCATAAATAGTCTCTCTCATAATAATCATCGCAGTTCCCCTGCTATTCCACAGACCATTGACAAATGTGCAAAAAGCAGATATCCCTGCATGTTCCAAATAACATACACTCTCATTCAAGCTAAGAACTGAACACACACTGAAACTTCCAAACCTGCAATGAAGTATTGTGAAGGCAGGATGGAGATTGAGAAAAATAAGCTCTTAAACATTCAACATGTCGTTCTAAATCTACTGTTCTAGAAGTCCACTTCAACAGAGATTGGGAGTTGTGTATGATTTGTAATAATAACACATAAACATGTCCCTCCAGAGAGCATCCAAAGCTGAGATCATAGCTTGGAAGATGCAAGAGTGCACACAGATTCATGGCCATTCGGAAAAATAACAGAATAAAACTGTTTGGAGAGCCAGTGTTTTCAACCCTACTGTTTCAAGAACAGATCAGCAGAGAAAGCTGGTGGCAACTGGCAACACAACAGTAGCAGGACCTTTTGGAAGAAGGCCAGCTAAAATGCTTATCTCTTAATGAGGTCATACATCTGCTACTCAAAGAGTCTTTTAAAACGTACAACACAATTTATTGTTGCAGTTCATTTGAGGTTGCACAAATACCCATTTTTAAAATTCATACATTTTTACTAACTTACCACTTAAAGGTGAAGTGTGTAATTATTTCAACGTTAAAATAATTTCTCCTGTCCCAACTTAATACGTAGTGACAACTATAAGTAAGCCATTTGTGGGTTGATTTCCTCAAAAAGTGTAAAAAAAAACAAAACAAAAAAACAAAGTGGCTCTATGGTGCTATCAAAATATTGCTCTCTTTGTTTGAACGGCTCGACCTCACCGCTTAACCACCATAGTATGATGCATCATTGGAAAAATTAGCTAGCTAGTGACAACTGTTTTCCAAAACCTTAGTAACTATGTCGCACATCCATTGTTCGCCGACAGAAGCCATTCGTGTTAAAGCACTTTCTCTTAACAGCCTTTTATCCCTTAAATGGCTGCATTTGCTTCTACGGGGCGTTTCAGAACACTGCTTTCTGCAAAAAAAGTTGCAAGTCTGTTTTTTTAAGTGCATGTAAACAAGGTCAAAGTTTTGATAGAATGAAAGATATACAGTATATGGATAAAGATATAGAAGCCTCAGTGAAGTCAAATGATGTCCACACAGCAAACTAGCAAGGGACTATGCTTCAAATCACAGGTAGATAGCTGTAGTTCCAGCCATACAACTTTGCGATACAGTTTGCGAATGTTCGTTGAACTATGATTTCGGGAAACACCAAATCGTTGAACTATGTTGGTAATGATTAAACTTGCGACCATAGTTGGCTAACAGTGCTTTTCGGAAACACACCCCTGACCGAAATAACAACATTGGTTTGAAAATGGCATGAGCATGGGTTGGGACTATATATTTGCTGACCATTAGAAGACAGGGGGAGTGTTCTTAAACCTATTTGAAAACTGTCATTATTTTTGCAATTTTGTTTGGTGCCATGGTGCAGACATTACATACTTTTTCATGTTTGTTTGTCTGAGCTACAATTAACATGAATCTCAACAGTCAGAAGCAGACTAAAGTAACCACTCAGGTCTAAACATCATTATTTCAATAATCTCAGTTTATCCACATTCGTCTGTCCTTCATCCTCAGCAAAAACAACATAAAGCATCTCAGCCGACTGAGACTGAGCAATTGAAAATTGACTGTAATTTATCATAAATATTGTCTGCAGCTGACCTGCTACTGGCAATACAGATGTGTTATTTGCCACACCGTTATTTACCTTGCCAAAAAGAGACAGACTGACTGAAAAAAGAGGAGGGAGGGGAGATGAGGCAAAGGAATAATACAGAGCTGACTGTCATTTGACCAAAACCCCAGCCCTGGCTCAGACACACTAACTCCAGTTAAACCAGTAAAAACCATTTACGGTAAACTAGGATAAAAGCCCCATAATGTAAAACAGCTGGGACTGAATTTCAAAACACATACTCAACCTCCACACCACAGAGTGTTTAGCTGGCTGTGGTCTGGGTTTAGAGTAGTGCCATATAGTGTTTATCTATGTGTGTGTTTAATGTGTTTGTGTGTTGGGGGTGGGGGCTGAACCCCTCATCAATAAACCAGGGGTTAGTGAGTCATGGCAATATTGTACTCCACCCATTTTTCCATGTTTAATACTCTAGTTTAATCTCAAAGGCTGTGGCAATGTGTATTTCTATGGTAAAATCTTTGGTTTGGCAAACCCATTGGCTTAGTCTGAGTGTTTTGAATCACAAGTTCATACAGCAGAGTTATTGTTTATGTATATCCCCAAGAAATATAATTCACATGCCAGATGCTTCACATTCTGAGCCTTTTGGCTGTTTTTATGCAGCTTGGTGCACTTTTGTTTACTTACATTACCTATCCCATAAAAAACCATTACAGCCACACAAGAACAGTCCAGTTTGGAGGAATTGTGAGAAAGCGTCATATTGGGGGCAGCTCTAAACCACCAGAATATCCACTTACAAGCCATAATTATACTAAAATAAAACAAATAATCTGGCAGCTAGAGGCTGTTCTGATGTATCCCAAGTGACAATGGATAATGAGGGAGTGCAAGAAAGTGTTTTGAATGTGAGCTTTTAAATCCTGGAGGGCTGCAATATGATGATGAGTCAGATGAAACAAAAGACGCATCTGCACTTTTGATTTATAAGAATACCTGGAAAGATGAAATCTGACTTTTTGCTGATGCTAATTCCTTCACAAGATGCTCTCTCTTTCTCTAAATACCATTGATTTTCTTCTGCTGTTAGATTATGGCCTAAATGTTACACAATTTATTCCTTTTTACAAGCATCGCATTTGTTTTTACATTTTGTTTATTTATTTTTTTCTTTAATACAAACTACAAATTGTTACAGAATTAAGAGAGTGGAAATCAAGAGTAAAAAATAAACAAGCATAATAAGTGTCCACATACATATGAACATATAATCACAATAAAATATCCATATACATATATATAAACATCCACATAAACAAAAACTAAAAAACACACACACACACACCAAAAAAACCCAAAAAACTTTTATCCAGAGCCTGTCTCCTTAAAGTAATCTAAAAATGGGCTCCAAGATTTTATAAAAAGATCGGGTTTCTTTCTGACACCAAATTTAATCTTCTTGAGTTTGAGGGCAAAAAGTAGGTCAAAAACCCACTGACGGTAGGTTGGCGGAGATGGCAGCTTCCAATTAATTAGTATAAGTCATCTAGCCAACAATGTGCAAAGTGCAACATTATCAGTCTCTAAGGTAGTCAGTTTAACATTTTCTGGAAGAACCCCAAATAATGCTGTCAAACGGTTAGGGTCTGTTACTGTGGTAAACATTTCTGAGAAACAACTAAAAATTCTCCCCCAAAATCTTAATAACTTAGGACAGGACCAAAACGAATGAAACAGAGAGGCTGGTTCCACAACACAGCATGGACAGGTAGGGTCCAAATCAGGAAATATCTTGTGGAGTTGCACCTTAGACCAATGAATACGATTAACTATCTTAAATTGAATTAGCCTATGCCTAGCGCTAACTGAAGAAGAATGTATCCATTTTAAGCAGTATCCCAAGTTTCATTTTCTAACATAATACACAAGTCATCCTCCCAGAGAGATTTTAATAACCTATTAGATGGGTTTTGTTTGTTATTAATTATACTATAAATCCTTGAAATGGAACCTCTTATACAATTATGCTGATTTAAAATACACTCCAGGACACCACTAGGAGGGGTGGAGGGGAACTGCGGGAAATGTTTATGGGCAAAGCTCCGAGCTTGAAAATACCGGAATAATAAATTTTTCTTTAAGTTGGTCAAACAAAGCAAAATTATTATATATAAATAATTGATCAATCGTAATTAGACCTTGTGACTTCCAAATATTGAAAGCCCCATCAAAAATCGAAGGTGGAAAGGAAACATTACTGGCAATGGGTGCAGCTGAAGAAAGACACTTAAGCCCTAAAGCTCTGCGTAACTGAGTCCAAATCCTCAGAGAATGTTTAACAATTGGATTCTTAATCAAATTACTATGTGTAGGAGGGACAGGAGAACAGAGCAAAGATGTTAACGTGACTGGGGAACAACATACAGCCTCTATTTGCACCCAAAGATGTTTACACGACTGCAAATCATGTTGTACCCAATACAATACCTTTCTGAAGTTGGCTGCCCAGTAGTAAGTTTGAAAATTAGGTAAAGCCAAACCTCCCACCTCCTTTGGCTTAACAAGATGTTTTATACTTATTCGCCTTGGCTTGTTATTCCAAATAAATGAAGAAAGAGTTTTTTCTAGACAGGAGAAAAATGACTTAGGAATAAATATGGGTAAACACTGAAATAAATATAAAAATTTGGGAAGAATGTTCATTTTAACTGTATTTACCCTTCCTATCAGCGAGAGAGGAAGGGGTTTCCATGACAAAAACAAAGATTTTGTGAGATCAAGTAAAGGGCTAAAATTGGCTTTAAATAAGTCAGCATGTCTACGTGTCACTTGGACACCCAGGTACCTAAACTGGTTATTAACAACTCTGAATTGGAAATTTTAATATGAGATACTTAATGCAGCAGAATTCACTGGAAACAATTCGCTCTTAGAAAAATTAAACTTATAACCCGAAAAAGTACTAAATGAGTCCAATATTAAAAGTACTCGACAAATTGAGACTAGGGGATTGGATATAAATAAAATAAGATCATCAGCATATAAAGAAACTTACTGTTCTTGGCCAGCACGGAAAATACCCTGCACCTCTGAGTCAGCACGTAGTGCAATTGCCAGGGGTTCAATAGCAATAACAAATAAAAGCAGGGAAAGGGGGCATCCCTGCCTTGTGCCCTGATATAATGAGAAAGTGTCTGAAATAATATTGTTTGAGCGTACAGATGCTGTGGGAGTAGCATAAAGGAGCTTTATCGAAGAGATGAATTTTAGACCAAATCCAAACCTCTCCAAAAAATGTATATGATAGTTCCACTCGATGCAGTCAAATGCTTTCTCAGCGTCTAGTGAGACCACAACTTCAGCGTTAATAGAATGAGGTGAATACAAAACATTAAAAAGACACCTAATATTAAAAAAAGAGTGTCTATCTCTAACAAAACCAGTTTGATCAGGTGAAATTACTCTATGCAAGGTTTTTTAAAATCGAATAGATAATATTTTAGCTAGTATCTTGTAGTCACAATTTAAAAGCGATATGGGACGATAAGAACTGCATTCGGGGGGGGGGGGGTTATCTTTCTTGAGAATTAATGAGATAGTAGCTTGATAAAAGGTTGGGGGTAATTTTGAATTTTGGAGGCTCTCTAAAAAAAACAAAAGCAATACTGGGCATAATAATTTAGAAAATGCTTTATAAAAATCGGATGGGAAACCGTCAGGACCTGGGGCCTTGCCTGTTTTCAAGGAAGCAATCGCGTCAGCTATTTCTTCAGTTTGTATATCCTCATCCAAGAAATTACGCAGAGTCTTCACTACAGTGGGGAAATCTAATTTATCTAAAAAAGTATTCATTAAAAATGCATCTTGGGTGGATTCAGAGGTGTACAAATTTGCATAGTATTGTTTAAATTGAGAGTTTATTTCTTTATAGTCAGTAGTAATAATTCCTAAAGATAAACTAAGTTGGGGTATCAAACATGACGTCTGCGATTTGCGAATATGATAAGCTAAAAATTTACCCGTTTTATCACCAAACTCGTAGACCTTATGTTGACCACGTAAAAACAAATTCTCGGCCTCAGCGGTCAATAAAAGATAATATTTTGTCTGCAAAATCTGACATTCTTTATAGAGGTTGGGAGACGGATTCAGTGAGTACTGAACATCAATAGCTGTTATAGAACTAGATAATTCATCTAGTTTCCTCTTTCGCTCTTTATATTTATAAGACGAATATGAAATTTATTAAGCTGCGCAGATAACATTTTAAAGTCTCCCAAATGGTAGAATAAGCCATACCTTGAGTACTATTAATTTCAAGAAAAGAAGATATATTTGAAGAGATAGATTTTACAAATTTTTTGTCACTTATAAGAGCAGAGTTGAAGGACCACTGATGCTGCTTTGGAGGTGCTTTTGGAAAGCTAAGTTCAAGAACAACTGGTGCGTGATCCGATACTACTATGCTTTCATATGAGCAATCCTGAAGATAAGGAAGAAGTTTGTTATCTAGAAAAAAGAATCAATTCAGTAGGACTGATGTACGTGAGAAAAAAATGAATATTTCCTTGTTGAGGGGTTTAAAAAAACGAAATGCATCACAAATACCATAGTTATGCAGGAAAGATCGAATAATCGCTGCACATTTTGAAAGAGATACAGCTTTTTTTGAGGACCTATCAAGTCGTGGACATATCACACAATTAAAATCTCTACCCAGAATTAATGAATGAGAATGAAGGTCGGGTATACATGACAAAAAAGAGGTAATAAAGGCAACATCATCGTAATTAGGAGCATAGACATTAGCAAGAATTAGAGGGGTTGAAAACAAAGTTCCTGTTACAATTACATATCTGCCCTTATGATCTGCAATAACTTGTAATACCACAAACGGAGTAGATTTATGTACTAAAATGCCACAACCCCTAGACTTGAACTGAAAATGTGAATGATAAACTTGCCCCACTCAGTCTTTTTTCAATCTAAATTGGTCAGAAGAACAGAGATGAGTTTCTTGAAGAAACACAAAATTGGCTTTCAGTTTTTTAAGATGGATCAGAACCTTACTACGCTTAACTGGATTATTCAGACCTTTACAGTTCCAGCTAACCCATCTCACCAACCCATCTTCATTAGCCCTACCACCCATCATTTAAAGAAAAAGAAGAAAAAGAAAAAAGAAACCCAAGTAGTTATACAAGGAACAATAAATACAAAAAAGCATGTAAAAAATAAAAAAGAGCAATGGCCCAATCTTGTGCTCTTGAGATAAACAAAAAAATAAGAACATATTAACACACTTCAAGAACCCTAGCGCGAAGACCCGCCCCCCGCCCTCACTGCCACCCCCCACCTCGCGCTCTTGACCTAAGCTAACACTCCCCCAACTAGAGTGTACGCTACCCTGAGGAAAAACCCCAATGTGCGTGCAAAATATTGTGTTTCTTACCTCGGACGCATCTCCGCAAACAAATAACAAATACAGCGAATGCAATCTAATACAAATAAACAAATATTAATATTAAACAATTATAATTTTTTTTGTATTTATTTTATTTATCTAAACATATTAAACCACTCAGTTAATAAAAGTGCTTTCAATAGTCTCTGGAAGAGTGAGAATGAGACATTAAGTTTCAGTAATTTGTGCCTATTCAAGCAGGTAGTAGGTGTTGTTTCACAAAAGTCATTGCCGTGGCCGGAGTATCAAATTTGTGTTCAGTGCCATTCTTTGTGATTCTGAAGCCGGTGAGACCCTTTAGACCCTACTTAACATCTGGCATGGACCTCAGTAAACATTTCACCTCATAGTAAGTGGCCCGCTTCTTGGCAATCTCAGGCGGAAAGTCTGGGAAGACAAACACAGTTTTGTCTCTGAACTTAAGCTGCCCACCCCGGCTCGATTTTCGCCAAATATCCTCCTTAACATCGTAGCGATGAAAACAAATAGGCTTCGGTGCAAGTGTGCGATGAGAGCAAGCAAGGAGTGGAGGTTCAGGCAGATCAAATATTTCTGCTAAAGCATCTGCCACAAACCTCCAAACCTTCCAGAACTCCCACCAGGCGAAGATTAGATCTGTGGGAATGACACTCTAAATCGATGCACTTAGCTTGCAGTGAAGCGATCTCTTTCTGAAGAGAATCAACCGTAGGCTCGAGCGAGTGAAGACTGGTCGTCCATTCTGAGGTAGCGGTCTCTAGGCTAGTTAAGCGCTCACTGGGTTTTGAGATCTGGGTTGCAGAACTGGGTTTTGAGATCTTCTTTCAAAGTTGAAAATGTGTTGTGCATTTCTTCTCGTACCAGAGATATTTCACCTCGAATTTCTGTGGCGTGCGCGTCAAATTTTGCATGAATTCCACTTTCAAGCCTGCCGATGGCAGCCATAATCGCAACACCCTCAGGCGAGGAAAGTTCGTCACACTTAGCGTTTCCAGAGATGAGCCACCGGCAACAGCCAAATCGGCCTTCTTTTGTCGTTGGGCTTTTGAAGACATCGTTGGAACTTGAATAAGAATTACAATAATTGCTAGAAGTGTCCAACAAATACACGAGGAGTAAAAAGAACGCTGTATCAAGTGTTAAAACAAAATTTAAAAGCCGATTTGCGGAGCTCCCGTCTTATGCGACCTCACATGGCGGATGCTAAACCGGAAGTCCATTTGTTTTTACTTTTAACTAAAAGACAAAACAGAACTTGGTGGAGAGTGGCCATTCACAGCACAGGTGGATTTGTATTATTATGGAAATTATTATTTCAAAATCTGAAATTATACTGTGAGAAGGAGGAGGGTGGGGCATGGCCGTGACTACGCACACCCGGCCCCCAATTGGCCTAATTAGCCGAGGAAAGGGATAAATGCAACCAGATGTGGCAGTTTGGAAGAGAGAGAGCCACATGCAGATGCTGTGTGTGCATTTGTGTCTTTTTAAGTTTACATTAAATATTACTTCGACTGTTCAGCTGGTTCCTGCCTCCTCCTTGCCCATCCTTTATACTGTTACAGATACAATCATTATAAAATCTGCTCTGCATATCGATTATTGAAAACTTAAAGCTAACACTTTTCAATAAGGTTCCATTTGTTAACAAAAGTTAACATGAACTTACAATGAACAATACTTTTACAGTGCTTATTCATCTTGGTTAATGTTAATTTCAATTTATAGTTATACATTTTAAAATCAAACATTAGTTAATGCACTATGAACTAACAAGTATTAACAATGTATATTTGTATATTTATTTACTAACATTAACAAAGATGAATAAATGCTGTAAAAAATATATTGGTTATTGTTAGTTCATGATATATAATGCGTTTACTAATGCTAACGAATGGAACCTTAATGTAGAGTGTTATCAACTTGAACATACGTAAACATCATCAGTATTATCATGGTGATAAAATAACAAAACTGCTCAATCTCTTATTAAAATTCTCAGCCATGCAGCTGATCTCTGAAATTTAGATTCTTAGAAAACTGACGGTGTCTAAGCTTGTTGGGTAGGGCAATGGAACACTTATCGAGCATAGCTTATGCAATAGCTCTATGGCAACTCTGCAGCTTGGAACTGTCCTCCAAAAAGAGAAAAACAGGATATGTAGGCCCTTCCTCCTTTATTGCTCTCTCTTAACTTTCTCGTCTCTCAGGGTTCAGACAGCACTCTTCCACACTTGCACGTGTCACAGCGAGCGAGCTCACCAGTCACCACTCCACACACATCAAAGAGTTAGATTCCAGAAAACCATCAGTGGCCACACCTTTGCTTCCTCTTTATGTATCTCTCAGGTAAATATGAACGTGTGTGTTTGGGTTGATGATCTGCAATTGATTCTAGTCCTGAGGTTTCTACCCAACCGGGTTATGTCATACCTGCCAAATTTGCATGACTTCACACAGGGGTGGGTGTTATGACCAAAATCTTATATCATCGTATGAGTAATTTTATATGACGGTAAGACTATATCACAGTATAGTTATTTTTGCTGGAAATATAATGAAAAATGTGGTAATGCCTATTATTGGATAATCCAGTTAATGCAATACTTTACAAATAAATGGTACTTCATCTCATTTGATAATTGTCCCTTTTTTATTTGGAACTTTATTTGGATGGACACACACCAAAACAGAAAATTATTAATAAGTCTGGCATCAAAGGAAAAGGGCATTATATTGTGTATCACACACACACACACACACACACACACACACTCACACACACACAAACATACACACAAAACAGTAAAACTAATATTATACAACAAAAAGTTCTGAATCTATATTCTGATTGGATAAGCCACAACTGAAACCGTTGTAAAATAGTCTACAGTATATAAGCACACCTGTGACCACAATTTAACTGAATTCTATATTAATTAAATCTATATTAAAGAGACCCTATTATGCTTTTTGGGATTTTACATTTCCTTTGGTGTGTAACATAGCTCTTTGTGCATGTAAAAGGTCTGCAAAGTTACAAAGCACAAAGTCCATGCAAAAGGGGGTTATTCTCTCCCACAAACAACACTGCTCAAGAACTACAAGAAACGGGCTGTTTGTAGTCCAGCCATTTCTTCCGTAAAGTATCTACGTCACTATGTAACACATTTGCATAATGCAATATGCATTATGGGGCTACTTTGGCCCACCCTCAAACAAACGTAGTTATAGCTGAGGCCAGGATGAGTTGGGTTTGTGTTGTTGCCATGTCAAGAAGATGCTGTTTTCTTCACTGCAAAAGCAAAACCTCTTTGTTTGGACTTCCAAAGGCAGATGAATTGAAGAATCAGAGGTTAAAATTTATTTTTACCACTATTCCTCAACAGTACAACCACAACCAATGCCGGATTTTCAAGTCGGTTACTCCTGAAAGATGGTGCAGTTCTCACATTGTTGGGACAATCTGGAGCTTCAGGATCACAACCTGTATGTATGCTTGATTATTTGTAGATTTATCTGCTACCAAGAGTTCAAATGCGGAGTTTTGTGTTGTAGCTACGGTGTACACCCAGTGCACAGCTGTAGGCCTCAGCTAACCTGCTAGCTAATATTATTGTGTTGAAATACTTTTGCTAATCAGCCGCGGGTCCACTTTCACCTACAATTGTATAGAATTAAGCAGATTGTTTGTCTTCTTACTATCATGAATAGTGATCAAGTGTGGAGATGGATTTATTTTTACAAACGGTCATTTTACATCTGCAATCCATGGTAGGGCTCGGCTAACTTGCTATGTAATGTTATTGTTTTGGTAAGGGTTTACTATTCAGCTGTGGGCCGGCTTTTACCTAAAACTGTGTAACAAATGGTCGATCTCAAGAGTCTTATATAATTATGTAATTACAAGCTGTAATATTACAGCTGCTATTCACGGTAGTCCACGGCTAACTTGCTCACTAACCGGGAGTAAGCCTCTGTTCTCCATTCATATCTCAGGCGAAAAAAGTTCGGCTACACCTATTACAGCAAAAGATGACTAACTTAGATGCACTACATGTCTTTAACTTGAAGCTTTGTTAGGTTTACAGCAATCAACAGTGTACTTGTAAGAAAGCTACCAAATTAAAACTTACCACTGTGAAACATCCTGCTCAAGTCGTGCTTGCGAAGGTGGTTCGGCTCGATCAGCTTGTTCTTCCAAACTTTCATTATTTCATTCTTTATCGGACTCAGGCTAGAGCTGGTACGGCAAAAACCAACGGCACTGTTACCATAGTTACAATAGTGTTTATAGATGCTCAGGAAGACTCGGGAGCTGAAACTCGGTTATGGTAAGGGGCGTTACATTTCCGATACACGCTCTACGTGGTTGACCAATCAAAACAGACTAGGCCAGCTGACCAATCAGAGCAGACTGGTCTTTTCGGAAAGGGGGGCTTTAAAGAGACAGGAGGTAAATCAGAGCGTTTCGATCAGAGTATTTAAAGCGGGGTTAAGAAATGTTCATTATGAGAAAAATATTTTAATGTCTTTTTTGAACATTAAAACATGTAAACCTATTCTAGTAGACCCCCAAAATAAAACTATGAACCTGTAAATTAGCATAATATGGGCTCTTTAAGTTGTGCTCAGAAACTAAACAATTATACTCCACTTCCCGTTAATAACAAGTTCTTCATATTTCCATGTTTCTGTGCTGCTCTCACATGTAAATTACATAAAATACAAATTGTAGATAACGCCCAGCCTTTAACCTCACAGATGGAAAAAGCTACAGATAATACGATAAGACTGCTGCCATGGCAATAGTTCTGTTCTAGTCACGAATGTTTTTAAGAGTAATTACTTAAACCAGAATAACAGTCACCAATGAACAGAAACCGTTTCTCATCAGGGTGTTTTGTGGTAAAAGACCTTTTACAGCAGCACAGTCAGTGAGACCAAAATGGATAGGTGAAGCTTTTGTTTTTTGGCCTTGTCTGTTGTTATATTTCAGTCTCAGAGTGTTTTAAGTGGTGTTAAAAGTTTTCTGCCATTTAAAGGCATGGAAACGAGAACTCCTCAGGCCTTGTGGGGGACCTCACAATTTGACAGCCGGTTCCTCCTACACTGTAAAAAATGTCTGTAATTTTAACAGTAAAAGACTGTAAAAATGCTACAGAAATAAAACTTTAATTGATTAACAAATATTAACTGTAAAATATACAGTAAAAAATGTTATATATTTTAAAAGACAATACAGTAATTTTTACAGTAAAATGTTGTAAAAATTACAGTAAAAATCAATAATCGGGCGTTCCCACAATTCCCTGCATGACCCATAATTTTTCATGATATTTTATAGGAATAGTTATGTTTCTTCTTATTTTTAATATCAGTTATGTGCATTGGGGAGTTTTGTTTTATATTTAATGTAGTTTAGTTAATGTTTACTGCATTATTTTAATTACCCTGATGGTGTTTAGTGTTGGTGTGAGTGACACTGAGCACTGTCTCTACATATTTATTGGTCATTGCTCCTGGAAGAGCCACTATTGGTGAACATCATGTGCTCTTCTGTCATTTTTACGGTGATTAACAATACATTATAAAGTAGAAAGCAGATTTTTATAGTTTCAGAAGGCTAATATCAAGTTCATGACATTTTTTACTGTAAATTTAACAGAATTTGTTGTTTACAGTGCCAGCGTGGTCATGTAAATTACAACCGTTTTAAACTGTAAAATGTACAGGCTGTTCTTTAAAGTTGTTTACATTTGTACTGTATTTTTTACATAATTATTCTGGCAACCACAGCTGTATCTTTTTTTTTTTTTTTAAACAACAGGATTGTTTTTTACAGTGTAGGCATTGTAGACCAAATAACCACAGACTACATGACTGTGGCTTCACTGGTCCTGAGACACGTGGAGGCCAAACAAACAAAACACGTCTTTACCAATACTGGGTTTTTACACACACGGTTATATTTTATCCACATATAGGTAACAGATTCAAATTATATTCACATATAAGCATACATACTCATGTTTACAAACACAATGGTGTGTGCTGCCATGTTAAACTAAACCCTCTGAGGTGAAGAAATTAAAGAGATGGGCACTGCTGAGGTTTGAGCTCTTGAAAAGACATGACCAAGCACCACCATAATTACATAGGTCATAATTTATATGGCCCAGAACATGGAGAGGCAAAAACCAAAGCAAAAAATATAAATAAATTAAAAAAATACAACTTACTGTAACGTATTTAATGCCGGAATGATCATACCTGTACGTTATACCATATTTTTTAACTACAACTTTTTTAAAGTGCAAGTTTGTTGACAAATAAAAATAAAAATCACAAGGCAACTTTTGTAAGGCAGATATGTATTCAATTCAGCCAAGCTATGCTTTCAAAGAGAACATTGGTCTGTTTGTTCATTCTTTCTCACATTTGTTCATTCTTTATTTTGAAAGTCATGGCTGCATTATACAATAATTTGCTTATTCTGGAAAACAGTTTTCATTGCATGTATATTGCATGATTATAATAATTAAAAAAAAAAGCACTTTCAATGAAAAGGTGCATGAATCAAACATCCATCTCTTTTACTCAAAAGTATGGCATTCAGAGTTTTTACTCTGGGGGTGAATGTTTTTCCAAACAGGAATTTTACAATAATTCCACTGGAATGTTGATTAACACAGCAGTATGACTCTTCACATTCTTATCTAACCGGAAAAGTGTCCTAGCTTACTAATTCCTCAAACTCGCTACTTCCTCTACCGATCCTCTTCCTCTCTGCTTCCGCTGTCCACCTACAATAAGACAGATGCACTTTGGACCAATAAGACTATGAGGCAGCTCTGCTCTAAGTGAGTCATTTGACCTGTTCATGCTGTAGAATCATTGACCCTGACCTACTTTGCTTTGAACTCATGATTAATTGACATCCATTGTATTGTATTGGTAAAACGGTTATTTGTTAAGTCAAATTATGTTTAAACTAATACCTATAGTTGCAGGCCTGGTGATACATGTACATTCCTGCTTTGGTAGTGTTTCTATCAGTACTGTAAACAGTACATTAGTTCCAAAAACGATTTGGTAATTTAAGTCAGGCTTAAAAATGTAAACTGCAAATTGTATTAGATATCAAAATATCAAACCAAGTGGTATCTACAAAGAAATTATTCTAGAGCTTTTCTCCCTTACTTTTAACATGTTCCACTAAGTTTGACAACCAGAACGAGTCCAAATACATTTTTGTCTTAAACAGTGTATTCATCTTTTAAAACCTAAAAACCCTCTTTTTGTTAAATGTTCTACTTGAAAAGTGTGCTTTTCTTTGACAAATGCCACATGGTTTTATTTTTTGTTATCTAATGCAAATCATTCGAAAATTCAGACATTCATACAGCTTAAAGTGTCCAAATACTTTTTGGGGCTTCTGTAAATGTAATGTGAATGTGATCTGCTTCCATATCTGCACTTATATGGTGTGCATGAAATGCACAAGACGTTAGTTTTTTTTACATAAATTATAACTACTATGTGTATTCTTCTAAATGTTGTAATTTTAAGCATACATTGTACAGTGTTTATGTCATGAGCTTCGGATTATTTTACTGTAAATTTTATTTGACAACTTAATGAATTCTGAACCCTATTAAAAATGTATAATCCATTCGTTACAACTCTCTGACTCAAGCGTTTATCATTTAGAGATCATTAAAAAAACATTAAAGATTCTGAATTATCCTTTTCCAATAATCTCTCATTTCAAATAATGACAATATTTAGTTTAGAATAAAACAACTCTTGCAGAATGTTGATAAAAAATATATTTTTTGTTAAATCTTCATCAGAAGTGTTCTTGGATAAACTCCAAGGAGCTGTTAATTTTAGCATTGCACTATCTGAGCAATTCTCATTTTAAACAATCAGGGCATGAGAAAGTCCTATAAACGAGATTACAGAAGATGATCGAAGAACTGCATTTGTTTGTTAAACTGCATTTGAGTGACATTGCGCGGATGTTTTTTAGTTTTTGTTTTTTCCCAATGGGAAAGAAGAGGTTACCCTCTTAATTTCAGTGACACCGTCAAACATGACACCATTACCATTCTTTTAACATTAGTTTTTCTAATATATACAACATAAACAAACATTCTTCAGAGGAAAGGCTTCTACTGTTCAATTTCAAGGATGAAAGGAAAACTGGATAATCTAAAAATCTTGGATCTTAAACTGTTGCTGATTGCTCTTGAGATTGTGACCCAGTTAAATTAATTGCTCACATGAATTTCTGTCGCTAGCTTAGGTCAAAAGACTGATGGGGAGAAGAGTTCGTTTTTAAGGAATAGTTCACCAAAAAATAAAAACCTTTAATAATTTTTTTTTCCTTACAGTGAAAGTGAATAGTGTGGTGATTTAAAATGCCAAGCTCAAAATATAAAAATCATCATAAAAATATCATAAAAGTAATCCATATGAGTTTTGCACTATATTCCAAGTCCTCTGAAGCTACACAACCAAATTTGAGTCATTATTCAGAGAACATTGCCCTCTGTTGGAGCTCAAGAGCAGTTTTCAAATCAAGTACTGGTCTTAAAATCCGTGAGAACCAGTGGCATTTGGCAACAATGATGTTGCAGCATCATTTACGTAGTCCATTTCAGAGTTTAGGCAGAAAGGAAGATTATCCACGAATAATGACTTTCACTTTTCATTATATGGAAACAGCTGCTTGGACATTCTGCCTAACATCTCCTTTTGTGTTTCATGGAAAGACTGAAAAGACATGAGTGTAAGTAAATGATGACAAAATGTTAGCTGTAAAATGGAAGAAGCTATCTGTGTGTTTGTGTATTTGAGAGGCCGCCAACATGTCAATCACAATTTTATGAATGATTGGCCAGTAGCTGAGATTACAGGACAAATATGAGCTGCGTTTCCTCTGTCAAAGTAAAACAAAGCACGCAGTATGTCATCCACAGAGGGGAAATGCTGAACAAATGTACTTGTCTGTGTTCACATATGCGCATGATCATCATGAGCTCATAATGGCATAAACATCCTGCACATGCTCATATGTATACCTATACACTTATACACACACAACTCTCTTAAAATGGGGGGTCTCTAGTGTGATTACCCCTCCAGTCCTGGCTAAATTGATAGCAGATTTCCATGAGCATAGAGCTTGCACGTGCGTGCGCGTGCATGTGTGTGTGTGTGTGTGTGTGTGTGTGTGTGTGTGTGTGTGTGTGTGCGTGTGTGTGTGTGTGAGGCCCTCCGGAGTCTGGGCGTGCAGTCAGAACACATGTGAGAGAGAAAGGAGAAAAAGAAAGAGAAATAGAGTGCCGTGGTCCCAATAGGACCCAAAGGAACATCCCTCCAGGCTGGAGACCCAAAATCACAGCTGTAAAGTCAGCTGAGCAACCTCCCAGTGTGGGACAAATTTATGTCAGTTCCAGCAACGTAATAACAGTGGAATTCTAAAATAATATCTGAGTCAGAATAACTGAAATATCAGATTTGATTAGGGATGCGCCATATTGAAATTTTGGCTCTAATCTTGAATCTTAAATGCTTTAAGTGAAATCAGACATCAAAACATTATAATTAAGTTAGCAAAAGTGCTGTTGTACTGTATATCAGCATACAAAAGAACGATGGTGATGGTGAAGTTAATTTCAAGTATCTTATATTTTATTGACAACATAGCCAGATATTTTGTCTTTTTGTGCTCCACTAATAAAAATAGTTCAGTTCGAATCCAAAGCAAGATCAACTGTTGTATGTCACCAAGCAATGCACAGACAGAATGCCTGTCAGGAACACCCAAAAAAGACTATGATATAAACAGTGAAGCATCCCAGTGCTGCTACAAGAAGTATCAGCATTCTTGGAACACCACTTGCCCAACCAGATTAGAGAACCAGAAATAACTGTTGTATAATGTATACCTGTTTAGTCATTCGGAAGCTGGAATAAAAAAAGGATATTTTGTTTTAACTGGGTAAAAATAGTCCTGATAATATATGCTTCCAATATCGTCCCAATCAGAATGATGTCAATCATAATAAAAAACACTAATATTTGCAATTATATCATGCATCTCTAATAACTTTTTAATAATTTAGCCTTTCAAGCAAATCAAACCAAGACAGTGCACACACAGTACATCTCATCATTTTTCCTAATCAGAGACTTGTTTAATTACAGTTAGCCATGTTAACTGCTCTAGTGTCCTCACCACCGTTTAGTCTCATTGAGAGAGGCATCATTAAACTATCACTACTGTCCACTCACTGAGTTTTGATTAACACCATGTCATTGTTCTTTATGGTTAATAAACTAACGCAGTACTGAACTCTGAGATAACAGACTCCTAACCCCACCAGCATCTGGTCTGAATCACCACGCTGTTGGCTGGCAAATTTATTTGCAGACACTAATATGAACTCAAGCTCATTCTGGGCTGTTAAGGAACTTTTCATATGTGTGCCTTTTTTCCCCCCTCTGTGTTGTTTTATTTGAAGGGTCTGGACAGTGCTGCATGTCCTGAGTATAGTAAAGCTGTACCACATAGGAATTTACCTTAAGAGGCCCGTTTATTTATTAGACAGAGCAGCAAACATCTGGATCAAAATGAGGTGGTCACACTGCCTGTGCAGACAGATGGACAAACCACAGCAGGTTGTTCTGATAATAAAGATAATGCTGTGCTGAAAGCATTGATGTGTCTGTATTTTAAAAATATATTTTTGTGAATATTAAAAAAGAAAAAAAAGAAAAGGAAAAAAAAAAGTATTTATTATATTTCCAGAGGTTTGGCCCAGGTCTGGATCCCTTCGACTGAGACAGTGTGACACACAACGCTGAGTTCACTAAGTGCAAATACGAGCATTAGGACAGAATCCAGGTGTATGATGATGAACTCAAAGACCTCAGCAAACAAAATTGACTTAAACATCTTCGCAAAGCAATGCTAAAATATTTTTCTGTTTGTCAGCTTAAAGATGAAGTGTATTATTCATTTATTTTTATGTTAAAATACTCACTCCTATCCCAGCTTAAGGTGTAAACACTCTCTTTGGCACTTTCTTAACATTACTCTCTTTGTTTGTGTGTCCCAACCAGTCCGACAAAGAAACATAGGCTTAAACAATGGTGTGAGTTTGGGGCGGGACTGTGACTGTTGGCAGATTGTGGGCGTGTTCAGGAAACCTGTTTAAAATCAAGTAATATTTTTGCAGTGACAGTAGTAGCGCAGAAATGACACACTTTTGTTTTAAAAGGATAGTTCACCCAAAAATGAAAATATTGTCATCATTTACTTACCCTCATGTTATTTCAAACCCATATGACTTTTTTTTATTCCGTGGAACACAAAATGAGATCAGTCACCATTCACTTTCACTAGCATCTTTTTTCCAGTCAATAAAAGTGAATGGTGACTGAGACTGTAATTCTGCCTAACATCTCCTTTTGTGTTCAATGGAATAAAGAAAGTCATACATGTTTTGAAAACAACATAAGTAAATATGAACAGAATTTTCATTTTGGGGTAATCTATGCCTTTAAAGATTTGCTATTTCTGTCTTAGCCTTTACAAAATGTACAATGATAATGTCCAAGTTTTGAGTGAATTCAGTTTGGGGTCTGGTATCACAGAATATCAGTGCATCACCCACTTCACTGTAAAAATAAACTGTTCACTCAACTTAACCGAAGCTAGTTGTCTTTTTGCTTTGACTCAGTCAAGTTACATTAACAAAAAATATCAATTTCTTTCAACTTAAAAAGTTTTTTTCAAGACAACTAAATAATTCACAGACAAACTGTTTATTATTAGTTATTAACAAGTTTTGTTCAAATAACTTTAATATTGTGGCACATAAAGTTACCCAGGATGCACTGCAGCACCTAGAGTTTTATTGTTTAAGGTCTGATTAAAGACCTTTATGAAAAGGCTGGACATCCAATAGTTTGAATGGGAGATACAGAGTTTTCAATACAAAGCTCAGTAATTGTGATACTCAACAAACACCATTACATAAAATATAAGCTATTAACATCTCCACACATCTATTAACTAACAGTACAAAAACAACAAAAACAGCACAAATAAAGTCCATAAATCGCCAAAAAAAAAAAAAAAAAAGCCTACAACACTAACCTCATTAATTATTCATGATGCAATGCATGCTGGGAGCTGGCAAATCTTTGGTTTTTCAACCAGCTTTGTTAAGTGAGTTGAAATAGCAAATACGATTGTTAATCCAACTTAAGTACAAGTTAATAGAAGCAAAACTTAACAAGTTAAGTTGCCATGAAATTTTAGTTATGTCAACTCAAAAAAGCTAGTTGATACAACTAAACCTTAAAGTCAGTTTTTACAGTGTTGTCATCACTCATCTCCCAAAAGGAAGTCCACTCTCTGCCAGCACATTCCTCCTAAAGCTCTCCGATTTACTCAACTGGCCATTTCTGCAGAGCTCTTCTCAAGAACGAGGAGGAAACCTGCTCCTTATTAAAGGCATCTTTTTTATCACCTTTTTGCAGTCAAAAAAATAACCAGATATTTCTGAATCTGTTTTTACCAAAAGGAAAAATCCATTGCACTTTGTCTGCCCTGAAGGTGACTCCTGGAAAAGATTTTGGATTTCCTCCCTCCTCTCACTCCTACAGTGAAGAAAATATTTTAACCCCAGTCCGGAGGTTTCTCAAATGTTAAAGAGTTGCCATATTGCCATATCGACCAAAATCTGCCTTACAAAGGCAAAACTGAGTAACTCAGCAAGGGATAGTTCACCCCAAAATGACAATTCTTTCATCATTTACTCAACCATATGTTGTACCCAACCTGTATGACTTTCTTCCGTGGAATACATATGGGGATGTTAAGCAGAAATGTTAGCATTGGTCACCATTCACTTTTACTACATCATTTTTCCATGCAATAAAAGTGAATGGTGACTGAGGCAAATATTCTGCCAAACAGAATATTTTGCACCGATATGACTATGCAAAGGTACTCAGAAGGCTGCTTTCTTAAACAAATATTTTTATCAAAGAATATTTGACATTATTATTATACAGTCAACAAATTCTAGAAATGAACACTGAGAAAATAAAGAATAAATAAAAATACAATAAATAGCTAAATAAACATCAGTACTGTATGTTCAGTATCAGTCAGTTCCTGACCATTTAAATAAAGAATCAATTAAAAATAGCTAAATAAAAATCAGTACTGTATGTTTATTATCAGTAAATGGCCGACCATTTAAATAAAGAATATATAAAAATAAAATAAACAGCTAAATAAACATCAGTACTCTTTAGCATCAATCAATTGCTGACCATTTAAATAAAGAATAAATTAAAATGACAGCTAAATAAAAATCAGTACTGTATGTTTAATATCAGTAAATGGCCGACCATTTAAATAAAGAATAAATAAAAATTAAATAAATAGCTAAATAAACATCAGTACTCTTTAGTATCAGTCAAATGCTGACCATTAAAATAAAGAATAAATAAAAATTAAATAAATAGCTAAATAAACATCAGTAGCACTGTTTAGTATCAGACAAATGTTGACTATATTAATACTGCTGAGTCAAGATAAACAGTGGCAGCGGTGTTGCACCGTATTCTGCTATACAAGTTCTGGGGAAACTTTCAATGGTGGGAAACCAGACTTTTAAATATTACATTTTGTAAATGCAATGACAGGAATTGTTCGGTTGAAGTGGGTAACAAACTGCAAATCCTGAACAAAACAGTTTGGTGAATACATGTTAGCTTCCACTCATCTGACAAAGTATGAAAGTGGCTCAACAGACACAATCCACCACCACCTGTAAATAGATGCTCTGATGTTTACCTTTCAATCTGCTACGTTACTGACTGCAATGACAAACTATAGCCGGCTAACATAGCAAACAGATGTGATAAACATGAGTGACATGGTTGTCAGGGACAGGGTTAATGTTATATTAATTATACTGAAAAGGGAAAATGATGGGTTCATTGTTTATTAACTTTCCAGTATGTATTTCACAAACTAGTTTGCAACTTACCGTGAAGACAACGCTGAACTCCGCATTGTCTGCAGAACCACCGTAAGCTCAGCTCTGTACACAATGGAGTCGGAGCGCGCTCTGCTGGATAAACTACATTATGACACCAATTCTAAATCAACCCAAGCATTGTTTTCTGCAGAGGCGCAAAAACCATATATGCAAAGTATGCAATGCCTAGGGGCGCCATGTAAAGGGGAGCACCAGCGGCTCACTAAAGGTGGCGCAATCGCCTCCTCGACCCCTCCAACATCACCCCCCTCCCCCGCTTATAATGGATGACCCCCCCCCCCCACAGATACATGGGGTACAAAATTTTGTTTTGCATACCCGCTTGGAAATGTGTAGTTGTGCCCCTGGTTTTCTGCATTATATGTTCTGAAAAATAAGTTTTCATATCTGCGCATATCAGAAAACATATATGCTGATACCGATATATCTGTGAAAGGCTAATATCGGGCACTAGTTTAAATTCATATGAAGGCTAAGAACTTGATGATTCTTGTAGGAGGCCCAATAACCTTCACAACAAGGCAGAAATGACAGGATGGGAGAGAGAAGGAGAGACAGAGAAAGACAGCAGGTAACCAGAGTTTGCCAGTTGCTGGACTCAGGAAGTCCTGAGCAAAAAAAGAAGACTGAGAGAGTAGGAAACAGAGGAACAATTTCCTGTACTGCCAGCGATTCGTCAACAAGAAGGAATTAGAAGAAGAAAATCTGAACTGAAAGTAAATTAACATTTTTTCCCTGAATCAATATTCATCTAATCAATTGTAAGCATCTGATATGCTCAAAACAATTTCTGCACCTAAGATTTGGGGATCAGTGATTTAATGAACATTTTGTTTATAATTCAATGTCTGTAACATAAATAACAATATCTGAGTTCTCAGGTCTCCACTGTCTGCTCCTCTTTTACAACAGAACACAAGGGAGTTTACCAGAAACAAGTAAAAGGAAACAGCTTGAGAGAAAATCTAGGTCCATTTCCCTTCGGTAAATGGACCTAGATTGTGACCTACACACACACACACACACACACACACACACACACACACACACACACACACGTTGGTGCGGCTATCCTTATGAGGACTCTCCATAGACATAATGATTTTTATACTGTATGAACAATAGAATCTATCCTCTAACCCTACCCCTAAACCTAACCCTCACAAAAAACTTTCTGCATTTTTACATTTTCAAAAAAACATCGTTTAGTATGTTTTTTAAGTGATTTGAATTATGGGGACACTAGAAATGTCCTCATAAACCACATTTACTGTATAATACCCTTGTAATTACCAGTTTGTAACCTACAAAAATGTCCTCGTAAACCACCCAAACCCACCTACCCCCCCACACACACAGACAAATGTCTCTCTTTTTTTCTGTCTCTCACATACATAATAAATACAGCTTGTCCTGACCTTATATTTTACCACAATTAATTTTACAATTGGATCTCATAGGACAAACTTGAATGCCTTTTCCAGAATGCAAAAAGGCTAGGTGGGTTATTATTTTTTCACTCCGTTGTCTACATGATTTAAAACACAATACAACTCTGAGTGAGACACTGGGAGGACAGCAGTAGAATCAATGGCTGCAGGCTTGAGGACAGATGTCAGAAGATTTTTATGTAACAATGATTTTGTTCCGTCTTAGATGCAGAGGAGTAACATTTTGACACCAGAGGTGGGTAGAGTAGCCCAAAACTGTACTCAATAAAAGTACAATTACTTTAAAAAAAAATAATTACTCAGGTAGAAGTAAAAGTACTAACATAAATAATTACTTGAGTAAGAGTAAGAAAGTATCCAATTAAAAGAGTACTCAAGTAGTGAGTAACTTGTTACTTTCACAAATGACATAATAGACATGAACTCCCCTATATTCCATTACATAATACACATTTAACATGTATTACAGAATTATTATTATTATTAATGGAAATTCTGTCATCATTCACCATCATGTTGTTCCAAACCCGTATAACTTTCTTTCTTCCATGCAACACGAAGTAGATATTAGACAGAATGTTTGCCTGAGTCACTATTTACTTTCAGTGAATTTTTTTTTCTCCATATTTTGAAAGTGAATGGTGACTGAGACTGTCAATCCCTAACATTCTGTCTAACATATTTTGTGTTCCACATAATGCAAAGCGTCACACTGGTTTGGAACAACATGAGGGTAGGGAAATGATGACAGAATATTAAATTATGGCTGAGCTATCACTTTAAAGGGGTAGTTTACCCAAAAATGAAAATTCTCTCATCATTTACTCACCCTCATACCATCCCATATATGTATGACTTCCTTTCTTCTGCAGAACACATTTAAGATTTTTAGAAGAATATTTTAGCTCTGTTGGCCAAAATATTGATACTCCAAAAAGCACATAAAGGCAGCCTGAAAGTAATCCATAAGACTCCGGTAGTTAAATCCATATCTTCTGAAGTGATATGATAGGTGTGGGTAAGAAACAGATCAATGTTTGTCATTATTTGCTAAACAGCAGGGGCGATATGCAGAGAATGTGAACCAACAAAAACAAAAGAAGTAGAATGTGAAGGTGATTTACTTCTCTGTTTCTCATCCACACCTATCACATTGCTTCTGAAGATACTGATTTAACCACTGGAGTCTTATGGATTACTTTTATGCTGACTTATGTGATTTTGTTTAGCTTTAAAATGTTGTCACCCATTCAATTGCATTGTATGGACCAAAAGAGCTGAAAATTTCTTCTAAAAATCTTAATTTGAGTTCAGCAGATGAAACAAAGCCATACACATCTGGGGTGGCATGAGGGTGAGTAAATAATGAGAATTTTAATTTTTGGGTGAACTATCCTTTTATGGGCTCTTGTCAGATCTGGATGAATTTGTCAATAAGAGAGGTTTGGAACTATTTCTAGTCATTATTATGGTGAAAACGTGAAAACGTCCCACAGGGTCATTATATATAATGCTGAAATATAAACCAAAGCAAGATCATGCTTTATTAATGCCTTCTTTCGCTATTTCATAGCTTTCAAAGTCCTGCGTGGATTCTTATTTCAGTGCAGTTACAGTTTTCAGTGTCAAAAGAATTTAGATAATTAGTTCTGTACAGCGGTACCGCTGCTCTCTAAATGCAGAGTACACAACCTAGTGCGTAGGGCTCCAACCCCAGTCGTGGAACACACGCTGTGTCTGAAACTACCCCCTATTCACTATATAGTGCACTATTTCGAGTGTCTGCCATTTTGTAGGATTGTCTGAATTCTGAGTGAGCCACTCGTTCCTTACTTTTGTTTACTTATTATTACCCAGAATGCACTCTAATTTCAAGTGTACATTTGATGTGTGATTCGACGAAGGTTAATTGCCCATAATCCACCATGAGGAAGACGTACGAGCTGGGAGTTTACTGCTTCCTTCACTCCTGCAATTTTTTCTTTCATGCTGAATGTATTAAATTACTTTTTGACAAATCATTACTTGATTAAAATAACATAATAACATATAGAGAGGCAAAACATACAGATACATTTAAAAATTTACTCTTTATTTGATCAAATGTGTTTACTCTTTATATTAACACACAGTATATATTAAAAATGACAAACAGAATGAAGATTTATTGTTTTAATATATTATTTAATAAGAATAACAAGGCCCAAGTATTTTAAAAGTTCATATGTGACGTTGTTTCTGTGACAGCCCCAGAGATCCGACGCTATGTGTATACGTCAGCGTCCAAATTCACTCACTCATTTTGTTCACTCACTGCTGAGATACAGTGCACTAACTGCCATTCACTATATATGAACGAGTGAACGATTTCGGACACAGCCACTCTCTTCGCCATATGATCGCCTCGTGCCCGCACATCCCACATGTGTGCGCCTCACTCACCTCGCTGTGCACACGCAGAAATGCTGTCTGTTCACGCTCCAGTTGTCAATCACGTGAACAGCAGAGCTAAGGCATTTATTTACGCTTAACTTGTGTTTACACGGATTTATAGTTAATCCACCTGAAGTAGCTGCGATGGCAAGGGCGCGGGGTAAATGCGTAAATACTACTCATGACACGCGGGACGCGGGACAAAGCGCACTGATATATTGCTGCACCGATTTAAAAATGTACACTTAAAAACTGATGTCATAAGAGCCCAGTTACAGAATTACCCTGAAAATTACCATCACATTCAAACAGAAAAGCCTGTGTTAGCATCAGAGCCAAAACTTACCTCAGTGTGCTGCCTTAAATTGAAGCCGAAGTGATTTTAATCTTGAAATATCCGCTTGTCTTGGTGTTAAATGAAGGCATTGCATGACGAAACTATTCTTTTTTTCACTATGCGGAACGAAGAAAGTGTTTCACTTTGAAGAGTTTGATGCTGCAGCACTGATGACTTGAGTGACAGTCTGTGACAGCAGCACACGCAGCTGTGTGAACTTCGGCTCTCGTAAAAGTCCCATTCAATAATCTCTCAATAAACTACACATTAACTCAAATTAAACCCAGTAATGTAACGACAGTAACGCCACCCATTGTAAAGAAGTAAAAGTTTAAAAAAATCATTAGAAATTTACTTCAGTGAGAGTAAGAAGTACCCACTTTTAAACCTACTCTAAAAGTACATTTTTTTCCAAAAAGTTACTCAAGTAAATGTAACAGAGAAAATGTAGCATGTTACTACCCACCTCTGTTTGACACCTTAGATAAAACGGTTATAGACCATGGCCTGAATCACAACCATCACAATAAATGAGCTTTACTCCTGATTACCATTTTTCAAGTGGTCTCTTGGCAAAAGATTTCACAAATGCAGCTCTGCTTATATTTTTCACTCTAGATGGGTCATCTTTCTTTTCTTCAACTTGCAAAACAACATCAAAAATGTTTTCCCCTCTCCTAATGACTGCCAGAACTGATCTGCAGATCTGAGCGAAGATACAGGCAGAAAGGACACAGCACAGACACTCTATTTGACTCTACAGCTTATTCTGTAGCAGTTCTGTTCAGCTCAGTAAAACCTCTTTGTGTGACATGAAGGGCAGTGAAAATAAAAAGGAATGTGCAAGAGTTTAAAAATGGAGTTCTAATTGAATGTTCATGAGGATCATGTTCATTTAATCCTGTCAATCACAACACAAGGCTATATAAACACTTGCTTACCTCACTGCTTATCTTATATATATATATATATATATATATATATATATATATATATATATATATATATATATATAGGGTTGTACTAAATCGATACTTTGCCAACAAATAAATAAGTACCATAAATGAAAACATTTATTATTATTGTTATTAATAGTATTGTAACAGGTTCTTTGTCGTTCTCAGAAAGGAGGAAGCAGGAGACGGCGAGATTCAACTCAAAAATTTATTTTTAATGATTTTTGTTAAAACAGAAAGCTCGCTTTTCAGCGGACTTTAAACAGGCACTTCATCTCGGGGTGTGTGTGGGCTGCTCTCTCTCCCAACTGGCATCTGGCTTACTCTTAAATCCGTCTGCAACTCTCACTGTAATAACACACAGCTGTCATAGACAATCATTGCCAGGTAATGATCTTTACCGTTCTCATCTCCCGATCTTGCTCTCCATTCACAAGCCAGCACTCAACCATGCTCCCACCACCAAGTATTACTGATATTAATTTAAATATTAAATATTTCTATACAACAGTAATATTTTTCTGTCTTAAAGTCTTCAATTTCACACATACAGTTAAACAGAACTTTTATTTTGGCGGAGCTTTTATTTTGACGGACTTTTGAGATCCTCCTGTGTGGTAGTTTTTAATTAGGTCCATATTCTAAATAAAATGCTGAAATAATGAGATCTCAGGGCAGCACCGGTGGAGTTTGTGTGAGTGTTCAAAGCCGCTCAAACACTAAACACACCACATTATGTGCATCACGTTTGATCTGTTTGTGTATGTGTGTGTAAAGTATGACAGAGAGCACAGCGGCACCTCTCATTCATTCTGAAGCATGCAGTGTATGTAGACTTCATATTATTTAATTCAATGACATCCTTACGCTGTTTAATGATTACACTTGGCCATATCAAGATTTTAATTTGATTAATTGTCAAATTGTCATTGATTTCATCACAAAATGTCACATCCCATAAAATATCACACTGTATCACATTGTAGTATGGTACCAAATTACAGTTTTTAATTTTTTGGTGTTGCGATATTTCGTTAGTACCTACCGATATAACGCGCAACCGTAATATATATTAGAGCTGTCAAAATGAGCACATTAACACATGCGATTAATTTAAAAAAGTTTAACTCGTTCATTTTTCTTAATCACGACTAATACATTTACAGTTAATACAGCATAAACCAGCATAAAACACAGGTTGAAAGGACGGAACCTTTTCTAGCGTCCGCCCAGAGTCATTACACTAACGCACACACCACAACACACACACAGCAGTGATTCGTGTCAAAGTTAAATTGATGAGGAAAGGAGCTCTTAACGCTATTTGTTGTACAAAACAAGCCTAGATGGAACTTGTGACAGTATTTTTCAGCCTAAGAAAGGCACATTTTAATTACCACAGAAGCATGCCAAGTCTTAACTATCACCAAAACTTAGAATGAAATGTTTTTGTCTGCAAGCGCTTTTCATGTGGAGTTCAAAGTGATGCTGGTTATGATGCCCGGATGCCCTGATTTGAATCATGAACACGGCTTCACGATTGCTGTAACAAAGCGGATAGCCACAGTCTGCTGGCTGATTAATATTGTGGAAGAAGAAATTTTAAGATATTTAATGCCCATTGCAATGAATATGTAACCTACTGTATGTGGGGTTTAGTTCTTTCAATTAGTCAAACTCCCACTTAGACTTTGGGAACATTTACTGTTACTTCAATTGGTGATATTTTTGTGTATTTCTATCTTTATACAGTGGAAAGCTTTGTTTTGAAAATCTATTAAAGCATTATATTGTTAAATATTTTTGTTGTTGTTGTTGTTTTGTTTGTTTTTTACTTAGAAGGAAATAAATGCATTTTGATAAGAAAAGAAGTATATTTAGAGTCAAATTTCAGGACTTTCAAAATCTGCAATTAATCGCGATTAACTACGAAATATTATGTGATTAATCGCTATAAAACAAATCAATCTACTGACAGCAATTATATATATGCTTAATTAGAAAAACAACGACAACTCAGCCTGCCAAAAGAACAAACCTAAACATTCCAGTTGTTTTAGGCACAGTATAAAAAAAGAGGAACAGCTTTAGGCAGTTCTCCATAGATCCAAAGACCTCTACAGGCCTCTACCTGCAAAAGCATGTATTAGAGAGGCTATGTAAGCATGTGGTGGAAACATTACAAACTGTCCTCATAAATTAACACAACACCCCCATCTCATCTTTCTATACGCTGTCTTTATTTTGCCCTGAACTCTGATAAAGTAATGCTGTGTCAATTTTTGACATCTACGAGGTTGAAGTATATGATTAAAGGTGAATTGTGTAATTTTTTTGATATTAAAATACTTTCTAATCTAATATACAGAGAGGTTGAAAAAGGGTATATACTGTTGAGGTATCAAAACATTGCTCTGTTTGTTTGATCATCCAAACTAGCCCGACATAACAACATTGATCTCAAAGTGAAATCAGAAACAGCACGTTGACTTTTCTTTAAGTAAAATCGGTCTGTGCTTACTGAAATTTGAAATACTGCCCCCAGTGGCCAAAGAGTTGTTGGGGCATATGTGCTCGTGTGAGCTCCATTTTCCAGGTGTAATTTCCACATAGGAGAGCCAAAATTGAGTTGTGAATCGAGTTGTTTTAGGACAAAACTGAAAATCTGTTGTTATCAAACTTTGATCTCATCTCTTTTTACATGCATACATATCGGTCAAATTTGCAGAAAACAATTCCAGTTTATTAGTTGCTAATTTGCAATTACTTTGCTAACACATATTATCTCATAATAACGTAAGCAGCTGTGAACTCCTGAACCGAGACCCCCTGGTATAATCCAAAGAATTTCATGTAAAGAGCCAGTGCCAAACCAGTGCTCGTGACCCAAGAGAGAAAGCATATCCACAACAGCTGTTTTTTATGAGGACAGCATGCTGCTGTCAAGGTGAACAGTTTCTCTTGTGGAAATCAATTAGAGTCTCTGCTCTCCAGATGTAAAATCATTGGCAGGACCTATAGTGATTCTTCCTGAACTTCTATTAATAATCTAGAACTGTTCTAGAAACGGATTGGGGCATTGTGGTTTGGAACAAATGGTGATGGTGAAACAATTCCATCACACAGCAGTGAATTCATTTTAATTGTCTGGAATCATCTAGAGCCAAGGTCAAGATCAGTATAGATTGGGTCTGGCGAGATCAAGGTCAGTAACTACCTTGATCTAATGTATTTTTGGCCAATTATAGTTTTGCCATGTTTAATGCTGGCATTTGGTCTAATTGATGAACAAAGCACAGAGAGCACAAGTTGCTGTTCAAAATCAATTAGATCAACCACAGGACAGAAACTTTGGCAGAGACTTTGATATGACTCAAAGCCACCAAAAGGCAAAAATGCATTAAGGGCAGTGTGTTATACCACCATTGTCCTCAACATAACACAGCCATGACTCAGATTTTGCATTTAAAGAGCCATTAAGCTCAATTCACTCTCTAAATCCACAGCACACCTTCACTCGCACATACAGGATACAATGTACATACACAAATAAGCCTTATAAGTTCTCTACATGAAATAGCAACTTGGGGATAACTTGCTGTAATCTTCATTTCAAATTTTCTTTTATTAAATTCATTATGAAAAGTGAAGGGAATTTTTGAGGACTAAAAAGTATGATGAGTAAAACAGCATCACTCTTTCTACACCTGGCTCAATTACAAAACACAAATCTGTCTGTGTGATTTGTTGTGACAGAAAAATAAATTGACAATGGGGAAAAAATAATTTCAACAGCCTAACTGCACATTATTAAAAGTTATAGCTTTATTTTTCAAATATTTGCTGAGTCTCTAACAATAGTTAGTGAGTGTGTTTTGTTCAGGTTCATCCTTTTTTAAAGTGTGCATCTATTCTAAAACATTGGGTTGAATTCTATGGTTTGTTTGAAAATAAACAGAAAGAACACACAGTAAATGTCATTCTGTCTCGTCTTGCCTTAATATGCAATCACACCAAAACCAGACTTCAAGAAGTAGGTCAGTGCAGACGATGGAAACTTGAGTAAAAAAAAGCTTCAGGACAAAGATGCGAAGAAAACGCTAACTTGTCCACGAAGATTGTATGCATTCAAGGACAATCATTCACTTTGGGACATAAAACATTGCTTTTGGTGCATAATGAAATTCAGTTATAACATAAGTTGCACAAAATATAAAACTCTCTCACCTTACTGGAGAAGTAGTATTGGAATTCATTGATCGAAGGTCTGGGGTGATGCGTCCCGATGACAAAAGAGATCCTCTTTCAGACGGACGTCCTTCACTGTGCTTTATAAAGTTAATCTGTAAATAAATTTTGATGCTGAGTCTTACTCCCAAAGTGGTCGTTAAACTACTATGCGCGTAATCACTCGCTGTATAAACAATATGCACTGAAGAGCGCGCGACGGTGACAGAATGGCAAGACAATCGAGTCGCGGGTGTGAGAGGAGTGGGTGCGCGCTCATGCCTACTGTTTTCTTTCCCTCCCACTGTTTATGCCTTTGTATATTTGAAGAGTCTGTTTAACAGCTTGGAAACATAACTTTGTAAATAAGCTATTAACAAACATTATATAACACTTAACAGATAAGAAATTGGTGTAGGCTACAGCGAGGTAAAGTTGTTTGCAATTTCGATATTCGTTAGATATTCGCCTATGGTGTTTAAGGGACCGTCTGGAAACTCCACACACTGCGCTAAAACGTCACGGGCGTCTGAGCATTCATTGAAATTGACTTGCACGTTCTATCGTGAAAACACTGCTGTTGGACAGACTGATTTACTACAGATGAAATTATTACAGTATTACGTATCATATGAGGACAGTAATCAATTAATTTAGAAATAAAATAATAAAAATACAACAAAATTATATTTTCATTTTGAAAGGTTGTAGTAAGCTGCTATTGGACAGACTGACTTACTACAGATTAAATTATTACAGTATACCTTATCATATGAGTACAGAAATCAATTAATTTAGAAAAAAAATGATAAAATTCAACAAAATGATATTTTCACATTATAAAGGTTGTAGTAAGCTGCTATTGGACATACTTACTACAGGTGAAGTGGTGAAGTTATTACAGAATTTCCTATCATATGGATTGGAAAAAGATGAAAAACAGCTATAACAGTTCATGATTCCTGTACTACAGGCTCAACAGTAGAGGAGGTATACAAAATTCTGATCAAAGTGGACAGGAAAGATCTCAGGTATCACTTCCTAGAGCAATGTGCTCTAAGAAACATTGTTGTGCAGAGGATGCTGTAACAACCTCTTATCTTCCACTGACTCCAGTTAATTTAAAAGTCCAGTTGTGCAGTTGTCTTTCCTCATCATGTTCTTCACACATTCTGAATCATCTGCTCTGATGTACTGTTGCCTCCTGTGCCTGGCTAATAATCAGACTCAGGTTGTCCTTTTCCCTTCAAAATTTACCACCTGCACTTTTATGTTTGTGATATTCAGCTACCGGTGGTTCTCACTAAAACACTAGACATAGTAATCTATCTACCTTCTTTTTGTTTTCAGAGTCAGCTCCATTTTCAATCATGCATCCTGTTGAAGAATAATATTAATACAAGAACTTAATACAAGCGATTACTCTTTAATACAACAAACAAGTGTTGTTTTATGAGTAGTATCTCCGTTTCTGGAGATTTCACAGGACATTTAATTTTATTTCAAGTAAGATTTCACATAAAAGTTATTTTACTGTGAAAATGCCTAGTAATAAATAAAAAATATCACAGTTATGTTAATTAATGTTTGTATAGAGTAACTTGTAAAATGATTGAAGTTATCATGTTAATACTGTCATAAATTGTTTCAGAAATTCTCTCCTTTTCCCTTAATAAAATGTTCAAAATTTCCACCAACATGGCTTATCACACTTATTATGATTTTATTACTATTTAAAGACAATTTGAAATTCATTTGAGGTCTTTTTCAAAGAACATGTGGGACCAGTTTGGTGTTGTATGTAGTTTTGTTAGAGTAAATAACAGAATCAATTATTACAAATTAATGTTATTTGAGTGACATTATTTAAGGTGGTTACTGAAGAAATACAATGGCTGTTGTTTCAGTTAGGACTACTTCCATCAAGTGTATAACGTTATTGACAGCTGTAGCAATCTGTTGGATGTATGGTTCTGTTCTTGACCCTCCCTGTCCATCCATGCAGCCATGCAGGTTCTGTGTGAGGAGAGCAACCCCTCTGTCTCCACCCCCAGGGGTAACAGAACAGATCCAGCAGAATTATAGTACAACATGGTACAGATTGTTTCATTTGCATTTATGTACATTAATAAAAACAAAATTATCATTTGTTGACACTTCATATAACTCAGGTGCACATGGAGAGGGTACGCCAATTAACTACATGAATTTGTAGTGAAAGTCCAATCAGCAAGTGAAATGATGAAATCAGGGTAAGTAAAACATAGCAAGTGTCACAAAACAGGGGATATCACAGACTGAAATCATGACAAGATGTTAAAGGAATTTTGAATACACGTTAAGCTTAATCAACAGCATTTGTGTCATATTGTTGATTACCATAAAACATTATTTTGACTTGACACTCCTTTCCTTTAAAAAAATGATGAAATCACAGTGAGCCACTTAAAATGGAAGTGAAAGGAGGACAATTGGCAAACATTAAAAACTCACTGTTTCAAAGTTATAGCTATATATATGTAAAGAATATGCATGTTAACATGATTTTAGTGTGAGAAAATCGCTTACTTTGTGTGTGTGTGTGTGTGTGTGTGTGTGTGTGTGTGTGTGTGTGTGTGTGTGTGTGTGTGTGTGTGGTAAAGCAATATCCAATATAACACTGTTGCCATGAGGGCTTCATGCCGTAAACCCTAAAACCATGAAATTACCCAAACAATGACTGTTTAAACAACTTTATAGTTGTAAGAGCTTTCAAAAATGTTCAATCTTCACATTTTTGGAGCTCGACTTGATGCCATGCGAAGGGCAGACATGTGAGAGACAGCTCTGCGCACTTTGCTAGTTTTTTTTATTATTTTCATGATATAATCTGGTGAAATTCGATACACCCAGTTACACATTTGCTGTTTGATGTAAACATGGCAAAGAAGTCAAAATCATCGGGCTTTGGAGACATTAAAAGACACTTACGGGTTCAAGATGAAAGCCCAGACATGCCTGTGGACCGGGGACTCGATTTGGATGGCACAGCGGGAGAAGATTCCAGCGTCAACTGTCCAACATGTCGGTGATGTTGACGAAGAAACTTGCGGACTTGGAGGATCTCGCTGTAATACGTTGATCGATTACGGCGATGGAAAAAAAATTCTCTGAGTTAGTCACAAGAGTGACGGATGTTGAGAGACGAGACGATTGTTTGGAGTCACTGGAGAGGGAATTAGCCACTAATCCGCCCGTGACCAAAGTTGATTTGGAATGTGTTCTTGAAAAGCTTGAAGATTTTGAGAATAGAAGCCGCAGGAATAACATTTGAATTGTTGGAATTCCTGAGCATGAGGAGGGCAGAGATATGGTGAAATTCCTAGACGAGCTTTTCCCGAGTCTGCTCGACATAACAGGCCATAAACTGGAGGTCGAGCGAGCTCACAGAGTCCCGGCTCGCAGATCTGCTGAGGGAGACAGACCCCGATCGATCGTGGCCAAATTTCTGAGATCATCCGATAAAGATCTCGTGTTGCGCCAGGCGAGGAGCAAAGGAAAGCTTTTTTGGAAGAATCAAAATATTTTCTTGTTTCCGGACTTTGCGAACTCAACAAGAGTGAAACGCGATCGGTTCAAGGAATGCAAGAAACTCTTACATCAGCGGAAGATCGCTTTTGCACTGATGTTCCCTGCCAAACTGAGAATAAACATCAAGGACGGCTGCAAAGTATTTACATGTCCCAATCAGGCAATGTCTTTTATGGAAACAATGGGTGAGTAACCATTGGGTGTTTCTCTTGTGAGTGGATTGACTCATTGTACATACTCTGGCTTTCGGAGGAAGCTGGGTGCCACTTTTGTTTCTTTTTGCGTTGGCTCTGCCGAGCGGCTGGAGTTTGTTTTGTGGAATAACACTTTTCCTTAAAGAAACTTTTGCATTGACGGAAGATCACTTTTACAATGAAGTTCCCAGCCAGATTGAGAATAGACACTACGGATGACTGCAAAATATCTACATGCCCACACAAAGGATGTCTTTTATAAAGTTGGCGGACTGTGTAAGTCATGGGATATACTTTTATGCGGCCTCCGAGTGAATTGACTCTTGACCATCTGAGGGATGCGTGTTTCGTTTCCTTTTGTGCTGGTTCCGCTTAGGGGTTGGAGCTTGTTTTGTTAAATAACATTACTTCGGGACAGTTATGGATGAATCTGTCAGTTCCTTGTGCTTATGCCTCCTGCTGGCTGGAGTATGATTTGTGGAGTATTTTCATGAGACATTGGAATGATTATGTCATCTGCTGCACTCATCAGCTGGCTCACTGAAGATTTGTTTGTCTGACCGAGGAAACTGAACGGCTTTGTATCGGCTGGAATTTGTTTTGTGAAGGAACACACCTTTGAGACAGTTCTGTGAATTAGTCTACATGTTCTCTGTGTTTATTCTGCCTATTGGCTGGGGTTTGTTTTACAAAATATTTGGTGTTATGTAATTTTGCCTTACAAATTTGTGAGGCAAAATTGAGCAATCCGATGGCAAAGTTGTCGCGGGGGCTCTTGTAGGCGTACATGGATTCTTTGAGTTTAGAGGGATTGACGCTGGTTGGCGCTTTCATGCGTGGGGTTAATGCGCACGTTTTCTTTTTTTTTCCTTTTTTTTTTCAGGGGGAAGTTCGGGGTTCTATTGTTGAATTAATGTTGAAATGTGGTCTTCATAATTTTTTTTTTTGGCACACAGTTTATTTTTTCTATTATATCAAAATGCCAAATGTTAAAATGAGTGTACTATCTCTCTCCACATGGAATGTGAATGGGTTGGGGCACCCCATAAAAAGAAGGAAGGTTATTTCTTTTCTTAAACGTAAGAAATATGATATAGTGTTTCTTCAAGAAACGCACCTTTCCCCGCAAGATGCTGAAAAATTCGGGAAGATATGGGGTGGACATGTTTTCTTTAGTGCTGGCTCAAGTAAGAGCAGGGGAGTCATTAGATTGATAAGTAAACCTCTACAATTAAAATGTCTCAAACAGATTAAAGATATATTAGGGAGAGTCATTATTGTTTTAGCAGAAATTCAGGGGCAAAGTCTGATTTTGGCTAATATTTACGCACCTAACGCTGATGATCAGGGCTTTTTCATAGATCTTGAAGGGATGTTGCAAGCCGCTGGCACCCCTCATGATATAATATTGGGAGGAGACTTTAATCTATTGATGGACTCAGTCCTTGATCATAGTGAAGCAAAAAGTGTGTAAGCCCCCTAGAGCAACACTGATGCTTCACAGGATGTGTAAAAATCTTGGTCATACAGATATTTGAAGAATTTTTAACCCATCTGGTAGGGACTATACATTTTTTTCATCAGTCCATAAGATTTATTCTAGAATAGATTTTATATATATATATATATATATATATATATATATATATATATATATATATATATAAATCCCTCATTTCATCTGTTGTTGATTGCTCAATTGGAAACATTTTAGTCTCGGATCACGCCCTGGTGAGTTTAGAGGTGTTGCCACATATAGAGAAAAATAAATTATATAGCTGGCGCCTTACATTTAGATTAGATGCTTTTATCCAAATCAACTTACAGTGCACTTATTACAGGGACAATCCCCCTGGAGCAACCTGGAGTTAAGTGCCTTGCTCAAGGACACAATGGTGGTGGCTGTGGGGATTGAACCAGCAACTTTCTGATTACCAGTTATGTGCTTTAGCCCACTATGCTACCACCACCACACATATAGTTGGCACCTTAATGTTTCCCTTTTGCAAAATCCTGATTTCCAACAAATGTTAAAGACTTAAATCAGTGTTTATATGGAGACCAACTGGTCCTCAGTATCCTCTGTGGGCGTGGCTTGGGAGGCACTTAAGGCAATTCTTAGGGGCCGGATCATACAGTATGCCTCATTCACCAAAAAATCCAAGGCACGAGAACTCGTGGAGTTGGAAGGAAATACTAAAAGTGCAGAGGCAGAGCTGAAGCGCCATATGTCATCTGATGGCCTCAGAGAATTGACCTGATTGAAATACAGATATAATACTATTTTGTCATGGAAAGTGGAGTTTTGGTTATTCAGGGCAAGACAGTCATACTTGAGTTGGGGGACAAAGCAGGAAAGCTTTTGGCTAGATATATAAAGCAGAGAGAGAGTCTCTTTCTACCATTCCCTCAGTGAAATTTGCTGGTGGTGAAATTTTTACCTCGGCCATTGATATTAATAATGCCTTTAAAGAGTTCTACCTTGATCTTTACAGTTCCACGTCTTCGTCTGCTGATGAAGATATTAGAAACTTTGTGGAACCATTAGATCTTCCTAAACTGACAACTAAGCAAAAAAACTCTCTTGATTCTGAGATAACCTTGGAGGAACTTGACGAGGTAATTAAGTCCCTACCTACTGGCAAGGCTCTGGGGCCAGATGGTTTTGCCGCAGAATTTTTAAGATCCTGTGCTACAGAACTGGCTCCATTTTTGTTAGAAGTTTATACAGAATCACTAAAGAATGGAAAGCTTCCTCCAACCATGACACAAGCCCGGATCAGTCTGATTCTTAAAAAGGACAAAGATCCAAGCGAGTGTAAAAGTTACCGTCCAATTTCCCTGATCCAACTAGATGTAAAAATGTTGTCAAAACTTTTGGCTAACCGATTAAGTAAGGTTATGACATCTCTTATACATATAGATCAGGTGGGGTTGATTCGGGGCCGCAGCTCTTCTGATAACATCAGGCGTTTCATCAATATCATGTGGTCAGTAGCGAATGATCAGTCTCCGGTCGCTGCCATCTCACTTGATGCCGAAAAGGCGTTTGATTATGGTAGAATGGAATTATCTTTTTAAGATTTTGGAAATGTATGGGTTTGGGAGTACATTTATTGGTTGGATTAAGTTAATTTATAGACACCCTGTAGCAGCGGTACAAACAAATGGATTAATTTTAGATTATTTTACTCTGAACAGGGGCACTCGGCAGGGTTGCCCTCTTTCCCCATTATTGTGCTGTCTTGCCCTGGAGCCATTAGCAGCCATGATAAGAAAGGAGGATGATTTTCCAGGGGTGATTGCAGGAGGTGTGGCGCATAAGCTTCTGCTTTACGCAGATGATATTTTATTATTCATCTCCAACCCCACTTGATCTATGCCTTGCCTCCACAGAATTATTAATTCCTTTTCCAAGTTCTCAGGATACAAATTTAATTGGTCTAAATCTGAAGCTTTGGCTTTGACAGCGTACTGTCCAGTAACGGCCTTCCAGCTGGGCGCCTTCCAGTGGCCCAAACAGAGCATTGAGTATTTGGGAATTTTATTCCCAGCAAATTTGTCTGATGTAGTCAGAGTTAATTTTGATCCCTTAATAAAAAGGTTTTCGAATGATGTGGACAGGTGGGCTTCATTACACTTATCGATGATTGGGAAGGTTAATGTAATTAAAATGAACTGTATTCCAAAATTCAACTACCTGTTACAATCTCTCCCTATAGATGTCCCCCTCTCTTATTTCAAGCAATTTGATAGCATAGCGAAGTCCTTCATTTGGAATGGTAAGCGTGCCAGGTTAAATTTCAATAAGTTACATAGGCCGATTGACAAAGGTGGGTTAGGCCTACACAAGATTTTGTTTTATTATTATGCATTCGGTTTCAGACATTTGGCTCATTGGTCGCTTCCACCTGAGAGAGCCCCTCCCTGGTTTTGTATTGAAAAGGAAGCTCTTGCCCCTATCTTGCCTCTGCAAAGCCTTTCGATCAAATTAATTAGAGAAGTTAAGTCACACCCCATTATTTTGCATTTACACTCGATATGGACAAAAGTGTCCATAGTGTTTAATTTGGATATTTATTTAAACGTAACCTCGAGCTTATGGCAGAACCCTAAACTATGCATTAATCAGTCCCCTTTCTGTTGGTCAGAGTGGATTGTTAGGGGGGTTACTACACTCGGTGACCTATATGAGAGTGGAGTATTGAAACCTTTTGAAAATTTGGTTCAAAATTTTGGGATTCCCAGATCTTAATTTTATAAGTATTTACAACAGCGCCACCTACTCTGCACTGTTTTTGGGAGTGGCACGCACCCCCCTAGTGTGGCAGATACTCTGGGAGTGGTGATTACTGCTTTTGGAAAAGGTCATAAGGCATCAGTGTATTACTCCCTGCTAATTCAGAGTCTGGGGGATGGAGCTTTAAATTCCCTCAAAAGATTATGGGAGGAAGATTTAAATTTGTTTTTGGAGGAGGGAGTGTGGGCTAGGATTCTTAAAAACGTCAAGTCTGCATCTAGAAATGCAAGGGTGCGCCTTATGCAATTTAAGATTCTACACAGATTTTATTGGACCCCTTCTAAATTGTATAGGCTTGGTCTTAAGGACACACCCACCTGCTGACAATGCCATTCAGAAGATGGAGACACCACCCATGTTTTTGGGGGTATCGATACAGGACTTCTGGCTGAGGGTCCAGAATTTTATGGACGACGTATTGGATACTCGGATCTCCTTTTGCCCCAGGCTCTGTATTTTGGGTGACGGGGCAGTCATTGATGTAGGAGATAAGTACATGAAGAATTGGATCCTGGCCGGTGTTATGGTGGGCAGACAGGTTATCCTTAGAGGATGGAAGTTAGCTGGAGCCCCCTTGTTTCGTGAGTGGTGCGAGGAGATGGGCAGGGTGGCAGCTTGGAAAGAGTTGTCATATAGAAGGCTAGGCAACATGGATATGTTCATCAGGAGTTGGGGCAGCTATTTGGCCTTTTTGGAGGGCTCTCGGGAAGTGGCAGTGGAGGGAGACGTGTTGTTTTAAATTTGTATGTTGTAGCCTTTTTGTTTTTGAACATATACTTTTTTTAAACGTATTTCTAAATATTTTCTTCTGTTTTATTGTCTGTTTGTGTGTCTTTGTCAATTGTATTTGATCACTGGGGTATCTGTTTGTGCTGGGTGGTGGGGTGGTTAATGTTCGGGAGGAAGGGTTGTAAATAATATAATGTGATTCCAAATATTCTGTTATTTTTTATTATTATTTTTTTTATATATATGTTATATGGAATCAATAAAAACTTTTAATAAAAATAAATAAATAAATAAAAATCTTATACATAAATAACAAGTGAAAATCAATGTTTGTGGTAATTAATATTATGCCTCAAATGCTGTCAATTGATTTTAACTTGAATTGATAGGAAATACTGTAATAATTTTATCTGTAGTATGTCAGTCTGTCCTATAGCAACTTACTACAACCTTTGGACTGTAAAAATATAATTTTGTTGAATTTGTATGAATTTCTTTCTAAAATAATTGATTACTGTACTCATATCATAAGGCATACTGTAATAATGTAATTTTTAGTAAGTCAGTCTGTCCAATAGCAGCTTACCACAACCTTCATAATTTGAAAATAACATTTTGTTGATTTTTTGTGATTTTTTCCTAAAAGTAATTGATTACTGTACTCATATCATAAGGCATACTGTAATAATTTCACCTGTAGTAAGTCAGTCTGTCCAATAGCAGCTTACTACAACCTTAAGAATGTGAAAATAACATTTTGTTTATTTTTTTTTCTAAAATAATTAATTACTATACTCATTCTTTGGAATGTGAAAATGTGTTTTATTAGGTTTTTATGTATAGCTTGCACGTCAACGGAATGAATTTGCAGACGTTCCCTTACTATTGTTAAAGTTATCCCTTTACACCACAGACATCAACATTAGGGCATATTAGACACTTTCACAAAAGATTTTGCATTGGCTTTTAGACATTTTCTTTTCTATTTTATCATGATCTGGAAAGTTAAATTAAGGAATATTGCATATGTAAAAACCTTTTTATTCAAAACCCTTACAAAACTAGTCAGTTAAAAGTAATGAGGGAGTAAAATGGAATATTTAGGATTTGGAAAGTCAACAAAGAATCCCCCTCTCAAAATTACTATTCAGAATGTCATGCTCAAAAATAGAACTTAAGGCCAAAGAAAGATTAACAGCCATGATTGGTAAGCCATTGCATTGAAGGGTCTGTGAGAATGGTTTCCTGCTGCCTTTAATGATAAGTGACATACCAGGGCGTATTTCCCCTTCACATATCATATTTTTATTTTTTATTTTTCTCCCAATTTGGAATGCCCAATTCCCACTACTTAGTAGGTCCTCGTGGTGGCGTGGTTACTCACCTCAATCCGGGTGGTGGAGGACAAGTTTCAGATGCCTCCGCTTCTGAGACAGTCAATCTGCACATCTTATCATGTTGCTCGTTGTGCATGACACCGTGGAGACTCCCAGCATGTGGAGGCTCATGCTATTCTCTGCAATCAATGCACAACTTACCACGTGCCCCATTGAGAGCGAGAACCACTAATCGCAACCATGAGGAGGTTACCCCATGTGATTCTACCCTCTCTAACAACCGGGCCAATTTAGTTGCTTAGGAGACCTGGCTGGAGTCACTCAGCACACCCTGGATTCGAACTCATGACTCCAGGGGTGGTAGTCAGTGTCAATGCTCGCTGAGCTACTCAGGCCCCCCCGCCCCTTCACGTATCATATTATAAGATAACTCACTATAACATGGGAAATAATAGAGAATGAAGGAAAACAGAGTTTCCGTTTCACTCATACACTCAGCAAAAGATGGGCTGAGTCAGTTTTGGCATCAGCTTATCATTGGAACACAGGAGCTTCACTTGCACATTGCAGGTCTTGAAATTCCCCGGGTGATACAGTATATGTTTCCTTGTATAACTTCTTATTCTGAGAAAATCTTTGAAATAAAAATAAATCTTTCTTATGTGCCAAGCCTATTGCACTTCTCAAATGACTAAAAGGGCACTAAATGGCTTCTCTTTTACTAACAAGTAGGCCTTAGGGTAATTTGGGACATTTTTTTTTCACATTGTATTTTCGGCTTGCTTCTGAATTTTACTGTGATAGT
Source organism: Myxocyprinus asiaticus (assembly GCF_019703515.2). NCBI lineage: Eukaryota > Metazoa > Chordata > Actinopteri > Cypriniformes > Catostomidae > Myxocyprinus > Myxocyprinus asiaticus. The sequence goes on from NC_059359.1 coordinate 20,036,602, forward strand.
CACCCGAACACTTTACATTCAAACCAACAAATGAGACTTCACAGAGTACCACATGACATTTTAGCTAGAATGTGGTAATGTTAACATAGACTTGTTTATGCTGGAGTTTTATATTATATTATATTATATTATATTATTGTGGCAGGGCGGAGGGCGGGGCCGGAGGGCGGGGCCGGGTCGTGATTCCGCACACCCGGCCCCTAATTAGGCTGATTAAGCCTGAGAGGGATAAGGCCAACCTGAGACGGCAGTGCAAGGGAGAGAGAGTTACGGACAGCTGTCCGACACCTGTGTGTGTGTTTGTCTTTTTGGTTAAGTTTATCATTAAACCTTTATTTATATTGTCAAGCCGGTTCTCGCCTCCTCCTTTCCATTTACCTTGTTACAATAATATTATATTATATATCTCTACATATATCATATATCACACAAGTCTTTAACTGTACATATGTCATACCCTGATTTCTTGCTTATTTGTGTGTATCTATTTATATTTATTTGTACGTAAGCAGCATCTGAGAATTGCTGTCCACTTCTTTCTTATTTTTTTATTTGATTTCTAATGTTATTGCTGAGTCAAATTCCAAAAGACAAAGGGCAATCTTAACTGGCAAATAAAACCTCCTCTGAATATAATCTTAAAGGGATAGTGCACCCAAAAATGAAAATTCTAAAGTCCTTTTTTACTCTAAATCTCCACATTCACTTTCACAACAGAAAGACACATGTGGCGTCTGCTTAGTTTCACTTTCACATCTGAAAGTGAAAGTGGAGATTTATAGCAACAAAGGACTTGAATATTGATCTGTTTCTTACCCACACCTATCATATCGCTTTTGAAGATATGGATTTAACCACTGGACACTGGATTACTTTTATGCTGCTTTTATCTGCTTTATTGACCTTCAGATTTCTGGCCACCATTCACTTGCATTGAAAGAACCAACAGACCTGAGATATTCTTCTAAAAATATTAGTTTGTGTTCTGCAGAAGAAAGAAAATCATACTCATCTAGCATGGCATGAATGCGAGAAAATTATGAGAGAATATAAATTTTTGGGTGAACTATCCCTTTAAATGTAATATGTAAATGTATATATTATGGTGACCTCTAGTGCTAAAACGAATTACTGCATTCCTCCATCTCTGTTGAATTTGTGAACAGAATGTGAAATAAAAAATCCCATCCTGTGTTGTAGCAGCAAGCGGAGATGTTTAAGCCTGTTTTGTTCCCTCAGTCTGTCTCCCCATTTATCAAACGCGAAGAACGGCGCATTTTCTGGACCTTCTGGCTGCCCATACATGTCCCTCAGCTCAGTAGCCCCTCGTGCTGCGGGGCCAACATCAGTTCAAGTTCACGCTCTTTCTCCCTTAATTAAGCTCATACCGGCCACCGACAAACGTCAAAATGCGCTTACCCTGGTCTTTCATTTTTCTAGTTTTTACTGCCTGCTGTTCGGAGGGCAGCGATGTGCTCGAGCTTGGAGATTCCGACTTTGATCAGGGCGCAGCCGGGCACGAGACTATGCTGGTGGAGTTCTTCGCTCCTTGGTATGTTCCAGTTACTACGTATTTGTATAATAAAATGTATTACAGTGTTCTTTTACCGTCAGGTGTGTTTAAGTTTTGCTGTCGTCAATGCCAGTGTTTTAATTGTATCTGACCGTCGGTAAAGCGTGAACCTGGTATATGTTGCATGGTTCTGTTGAGATGTGTGGATGTAAGTTGTGGTAAATTACCATAAGATGCATTGATTTAAGTTAGAATGCATGGTTGTGTTAAGGTAAATAAATCTAAATTATGGTGCACAATCCTCTGTAGAAAAACAAAACCCTAATATATATATATATATTTTTTCGTTTGCTCTTATAAGACACTATGTTTTGTAGTATGCTAAGGTTTTAAAACTAATACCTCACTTTAACCTGAAACTCTGTCTGCATTCGTGCAGTTTAGGCAGTTACATGGTAGAATGCTGTAATGCATCATTAACATCAGTCTTGTATGATGTTACCACAGGTGTGGACATTGCCAGAGGCTTGCTCCAGAATATGAGACTGCTGCCACAAAGCTGAAAGGGGCAGTACCTCTAGCAAAGGTGAGATGTGATACAGGTGATGGACCCATCAGTTCCTGTTACTCAGCTCAAGATCTGCAGTCTTCTTTAGAGTACATGAGTGAGATGTGAGATATTCCTAGTCCCAGACTTCTACTGTGTTAGTTCCTTGCTCTTGCGTTAGAATGCTTTTAACTGATGGTTGCTGAAGTAGATCAAGTACAATATAGTTGACTGCTGACAAAATGTACATTACTGTATAATGTGATATGACACATTACCTTACTTGTAAATAGTAAACATGTCTCTTTCCGTTTGTTCAGGTTGACTGCACAGTGAACTCTGAGACCTGTGAGCGTTTTGGAGTGAATGGATACCCCACCCTTAAAATCTTCCGCAATGGAGAGGAAGCTGAATCCTATGATGGCCCCAGAACAGCAGGTAGATGCTTTGTCTCCATAGGTTTTATTTGGTTGTTTTTTTTTTTGGCCTGTAAATATTTTAATAATTCACAGACTAATCTGTGTCTTGATCTGACACAGATGGAATTGTGAGCTATATGAAAAAGCAGGCAGGGCCAAGTTCTGTGGCTCTGCTCAGTGGAGCAGATTTGGATTCTTTTGTTGACAACTACGAGGCCAGTGTGGTGGGTGAGTTGAGTTTGCAATGCCTGCCAAAACATCTTTGCTTAAAGATCCCATGAAATCGTTTGACAAGTTCAGCTCCTTACCTGTGTTAACATATTTCCTATTACAGTACTTTGGGGTGTGGAGTTTATATCACTGCAATGAAAATGTTCAGCTACTTGCCATTGCTAGTCAGAAGTACTGGTATGGGGGGTGCATTGTAGAGTGCTTTATTTATTTATTTATTTATTTATTTTATTTGTGAGTATAATGTTTGAATCATCAGTGTATTTGTTGTTTACCCCAGAATAAAAGGACTGTAAATTTGAAATGTGTGAATCTGCTAACATTTTTGGAGTACACTAGCAAGTAGTCACAATGATCAGATCTTTCCTAAAGCAGATGATTCAAAACAAATCAGACTTTTCTTCTGAATGCATTCATCTTTGTCTCTTTGGGATGGAGGGTTTGGTTTGGAAAATATACTCAAATAGGCTTTCTTCTGTTCCCCTCTCTCTTTGTGCAAGTCAGGCTTTTTCTCTGGGGATGACAGTGCACAGCTTGCAGAGTTTCTGAACGTCTCCAGTGCCCTGAGGGACAGCTATCGATTTGCTCATTCCACTGATCTGAGAACAGGCCTGAAACATGGGGTAGATGGAGAGTATGTATTACAGAAGCCATGAAAGAAATGACAATTTGTGATCCTGAGCATCTACTTAAAAATATCAGTTTTCTGATTCATCATGATCTTAGTTTGAACTCTCTATATCGATTCTAAAGGGGGTCACGACATAAGGAATACAATTTTCCTTGATCTTTTGACATAGAAAAGGTCATTGTACTATAAAAACATATTCTAAGTTTCAGAACTCAAAACTTCCCCTTCACTGCAAAAAGAGCATTTGTTGAAACCAAGCTGCCCAAAACAACTCGTTCTCTACAGTGATGTCACACTGTGGATGACATTTGCATCTGACTGCCTCCATAACAGCACATCAACACCTACTTTTCCTTATCACTTCTGTAGCCCGCCCAGTAGCGGTGAGCAGTGAGATGGCAAGGAGAGAGCAGGTCAGTAGAGGAGAGCCGATCATAACAGTGGCCATTTACTGTCAAGTCTTAAAGGAGAAACAGCACCAAAACTGAGCGTTTCTGACAGAGGGTCAAAATAAGGGTAGAAAATGGTAATGTTTTACAAATATATTACTGTTTTGTGTGCAAAAAAGCTTACTAATATTATAAGTGAACCTCATGGAGAATATTAAATAATACAAAAAGGCATGTCATGAACCCTTTAAATCCCAAGACTGATCTTTTACTCCCCTGCTACATCGACCTGCTACAGAGTGATTAAATCACTTGCATATGCGACCAAATTTCGTGCCACATGAGTAAAAATGTGTGAGATTAGCCACTGGCTCATAAACTTTTAGATTTTAACTTGCCAGTTTTTTAGTATAGTGGTGAAGTTCAACAGTGAGTCTCTTCTATGTCTCTTTTAATACCCTTTCTGGTCTTTACAGTCAGTACTAAAAAAAAAAAGCAACAACAAAAAAAGAGAAGTAATTCTAATCACACATAGCATGGATGCGCTAAAGAAACATATCCTCTCTCGTTAATATTGCCTCACTGGCTGATGCCAGTAGTCTTAAAGAGACAGTACTGATTTAGCGCATGATTTACATATCAATGAAAATACTTGTAAATAGTACAAATTATGCATGTAAAATAAACATTTAACAAAAAATATACACTAGTTGCCAAAAGTTTGGAATAATGTACAAATTTTGCTCTTATGGAAAGAATTGATACTTTTATTCACCAAAGTGACATTCAACTGATCACAATGTATAGTCAGGACATTAATAATGTGAAAAAATACTATTACAATTTGAAAACAATTTTCAGAACTTTTTTTAACTACAAAGCGTTCTCATCAAAAAATCCTCCACATGCAGCAATGACAACTTTGCAGATCCTTGGCATTCTAGCTGTCAGTTTGTCCAGATACTCGGCTGCATTTCACCCCACACTTCCTGTAGCGCTTGCCATAAATGTGGTGGTCTTGTCGGCACTTTTCACGCACCTTACAGTCTAGCTGATCCCACAAAAGCTCAATAGGGTTAAAATCCATAACACTCTTTTCCAATTATCTGTTTCTTTGCCCTCTCTAACCTTTTATTTTTGTTTTTCTGTTTCAAAAGTGGCTTTTTCTTTGCAATTTTTCTCATAAGGCCTGCACCCCTGAGTCTTCTCTTTACTGTTGTATATGAAACTGGTGTTGAGCGGGTAGAATTCAATGAAGCTGTCAGCTGAGGACATGTGAGGTGTCTATTTCTCAAACTAGAGACTCTGATGTACTTATCCTCTTGTTTAGTTGTATGTCTGGCCTTACACATCTCTTTCTGTCCTTGTTAGAGCCAATTGTCCTTTGTCTTTGAAGACTGTAGTGTACACCTTTGTATGAAATCTTCAGTTTTTTTTGGCAATTTCAAGCATTGTGTAGCTTTCATTCCTCAAAACAATGATTGACTGACGAGTTTCTAGAGAAAACTGTTTCTTTTTTTGCCATATCTGATGTAATATTGACCTTAAGACATGCCAGTCTATTGCATATTGTGGCAACTCAAAAACAAACACAAAGACAAGGTTAAGCTTCATTTAATGAACCAAATAGCTTTCAACTGTGTTTGATATAATGGCAATTGATTTTCTAGTACCAAATTAGCAATTTTGCCTGATTACTCAAGGATTGGAGTGATGGCTGCTGGAAATGGGGCCTGTCTAGATTTGATCAAAAATTACTTTTTCCAAATAGTGATGGTGCTGTTTTTTACATCAGTAATGTCCTGACTATACTTTGTGATCAGTTGAATGCCACTGTGGTGAATTAAAGTACCAATTTCCTTCCGAAACTGCAAAATCTGTACATTATTCCAAACTTTTGGCCGCCCGTGTATATGCAATATAATAAATGCAATTTCTTGATGGAATACACTGAATTCAAAAGCTTAAATGTGACCAATATGGTAAAAACTAGTGAAAAATACAATTTGTAAAATGTATATTTCTAGTACCTAGAAGGTTAGAATTAGAGCCTGACCGATATGGGATTTTTGAGACCAATACTGATTTTAGAGGGGGTAAATTCACCGATTGCTGATATGGTGGTCGATATAGTGAATTTTTGAGCTGGAATGAAAACAGACCTTTTTGCACCAATATGACTATAAAAAGGTACTCAAAAGGCTGCTTTCTTAAACAGATATTTTTATCAAAGAACATTTGACATTATTATTATACATTGTCAACATCGGAAAAAGTACAATATTTCCCTCTGAAAGTAGTGGAGTGGAAGTATAAAGTAATAAAAAATGCCATGGTAATACTCAAGTAAAGTGTAAGTACCTCTAAATTGTACTAAAGTACAGTTTTCTTGCTTAAACATCATCAGCAATATTTCACTGTTAATGTATAACAAAACAGTCACAAACTATAACACATGGTTCGCTGCTGCCGAGTCAAGAGATGAACAGCGGCAGCTGTGTTACACTGTATTCCGGTGGAAAACCAGACTTTTAAATATTACATTTTGTAAATGCAACAACTGGAATTGTTCGATTGAAGAGGGTGCCAAACTGTGAATCCTGAACAAAACAGTTTGGTGAATACATGTTTACACATTAGCTTCCACTCAGCTGACAAGGTATGAAAGTAGCTACATGGTTAGCTAGTTAGCTATAAGCTCGTTGTAACGGAGAGTAAAAGATGGACATTGTTTATTTACTTTCCACCATTGCACTGACAAAATATAGCTGGCTAACAGCAAACAGATGTGATAAACATGAGTGACATGGTTGTCAGGGACAGTGTTAACGTTATATTAGTTATATTGAAAAGGGAAAATGGAGTCATTGTTTATTAACTTTCCAGTATGTATTTCACAAGGTAGTTAGCAACTTACCGAGAAGACACCGCTTAACTCTGCACCGCTTAACTCCACCCTGTCTGCAGAATCACCGTCAGCTCAGCTCTGTAAACAATGGAGTCGGAGCATTCTCTGCTGGACAAACTATGCTATGACACCAATTCTAAATCACCCAAGCATTGTTTTCTGCATTATATGTTCTGAAAAAAAAGTTTTAATATCTGCACATATCAGAAAACATATACGCCGATACCAATATATCTGTGAAAGGCTAATATCGGCCGATTATATTGGGCACTAGTTAGAAGGTCCTTTTTATAATTAACAGCATTAGCTGAGTGATTTTTTTTACTTTATATGTAAACCAGATGGATGAAATATACTCTTATGAATCGAAATTTAATCGAACCGAATTCAGAGCTTGTTAATTGGAATCAAATTGAATCTTGAAATCTGTATCAATTCCCAGCCCTAATAAGTATTCCATGTTTATTTATGTCATTAATGTCCCTTTTCCACATGCTGTTATTCTAATATGGGTATACTTTCTCTGTTTTCCATTCAGATGTGTTCTGTTGTTCCGTCCCCCACACCTAAACAGCAAGTTTGAGGACAGTATGGTGAAATATACAGAATCTGTTTTGATTCCCTCTTTCCGTACATTCATCCGAGATAATGTGTATGTTTGCAAAAGGCACTAAATAGTATTTTATTGTGGTTTGTTTCCCCATATGTTCCCACTTTTGATGTTGTTTTCTTGCTCTCCCCTTAGATTTGGTCTCTGTCCACATCTAACCACTGACAATAGGGACCATCTGAAAGGAAGTGACCTGCTTACTGCGTATTACAATGTTGATTACATACGAAATGTAAAAGGCACCAACTACTGGAGGAACAGGTGAGGGCCCACTCGGTGGAACATTAGATAAACATAGAGCTGCAGTGAAGTTTAGTGTTCTTTCTCTATATTCCTTCTGTTTCTCTCCTTCAGAATAATGAAGGTGGCGACTCAGTTCCAGGATCGAGGTCTGAGTTTTGCAGTGGCAGATCGGCATGAGTTCCAGGATGAGCTCGAGGAGGAGTTTGGTTTGGGTCTGTCTGAGGGAGGAGAGATTCCCATCGTCACCATACGGACCAGAGCAGGACATAAGTACTCCATGCAGGAAGAATTCACGTGAGTCTTGCAGAAATCTCTCTGGTGACCCATAACGTGTCTTTATTTCTTTAGGCTCTGTGCCTGCTTAAAATTCTGTGTAAAAAGACAATGCAACATAAAATCTGTTTCTTTATGACCAGCTCTGACCCACCTCCACTCCTTAGTATATGATGCTGCTTTGATTATGTATAAATGAAATGCAGAATCAGTACAGATTTAAACTTTGATGTTGTCATGATGGAGCATGTTTTTTTATCTAAATTATTATTATTTTTTTTATTTGTGTTAGTTTTATTCATCATTTCATGTTTCTGTATTCATTGTTTCATACTTAAAACATCTATATTCACAATATACACTCACTGAGCACTTTATTAGGAACACTCTCTGCCTAATAAATTACCTGATGTGGTCTTCAGCTGTTGTAGCTCATCTGCCTCAAGGATCGATGTGTTGTGCATTCTGAGATGGTATTCTGCTCACTACAACTGTACAGAGTGGTTATCTGAGTAACCGTAGACTTTATCAGTTCGAACCAGTCTGGCCATTCTCCGTTGACCTCTCTCATCAACATGGCGTTTCCGTCCACAGAACTGCCGCTCACTGGATGTTTTTTGTTTTTGGCACCATTCTGAGTAATCTCTAGAGACTGTTGTGCGTAAAATCCTAGTAGATCAGCAGTTACAGAAATACTCAGACCAATCATGCCATGGTCGAAAGCACTGGGATCACATTTTTCCCCCATTCTGATGTTTGATGTGAACATTAACTGAAGCTCCTGATCCGTATCTGCATGATTTTATGCATTGCACTGCTGCCACACAATTGGCTGATTAGATAATCACATTAATAAGTGCTCAGTGAGTGGATACAGTATTTTACTATTGACAATGAAAAACACACTGCACTCTGTTGTTTGCACTCTTCATGCTGTTTGAGAAATCTACGAAGAAATAAACTGTATATTTGAGAAAGTCCAAAAGTTTTCACAACTTCAGCCAATGTTTGATATGTTCCTCTGTGTGTATTGTAGGAGAGATGGCAAGTCTTTAGAGAGGTTCTTGGAGGATTACTTTGCCAACAGGTTGAAAAGATATGTAAAATCGGAGCCTGTTCCAGAGTCCAACGATGGCCCCGTCAAGGTACATGCACTCACAAACACTATGTATTTCACATTTTAAGATTATTTTATTTTCTGCCATACCTCACTCATGTGGTTGCACAGGTCGTGGTGGCTGACACGTTTGAGGAGATTGTGAATGATCCAGAGAAGGATGTATTGGTTGAATTTTACGCTCCCTGGTGCGGCCATTGCAAGAACCTGGAGCCCAAATACAAGGAGCTTGGAGAAAAGGTTTGTCAGACAGATCTGTTGTTCTATTGCCTTGTGAAATATGCATTACGTCTTTTTGCATTAACAAGTGAAACTAAAAGGAAATTAATACAATTACCCAGTTTTTATATCAGGCATATGTAAATAAATAAAAAAAGCTCAAAATGTCTTTTGTGTATCAGCTATCTGGGGACCCGAACATTATCATTGGCAAAATGGACGCCACTGTGAATGATGTCCCTCCAAATTATGACGTCCAAGGGTAACATTTTGTCTTTCTTATTGTCTCTGGTCTACTTCTGGTTCAATACAACAGACCTTCAGTGACATTCTTCCATTTGCTTTGTTTACTCATCACCTGTTTTCTCTGAACTAGATTTCCAACCATTTACTTTGTACCCTCTGGACAAAAAGACCAGCCACGCCGATATGAGGTGAATCTCATCATTCATCATGCACACAGATTGTTTAAAGACATATTGACTAATACAATGCTACTTATACATGTTTTCTCCTCCAGGGTGGTCGTGATATTAGTGACTTCATCAGCTACCTGAAGAAAGAGGCCACAAATCCGCTCATCTTAAATGACTCAAGGGATGAACTGTAAAAAAGCATAAAGACACTGAATTTAACAGTGGAGAAATGCACAGAACGACACTGAAGTGATCAACTGATATTCAGCCAGACAATTCATTCACAGCTGAAAAGCAGCTATTCTGTATTACATTAAATGGGATCATCACAGCAAATTAGCCCCACTGCTATACCAAATATTCCCTTGTTAAATATCAATCCCTATGGACTGTAAATGGACACATGCTAAGGAATGGAGTTTAAAATGTTTGTTGAAATATTTTTCTTTTCATCAGTTATTGTTCAACAATCTGCCACTTTTTGTAAGTTGCCACAATTTTCTTTCATTCTCAATTTACAAAATGCACTGCTAGTGAGAAAGAGGTTGTGTTAATAGGTCATTTATTGCACACATGAACATTAATGTAGCACCCTAAAGAGTAACTGATGCTAATGTTATTTTTATTTTGGTAATGGAGTATATTACATTTGTAACACTAACAATAAGAATACTGTACAGGTCAAATAGTTGACGTGCTGAGATCACAGATATTTCTTATCATTTTGAATGAATGCACCTGTTTAAATTAAGAAAATGTTTTACCTCATTACAAACTTTTTGCTCATGTTTAGTTTACAACATTTAGGTTTTGGTGTTGATACATTATAATTTAAATATTGCAAAGTCTGTTTATGGTCTGTTCAGATATTACCATAAAACTTTAACATTTCGAATCCATAGGATGTGTTATAGAGATTCTGTAAGTTTTAAATGGGGCACCTTTACTTCCTCCTCATGTCTGTCATGCCAAATCAAATGTCTGTCAGGGCTTATTTTGGATCAGTTGCTCCGTCCATATATGTGAGGACATGAGACAACTGCTCCCAGGCAAGTTTGATATTTGCAGAAATAATAAAGGAATGGACAGACACTTTATCTGACTCTGTGTAGAGCATATTTTTTCAAGCACATTTTGTATTATATTTTACCATACAACAAAAACTGCCTCAGGCGCCTGTGTAAAATGTATAGTTTTATATAATATCATAAAATATTTATAATTATGTACAGTTTTTATATCTGTAATTGCGTGTTTAATTATTTGTATTTGAAGTTCAATTTCTATCTTAGAAAAACTGAAACTGTAGACTTGGTTGCGGCTCTGCTCGTAGCTCTAGGGAGCTTCTTTCGAGAACTTTTCAGCTCTGCTCCACTCTAGACCCGTCTCTAAAGGTTGTGCTGAGCTCATTTTGATTGGTCGAGGTGGGTGTATGTCAAATGACTCTCGATTGTTGATTGGCCTGTAGCTGAGGATCCAGTCACACCTCGTGCATCCTCTCCTCTTGCAGTTGTGCTTGTTGTCCGGTACCGGTGAGCTAAACCACGCCGCAAACATGATGGGTCGACCGGTTCTTGTGCTTAGTGAGTGTTGCTTTCATTATTCCATCTATTAATATGCAATAGTACATCTCATACGGGACTCTTCCGGACTCGGAAACTGTTAAAATAAGAGTTTTATTCAAGCTGTAGTGATCGAATGCTAAGCTAACTGGGGTGGCACGGGGGCCTCGCGTGGCTGACATGCTTATGACATTTTCAGATTAGTCATTGTGTTAGCTTCAAAGCTAACACTGCTTTTTAATAGTAAGATTACCAGTAACAAATAATCAAAAATTACACATTCGGTAATGATATTAACGCTGTTTAATTTTCAGTAATCTGCTGGCTTTATGGGGGCAGTCGGTTCTGGCTAACGAGAGTAAGCCTATTCAAATGAGCTAGCAGCAGGCTAACTGCGCAGAGATTGAGGGTGTGCTGACCAGAGCTGCACCTTGTTCATATGTTTGGGTTGAAAGAAAATAATGTTCATATTTACCAACTAAGCATGTATATAGTTATTGATTTTGTGCTAGATTTTAAAGCCTCTTGCTTTCTGTAAATTATCTTGTCCTAATGAATGAAAAACATGTGTTTATCATAGTAGGAAGTTGATTTTATGTACAATGGTTCTGTTTCTGCACATAAAAGGTCAGAACATAAAGAGAGAGTCTGGACGAAAGGTCCAGATTGGAAACATCACTGCGGCTAAGGTGGGTCCGTTAATTTTTTCCTGAGAGATATCTGACAGACTTGTCAAATGACACAAAATCACTAGCCTGGTTTTTCCTCCTCTTTTTTTCAGACCATTGCAGATGTCATCAGGACATGTCTGGGACCAAGAGCTATGATGAAGGTATGTTTCTGTTTTTTTAGCCTACACTAATATATTTTGATGCATTGTCTATTACTAGATTAAACATTGAGAATAGCTCTGAATCATGCAGTACATGTATCCCCTCACATGGAAAAGGCAGTTTGCTTTGAGAGAGGGTGTTGCTCTAGAATAAGGTTTGATGGCCTGATTTGTTGTCTATGTGCAGATGCTTCTGGATCCCATGGGTGGTATTGTCATGACCAATGATGGCAATGCAATTCTGAGAGAGGTAACCTAGAGTCCCATTATTCCTCCCAGTAGTTTATGAAGTTTTATATCGGATTTGTTTGTGCTTAATTGAATGTTTAAAATAAAGGCCTGTTCACACCAAATCCGTGACGATTTTGTGAGATGAAAATCTGACGGAAGGTCTATTCACACTGAGTTTGTAAAAAAATTAAACTAAAAACTATTTTATTCCTGTACAGTAGGCGGCTGTTGCGGTGCTATTGTTATACCAGTCTCCTGTCCTTACCCTTCAACTATTAGAGATTCATATGATAAACGCTGTTAAAGCATTTATTTACCCAAATCGGCATAACTGTTTCATTATGTCCTTTCTATGATGTTGATGCATTTTGAGGAGTATATAATCTGTTTTTTATGCGAGTGAGATGTGTAAAGAGGGCTGTTTCATATTTATTTGCACATGTATTTTACTACAATTAGGTCTATATTCCAGACTCCCGTACTCTACTTCTCTTTTTATAATGCCTGGATAATATAACACAAGGTACAGTGATATAAATACATGGAATAATGTACACTGAGAATAACAGTATAGTAAAAAAATATGATGCATATATTAAGAATAATAATATAAAAGAAAACTCTGCTCACGGTATTTCCTTTTATTTAAATTATTGCAATACTTTGTTATATTGTGCTTGCAATAAAAATAACAGTTTGGTTCTGCAATTTGTTTGTCTAAAACTTTGCAAGTAAAAAAATCTTTTTATATACAGGGACATTGATATACATTTTAAATAATGTATATTAAGACAAAAAAAAAACAAAAAAAAAAAAACAAGAAAACTTTCAAAAACAGACCAGGTTTATGTTTGCCGTTCAAAGGGTTTATGAACTGCAACTATAAGTATATAATTTTCTGGGTGTTTATCAGCTGCACATCCAATGCCTGTGTTTACCAGTTGATTAGTGCCACCAACACGCTGGATTGAGCAGCTGCAGCGACTCAAAAAATGACAAAAAGCTTTTTTCTCATTGGTCAGTCAGTTTTCATTGCAGTTCAAAGAAAAAAATATCAGAACACTCTGTTTAAAAAAAAAAAAAAAAAAACTCTGGATTGTTGTCGGAAGATTTGTCGGACCTGCTGTTAATAGTGCCATCTGAATCCATTGTTACCATTCAAAAGCTTGTTCAGAACGAACAATCGTGCTGAAAAAACGGGTTTGGTGTGAACAGGCCTAACAGTCTCCTATATGCTCTCTGCCACATTCAGATCCAAGTCCAGCACCCTGCTGCCAAGTCCATGATTGAGATCAGTCGTACACAGGATGAGGAGGTTGGAGATGGAACCACCTCTGTTATTATTCTGGGTGAGGGTCTTTTTATCTATACTGTACAAAAAGAAAACAGAAATTGTAAAAAATTTTCATAAACTATTTTGTTACAGCTATTTTGTTTGATCTGAAAGAATCACCTTATCACTTATAACTGCAGTTTGTTGGGAAAAGTTGAAAAGAGCAAAGAGTGTAACATTAAATGCCCAGTTACTACTAGAGACTGCTTGTTTATTGTGTCTTTGCAGCGGGTGAGATGCTTTCAGTGGCTGAGCAGTTTCTGGAACAGCAGATGCATCCTACCGTGGTGATCAGTGCATACAGACAGGCTCTTGATGACATGTTGAACATACTCAAAGACATCAGGTAATCACACAGAAATACAATGTTAGAAATTTCTGTATGTGATCTCGGGCATTAACCCTTTAAAGCTGCACGACGTGACTTTGTGCTCTCTAGTGACATCTGTGGTTGAAAGTTAAAATTGTAAGCAATTTGCAGAAGAACACGTTATGTCAGTCGTGTTTCGGCACTGCTCTTCTGGTGGATGAATCTCATGATTTAAGCTTACGTGGACATCACCTTTGTGTGATCAAGTCTGGAGATATTCAGAGCCTGAGTCATAAAGTGTATATTCATGTTGATATTACGTTATACAGTTAAACATTTAAAACTGAAATATTACTTTCTTTGATGAAGATAAAATATACTCTTATTTATATATTTAGAATGAATGAATTTTACACTTAGCCCTTTTCTGACACTACACTCAAAGCGCTTTTACATAGAGAACATTGGACTCGATCACCTCAACCACCAACAGTTACCAGTATATTTGAATAGGATTATTCTAGTGTTTTAACTACTATTAATGTTTGTATTGTACTACACACAAATTTAAGAGGTGAAACTCATGATATTGCTTATACGTGTTTAATGGAAGACTTTATTATTTTTCTATTATATTATACAGCCTCAGCTGATAATGCTAGTAACCCGTAATACTACAATAGCATGTCTATGCATGCAATGCACACAATAACCCAAAAATAAAATGAGGATTCAGTTATGATGGGGATAAAATATACTTTAAGCATGAAAATAATATGGTTAAATATGCAATATAACAATGACAAGAAGTCAATTTCAGAAGTCATACATAAATATGTCACACACCAAGCACAACGTGCACAATATGCAGCATCTGGCATCTTGCAATCTGGCTGAAAACATGTTAGCTTTCCTGGATTAGATGACATCATCAGAAATGATGTAGCATCATGGAATGCTAAACCAATCAGATTGGATTCATATTGGTGCAAAAATCAGCCATATTTGGGCAGAAAGATGTGATTGTTGACTGTTACATATGACCACCAGGAGATGGCACCATGTACATGACACAGACTCAATTACTGTGATTAAGTCAAATGGCACTCATTCTGTTAATCTTATTATCATTAAAATATATCTGTATGTTATGCATACCTTCAGTCATTGTTATGTTTGCATGTGTAATTCGTTTTTATGTACAATTATTACATTTCATTTGTTTGGAAAGGCTTCTGGACACGTGGTGACATTTTTGTTCACTAGGATAAATTATATTTGTAATGCTATAAATTTTGATTGCTTTGTATAAACACACATTGTTTTTCAGTTACAGGTGACATGATTGGGAACAAAACAACATCAGTTTTTTGGAGCCACCTTATTTACACACAGAGATATATATAATGTCAAGTCAGAAAAATAAGAACATGTACATTTTTGGCTCACGTTTTTCAGCAGTTTCTTAGGCTGAGAGTCTCAGAATTCATCATAATCTATATCATTAAAAAATCTGAAACGTTTTCTTTATAATGATACCAAACACTTGACCCTCTTTATTTGTTTGTTTGGTTTTTTTTTTTTGTTTAATAATACTTTAATTTTGGGTTTGCCACTGAAACAGGAAATCTTTAAAAACACCTTCAGAGCTTAAAGGGTTAGGCACCTTAGGTTTATTATCAGTGGATGGGCAATGTGAAAACCCTTTAGGAAGGGGCTAATAATCAAACAACTACACACTGCTGTGATCATGCTCTTGAGTCTGATAGTCTCTTCTGGCCTCTATAGCACCCCAGTTGATGTAAGTAATCGGGATATGATGCTGAAGATAATAAACTCAGCCATCAACACCAAAGCTCTCAGCCGCTGGTCCACCCTGGCCTGTAACATCGCTCTTGATGCTGTCCGTACTGTTGAGCTGGAGGAGAATGGACGCAAGGAGATTGACATTAAGAAATATGCCAAAGTCGAAAAGGTAGGAGAGAACTGGAGGGATTTTCCTTATGAAAATCGATGCTGGTTAAGGAATAGTTAGCCAAAAAATGATAACTCTCATTTACTCACCCTTAAGCCATCTCAAACTCATATAACATTCTTCTGTGGAACACAAACAAACATTTTTTGATGGATATATGATGTTTCTCCATACAATGCAAGTCAATAGGGTCCTTCAAATAGAACCTAAAGGCAGCATAGAGGTAATCCATACCACTCGAGTGGTTTAATTAAAAATGCTTTCTGAAGTGATACAATGGGTTTTGGGTGAGAAACAGGCCAAAATATAACTCCTTTTTCCTGGCCTGATCATGAAACGAGCTTAATTACACTTCCGCGCTCCTGACCCATGTGCAAAGCAGCTTTTATGTCCTTTTTGTAGCTTGAAAGATTTGGACCCTGTTTACTTGCATTGTATGGCGAAACAGATGTCATATGCATTAAAAAAATCTTTGAATGTTTTTCGCAGAAGAAAGTAAGTCTTACGTGTTTGAGACTGCATGAGGGTGAGTAAATGATTAGAGAATAAAAATTTGAGGGTAAACTGTTTCTTTAAACGTTTTTTTTTTTTTTTTAAACCTTCACACTAGCGCCATCTTTGATGTTTAATGGGAATGACAACGAGGCTGTGAGGGATAGACTTACCATCTCTTCAGTGGGTTGTACTGCGGTTTAAAGTGTTTTTGGATCTTTCTACGGACAAAACATTGATGAAATATCTGTCATTGATAAACTCCAGACAACATGAGTTGTGGAAAATGAGATGTGATCTAGGAGCTTTATACAGCTTTATACCATTTGTGCCATTGAAGAGACAGTAAGTCTATCCCTCACAGCCTCGTTGTCATTCCCATTAAAAATCAAAGATGGCACTAGTGTGAATAAGGTCTATCTGTACCTATCTGCACTTCCCATGTTTTAGTAATGGTCTCTTCAAAAAATTACATTTGATGGAATTTTTCTAAACTCAAATAATTACTGTGTTGTGTAGGTGCCTGGTGGCTTCATTGAGGACTCATGTGTGCTAAGGGGGGTTATGGTAAATAAGGATGTAACTCACCCCCGTATGAGAAGACTCATCAAGAACCCTAGAATTGTTTTGCTTGATTGCTCTCTGGAGTACAAGAAGGGTGAGAGCCAGGTGAGGTGTTATCTGAATCCAAAATCTTTGAATGCTTGATTTATAGACCTTTAAAAACTCTGACCTTTGCCTGCCACTTTCCTCTCAGACGGATATTGAGATTACTCGTGAGGAAGACTTTTCCCGAATCCTGCAGATGGAGGAAGAGTACATTCAGCAGATCTGTGAGGACGTCATCCGTCTCAAACCCGACCTGATCTTTACTGAAAAGGGAATTTCAGGTACAAATGTGCTCCCAATGCAATTATATGCTTATTAGGATGGATAATGGTAAGATCAGAATCCAAGTTTCATATTTGTAAATGGTTTGTCCCCTCTCTAGATCTGGCTCAGCACTATTTGATGAAAGCAAACATCACTGCAATCCGTCGCGTCAGAAAGACGGACAACAACCGCATTGCAAGGTGTGGAAATATCTGCATTTGTCAATATACTGTTCCAGGCAAAAATTTGGACGTACACTAACTATTTTCCAGATTTTAGAATAATAGTAATCAAAACTATGAAATAACACAAATGGAAGTATGGGTGTAATGTTTTGGCCAAAAATGTTAAATCAAAATTACTTTTATATTTTAGATTATTTAAAATGGACACCCTTTGCCTACAGCTCTGCACATGGAGTATTCTTGTAAGAAACTTTGTGGTGTATCCAGTCCACCAGGGTTGATTTATTGAATCATTATTGGAGTTCCCCTGTATGCTTTGGAATTGCTGGCTGCTTGTCCTTCACTATCCAGTCCAACTTATTTTAGTTTTGTAAATTAAATTCATATACAATTTCTACTAGTCTACAAAACCACTTTCAAGCAAACGCCTTTAAATCAAGAGAAACAAAAAATGAATATCAGAAAATAAATTCACTTGTGTGTCCAAACTTCTAAATGGTAGTGTATACTTTTATTTATTAGGGATGTGCTACGGTGGTTGACTAGTCATCTAACAACTGACTAGTCTATTAGTGGGGTCGACTACTAACATTAATATTTTTAGTGATGGTGGCTTAATGGGAGACACAATTCAGAAATTAATTGAGAGACGCAACTTCTCGGAGTGTTTTTGTGTGATTAGAGCTTGCTTAAAAGTGAATAATAGTCAGCACTGTTAAACCCTCTGCAAGAAGTTTAGTCATTTTAATGTTTTATGTGTAGTCCATTTATGCACCACTGCTGTTACAACAATCAAAGCGCTGCATCAACCACACGTTACAGGATGATCACTGTCAGACGTTAAATCCTCTACTATGAGTAATGTTCCCATATTTTTAGGTGCTTTGGGGAGATTAATGTCTTTCGCTGATTCTGTCTGACACAGCTTAAATAAATAGTTGCAGTTAGAAAGGTTAAACTGCTTGATGTCGTGAACTAGATGTGTACATGCAATATTATCTTGCAGTTTTGCACTTTTGTATGTGAATTAAGGATCACCTTGAGACTCCCAAGCTCTCTGTTTACATTGAACCATGTCATTACGGATGCACATAAGTGGTTTCTAGGGTTCCCACGTGCCCTGGAAAACCTGGAATTTTACAATGCAGTTTTCCAGTCATTGAAAAGTTATGGAAAATGAAGAAAATTTGTAAATGTCACTGCTGGTGGCAAAGCATGCTACCACGTTGATGCAGCCTTTACACTTGTGAATTAATTTTCAATAATTCAACGATCCACTTAAACTGTGGTTACAACATTTTCAGTCTGAATCCAGTCATAAAAATGGCATTAACTATAAAACACTATGTCATGGAATTTGACAAATTGTACTAGAAATTAATGTTTGAATGCATAATTAATGAAATTAAAATCACAATATGTCCTAGTTTGATTATTAAACCACAGAAAGTGGAGATTTAATTAAATATATAATCTGCATGTGCTGCGTGCTTCAAAATGAATGTGTGAAGCCGGCTGCTCATACGCTGACAACAAACACAGAGTCATGAGCATCTTGGCGCTATGTGTGTGTTTGTAGTAGATGCGGGTCTGTACAATGCGACAGTTTTGCTCACTTAAACTGTCGAATACGGAATTCAGAAAAAATAACCATCCAATAACAACAATATACACTACCGGTCAAAAGTTTAGGGTCACTTTCTCATTCTTTAATTTTTTTTTTTTTTTCACATTTTAGAATAAAGTAATCAAAACTATGGAATAACATAAATGGAACTATGAAAATTATGTTGTGACTAAAAAAAAATCCAAAATAAGTCTCACAATTTTAGCATCTTCAAAGTAGTCACCCTTTGCCTAGATTTTGCAGACATGTACTCTTGACATTTCTTCTTGAGGTATCACCCTGGGATGCTTTTTAAACAGTATTGAAGGAGTTCCCATCTATATGCTGGGCACTTTATTATTCGGTCCAAGTCATCCATTAAAAAAAAAATATATATATATATTTTTTAAATAAAATCTTTGTAATAAACTTTTGTAATGAATTAAATGTTGGCACAATTATATTTTTGTCTACAAACTAATTTCAAACAATTAAGCATACGTCTTCAGATCAAAAGATTTTTAAGATCATGAGAAACATTTCAGTCATGTGACCCCAAACTTTTGAACGGCAGTGTACATCATGATGTCTTGTTTATTTGCTTAAATATTAGACACGATGAGTACATAAAAATGTCCTGGAAATATCCTGGAAAACTGTGCCGTGAAAAGAGTGGGAACCCTGAGTTTTGTGCTGTTCTTTATTGGAGCTTCTCTTATTTCTTTCTTTGATAGTTTTGTGCAGTAAGATGTTAGTTATTTAGCCTATATTTTTTGTTGAATATCCATTAGTTACCATGTTGAATTGCTATGCTTAGCGTCAGTATTTCCCTCTGAAACATGTCTGATCAGGGTCACATGATCATAACAGAGCCCAATTATACATAATTATCCTTAACACTGACTAGTCGTTCAAACAACCGACCGATTAGTTGATTATGAGAATTGGTAGTTTTGCACATCGCAACTGCATGTATTTTACCAGAGTTTAAAAATCATGCCCAAAATGTGTTTTGCTAATTTGTCTTTATATTTCTGCTTGTATCTCAGAGCATGTGGGGCTCGCATTGCCAGTAGAACAGATGAGCTCCGTGAAGAGGATGTTGGAACAGGAGCTGGCCTGTTTGAAGTGAAGAAGATCGGTGATGAGTATTTCACCTTTGTCACAGAGTGTAAAGACCCCAAAGCCTGTACCATCCTGCTGAGAGGAGCCAGCAAAGAGATCTTGGCGGTGAGAGAAGACAGGAGTGGGTGTCGGAAAGGGACAAGAGACATTGTTACATTTGTTATTCTTAGTTGGAGATTAGTGAGAATGTGTTTTAGTAATTACAGAAGAAAAAAAAAAAAACATTAGGAAGAGGTGCTCTGGAGTTTCAACAGAACCCTTGTTAAATGTTTGTTCAGTTTAGCCAGAGTTTGCTGTGGCTTTGAATTGATATATATGAGGGCATTTTGCCCAGATTAACTCATTACAGTTTGACTGATAAATCTGTTTCTGCTTTTTTAGGAAGTGGAGCGAAACCTTCAGGATGCCATGCAGGTATGTCGCAACGTTCTGTTGGAACCATATCTGTTGCCTGGCGGTGGTGCAGTTGAGATGGCAGTGTCTCACCGGCTGACAGAGCGTTCACGAGCACTGACCGGTGTTGAGCAGTGGCCGTACCGGGCAGTGGCTCAGGCCCTGGAGGTCATCCCGCGTACACTTATCCAGAACTGTGGAGCCTCTGCAATACGTGTGCTCACGGCTCTCAGGGTAAGCTTTTTATCAACAAGGTGATATTAAAAATACTTTTAAAAAATATTGCAGTTAATCTGATTGTGTGTCCGCTACTCACTTTCTCCTGAGTAATGGACATTCAGTTTGTGTTAAAGTGTCTCTTCACCCCTTTTCCAGGCTAAGCACACCCAGGAGGGCAATGCTTCATGGGGAGTCAATGGAGAGACGGGAACCTTGGCTGAAATGGAGCAGCTGGGGATCTGTGAACCTCTGGCAGTTAAAGCGCAGACATACAAGACTGCAGTGGAGGTAAAAGTCTGATGCCAAATGAGTTCATTATCGCTGAATAGTAGTGCAGTAAAAAAATGTTAAGAGTATTTTACTACAGCCTTTAATTTTGTAAATATCTCAGTTTCTCCCCCAAAAAACAAATTCTGACATGACTGTTTATTGGTTTTTGTTGTCTTTTAATTTTTTTAGACGGCTATACTGTTACTGCGCATTGATGACATTGTTTCTGGTCACAAGAAGAAGGGAGATGAACAGAGGGGTGGCGCACCTATGGAGGACAAGGAATAAAGGAACAAGAGATACAGGCAAAACAAAGGATGAAGGAAAAAAAGAGTACAGAAAGGACAGTTGAGAGACCAACCAATCTGATTGCAAATAGTGAATGGAATGCAGCTAATGAAGAGCGCATATATATACAAGCATTTATGTGTGCAAAACACTTCTCAAACAGAATGTGTTCTTATCAAAAAGCCAATTGCACCATTGCTTTGTGTTGTATCGTTAGGCTAAAAGCTCTTCTCCCCTCATTTAGTTCTTCCTCTGGCAAATGATACAAACCTGGAATGGATTAAGATGTGTTTGTGCTAGTATCTCTGTGGTTCACTTTACTGGTATCGTTAAGTTTTATTTCCTACTGGTGATAAATTTCAATATCCAATTGTTGTATTTTGCCTCTTTTTTTTTTTTTTGCCTTTTGGGTAAATTTGTTGCAAGGACAGGATGGGATTAAAAGGTTCGTTCACCCAAAAATGAAAATCCTCTCATCATTTACCCTCATGCCATCCCAGATGTGTATGACTTTCTTTTGCAGAACACAAATGAATATCTCAGCTCTGTAGGTCCATACAATGCAAGTGAATAGTGATCAGGCCTTTGAAGCTCCAAAAAGGAGATGAAGTCAGCATAAACATATTCCATCAGAGTCCAAAGTGCTTTTGAAGCGTTCCTGATGGTTTTGGGTGAGAACAGACCAAAATGTAACTCCTTTTTCACCGTACATCTTGACAGCAGTCTCCTTGGCGATCATGATTTCAGGCTCGATTACATTTCCTATAGTGCCATCTAGCGCTCTGCCAGAGATTCTAATATTTACTGAGATCACAACCTCCACGCTTTTACCATAGCAGAGAGCGTAACTCAACTAGTGTGTTACGATAGTGAGTCACAGTATACTGATACCATACAAATGAATGGGGAGAGCCGTAAACTGACACCTACCATGTCTTCTCTTTAAAAACAGCAATTTTATCGTAGTAAACTCCACATATAGTTCACTCCAAAAGGATTGTTTAGTGTACACGTTGATTGGCGGACAGGTGGTCTCACAAAAGCAAGTTTATTCAGCACACCAAAGTATCTCCTCCACAGACATCCATTAAAAAAAATGGTATCTTGTCTCCTTGCCAGCGTACCGCCCAGAGAATGTCTATGGGACTGCTGCGTTATGCTATTTTATACTAAGCTTGAAGGGTTCTGGCTCTGCACATGCGACAAGCACTAGGAAATGTAATTGAGCTTGAAATCATGGTCATGCCTAGAGACTGCTATGGCAAGATGTATGGTGAAAAAGGAGTTATATTTTGATCTGTCTGCACAGAAAACTAGCTGAATCACTTCAGAAGACATTGATTAAACCAAGGGAGTCTTATTGATTACTTTTATGCTGACTTTATCTCCTTTTTTGAGCTTCAAAGGCCTTATCACCATTCACTTGCATTGTTTGGACCTACAGAGCTGAGATAATCTTCTAAAAGTCTTTGTGTTCAGCAAAAGAAAGAGTCATACACATCTCATATGGCATGAGGGTTAATGAGATAATTGTTATCTTTGGTTGAACTATCCCTTTAAGTCCTTAGATCATTAGCACATTAGTGATGGAGCAATAACTGGTTTCTGGATCACCTTGCATTGGGATTGAAGCCTTATGTTTTCTAGATTCCTAACCATTACTCAATCACTGCCTAAAAGTAGTCACACTGAAAAGTCCTAATATTAATAGTTAAACATTTATTACAATCATAATGTCCAGGTTATTAATTATTAAAAGTATTGCAATTTGTAGAAGAAAAAAATTAATTTTCCACCAGAAAAAGTTTTAAAGTATTTAATACAGATATTTTGCCAACAAATGTTGAAGCACTAGACATTGACACATTACCCTGATTTCAAACACATTTACAGTATATACAAAAGTGGTTGTCAAAAATTGGACTTAAATGCATTGAAACAGCATTGTTTCAAAAAAAAGTTTATGTAAAGCACCACCTGCTGAAGATTTTATTATGAGGGTTTTGTACTCATGATGCTCTGATAAAGAAACCGTGCCGTTTTACTTTGCTATTTTCCCTCCGTCCTTGTTCGCTACTTACCTGTCATGATTTTATTTTTATCCATCAACGTGATTGGCAACGAGAGTCTCGTGACTCCCGTCAAATCAAAACACCGATAGAAAACTTGAAGGTTGAGTGGCGCCATAATATCTGGTGGCTCCAACTGCTATCATGGATGTGGAGGATGCCTCAAGCAGCAGTTCAACACTTGAATATCCACGGCCGAACCTGAAATGGCTTTTCGCAGTGAAGAAGGCCAATTACTTGATCGTGTCTTGTGAGTTTAGCTTGTGCAATCCAGTCGAGATATCAGCAAATATTCTACGTCTAATTTGAAGAAACATATTGAGTTAAATTTCATGTTTCTGTTTGAGATTTTCTATATCTATAACACCTGCAAATTAGCTATCTATAACTGAGATTATTGGGCTGCTGTGAGAGATTTATAATGTTAGCTAAGCTGTAGTAGTGATGGGTCGTTCATGAACGATTAACGAATCTTTTATGTGACTCAGAAGAACGAGTAGTTTCAGAGAGTGATTCGTTCATTTTGTGTTGACCGCGCATGTGCATTGAGCAACCTCCGTTCGTTTGTTACGTGAAAAAGGTGAACTAATCATTTGTTTCTCATAATTTGTCCTTGGCTGCGTTATACATTTTTCCTTATTGGAACTATAATCAAAGTTTGCGTAAGTAGACGTGTTGGGGGATTTGGCTATTGAAAATGTAACATTTTAATTCTGCTCAAATGAACTAAATGACTTGGAAAAAGATTCGTTCATTTTGCTGAACAAGACTCAAAGATTCAAGTCAGTAAAATGATCCGATCTTCCCATCACTAGGTTGTAGGGCTGGTGGATAAAACGGGAGAAAAATCCTCAATATTGATGATAAACTTTTGAGTAGTTTTCTATATTTAGCTTATGTTCTACATCTAGACCAAGGGTGCTCATTACATTGATCGTGATAGCAAGACAACCACTGGTTGATCTCGATAAAATCTAAAAGACTGACTTTTTATTTAGTCGCTTCTGTAGTGACTAAAAGGTCCGTTTGACTGACAGGCAGTGTGCGCGCGCCTGCTTTACATGTGAGTGTGTTCCGAGTGCGCAAATGCGGGTATGTGCCACACTTCTGCCAAAATGCCGGTCTTGGCGAGGTATTAAACAGGTAAGGTAAACACAGTCAGTTATGTGTAAAGTTAATGTAAACAGTGGTGTAAAATTTGATTTGTATCAAATAGTCGGACTTGAAATGTACGTATAACCAAATAGACCACTGTCTAAAAAAGCTATTAATCAAACAAGAAAACCACTCACTGCTTTTTCGCTGAATAACTTTAGTAGCTTTAAAAGTATTCATGTAATATGTGACATTTTTTAAATAATAGCCTATTGTTAATTTTTGTAATAATACCAACCCCTGATATAGTGTATGTGTTTTTTTAATAACAAATGACCAGGGAAGTAGAGATGATCAAATAATTTATAATTAAGCTCAGCCTTTATCAAGTTTTTCTAATGCCTGACAGAAAAGTATCTACCTTTGTAGACCAATATGTAATGGCAAAATATTCCACCAGTCACAAATACACTTCAGAAAATTGTGCATCATGCATTAGAATGAGAACACAACTATTTCTGCGCTTAAAAGATACAAGAACTAAAACAAAGCGGAACATTGTATCTCAAAATGAATATAATGTGGCCACCCATGTACTACTTAAAGCCCGATGTGGTCCTTGTACCAAAAACAATTTGTCCACCCCTGTTCTATACCCCCTCTATTGTGCAGGACTTGACATGTCAACTGCCAAGTGACAGTCTTTTTCTTCTTTTTTAGTTGTTTTTGCATTCTTTGCATTGTTTTGAACATTGTTTTATGCGCAACAATAATGCACTCTGTCGGCATTAAGGAAAATGTAGACCCTACACATAAACTAATTTTAATGTTATTGTTTTATACAATGCGACACATTACGATTTAAAATAGTGATCAGTGTATTGAAAATAACTTTTCATCTCTGTAATCATGTCTCCCTTAAATTTTTTTTTTTTTTTTTTGAATCAGATACATGTAGTGTATATGTAGTCATAGATAACTGATATAAATTAAAAGTTGGCAGTCAAAACTACCTATAAAATATCTATATTTTTCATTCTTTCTGGCAAACATCCATAAAAGGGAATGTAAATTACGGTGTTTGCTACATTTTGAAACTGCAGCATGCATTGTTTATTATAAGTCATCACATTCGCAACCCAATATTCAGTACTCACTACTCATGAGTACTTTTAAATGAGCTACTCTTTTACTCGTACTTAAGTAGTTTTTAGGACAGATACTTTTACTCAACTACATTTTTTGTGAAATAACAGTACTTGAGTATGATTTTGCGGTACTCTTTCCACCCCTGCTGCTTACACACATACACATTTACTTTAAAGATGTGTATTAGGGAGTATTGTCTACAGCCACAGCCTTGGCCTCTGAGCATCTCCTCTTACCCATGCTGGTGTCACAGGAGGAGAGGCGGCGTTGCTGGTTAATGAGGCTAAAGTTGGCTGGTCCTGCAGCACCTGACACCATGTAACTCTGCAAAGTTGTTGAAGAATCCATATCTGTGTCCATGGCTGTTCAGATAGAAGGGAAAATATGTTTAACAATTTAATAATACAGTTTGCATAAGCTATATATGAATGAATGAATGAATGATACATTTATATAGCGCTTTTCTGACACTACACTCAAAGCGCTTTACATAGACAACATAAGACCCTCCTCAACAACCACCAGTGTGCAGCATCCACCTGGATGATGCAACAGCAGCCATAGTGTGCCAGTACGCTCACCACACACCATCCATTGACCAGTGATGTCACTTTTACCCCCGCAGCCACCATATTTGTAACCAGCAGTGGGAAGAAGCAATGGCGGTGAATGGAAAAACACCCATAAAAGGAGTATCAAGAAAAACATCAAAAAACGCTTTTGATCCATGCTAAGTCCCAGGAAAGGTGTATTCAGATCTGAGGTCTGCACAAATATTGCCAAATTTGACTTTGCAGACATTTAAATATATTTTATCCATGATTCATCTCCGTACGGCGGTGAGTCTGTGTGACCGGCGAGTGCACACGCCTCTCGGTACATCACCATAAACATCTCTCATTCAGAAGTCATTCATGTTTGTGTTGTTTTCTGTTCTGATTTGGTAAAAATATTACAAAATGTCTGTGATAATCCTGTCTGTATGAACGTCAGGGCTGCTTTTAACTTAAAGAATACACAGAAAGCAACCGAGGCATTTTAGTGAATAAGACTAATAGGTTTACATTGTGGTGTGAATAAAGCCTGTGCTTCATAATCTTATGATGTGTTGAATATTGACTAACATTAGTATATACACATTCAAATATACAATATATTCACATTATAATGTGTATAAATAGATTTGACATGATAACTGAAATGTCTGAATAAATTAACAAAGACCCAAAAGTGTTTTTATCTGTGCGTTCCACCTTTGTCACTGCTTGTCTTTGGGCAAAATGAAATGTCACTTAAAAAATAAAACTTTATAGAAAGAAAAATTACATTTTGGCTCAGGTAATTAATCACCTTTTCAAGATTTATAAATAGAAACAAAAATTTTGCAGACTTTCTTCGCATCTCACAGCGCAGCACAACAAAGGTAAATGGAATTTTGTTCAGAAACATGGCGGCGCGGTCATGCAGTGACATCACATGAAACAGGTCAATTGGTGGAGAGGAGAGAGTAGAGTGATGGAGCCAATTCAGGGATGGGGATTATTAGGATGCCATAGGGGAATTTGGCGAGGACACCAGTTTACAACCCTATTCTTTACGAGAAGTGCCCTGGGATTTTTAATGACCACATAGAGTCAGGACCTCGGTTTAACATCTCATCTAAAGGATGGTGCCTCTTTACAGTATAGTGTCCCCGTCACTATACTGGGGTGTTAGGACCCACAAAGGCTGCAGGTATATATACAGTATATACACTATATTGCCAAAAGTATTCGCTCATCTGCCTTTAGACGCATATGAACTTAAGTGACATCCCATTCTTAATCCATAGGGTTTAATATGACGTCGGCCCACCCTTTGCAGCTATAACAGCTTCAACTCTTCTGGGAAGGCTTTCCACAAGGTTTAGGAGTGTGTTTATGGGAATTTTTGACCATTCTTCCAGAAGCGCATTTGTGAGGTCAGACACTGATGTTGGACGAGAAGGCCTGGCTCACAGTCTTCGCTCTAATTCATCCCAAATGTGCTCTATCGGGTTGAGGTCAGGACTCTGTGCAGGCCAGTCAAGTTCTTCCACACCAAACTTGCTCATCCATGTCTTTATGGACCTTGCTTTGTGCACTGGTGCGCAGTCATGTTGGAACAGGAAGGGGCCATCCCCAAACTGTTCCCACAATGTTGGGAGCATGGAATTGTCCAAAATCTCTTGGTATGCTGAAGCATTCAGAGTTCCTTTCACTGGAACTAAGGGGCCAAGCCCAGCTCCTGAAAAACAACCCCACACCATAATCCCCCTCCACCAAACTTCACAGTTGGCACAATACAGTCAGACAAGTACCGTTCTCCTGGCAACCGCCAAACCCAGACTCGTCCATCAGATTGCCAGATGGAGAAGCGTGATTCGTCACTCCAGAGAACGCGTCTCCACTGCTCTAGAGTCCAGTGGCGGCGTGCTTTACACCACTGCATCCGACACTTTGCATTGCACTTGGTGATGTATGGCTTGGATGCAGCGGCTCGGCCATGGAAACCCATTCCATGAAGCTCTCTACGCACTGTTCTTGAGCTAATCTGAAGGTCACATGAACTTTGGAGGTCTGTAGCGATTGACTCTGCAGAAAGTTGGCGACCTCTGTGCATTATGCGCCTCAGCATCCGCTGACCCCGCTCTGTCATTTTACATGGCCTACCACTTCGTGGCTGAGTTGCTGTCATTCCCAGTCAATTCCACTTTGTTATAATACCACTGACAGTTGACTGTGGAATATTTAGTAGCGAGGAAATTTCATGACTGGACTTGTTGCACAGGTGGCATCCTATCACAGTACCACGCTGGAATTCTCTGAGCTCCTGAGAGCGGCCCATTCTTTCACAAATGTTTATAGAAGCAGTCTGCATGCCTAGGTGCTTCATTTTATACACCTGTGGCCATGGAAGCGACTGGAACACCTGAATTCAATTATTTGGATGGGTGAGCGAATACTTTTGGCAATATAGTGTGTATATATATATATATGTGTAAATATAGTATATATATATATATATATATATATATATATATATATATATATATATATATAAAGTTGAAGTCAGAAGTTTACATACACCTTAGCCTAACACATTTAAACTCAGTTTTTCACAATTCCTGACATTTCATCGTAGAAAACATTCCCTGTCTTAGGTCAGTTAGAATGTGAAATGTCAGAATAATAGTAGAGAGAATGATTTATTTCAGCTTTTATTTCTTTCATCACATTCCCAGTGGGTCAGAAGTTTACATGCACTTTGTTAGTATTTGGTAGCATTGCCTTTAAATTGTTTAACTTGGGTCAAATATTTTAGGTAGCCTTCCACAAGCTTCTCACAATAAGTTTCTGGAATTTTGGCCCATTCCTCCAGACAGAACTGGTGTAACTAAGTAGGTTTGTAGGCCTCCTTACTTGCACACGCTTTTTCAGTTCTGCCCACAAAAAAAAATCGTATTGATGGCCACTCCAATATCTTGACTTGGTTGTCCTTAAGCCATTTTGCCACAACTTTGGAGGTATACTTGGGGTCACTGTCCATTTGGAAAACCCATTTGCAACTGAGCTATAACTTCCTGGCTGATGTCTTGAGATGTTGCTTCAATATATCTACATAATTCAGGCTCCCCGGAAGTGGGCAGGAACCCTGCCCAAACCCCTCCCCCGTTTCACCTTGTCTGTGTTCCCCTTTCCCCTGGGGGGAGGTTTGGCAGGCCGTACGGTTCCCTGGCCTGAGTGGGTGGTGGGGGTATTTGGGCATGGGGGTGTGGTTGTGTGTCTGTCTGCAGGAGAGAGCGGTGAGGCTCGTCACCTGGGTTTTCATTATCTCTAACACCTGTTTCTTGTTATAGTGATGGTGGAGGGAAACCTGAAAAGCGCACGAATGCGTCAGAGTGGGAGAATGACAGAGGAGAGTGTTTTCTGCATGTTCACCTCGTATTGTAGCAAGAAACACCAAGACTCTTCTGTTTATGTTTGGCCACTAAGAGCCCTTTTATGTTGAAAACTATGTGTATCTGAAAGGGTAAATAAATAGTTATGTTAATAGTTCGCTGCCTCCTGACTCCTCCATTGCCCAGAAACCACGAACTTGTCACATGTACTATTGTTTGTAAGATGAACATGGTACATTCAGGTGTTTAGAAATTGCTCCCAAGGATGAACCAGACTTGTGGAGGTCCACAATTTTTTTTCTGAGGTCTTGGCAGATTTCTTTTGATTTTCCCATGATGTCAAGCAAAGAGGCACTGAGTTTGAAAGTAGGCCTTAAAATACATCCACAGGTACACCTCCAATTGACTCCAATTAGCATATCAGAAGCTAAATTAGGCTTGACATAATTTTCTGTAATTTTTCAAGCTGCTTAAAGGCACAGTTAACTTAATGTATGTAAACTTCTGACCCATTGGAATTGTGATATAGTCAATATAAAAAAAAAATCTGTCTTTAAACAATTGTTGGAAAAATTGCTCATGTCATGCAGAAAGCAGATGTCCTAAACGACTTGCCAAAACTATAGTTTACTAATATGAAATCTGTAGAGTGGTTAAAAAATTAGTTTAATGACTTCAACCTAAGTGTATGTAAACTTATATGTATATATATACAGTTGTGCTCAAAAGTTTGCATACCCTGGCAGAAATTGTGAAATTTTGGCATTGATTTTGAAAATATGACTTATCATATTTTGACTGGTTTTTATTTAAGGATAGTGATCATATGAAGCCATTTATTATCACATAATTGTTTGGCTCCTTTTTAAATCATAATGATAACAGAAATCACCCAAATGGCCCTGATCAAATGTTTACATACCCTTGAATGTTTGGCCTTGTAACAGACACACAAGGTGACACACAGTTTTAAATGGCAATTAAAGGTTAATTTCCCACACCTGTAGGCACGCGGAATCTTGTGAAAATTGATGGCAAGATGAATGCAACATATTATCAGAAAATACTGGTAGACAATTTGCATTCTTCTGCACGAAAGCTGCGCATGGGACGCTCTTGGACTTTCCAGCATGACAATGACCCAAAGCACAAAGCCAAGTTGACCCTCCAGTGGTTACAGCAGAAAAAGGTGAAGATTCTGGAGTGGCCATCACAGTTTCCTGACCTTAATATCATCGAGCCACTCTGGGGAGATCTCAAATGTGCGGTTCATGTAAGACGACCAAAGACTTTGCATGACCTGGAGGCATTTTGACCAGACAAATGGGCAGCTATACCACCTGCAAGAATTTGGGGACTCATAGACAACTATTACAAAAGACTGCATGCTGTCATTGATGCTAAAGGGGGCAATACACAGTATTAAGAACTAAGGGTATGCAGACTTTTGAACAGGGGTCATTTGATTTTTTTCTTTGTTGCCATGTTTTGTTTTATGATTGTGCCATTCTGTTATAACCTACAGTTGAATATGAATCCCATAAGAAATAAAAGAAATGTGTTTTGCCTGCTCACTCATGTTTTCTTTAAAAATGGTACATATATTACCAATTCTCCAAGGGTATGCAAACTTTTGAGCATAACTGTATAATATACATATGTATATGTGTGTGTGTGTGTGTATGTATAGTGAAGTTTTCATACATTTAGGTTGAAGTCATTAAAACTCATTTTTTAACCACTCCACAGATTTCATATTAGTAAACTGTAGTTTTGGCAAGTCGTTTAGGACATCTACTTTCTGCATGACATGAGTAATTTTTCCAACAATTGTTGGAAAAAGCCCAGATAGGACTTGTAAGGCACATTTTAATTACCACAGAAGCAAACCAAATCTTAACTATCACCAAAACCAACCTATGGTAAAACTAGTTCTTTCAATTAGTCAACCTCCCATTTAAACTTTGGAAAATGTTAAATGTTACGCGAATTTTAGTGCATTTATTGTGGAAGGCTTTGTAGAATGTTAATAAAGCATTATATTGTTACATATTATTTTGTTTTCTTTCCTAAGATGGAAAAAAATGCATTTTGACAAGAAAATAAGTATATATAGTGCCAAATTTCAGCACTTTTAAAATCTGATTAATCGCAATTAACTACAAAACAATTATGCGATTAATCGACTGACAGCACTAATGAATACAATTGCATTACAAAATACCAAAAGTGGCCTTTTAACATAAGATAGCACTAGCACACATTTAGAATATAAAAAATATGAAAATTATGAAACAATAGATACAGTTAAAAATCTGGACACTTTCTAGTTGTCAAAATGTGGAGCAGTTCCATATAAAATGTGATGAACTACACATGTGGTTACTCTGTTAGGGCTGCGTGTAACTGGATTACAAAGTAATAAGTACATTTTAAATTCTTGTAATCAGACTACAGTTACTGACCTTCAATGAAAGTACTTACTTGGGTTACAAATATATATATATAAATAAAATGTGTATTACAAATAGAATATGAATTCATATGTACATCTGTTTACGTTTATGTGACAGCTGAAGGGTCTGCGACAATGAAAAAGGAGAAAATAGACATTATTTTGCATTTGTTGAGCAGAAAAACAAAAATGTTTTGAGACAAATGTTTCAGAAAGTAACTTTATCGTATAGTAATTAGTAATGTGATACCTTTTTCAATTAATTAATCAGTAGAGTAATCTGATTATAATTTTAGAGGAGTAGTTAGTATTTTGTAGTGGATTACATTTTTTTAGTAATTTACCCAATGAGAAAGACCCATTTAGACCTGCCTCAACAACATTACTCAACAAATGGCCTGAATTGGGGGCGGGACTATCTCTTTGTTTGACCAATGGCAGGCAGAGGTCGTATTCAGAATGTTGTTTTGAAAACAATGTTTATTTTTGCGATTCCATTTGGTGGCACTAGTCGCAGAAATTACATACTTTAGCTTTAAATTGTAAAGTATTTACAGATCATAGTAGTACTGCCGTCGAACTGTCTTTCATTTGATTTTGATAAAAAATAATCACTTTACAACAGCATCTTTTTACTGTAATACATAGCCGCTTAGGGCCCATGAGCAGCTAATGGGCCCGCAAAGCGAGGTCGTTTTTCTTTTTCTTTTCTTTCTTTATTATTTTTTTAACCATTTGGTTTGATTTTCTGTTATCAAATAAAAAAAAGTTCATACATTGTAACTGTTGGTTGTGTCAAAACACTTTTGGAGCCAAAAGCGCGTTACAAACATGGTTACATTGTTAAATAATAAATGTATAAAAATGAAACATTTGAAAACGGCCTAAAAAAAAAAAATAATTTTAAAAATAAATAAATAAAAAAACCTTGCTCAGGTTAATAGTAAATGGCCAGTTTTTGGCTTTATTTGACATTCAGCCTCACCTGAAAATTCCTCCTGGGCGTGAGAAGCAGAATGAAGACTCGGCAGGAGTATCGAGAACGTCTCGATGCTGACAACTCTGTTAATGTTGCTGTTTGACACGGAAGCTCCTGCCACCTGCTGAGTTTGAGACGTTCCCCACTGTCCTCCAGCGGGCACGCGCGAGCTCTTTGAGTCTGAACAATGTGATTGATAAAAAAATCAGTATTACATAACTATTTCCGACTGGCAGCTGGCACTATAAACCGATTAAACTACACGTAGGCAATTCAGCATAAAACAACTAAACACCCTCACGGGTCAAAATGATCGTGTAATTCTTCGGGAAAATGCATTGTTTTAAGATGTGTATGTCAAAAAAATGTTTTAAACATTCATTGTTCAAGAATGCTGAGCATCACATTTTACATATCTCATTTATTTTGAGGATATGGACACTTCAGCTAACCTTTGCGTATTGGAATTGTTTGCACCCATTAAAAGGTTAATAAGGTCTATAACCCA
The DNA here is from genome assembly GCF_019703515.2 of Myxocyprinus asiaticus. Classification (NCBI taxonomy): domain Eukaryota; kingdom Metazoa; phylum Chordata; class Actinopteri; order Cypriniformes; family Catostomidae; genus Myxocyprinus; species Myxocyprinus asiaticus. The sequence goes on from NC_059359.1 coordinate 20,069,986, forward strand.
TCAGTTAAACATGACATCGTCCTGCTTCTTACCATTGTACATGTTTCTTCTCAGTTTTCGAAATGGGCAGTTCTCCCTTAACCGAAACAGACAAGCACTGTGTTTCCTTCTACCTTGAGATGTCATCCTGCCTCAGATTTATAAAGTAACTAATATTTTCAAAGTATAATCAAAGTCTTTAAGGTCTACCGTCGATTTTCCTTGGATTTCTGCAGTCAAATGACAGCAGACAACAGGAAATACTTTTTGCCCTCCGACAAAAATGTATTTGGTAACTCGTTGAACTGGTTTATCTCAAACAGACCACCGTCTATCCCATGTGATGAGATGCGTTTTTAAATAAGGAAAATAAGGAATTAAAACAAAAGACAGTTTAAAATTTAGCTATTAAAAATATGTTTATGACAATTTAACATAACAGGAATTGATTCCAGCTTTATATTCAAGTGCCCCAAACAGATTTCTATTATCTCTTAGATTCGCATATTTAATAAATATTTTAGTTTACAAGCTCCTCTTGGAGATAGTTATACATTTGTATACCTTTTACAAATCTATTAAAAGTTCTAAATTCTACATTTTGCACACTGTAAACAGCACATTGCCTTAAAGTACAAGCCATGAAGGAGTGGCCTTGAAAAAGCTCAGACAGGCCACAAGCTTTACAAATCACACAATAGTTTAGAAGTCTTGAATTAGCAAACAATGCATCATAACCAAATTAATATATAAATACTTGGAATTCTGCTATCTTGTTGATGACATTCTAAGTACATCTTTAAATAGTTGAAATTGCTCTTTTGAGTGATTTAGAAGCTTTTACTGCATCTGCTTTGTGTTCAAGTTTGGCTTCACTACAGGGTACATTTAATGTAGTTAATTTACAATGTTTAATGTTTCATAACACAACTTTAGTTCACAAGTTTGTTCTGAAAAAGAGGTTTCCCCTCCCTGCCCTTTATTTAACCCCCATCTCTCGATTCTTCTCTTCTCCTTGGCAGTTTGTCCGGAGTTCTGACAGTTTTAACCTCTGGTCAAGACACAGAAATACTCAAAAAGGAAAATAGGAGGAGAGAAAATTAAATCACAGTTGGATTAAACCTAATTGGACAAAAGTCTCACAGTCCAATGCAAATTTAAGACTGCTCAGACCCTAAAGAGATCTGATCTACATTTGGCAGTTGAAGAAGCCTCAGATGTGGCCTATCTAGCCCCAGAACCTCTGCTTGACTGAAGGAACAGGTGTTTCTGAATCTGGGATGTCCGGGGCGAAGATAGAACCTGCAGAATCGGAGATGAAGAGGAAGTAGATGTTGGCCACCAGCATGGCCAGCATCGGCAGAAATGAGAATCCAAAGCCAACACCTCTCACACTGCTGTCACATGCTGCTGCGATCCAGTACAACAGTCTATGATGCACACAATACACAAACACAATTTTAATAATATACTGTAACTGTCTGCCAAACACACAAACATATAATAGCACAGTGTCCTAAAGAGGCACAACACAACAAGTTATTTGTCCATCCAAAATACATAACGTGAAAAAATCACATTCAAAGAGAAAATTTTCAAGATAATATTGATTTGAGGGATTCATTTTACTGATTGTACTTTTATTGCATAGTATCTGTTTAGGTGTTAGGGGCCATTCAGACTGAATACGTTCTTGCACTAAAAAAGCTACATGCAGAGCAACAAATCAAACAATGCATTCTTCTGAAGACGCATTTTTATAAGCTTTAACAGTTATTTTTAACTTGACACAGCTTCTAAAAAATGATACTGCGCAACAAAAACAGCAAGACTCAATGCAACGGTGAAAGACTTCCATCTAGTGTATTTTTACATAGAAAAACAATTGAAAAAAGCACAAATGGCCACAAAAATGCGTTCAGTGTGAACGGCCCCATAGGTGTCATTTTCAAGCAGTAGCAATGCAATTTTATTTCACCCAAAAATGAAAATTCGGTCATATTTATTATTTCCTTCATAAAATATAAACCGTTAATAACATTAATAACAAACCTCATTAGTGCTTGCTAAGGTTTGATGTTGTGGATGTATCGCCATATTTGATATATTTATGGAAGATGATCAAATTAATTAATTTGAGAGTGAATAACTTAAATTTTTATCTGTTCATCACACAAAGTGATCATATAGCTTCAAAAGGATTGAAAAATAGTGCATGAGTCACATCAGCTACTTAAACTGTGGAATTATGGTGTTTTTTGTTGTTGTTGTCCTTTATGGATCTTGACAGCCAGGGGTCCCCATTCACTTTCATTATAAGGCGAAAAGATGTGGAGATTTTATAATTTTTTTCCTTTAGTGTTATATGAATGAAAGAAATTTGGGTTTGTAACAACATGAAGTGGAGTAAATAATGACAAATGTAATTTTTTGGCGAAATATCCCTTTAATAGGAAAAATGAATGAATTGGTCCTTGCCAATTAACATATTGATGTTTAGCTCAGCCTAAGGTATTCCTCATGCAAGTTAAAGGGATTCTGTACCTGCCAAGGGCGAAGACGATGGTGAGAAGAGGAACTAGTTTAAGCCAATCCTGACTCAGGTAAGCAGACATCACAGCCAGCTGAAGGAAGAAAAGGAGAAAGAGAGAGATGGAATCCTCCACATAGCGCTGGTGGACGGCTACCTGCTTAACCTCCCTCTCCCCCTCAAATCGCGGCCTCAGTGAACGATACCTCAGACGGGATATGCCCAGTACCAACATACCTAAAAGAGAGAGAGAAAAAAATAACAGAATGAAAGTTTCAAAAAAATTAATGATGTCCTTAATTTCATTCTTTTTAATGTGGTTTTCAAGATCAGTTGACAATTCCAGGATTGAATGAACACAGACACTTGTCTTTTCAGAGTATATAGAGCAAATCACCACCACAGACCCCTATTCAATTAGGAACCTCCTGCTTACCGAGCACAATGGGTATAACTGCAAAAACAGAACAGCGCAATGTGTAGACCAGCCTTAAGGGGGTGCTATCAAGCAAAGGGGCATCAAAAGGCAGGAAGATATATCCACCCCACACCAACAGGGGGAAGATCAAGGCAGAAGTGAACATGGATGCACCCAGTTTAAGGGCATCACGATTAGTTTCACCACAGCAACCTGGAAGAAGAAAGAGAGGTCAGACCTTTTATACTCCTATAAAAGTAAAGTCACTTTGAGCTGTTAGGTGCAGGATTCAGAAAATAAATCCACTGCCTTCTAGTATGACTCTTAAAGGAATAGTTAACCCAAAAAGTAAAATACTGCCATCATTTACTCACCCACAGCAACTTTGAATATGCACAAGTGCAAATGAGAGCTACAGTGGAAAGGATGATTTTCAGTGAATAACTTAAATTTCATGCTGTTTCTCACACAAGGCTACTGTATGGCTTCAGAGTACTTTGAACATAGCGCACAATGTTCACAAAGGCGTATTAATTTTATGGCAATTTTGGAGCGTTTTTCTGTCCTTTTGAAGCTTAAGAGCAGTAATGTAGTCTAGGGCATACACCGTATAGCCACCTATCTTTCTTAGGATTTTGCATATGCCCACCTAAAATAAGTTATTATACGTATGGCTGCCAGAACAACAAGTAGTATTTTGACCTGGAACTTTTTCAATTTACTAACGTGATGCAGCAGCACCGTTAAGTGAAATGTGTTTATTTTTTATTTATTATTTAAAAAAAAGTGTACAGTGATTCTCTCTAAACCCGAACGAAGCAGTGGGAGGCGGGAGCACAACTGATGGCACAGGCAAGACAGACAGTCCGACAAAGCTGATCGACCAATCAGAACGTTCAATTTAGACACGACTGGATATTTGCTAACCAATCACATTTTCCGTTTCAGTAAGGGACGGGACATTTCCACATTTAATGCTGAGGCACAAGCATCCCTGGAGTAACCATAATTTGCGCTGTAAATATATTTCGGTGGTGCCTTTTTGTAGTGATATCAAATCATTTAAATGTATATTTCTAAGTAGGAAAACAATGTAACTATACACAGAAAAGCACATTATAGTACACATATAAAACAAATAATCATAAATTTGTATGTAGGCAATATATCGTTATACAAGATAACATGTTAAGGTGAACATTACTAGACTCATATAAGCTACAATGCTTATCAATTTATTGCATATTATGTATGTATTGGTTTATTAATTTAATTTAGATGTTTAGTAATTGTGAAGTATTAAACATTTTCAAAGTAGCCTAATGAAAGCAACATCCTTCATAAATGTACAGTATGCCCACCTCTTCAGACACTACTACACCATGGTCACTGCATGCTTTCATCTTTATGAGGGTAACAATGAGAGCATTTTTATTTTGGGGGGTGAACTATCCCTTTAAGAACAAGCTAAAGGGCCTTAAGAAAAGGTATCTCACATCAGGGAATGAGATTGATTGGTAGTGAGATCAGGAAACTTTAATATAACCTATGGGATTAAGCTGATACTGTCATAGCAAAATGTCTCACAATGATTTAAACAACAAAGCTTCTCTTACAACCTTCCTCAGGCCGACGACGCACCTGCCTACAACCAACCAGGTAAGTTTGTGTGTATAACAAATGAAAAATGTTATTGTTAATTTTAATACATTTAATTAAAATAAAATTCAATTTGTGATTTTTTTTGCCTGAATAAGATAAAGATTAAAAACATGATTTCTTCAGTGGTATATGTGATGGTATGTATGGATAAATTAAGGTACAGTATGTCTTATATTGGTATTATTTATTAGTGAATAATGTATTGTCTGATTTAGTTGTATGAGTTGGCTTGAATGTGAAAAGTTAATCACAAAAAAAAAAAAAAAAAAAAAAAGAGCCAGTGCTCATTCTCTACTCACAGCAGCTCGATTTGCTTTCAATGGGCCAGTCATGGTCATAGTCTTCAAGCGGTGTTCCATGTGTCTCATGTGACCCCAGAAAGGGGCTTTTCTCTTCTTCGCCATCTCTCCAGTCATCTCCAGTCTCCCGAGGAAACTCTGGCTGACTGGTGGAGCGCAGAATGGTGATGCTGGGACTAAAAACTCTGGCAGCCTTCTCTGGCATAACATTCAACTCCTCCACCTCAATCTCCGAAAGCCTCCCTTTCCCTGTCTCCATCCATCCTTCACCCATCTTTCTTTTCTCATTCATTCCAAGCTCCTCCCTCTCACTCTCCGTCCGGCTCAATCCACATCGGAGTGAGATGCAATCAGATCTTATGCTTGTGCTCTCTCCATCATTGCCTGCCAGAATCTGTGGTTCAGGTTTATTCTCAGGCCACTGTAGGGTACTGGGTTCCATATGTGCAGACCTGATCATGTCCTCATCCAACCGCTCAGTGGTGTTCATGTCTTTTCTTTCCTTGGCTCCATCTGATACCCATTCAGGGGTTTGGGGCTCTGCTGATGGTCCAAGAGAGCCTTTATCCATTGCCCCTGGGCCTGGAGACAGACATTTTGGCAATGAAAGAAGTGGAGAAGCTGGCAACAGTATGTCTGAGTATTGCTTTAAGAGGTTTACATTTTGTGAAAGGTCACTTCTCACTGGAACCCACATTTTATGAATTCTAATATTTTCTTAAATTTCATCAGTCTCCCTATGTTGTAGGGAAACAGAACAAGAATTTACTCTAATTTAGATTTACCTGCACTTAGGCCCACTGTCAGCGAAATACAAAAAGTTCATTTTCAGTACAGTTTAATTGTGCTCACTGTGGTTAAGACAATAGACACCACAGGTAAAATCCAAGAACATTTTTACGGTCAGATTAAAGTAACTTTGGTTTCTAAAAAAAAAAAAAAGACAGTTGTATTTGTCTGGAAAAATAGAAGCCTAGACATTTAAAAACTACACAAACTAAACAAAATACAACCCCCCTGATTGTAATAAAAATAGATTCCCCCAATACCATTAAGCCTGGAACAACAACATATAAAAGGTGTTACTGTAGTACAACTATGGTACATTTTCATAATGGTGGACTTAAAAAATACGCGCGATCAGTTCGTTGACGCAGAATTGACTCCGCGAGGCCGCAGAACAACATCAGCACGAGATCAAATAAACAGACCGACAGCAAAAAACAAAACAAAACAAAACAAAACAAAAAAGCTAATAATAACTACTATACAACATTTAGTCTTATTCTGTTACAGCTCTGAGTGGTACATCTGATCTTCACAGTGTCCTTACTTTAGGGTTATTGGAGATTCCTTAACCAGGCCGAAATTATCTTTATAACGTGATATGTCAAAAACACTAAAACACGTGTGAACGACACGTACTATGCAACGCTAAGTATAAAAGTAAAACTTTCCAATGTGCTTACCCAGATATCAGCGCAGGATGTTGAATTTTCACGATTGTTTTCCCAGTTTTCTGAAGTGAAACTCCTGTAGTGGAAGTTCAGGTGTGTCCAGGACAGGTGAATTTTGTTAAAGGGACAGACTCTTAAAGGGGAAGTTGGTGAATACTTCGGTCTCATGTCATCATGGCGCCTTTGCACTTGTGCCACTTTCCATGCATAAGGTCGTTACCCCTCAGTAGGGGCAGATTATGACTAGCAAGGGCCTCCAGGGCCAATTATTATTCTAATTACTAGAATGTAGAAATGGTACATTTTAAGAAGCTAAAATTACTTCAGGCTTTTACATTTTCAGACAAGGCTTTGTCAAAATAACATTCAGGGTTGGGAGGGTTACATTTAATGTATTTCACTACAGATTACATGCTGTAAAATGCCATTTTAATGTATTCCGTTAGATTATTTAAAGTTAGTAACAATCTGAATATTTTGGATTACTTCTGCACTGGCAGATTTTTTTCTCTTGTTGTGACTCTAAACAAGTTAATAACCAGTGAAAAAACATCTGCCAGTACAGTCAGACAAAATACACTTATGTTAAAATACATTTTCTGAAAAAAGAAAAAGAAAAAAAAAGCCAAATATCGTAAATGTATCTTCTTCTTTTTTTTCTTTTTTATTATTATTATTATTTTTTGTTATAGATATTAAGATGTTTTTTTTTGTTTGTTTTTTTTTTTTTACAGGAAAACAATTCAAAATTGTCATCAAGAATAAGATTTTTGCAGTAGGTTATATCTTTGCCCTAATATCAAAGGTCTTACTAGACAAAAAGAAAGAGGATTTTCTTGATAAAAAAAAAAAAAAAAGAAAAAAGAAAAGAAACTGTGGCTGGTAACATGCATGTAAAAAGGCTAGAAATAGCATTTTAGCTTAGCATAAATCTAAACATTCATAAATAGCTAAATGTACACAAGATTAACTATTTCTGCTGCTCCATTTCAAAACCCCACATAGTGAACACAACCACATCTTTTTCCTCAATGCCATCATATCCACCTTTTCACTCATAACAGTGTTTCTTAGGGTTAAGATGGGCTAATACTCACATAATGGGTACACAGAGAATGTTACTATTTTGTACTAATGTTATTAGTATTATTTATTAATTTCATAGATACAATTTTAATAGATAAAATATAGAAAATAGGTAATTTAATGTGGAAAAATAGGCTGCCGAGAGGTTTTGGCATATGTGTGTGTTTTGGTGTTATTATAATATTTATGCTATAGCAGCATACTACACTACATGTAAATAGTTTTTTGGTAAGTTCAGTACAATTGCAACAATTTCTCAAATATGCAATAGCTTATAAATCTAGATGTTTTTTGTAATAGATAGATTTTATCTAATCTTTATTCCCAAAGCAAATAATACAGTTTTTACAGATGGAATCCTCATAAAGTTGTCTTAGTAGGCCTATCTGAAGGTTTTTTTTTTTTTTTTTTTTTTTTTTTGCCTCCATCTACAGGATGTCACAAAATGTTACCAAGGCATAAGTCACATTGATAATCCGGCATCTGCAAAGAAAATAAATATATAAATTATGACACTGCAAAAACAAAAGTGACTGAATAATATGCAACATTACTATAGCATTATATCAAATAAAATCTTGACCGTAAATGGCACAACATGTAGTTTTAAAAAAAGTAGCATTCCCCTCTATAAAATACATGTCTCATTACCTTTCCTTGTACAACAGGCCTAATTCATTTTGCTCCACAGTGTGCTGTTATGAGCTCAAAGAGCCCCTCTGTGGGACATGGCACTGTAAAATGGAGCTGTCAGTGCTGTCCTGAGGTTGAGTGAAAGCACATCTGTATACAGTGGCATGAGAAGATGAAGACAGATGACTTTGAAATGTTTTCTTGCCACACACTCACTCCTGTGAAAGCTTCTGCCAGCATGCATGCCTGCTGGTACTGTAATGCTAATGAAGGGGTTAAGGCTGTTTGCATGCTGCTCTGGAGGCAGACTCTGATGTCTTTCTCAGCAGGAGGAGATGCTTTTGGACCAGAAAAAGTCAGAGTGAAGAGATGAGTGTTCCCTGCCATCTGATCAGGCCCTTTAACTGTCTCTAAATTATGTTTCATTTGTGGCTTGTCAGGTTGTGTTGTTTTAGGAAGTAGATTTAAAGAAAAATAGAATACAATTACATGAATCAATAAACAATTGCATGGCTTTCAGAATCAGTGTTATTAGCGTTAACATAACCAAAACCAAAATTAAATAAAAATAGAAAGTACCATAACTGTGTGAGACTAAACTATAATACTTTTCCATGACTCCAAAACTAACTAATATTACCTTTGAAACCTTCACAACCAACCTTCAATAAACATTAAAATGCCACTAGATAGCGATAAAACTAGATGGTCCTGAGAAATGTAATGTAGTTAAACATGTTTAAATGATATCAGTAAATGCATTAACTTTGGCAGCTAAACTATTAAAAATAAAACATAAATTAGTTATACTATACAAAAATAGCAAACACTGAAAACACCAAAACTAAACTGAAACTAGTATTCATAGAGTGAAAATTAAAATTAAAATAAACTTAAAAGGACAAATTTAAAATCTAGAATCCTTTTTAATAACCATCAATGATCTTGTTTCACTAATAATCATCCTCATTCAAAAAAAGTGATATTAATTACAACACTCAATAAGGTGAGGTGTAAACATGTCTTTTTTTATTTGGAAACAAATATAAAAGCACATTAAAATGCAAAAGCCACTTGTAAACTACATGGCACATTTTTCTCTTTGAATAAAGTCACCAGGATCTCTCTGCAATTAAAGGCTCAAAACTATTGGACACAGCACTCAGCTAAGACACAATGTGCATTGTGAGAACAGCAGATCAGTGTCCTGGGGAAATAACAACCCCCAGATAAACACCACAGCATCAGAATTGCTGACTTTAAAGAAATAACTAAGTTTCAACTAAATGGCAATATTGACCTCCTCTGCACACTAGACATATATTGCACCTGCTTGTTTCAGCTTTGTTTCTTTTGAACATGTAAGTTAAGCAAATTACAGGTGAACCAGACTCTGATAAAAACACTGTGCCGATAACCCGGGCAGAACAGCAAACATCTGAAAGAACAGTCCATTTCAGCAATACTGGAGAACAATAAAGAGAAAAACAGACTCTTCCTATTAAGAACACCGCAGTAGAGACAGGTGGGAGAGAAAGGACTTGTCAAACCAAAAACATTCAGATTGCCCACAGAGATTGGTAGGTCAGTACACTGATTGACATTTAGCTGAATAACATCAAGGCCAGTTTCTCTGGCTGTTCTGTAAACACACGGATTTATAAGGCGCAAAGTTCCTCAAAGAGTCCCCAGCCAAAGAGCTTAGAGGATTTAATCATCCAAGAACCAATGCACTGTGTTTCTATGATAAGTGTGGAATGATTCATTTGGAAATGGATTAACCTAATTTTTCAAATATTCTTCCTTGGACATAGAAAAGAATTAACCATACATTATAAAGGTATTTAGATGGTTTTTGAAAATAAATGAGTCATCGCTAAGACTTTTCAGCTGTGCTGAATGTGACATCAGTGGACAAGCCGTGAGTTTATGATTTGCCATTAAAAAACCCTGTAAGAACATATGAGAGATGCAAGTATGTTTAAGTGCAGTTTTAAAATGGAAAAACCAGACCACCAACGACACTAAACCACCGTCACGGAACAACAGGACTTGAGGGATGCAGTGAGCTCTGAGGTGGTGTGTGTGTTGTGGTGGTAGTGCGTGTATGGGTGTGTGAGGTAACCATTGCTGGCTAGCAGCTCAGGCAATGCGGTAGTCAAATGTGTCTTTTTCCATATAGTCTGTCCACGTGGAACTCGGCATGCTACTGTAGGGATCCAGGAGGATTCGAAAGCAGCGCACGATCAGCAGCCCCAGAAAGATGAAGAGGAGGAGAACAAAGACGAAGGCAGCCTTCTGCTCCAGCGTGAGGAAAGGGATGGGCTGGTTGGCCCCAGACGCAGACAGCGTGCTGCTGTGGAGATGCTCGGCCATTATCCTCTCCAGTTTGTCGGCTCAGGTCAGGGGCACGTAGCCGTTTTTGTCACAATCACAATCAACAGGTTCCTGTTAAGAGCCATTCTGGAAACACTCAAGATTATTAGAATGATCGCTACAAAACAACAAGAAAATACATTTTTAAACATGAGATACTTTACTAATGCATTTAAAAATGTTAGGAAAGGAAGCAAAATGTTAACAAGGAGGTCTCCACATATATCACGATTAGGTATTGGGGGGGGAATCAAAGATAATTATTAAGAATGTCCCATTGAAAAATGCATATTGATCGACCAATTTTCTAAATTGGGAGGATACATGTCCCTCTAAATGCCTATGGTGGTTACAGCCCTGCTAACGATATTGACGATGATTTAAGGGGGCAGCTGAGGATTCACAACAAGTGCAGGCCTCACGTTTAATCCATGTTACATAAGATTACTATCACTGTGTCCATCTTTAAGCAGTAAAGCAGAAATTCACTCAGAATCCACCAGCATATATTACTGATGCACATCAGTGAATATGATTCATCTCGCTGAGGACAATTAGCAGCCTTGAGTAAATTATCTTTCTCATCTTAAGCTGCCAATACGGCAGGTAAATGTGGTTAAATCCATTTCAATATCAAAACATGACTCTGATCTCTTGTGGCATTAAAATGCCCAATGATTCATTCTTGGAAACTGCTTCTGTTTCTGTAGTAGTCGGTGACCCTTTAATGGTTCACTTCTTTGATGCTAGCATTCACGATCAGCCAGACACTCCCTGTGAAATCTGGCTCAATTTACTTAAATGTAACAAGGATTTTGTGTGAACCACAGATGTGAAGATTTCTCTCAAATAAAACATCGCTCAGATGCATTCTGGCAATCTGTTGCTCAAAAATCAACAACACACGCATAGGGTTTTAGATTACAGAAACAAAGTGCCCGACATAACACGTCTCGATTTCTAATTTTATCAGATTTCATTGTAGCAGTGTGTGTGTATTTATCAGATCATTCCCCAATTAAAATCCTTAAATTGCATTCTGACAGCACTGACAGTTTAACCAGTGACGTCTGTGAACATACACAGGTCTGTAAATACCATGAAAGCATTAGTTTCTCACCTGTTGTTCCTGAAGAGGATTCATCAGTGGGAGGGTGATGGAGACCCAAAATAACCAGAGAGAGAGAGACTTCCATCACGACTGTTCGCCTAGAGACTGCTGCTTTTCACAACTTTTCAATCCAGCTTGTCGATTTGTTCAGGAAATGAAAATAAAATGTGCTGCTCTCTGCTTCCATTCCTCTCCTCTATGGTCCAACTCCCTTTTCCCTCACCAAGATGAGCATGTAGTGGTGTCACATCACCCATAGCAACCAGTTGCCATAGCAATCCCTCTAAGTGTGTTCAGTAAAGCTGGGCTGATGAGAGACAAGTGTGATCCAGCCAAAGCACAGTGTAAACGTGTGTTTCTGTGAAGGCGGAGGGTTTAATACAGACCCACTGATGTGTGATAACAACACCGGCTAAAAATAGTCACCGCTTTTAACTTTGCTGCATTAACACCTTTTAATATGGTCTTTACTACAACGGCTGTTGATGTGTCCACACAAGCTGTTTGTGAATGTCAGCCAATCAGCTGAAATGGGGATTGTCATGCTTTCAGACAGACTGTTGTCATCTGATATGTCTGTGAGAACAGTGTATACATTTAGTCTCCATATTTTCAGGGCTGTCATTGGAAGCTGAATGTAAACCACAGTTTGTGCTTCCCTGCAGTTCCATAAATGCATGTGTATATATTAAAACATGCAGGTATGTAATAACTGAAGGATCCGCTGACTAACTGATTTATTGTTTGATTTGTTTTAGAAGTGACAGTGAAGTCTGAATAATAATATCCACTCATGGAGGGTGCAGGGAAGGCATCTCCATCATATTGAAGTGGTTTATAATATATACAAATATATATTTAATTCCATTTCAAATGTTTTGGATGTTTTTAAGATTGAAAGATATTATTACTTCACACATTCTCTTAAACATTAAGCAGTATTTGTAAAGAAATGGGGATTAAAGCACTACTTCAAATTCATGTAGTTTTTGACTATAGGGCTAAAATTGCTAAAATATGTACAAATATTAATATTAATTTTTGCAATGTAGATTATTTTATTTTTATTCAATGAATTTCATTAAATAAAAAGTTAATTTGTACCTTGTATAGTCTGATATACTTTTGGTATTTAAGTTTTCTAACAAATAGTAATACTGTTAATGTTAATATTCTATTAATATTACTGATGAATACTTATTGTCGTTATATGTTTAGATGATTACATGAGAATATTTCTCATTATTTATTCATTTAAATACACTTTTGGATATTTTCTACAAATTGATTATGCTGATTCTGATGATCTCATTTTTCATGAATGTATATTTGAGAATAAAAGTTTTGACAAAAAAAGTCAAAAACAATTATAATGACAATTTTAATGGTATAGAAATATTGATTAATTTATTATGTATAATTATAATCATTTTACAAAATCATGCATAACGATCCAAAATTTGCTTTACAGTAATATTATAAGATTCTTTTTTAGTCATAGTTTTTTAATATGCATGCTAAAAGGCTAAAATAATCTAAAATGTAAAAACTAAAAATGCTATATGGTTAATATGGTATTACATTAATGGCAACATTCATTTTAATTATGTTTGCTCCATTTAAAAATATTTTTAGTAAATTATTATTTAGTAATTATTTATCCTACAAGTCATATATTCTCTACAGTTCTATAACTAATTATATAATCAAAAAATTACTTCAAACACTTTTATTTACCTGAGTCTTTTCTGTTAACTTTGCTGCAGATGGTCATCTCAAAAATCATTCTGTGTTGAAATCGGTTTGTTGTCATCTCAATCAGCTGAAATAGCGCCACCTCAAATATTTGCTCTCCAGCAATGGTGGTCCCTTTTTCCTGAGGTTTTGTCCATATTAAGTGAGAAACTGTAAACACCTAAACAATATATGATTCTGTTTAGTGTTTTGTAGCATATTTCTGTACGCCTATTTAAATTAAAGGTGCTATAAGCGATTTTAGCCGTTTTGGAACTTCCACTCGACTGAGTCGTTAAATAAGACACGCCCCCTCTTTTCCAAAAAACAGCACTTCAAAAGTAGCGTTAAGACCGACACTGAACAGTAGAAAGTGGGTCTTCTCATGGTTGGCAAACAACAGTAGCAAAACAGAGCCCTCAGTTGACAACTGTTATGAATCTGAATATGACATTAATCATGAATCAACTGCTTCAACTTCTACACTATGAGAACTTGCAAAATGATTGACAGGCAGAAGGCACATCAAAGTCTTCTGATTGGCTGATCAAAGAATGTGTCCGCGGCCCGCGGTCACATTTTCGTTTGCTGTTAACACAGTCTGGTGCTGTCACGGAGACCTCAGGACAGAGATATCTCAAGACGCCTACTGTATTCCAGTGATATGCAACCAGAGATGCAAATTAGCATGTGCTATAATCTCTATGTACAATGCATCTCTTTTAGTTTTTGTTCTGAAAACATGTTTTTGTACTGTCCCTATACAAATAAACCAATATTTTTCAGGGGTCTCCGATAACAATGCTACAGCCAGTATATTCTACTTTTAAGTTTCCATTCCAGGCCGGAATTTCTGTTTATGTTTTGTCCTGTGTGATCCCGCCCACTGCCCACTCACCAATAGTATTTCGTCACCGCCGGGTTGCCAGATTTGAACAAGTTTGCAGGCAAACAACACTGCGTGCTGCAGCCATGGAAGCCAGCAAACGAACTGGATCAGAGATAACAGATTCCACCCGACCTAAAAAGCCTCGCCATCAGTCTAAAAACCACCATGACCAGAGATGTAGTAAAACAAGGATAAATACTGGAGATGCCTTTGGAAGATGGAAACAGCTTAAAGCCCAGAAATCCTTTAAAACGGATGATGATTGGCTAATTTGCGTGTCAACATTCAGGCAACCCGCATGAGTTTCGAGTCTGGGGCGGAGCAGACAATTCTTCAATATTTTGAATTTGGACTGCAGTACCCATTTCAAACGCTTGTTGTCAATCTTACATATAGCACCTTTAAACAACTTTACAGCTAAAATAATACATGAGTTTTAACAGAAGATTTAATGTAAGTGCTTTTATAAAATTACGATCTTTACATTTGTGCCTTTAAACACTCCAAAAATTGGCCCCATTCACTTCCATTGGTAGTGCCCCACATAACCTCAATTTTTGCTTTTTCTTAAAGAAATTCTTTTTTGTGGTAATCAACATAATACCACAAATGCTGTCATTTGAGCTAAACTTGTATTGAACCCGGAACATTCCTTTAATTATCACTATCATCTACCATCATATTTAATCACAGATATCAGTAAGATTGGTTACAAATGGCGGGAAATCTGGTATTAAACTGAGTTCATATACAGCTTGAATTAGGTATATTCAACAAAAATGAGACGTCATAAATGGGAGTTTCACAAACATTGCCTGACCTTTCCTCTTCTGACCACTGGGTTACAGCAGCGCACCACTCTTCATCGTTTCTTATTTTTTTCCACGTTGATTTATAAATGTATCTGTAGATGGCGCTTTTGAAGCGTTCTCCTGGTCATGGACAAAAGGAACCCTCTAAATGAAAACAGAAGGCTGAAAAACAGACTTGTGTTTCAGATTTGATGAGAAGCACATATGTTTCTATATATAGCTATATATAAATAAGAAATAAACATATTAGAACGCTAGACACTATTTGTCAGAATCAAGATTAGCTTGATTAGCTTGACTTGCACATAACCTTTATCTTGCAAATAACCATTACAATAACCATTCAACAACATGTAAGGGGTCATTATTCTGCTTAACCTGCAGCAAACTCATCTTGTTATGACTTACTGATGAAAAAGCATCATTAACCACCATTAATCAACATCCTCCCACTTCCAGACCAGTCAAAAACAACATCAACAAAACCAGTAATCTTTTCATTCTTGCTTCTCTCTCTCTCTCTCTCTCTCGGCTTGAACCATGAACATTGTGAGACTGCTGCTGTATCCTGAAATATTACTGTAATGAAACATTTGACTTATTCATTCCCATTTATACTAATATGAATGCAAATGGAAGCACAGTGGTAAGCTCACAGATATGTGATCATATTTTCCAAAGATTAATTATCTTATCGATCGTTATTATTCAGCTGAGACTGATGCTTGAATTAATGAGGTGTGAGGCATTCAAAGGAACATTTAACACCTTAATGTGCTGCATCCGAAGACCTTAACATTTATCTTTTTTAGTGTTATAATGTACATAATATTTTCAAGACCTCTGGCTTAAATGGCTTTTTTGTAGTTGCTTACAAATTCTTCTTCCTCTTGTTCTCCATAGCTCTTTGTCTTTGTATCAACCCACAACCTCAGCCAAATGTTCATGTTGTGGAAGCATGCTTTGACACAGGCCTAGAGTGACTTTTGATGAATTTCTTCACAGAAAACTTGAGAATGTTTCAACTCTAAACATCTCTGATATTTGGCACTCTTGTTTATAGCAATCAACTGTCCTAAACACTTCTTCCTCAGCATCAAATCTCTGCATAAATTGTGTGTTTATAGACAGAGATTCAAATGCTGCTCTCTTTTGAAGAAAAGTGTTTGAATCACTTTGAAATATTTAATCAGAGAAAACTCTTTTGACAGAAGAAAGACAGAAAAAGCTGCAGACAGCAAGAAAAGAAAATCATCTTTGCGCTCTTACGCTGACTGTGATGACCCGCGGGCCATTTTTTTGCCCTCCATTTTGAGACAAGTGATTTAATTGAAAAAAGGAAAGAAATGATACCTGTGGAAGATTGTGGTTCCGAGTCATTAGCTGCGAGGAGGTGCGTTGGTTAGAGGACTAAATGAATGTCAGCATAAGCTATTGAAAAAGAGCTCAGGTGCCATGTCAGCAAAATCAGGTGGGCGGTTGACGGGGGAAAAGTTAGGAAAATTAAGCTTCGGTGGAAGAATATTCAGAAGGGTTTAATAATGGCTTTACCTGCTGATTCTGTACCTTATTAAAGTGGCTCAGTTCTACATGTGCAGATATGCAGCTAGAGAAACTGTCTTGAGTTGGATCAACTGTAGCTTTAAAGTCCTTATGAGCTCACTTGACCCAACATGATCAGACGAGAAGTCGACATGTTGCTACTGAATGTTCCAGTACCCTAACATCGAACACATTCTGGTAAGTTACTGACAATTGCCAAGGTGCAATTGATTGCATCAGCAACTTTGAAGATCTGGGTTTTTATCCCATGCTGCAACCAGGAAAAGATTGCGTCTGCGTAATCAATGACGAGCGTGATTCGGAGGTTCCGTTTTCCCTTTAAGACTGCATTTTTACTCCACTGATGGTTAAGTTTAGGGTTGAGGTTGGGAATTGCAAAATATGCATTCCTCTTCACTGTATTACATTTGCATTTAGTCATTTAGCAGATGCTTTTATCCAAAGCGACTTACAAATGTAGAACATATTAAGCAATTTGTCATACAAAAGCCGATTACATAATTTACAACTAAAAACAACTTGCTTAACAATTCACTTTTGGCAACCCTCTGTGGACATTTCACCAGAAAACTGGAGCTCACAGGTGCCCATATGTTCAAAAACACTTTCTCCTTGGGCCTCTGGGGGCAGTAGTTCAAATTTTGAAAAGCACAGAACTTTCAACCTACTGTCACCATATTCACTGTGGCTGCATCCGAAAACGTAGGCAGCTGATTTGCTGCCTAATCAGTTAATGGCCTAACTGATAGCATTTTTGAATGAACAGAACTCCTAAGGAAACTGGTCTCAGAACAGTTTGAAAAGCACCATATTTTCATCCTACTTCCGTATACAGCCTCCGAAGGCAGCATTTTCCAGTTTTCGGACACAGCCAGTGAGATCTCTATGACAAGTGCAGTTTTCTTTTGTTGACGTTTTTCCTATTAAAACTTTTAAAATATAGCCTATAGCCTTTTGTTTACATCACAGCTATGAACATGATTTGCTACTTGTTATTGCTAGTAAAAAGTAGAAAATATTATGGGGAAGGACATTCTCATTCTAGAGAGCATTTGATTAAACAAAATGAGTGAGTGCAGCATGAGTCATCAATATTTTTGGTCCATAGCCCTGGAAGAGAGAGACTGAAAATTTTAAATGCGTGTTTATCTGCATTTAGAAGTCATCAAAGCTTACAGACATGGATTAGAATTCTTAAAACTCCAATTTTGATTTAATGTGGTCTTTAAATGCAAAAACAATAATTAGAGAGAAATGTGAACTATTGCTCTCTCATATACAAAAATGATCTCACTCTGTCTGGACCTTCTTCCACATTTCACTGGCAATCTATCCAGCATTGTCCACATATACGCAAAGGGAGTCTCAGGGCAGTATCTACTCTGCTTTATGCCTTTCCTGTGCTATGTTCTTGGCGCTGTTCCATCATTACACACGCACAGCAGGAAGTGAAAAGAGAACTCTTCTCCAGATGCTCTGCTTCCTAAAGCTCATCTTTCACAGAGAGTCCCATTTCATATTCAAGAATACATTCCCCGATTATTCCATTTAGTGTTAGCCAATTACAATTTCTAGTTAATTGGGTGCAAAAAGACAGAACTCTAGAAATTCCCAATCTGGTTCTACTGCAGTTTAATCTGTGGAGACCAGGCACCTGGTGTTTTCAGAGCCTCCTTAACATGGCCCGCCTCTGGGACCACCGCACTGCAGACAGCCTCTAAAAGCCTGTGATAGGAACACTCAATCTGTCTGCTCTTGTTTCATCAGATCACTCTTTTATTTCCATCCCCCTCCCTTCCAGTCTGAACTTTAATGGGAATGTGGAGAAAGACAAACAGTGATTACAGGTATCAGAAGTTAACGGTGGACCTGGAGTGTAAGATAGGGCCCTGCGTGAATCAACAACACTTTGGCGCAGAGGCCTTTACTCACTTTATGTTTGGACTCCAAACAGATACTCTTTAATTTTGCTGTCTTATCACATTTTGTAAACATACAGTGTCCCAAAAAACTATTTGGACACTAAAGTCACACTTAAAAATGTGTAAATGTTGCATAAGATACAAAATTTCAAACCAAGTTGCTCATACATTTTCTCATAACTAACTTCACTTTTCTTAGCCCCCCGACCTATTGGTGTCATGGTGATTTATAGTGGATGTATGAAGTCAGTTTCCCTCAAGTACACACAGGTGTCCTAGCACAGTGATTCTCAGCCTTTTTGACTCCAAGTCTCCCTATTGTCCAAGACACTATTCCAAGCCTCCCCCCTCCCCAAGTAAGCTAAAATATTTCCTATGGCACTTCTGCTGCAATGATGAAATTGCTGCTTGTTTTCCAGACTTTATTCAAATAAACTAGAAATGTCATTAGATTAAAAAAATAATAATAATAATTAAAAGTTTTGAAGGGGTTGTTGAGTAAAAAAATAAAAATATGATATCAGTTCACATGTTGTACATCTTGAATTTGTGCATTTTTTAGCATTTTTAGATTTATTATAGCAAGTTAGATATATCTTGTTAACTTATTTTTAGTAATTTAAATCATCTTCAGGCCTGCTTGAAAGTTTGCAGAGGCCCCCTGGTTGTGAACCACCGTTCTAGCAGAGTAACCACAGGCATAGTCACATAAATTATGGACATGTAGTACATAGTTTGATAACCAGAAAATCTCTGAATACTCTGAATGGATACACCTATGGATGGATACATTTTTTAAAATATTTTGCTTGAAAATGTTTTCTATATTTCTTTAAAATAGATGCCACTTAGTTTGATAGTTTGTTATAGCCTTTATTTAATGCAATACTTTTAAGTGTGGCTTAAGTGTCCAAATACATTTTGGGTTAAAAAAAAAAGGGGATGGTCCACACACAAAAGGATAATTTATTAAATTTCCTTTGACCAAATACATTGAGAAAAACAGATATACGCACCAACTGGATATAAAAGGACTATAAGATGAGAAAGCATATTGTAAAAAAATTCTTATGGAACTCAGATACGTTTTGGGGACACTTTAAATCAACACCAGTCAAAATAGTATATAAATAAGGTAAATGCTTGGAAAGGGATTTTTGCATAACCAAGAGTCTGTTTTACTTGAACCCAAAATCAGGTGAGCAGATTTCCTGTGACAGCTGGTAATGTGTGTGAGTCCTGCAGAAGTTGTTTAGATGGTCTGGGCCTTGACTGATGCCAGTCTGTGGCAAGCTGTGAGTATGTGTGTGTTGGCCAGGATGGGGGCATGATTTGTAGGTCAATTAGGAATGGGTAGAGAGATGAAGAATGCATATGCGTATGTGTGTGGGCTGTGTATTTGCTCTTTAATAAGGGTGGGAATCATTAACGTTTCTTGGGGACAGATGCAGGGTGTAAATGGTGAGCAGGTTGGGGCAAGCAGGCAGGGAAGGCTGCCAATTTAGTGTGAGACGGTCAGGAAGATAATTTGTGTGTGTGGGAGGCAGAGTGTGTGATGGGCAGAGG
Organism: Myxocyprinus asiaticus; assembly: GCF_019703515.2. Taxonomy (NCBI): domain Eukaryota; kingdom Metazoa; phylum Chordata; class Actinopteri; order Cypriniformes; family Catostomidae; genus Myxocyprinus; species Myxocyprinus asiaticus. The sequence continues at coordinate 20,090,023 of NC_059359.1, forward strand.
CAGGTGTGTTGCTATGTCTCTATGTGAAATTGTTAAAAGCGCTGAGTAAAGGGTCCTGTGCACCAGAGAAAACTGGATAAAACCAGCCCTGACTGTAATGGGGGTGTACCACAGCTGTCTGGCATACTGGACATGCCAGCCATAACACATAATTCTTCACTGACCTAACAGTTACTGTACAACTACTGCCCGGGACAGCCCCACATGCTTACTCGGCTATCTAAATGGTGATAGCTGACTTTTTTTCTACAGCTAATTATAATTTCTAACCCCACACTCGAACTCTACCCCTAAAATAAATCTTTGTATACCATCCCAAGCACGTGTGACTTTCTTTCTTTTGTGGAACAAAAAGAAGATATTTTGAAGGATGTATGATGTGTTTTTGTTAATATAACATAAGTCAATTGGATCCAAAACATAGCTGCATAAAGGTAATCTATTTCACTCGAGTGGTTTAATAAAAATGTCTTCTGAAGCGATATGATCACTTTGGGTGAGAAACAGACCAAAAGTTAAGTTCTTATTTATCATAAATTAGGGTTGCATGATAATGGTTAAAATGATAATTACAATTGGGGGGGGGGGGGGGGTTGCTGACTGCACTTCTTAACACAGTCAGTGCACGTTAGCGCTATTGAGCACAGAACCGATGTAACACCGCTCTGCAACCTAAGTTTATTGAGCTTACTTACTGCGCAGTCAGTTATTGGCTAAAATAAACAGACAGCATTGTTGAATGAATGGGATGCTTAAGGAAACTGGTCTCAGAATAGTTTGAAAGGCACCTGATTTTCATCCTACCTCCGTATACAGTCTTCGAAGGCAGCATGTTCCAGCTTTTTTATGCAAGCCTTGTGTAATCACTAAAACAGCCACATACGAGACATAATACTTGTTAACATCTGCAACTCCGTATTTTAAGTGCGTGCTCGCGCAAATAGTGATTAGTCAGTGGTGAACTTCTGAAGAAAGCGTGAAGGGTCAGTTGAGTTAAAGGGATCATGACATACTCTTTAAAAAAAATATTTATTCATACTGTATATAATAATTTTCCACTCTGTCTCTGGCCCTCTGTCTGAAATGCTCGGTTTTAAGATGTCTGGCCCTTTAAGACTTCAATGTAAACGCCCAACGTTTTGATTGGCTTACATCATGCAGCCCTTATTTGAAACACAATCCAAAGAAAATGAATAAACTCCACAAGACCACAACATTTATAATACTAAATTTCAGGATTAACATATAACCCACATCCAACACATTTCATCTGAAAATATGGCGGCTGCTGTCACATCGTCCAGGTGGATGCTGCTCACTGGTGGTGGTTGAGGAGAATTATATTATATTAAGAATTAGAATTATATTAAACTGTTCAATCAAGCAGCACCATAAACTATCAAAGAGTGATTACATATGAAATATTCATGAATTAAATTGTTTACTTACAGATTTCCAGTCCAATAGTGTTTTAACTGCACCATCCTTCAATAACAATCTCTGTGACTGATTCCCAAGCAATCACGCTCATAATATGAGCAGAAAACATACAATCCTCACTGAGATATTCTGAATACACGAACGTAAACAGTACATGATGGTGGCGTTGGGCTACTTCAACCGGCTTCAACAGGCCAAAGCAGAGACGCTGGTCTTCAAATCTCTCATCTTCCGTGTTTGTTTACATACAGGACTGCGTGTTTCTCCCAGTCAGTGGCAGCAGCAGAATGACACGCATTTTTGAAAGGTGTGTTTGTACCACTCTTAAAATGCAGCGCACATTGGCAAAATGCACCAAAATGATCAAAGACGTCCAACGAGTGCATGTTTACAAAAGACCACCAATTAAAAATAGCACAGATGGGTGAAAAACCAGTCCAGGATGCCTTCAAAACAGCACAACAGCAAGACAGTGTAGCTGAATGAAACACAATGGGAGTCTCCATTTTAGAGGTATAACTTGACATCGCATCTTTAAAAAGTGGCGCGAGATGTATGATAATGGTCAAAGCTGTGCATGTTTATGAAGAAAAACATTTAAATCCAGACAGGCACATGAAGATGTCCTGTGTAATCCACTTTGGATGAATCTCCCATGATAGGCCCATCTCTCTGCTCTTCACCTGTGTGACTGACTCTGAGCACAAATGGGCGGGGCCAAGGGTGCAATGACGGAAAAATAGGCGTTGCATATACAGATGTATTTGGTCCTTGTGACATCACAAGTTCCACGAATTCCAAATGAGCTGTTTTTGCAGCTTGGTTTAAATAAATGCTCTTTTTCTATTAAGGAGGGAGTTTTCAGTTCTGAAACTTACAGTATGTTTTTATAATACAATGACCTTTTATATGTCAAAAGATCAAGGAAAATTGTATTTCTCATGTCATGACCCCTTTAGAAAAAGGCTTCAAAAGAACTTGTGATTTGGTCTATCATCTGTAGACACAGCCTATAATAAAAATAAGCAACTATATTTTCATTCGCATATAATTTGCTAGCTCTTCAGATGATAATGCTTAATTAACTGTGAGAGGCAGAAATCGTGATTGCGATTAAAATACAATTAATTGTGCAGCCCTACTATAAATCTTGACATCCACAGTCTCCTTGGCGCATACATGAGAGAAGCTCGTTTACACACTTTTATGCACTTAAACGCATGTGCAGAGCGCTGTACACGAACCAGACACAGTCTTGCCAAGTTCACGGTTTTCACCCCCAGTTGGGTTATTTTGAAAATACAGACCAGAGTCACTGGTTGTGTTTTTTTTGGATATAGTGAATAAGAACATAAATGTTGGTCAGTTGCTCACCAAAAATGATCGTAATTCTTCAGAAGACATGGATTAAACAAGTTGAGTGGTATGGATTACCTTTATGCAGCCTTTATATCCTTTTTGGAGCCTGAATTTTTTTTACCCCATCAACGAAAACACATTATACATCCTTCAGAATATCTTCATTTGTGTTCTGCAGAAGAAAGAAAGCCATATGAGTTTGAGACGGCATGAGTGTGAGTAAATGATCAGGCAATTTTCATTTTTTGGGGGTTAGGTTTAGGGTTAGGCCTGGAGCTGGGGTTTTCAACAATATTTTTATCAATCTATCATTTCCTCTGATTTTAGGGGAAGATTATTGTTAGGAAAAGAAATAGGAATATTTGGCCTATGATTATTAAACAGGAATGTTGTTGCAGGCCCAGCATAGGATGTTGCTCCAGAACATGTCCTACTTGGCTAAATCATGTTGTGCAAATTTTCTAGTCATTCAGTTTTCAATGTCAGTTCTGGAATCCCTTAGTTCTGGTCGAAATCCATCTGGCTTTAAGAGATAGACTGAAAAATCCCTGAGCATCACTGCAGAGAGAAGAGAGGTATGTTATAGAGGGCAAAGAAGTACATTTGTTGATTTTAAAAAGGCTTTCCTCAGCCATGTTTGGTCACCGTGTCTCAGGACAGAGGCATAGTGGGACAAGGTTACCATGACAACAAATCTGTGGTGCTCCACCTTTGGGAGAAGGTACACAACAGCCTGACAACAATTCACTCATAAGGTTATTTAGTCTATCTCATGCATATTTGATTTAACTTCATCCAAAGTGAACCAGAAGAGGTGATGGCTCTTTTGACTTGAACTAATAAAATATAAATGGGGCAAACAGCAGTGAGTGAAGAGACTTATAACATAACTTCAGATTGTAGCTGCAGTTCTGAAGAGCCATTTACACTTGGGAGACACCACATAACAAGGACACAGTCCACTGGTTGTCTGTCTCTCAATGCACTTACAAAGCCATGTGGTTCTCTTTAGTTTACGGTTCGTGTAAATGTATCATGCTGTGTGGTTTGTGGTGCGCTACCATGTAAAAGTCTCTATGAGAGGAGGGATCAGCTAAAACACAGTGGAATGATGCAGACACAGTGAAAATGAAGGCTTGAAAATCTGGTGCACTAGAATAATCAACATAACATCTGATGAGGAGGAGAATATTGTGAGAAAATACAAATCCCAAGCTTTCCAAGTGAAAATTAAATAAGTGCAAGCCTTCATTTATGCCCATGGCTATAAAGACCTTGAACATCAGGAACAAAATTCATTAAGGGGTTGTACAATATGTTTTGTTTATAATTGATGCTGTTTACTGTATGTGGGGGTGACAGAGTTGAGATGTTGAGGTGTTGTTTTATTATATCTTTTGGTGCTTGTTTTGCAACACGTATGGAATTCGGTTGTAGGTAATCACAGCCATGCTGATATACGAAACAACAGCACACTTGCGAGTGTGATATTACTTATACATGTCTGATCGAATCAAAGTCTATGTGCAATACCTCACCCAAACATATGTGACTAAAATAGCAAGCTGATTTTCATAAAGCACAAGGAGTATTTTCAACTGTAAATGAGTGTCTACTGTAAATGCACAACCTTTACAGTATAACATGAACGACACAACAAATTCACAGTTGAATTGACAAAATAAACTACACTATCATGTTTATTATCAGAAACAACCATCTCTGTGGAATAAAAACAATGCAAATGAATAAGGAGTGTTTTGCTGAATAAAGGCCAAACATGGCAACAAATATAACCATGACTTTCAGCTTCAAAGTCCTTTAAAGCTCTCAGATGATCTCATAGATACATGAAAAAGATAAGAAAACAAAAGTCAGACTGCAGAGAAAGAGAATAAAAAAGATCAAACTCTTTGCCAAAGAGACAGATGAAAGCTAAAAGAGATGATTCTGAGCTTAACAGGGATTCAGTAATTAAGATAACAACAGTGATCAAAATCAGAAAAGTGTCTACCACACTTAATAAAGGGGAGATATAATGTTACTATCAGCCCTGTATACAGAACAGCTAAATAGTGGCCCATATTATACAGTGAGCCCACAAGTACACACACGTAAAAATATATTGTCAGCAGAGTTGCATGTCACGCTGTCAGCAGTGTCTTTTCTCATGCTCCATTCTGTATACATCCTTTCAGCTGTGTTATTGTGGAACAGACAAAAAAGCACCATGCACTAACAAACAAACCCGACCAGCAAAATATATCGCTTCAAACCACAGAATTGTCACCAAGACAAAACATTTCTGCATTGAGAGAGCAGCAGATGTTAAGCAAGTTTAGACAAAGATTCTGAATTGTATATACTGAACTAAGCAGGTGTATTTAGAAAGTGAAAAGTATATTTTAAATCTGAAAAATATATTAGTCAAATATTGCATCCACAAATGAGAACAGCAAATAAAGAAATAAAAACATAAAATAATATAATTTCAATTCATTTCATTTAAGGTTTTCTAATTGCTCTTTATACATGTTTTTGCTATACATTCTTGTACTCATGCAAATGCAAATTAAGTTTGATTTCAAAGGAGGCAGGTGAATTTTTACACTTTCGATATGATTTTAACGGCACCATTTGGGCGCAACATGACACATTAATGTTTGGCCGCTCTTGTCAGCTCTGAGATGAAAACCGTTCATTCAGTCTTCCGAATGCAGCTCTCTAATGCCCTCTCACTCTCAGAGCACTGACAACCAGCCAGGAGAAATAGAGACACTGAGAGTGAGAGGGATAAAGAAAATGATGCCTGCAAAAGGAAGAGACAGAAATGAAGGTGTTTTCTGGTACAATTCTTGTGGAGGTGATATCAGGTAGTTGCTAACTTGATGACACCTGATGAGTACTGAACTAAGAACTGTGGGTAATTACGGAGACTGTTCAGCTCAGCCTGTCAGATAACCTGCTGTTAGTCTGTCAATTGAACCCATTGCCACTTAACCACACTGGATTGCATCTATATGGGCAGAAAGAGGAGAACTGAACACCTCATAGAGAAGTGTAATAGAAAATACAAAGAAAATCATTATTCGCTGTAAAATCACCAAATCAGACATAAATCCAGTGATAAATAAGGGCTGGTGTGAGATGTTAAATGCCCCTAAGGCTGTTTGTAGGGAAATTCCATTCCCAAGTAACTGTGGGGAACCAAATTGTTTCTGCGTTGCTTTTGTTGGCTATACAGGGTATGAGAATTTGCTTTTGGACTGGTTTTGTGAAGAAGCTCAGCAAAAACAGCCGCCATGATTCTGGTGAGGTTTTCATCAATCAAACAGAGATGGAAGTGAATTGAATCAAGGATTAGTGCTAACTACGGCTGCCAATCGATGAAAAAATTGTATTGAGTTATTTATGATATGATAATTAATTAATCAAATTAATAGCAGTCAATCGCATATGTCAATATTTGATGAGAAAGCCATTTTTAATTGCTTTAAAAAAAATAAAATAAAATATATATATATATATATATATATATATATATATATATATATATATATATATATATAATTTTATTTTTAACATAAACCCATGGCCTACACTGCACAGTACAAGTTTGTCAATCTGTCAGGCAGATTTAGGAGCCATTAAAACAGGATGCATTTTTGCGTTCCATCTGCGTAATTTTTAATTGTTGGTCTATGTCCTACTATACTATAGTCTGACATATTGAGTCAGACTATAGTTTTATATTTTGATTCATTGGGTGCTTTAAGTTAGTTTAGAAGCTAGCATGCTGTAAATAAGCTAAAACAGGTCCTTATGAGGTAAAATAGTTGCTAGATTTGCCAAAGTTTGTGAGGTTTATAGCATCGTGTCTTAATAAAAGAGTTCCCTATCTGTCACTCACTCGACGTTGTGTCGATGTACTAACACTAGGGGTCACTCTTGGGAGCCCAAGACACCTCTGGTCTTTGATAAATGGCCAATGAAAATTGGCGAGTGGTTTTTGCATGCCACTCCCCCGGACATACGGGTATAAAAGGAGCTGGTATGCAACCACAACGGTCATGCTCACTGAGCTGAATTCCCACAACTGTTCATTCACCTCTGCTGGATCTGACGGCGCATTTCAGCGGATTCTCCCTCCTCTGCACTGGTGCACTGCAGAGAATCAGCAGAAATAAGAGTATATTTCTCTAAAAGAGTATATTTCTCTGAAAGAGTATATTTCTTTAAAAGAGCGGCACACATGGAACGTCTTTTTAAAGATGCCTTTCCTTTGTATGTTATTCCTGGTTGCGCTCGTTATCTCTCGCCTTCTGACGGTCACGATCACTGTCTTTCGTGTCTGGGCACTGCTCACGCGGAGACAGCATTCGTGGATGGGTCACGCACTCATTGCGAGAACATGTCCATGGCAACGATGTGGTCGCGGCTTACCTTCGTAAGAAAGCAAGCCACCCCAGAGGCTCCCCGCCTCGGTCCTTCTACCCATGGGTATGAGGCCAGCGCGGCTAGCTCTGGGGGCGATTTGAGGACTGCAATGGGACCGCCTCCGCCGGGTATCCTCGCGGACCTCCCATTCCCCAGCACGCTTGTCTGCCCTGATCGGGCTTCTGGATGAGTCCGCCGGCTCGTCTCACGGCGAGTTCGACCTCTTATTCGGAGCCCGTGAAAGTGATGAGCTATCGAGCGCAGCATCGCAGAGCGGGCTCATCCAGTCGGACGCGGAAGCCTCAGCTGGGCTCCTCCCTTCGTGTGCGGTCGCTCAGTCACAGGCTGATGCGGAGATGACGACATGCTTTCCCGGGCAGCCACGAGTGTTGGGCTAGAGTGGAACCCTCCACTCTCCCCTGAACCCTTGTGGCTCGATGATTGGTTCCTGGGCTTGCGGCGCCGCTCAAAGCCACGCCCTGCCCCCCTTCCTTTCTTCCCGGAAGTGCATGAAGAGCTGACAAGGTCGTGGGAGGCACTTTTTACTGCCCGGTCCCGATCTTTCAGCTTCCCCGCCCTCACTACCCTCGATGGTGGGGCGGCCAAGGGCTATTCGGCAATCCCCCCGGTGGATAAAGGCACTCACAGTGCACCTATGCCTGCAGAGCACCACCACCTGTCGCGGGTGCCCAAAGCTCCCATCCAAGGCCTGTAGGTTTATGTCATCTCTGACGGGCAAGGCCTACGGTGCCCCTGGACAAGCCACCTCTGCCCTGCATGCCATGGCTCTCCTGCAAGTCCGCCAAGGCGCAAAAGGAACTGCACGAGGGTAGTTCCGCCCCGGGATTGATGCAGGAACTGCGCTCGGTGACCGATCTCGCTCTCCGGGCGACGAAGGTCACAGCGCGGGCTCTTGAGTGGGCGATGTCCACCTTGGTGGTCCAGGAGCGCCACCTTTGGCTCAACCTGGTCGAGATGGGAGAGGCCGACAAGGCACGGTTCCTTGCTGCCCCCATTTCCCAAGTTGGCCAGTCCGGCGACACGAGGACTTTGCCCAGCAGTTTTTAGCGGTGAAGCAGCAGACGGAGGTTATCCGGCACATCCTGACCCGGCGCAGCTCAAGATCCCGTACCCTGTCTGCTCGTCACCAAGGGCATCCCCCTGCGGTGACTGCACCGGCTCCGCCGCAGCCCGGGCCTGCGGCCCGGCCTGGCCCCGGCATGGAACCCACCGCAGGAAGAAGACGCCACCCGTCTCACGGCCGCCAAGAACCCATGAAAGGCTTCGAAGCGCCCCTGAGACGGGTGACCCAGGGATGACGAAACCCACTGCTCTGGAGCTGGTAAGCAGACCACACCATCCCCTGGTCGAGGGCCAGGAGGAGAATCTTTTGTTAACTTTGCATTTAATTGCGCTGCATGCCCAAGTGGCTGCAGTACCCAAGAGTTCAGCAAGAGCGGTTTCCTTGATCCCTGGGTCACGTATCCGGTGTGCACGGCCGTCATCACGATCACCGTCCACCACTCTATTTGGCAGGTTTGGCGCTCCAGCGGCGGTCTCCCCGCCCCTGAGCACCCAGCTGTGGCACAAATCTGCCCCCGATGTGACAGTCTCCACGGGTCACGAGGACAGGCCTCGTCCTCCCCCATCCCAGGCTGTTCCGGGGCTGGTCACAAGGAGCCAGGTAAGTACTTTGATGTCCCTGAACTCAACACGGCCATGACATGGTGTGGCACCTCGAGCTCCGCCCCCGCTGTGAGGCCCCACCTGCCGGTATGTCCGACAATGTTGTCCCTTTGGTCCCCCTCACGTGGAACTTGGATGCGTGGCTTGCGCTTTCCAATCCATCCGGACCATCTGACTCGACTACGTGATTCAGTTCACCAGGCGTCCACCCAGGTTCACCTTGGTGAAGGACAAAAGGTCCTCCCTTTTGGCCTGTCCTTGTCCCCTCACGTCTTCTCGAAGGTCGCAGAGGCAGCTCTTGCCCCACTAAGGGAAGTGGGCATTCGCATTCTCAACTATCTCGACAATTGGCTAATCCTAGCTCACTCTCAGGACATGTTGTGTGCACTCAGAGACTTGGTGCTCTCGCACCTCAGCCGATTAGGGCTTTGGGTCAACTGGAAAAAGAGTAAGCTCCTCCCGGTTCAGAGCAGCTCTTCTCTCGGTTTGGAGTTGGACTCAGTCTCACTGACAGCGCGCCTCACGAACGAGCGCGCACAGTCGGTGCTAACCTGTTTGAAGGCATTCAAACAGAAAACAGTGGTTCCACTGAAACTCTTTCAGAGGCTCCTGGGGCATATGGCATCCTCAGCGGTGGCCACCCCGCTCGGGTTGATGCATATGAGACTGCTTCAGCACTGGCTTCAGACTCAAGTCCCGAGATGGGCATGGCGCCGCGGGACACAACGCATGGCCATCACACCGGTCTGTCACCGTCTCTTCAGCCCTTGGACCGACCTCTCATTTCTACTGGCAGGTGTTCCCCTAGAGCAGGTCTCCAGGCATGTCGTGGTCATGACAGACACCTCCAAAACGGGCTGGGGTGCTGTTTGCAATGGGCATGCAGCCACAGGCTTATGGACGGGCCCGTGGCTGCGTTGGCACATCAGCTGCCTTGAGTTGTTGGCAATTCTGCTCACCCTGCGGAGGTTCCGGCCGTTGATCCAGGGCAAGCACGTGTTAGTTTGGACAGACTACATGGCAACAGTAGCATATGTCAACCGCCGAGGCGGTCTGCGCTCTCGTTGTATGTCACAACTCGCCCGCCGTCTCCTCCTCTGGAGTCAGCAGCACTTCAAGTAGCTGTGAGCCACTCACATCCCAGGCGACCTCAACACTGCAGCGGACACGCTGTCACGGCAGGTTACCCTCTGGGGAGAGTGGAGACTCCACCCTCAGGTGGTCCAGCTGATTTGGAGTCGATTCAGACAGGCACAGGTAGACCTGTTCGCCTCCCAAGAATCCTCCCACTGCCCGCTCTGGTTCGCCCTGACCGAGGCACCTCTCGGCATAGATGCACTGGCACACAGCTGGCCCCCTGGCCTGCGCAAATATGCATTTACCCCAGTGAGCCTACTTGCACAGACTCTGTGCAAGGTCAGGGAGGACGAGGAGCAGGTCGTCCTGGTAGCACCCTACTGGCCCACCCAGACATGGTTCTCGGACCTCACACTCCTCGCGACAGTCCCCCCCTGGCGAATTCCCCTGAGGAAGGACCTTTTTTTCTCAGGGATGGGGCACCATCTGGCACCCATGACCAGACCTCTGGAATCTCCATGTCTGGCCCCTGTACAGGATGTGGAAGACCTAAGCGGTCTACCACCCACGGTGGTAGACACGATCACTCAGGCTAGGGCCCCCTCTACGAGGCACCTGTATGCCTTTAAGTGGCATCTGTTCGCTAAGTGGTGTTCTTCCCGACGGGAAGACCCCCAGAGATGCGCAGTCGGATCGTTGCTTTCCTTCCTGCAGGAGAGGTTGGAAGGGCAGCTGTCCCCTTCCACCTTGAAGGTGTATGTTGCTGCTATAGCAGCACACCATGACACAGTGGACGGTAAGTCCTTAGGGAAGCACGACCTGATCATCAGTTTCCTGAGAGGCACCAGGAGGCTGAACCCCTCCAGACTACGCCTCGTTCCCTCATGGGACCTCTCTGTAGTTCTTCAGGGTCTACAGAGAGCCCCCTTTGAGCCTTTGCAGTCAGCTGAGCTTAAGGCACTCTCCTTGAAGACTGCCCTCCTGACTGCGTTCACTTCCATCAAGAGGGTAGGAGACCTGCAAGCGTTCTCTGTCAGCGAAACATGACTGGCATTCAGTCCGGGCTACTCTCACGTGATCTTGAGACCCCGACCGGGCTATGTGCCCAAGGTTCCCACGACCCCTTTTAGGGACCAGGTGGTGAACCTGCGAGCGCTGCCCCAGGAGGAGGCAGACCCAGCCCTGTCGTTGCTGTGTCCGGTGTGCTTTACGCATCTATTTGGATCGCATGCAGAGCTTTAGGATCTCTGAGCAGCTCTTTGTCTGGTTGACTTCCTCCGAGCCCTGTGGCAGTCGAGTTTTCGGAGAGACTCGCTGCCAGCCCAGTACACGTGCCAACTAAGAGCCCTGTTCTGGGGTAGGTGCTCCGCATGTGGCGGTTCCCTGTAAGGTAACCCCATGCGATGTATATCTTCCGCTAATTTATTTCCCTGTTGGCAAACTGCGTCTTCCTTGGGCAGAGCCCCCTCTGCCACAGTCTCCATGTTTGTAGTAACTCCTCCCCTGTTGGGTAGGATCTACCATGAGACTTCTCCACATGGTCGGCAAGACCATGTGACGTATTTTCCACTTAAATATCCCTCCCTCTCTTTGGGCGAGGTGTGGTCTCCGCGGTGTCCTCCCCTTGGGAAGGACACCCCCCGACTAGACCTGGCGGCCCAGTCGCATAATCCCCCTTGTTTTTTAGGGAGTGGAAAAAAAGATGGGGAAAAGAGGCCACAACTGGGTCAGCCTGTCTCTATCTCTTGGGTAGTCGACTTGTCCCCAAAGGGCCGTTCGACACTCATAACTATGTTGGGGGAGGTTACATGTCGGCCTGGTGCGCTGGCTACGAGGCACACAGTTGTCTGCCCATCACACACCACCAGTTCACGTAACACAGTTCAGCCAGTTGTGGCATTTTGTATAGGGACCCCTAGTGTCACTACATCGACACAACATCGAGTGAGTGACAGATAGGGAACGTCATGGTTACTTGCGTAACCTTCATTCCATGATGGAGGGAACGAGATGTTGTGTCCCTTCTGCCACAACGCTGAACTACCCGCTGAAATGGCCAGACCTTGTCTCGGCTCCTCAGCATAAAACCTGAATGAGTGGTTGCATACCAGCTCCTTTTATACCCGTTTGTCCGGGGGAGTGGCATGCAAATACCACTCGCCAATTTTCATTGGCCTTTTATCAAAGACCAGAGGTGTCTCGGGCTCCCAAGAGTGACCCCTAGTGTCACTACATTGACACAATGTTTCGTTCCCTCCATCAGGGAACGGAGGTTACGCAAGTGACCATGATGTTTTGCAAACAATGCAAATGTCTGGCTTGTGACTTAAAGTTTGCAAATCTGTATATATAACTCTTTGTTTTCAGGGTTAAATATCTAAATATTTTATACTTACTGCATCTGGATGGACCAACTCAAACACAGTTCCCAAAATATCAAAAAGACAGGCATTTTAATCATTCACACACAGCCGCTCTTCTTGCATGCGCGCACATACACATGAGTGCTGCTAGAATGCACCTGCCAACAAGACAGAGCATGTGTTCTGAATTGAGTCTGTATATTTGGTGTTATCGAGACAGATAGATAGGTATTATTAATTTATATACTTATAATTAAATTATATTGTTAATATATTAAAATATAATATGTTTTAGTATCATCTTGATACCGAAGTACTGGTACTTCTGACATCACTACAAGATGATAAAAACATTCGTGACTTAAGCCCAGCCCTAGCACCGCCCAGGAAACAAACTACTGTCATGTCGGAGCAACAGTTTGATGAGAATATTGCCGAGCAGGTAAAGTAAAGGTATAGTCAATATTTATTTTAGCAACTTACCCGAATAATAACACATCCAGTTTAATGGCACAGACTTTTAAAGGAAACTCTATCGCCCCCTAGAGTACTGAGGTTTGTTACCGCCACAGTAACACAGGAATGCACCAATCCGATCTCATGAAAAGTTATACATAATTTACAAGCTGGCTATTTCTTATGGTCTCGCACAATATTTTTTGCATAAACTCATACGACTTCATCACGTGCAAATTCCCGGATGTCTAATGCAGAAGCACGAGTTCCATGCACGAGGCATTAAGGACATACTTATTAATATTATACCCTTACCCAAACCCCTTAAAACTTAACCAATCAGTAGAGTGTGTAAAAATTATAGGAAGCTGTTGTGTGTGACAGAAGCAAGTAATTGTCGCGTATTAGATGGAAACGATGTCCAGTGACATCATTGGCTGTAGTGAAAGTCGTAGGAATTCAAATGAGCGTAGTCGCATGATATCATACAAATTAGCCAAATTTAGAAAAGTCATACGAATCCTGACGATTTCGCCATGAGAGTGTGTTGGAATGCACACTTATTCAACCAGACTGAGCGTTGACAATGTTTTGGCCAAGTGCTTGCATCTGCATGTCTGTCTAATTCATTTTTACACAGAAAAACAATTAATCTTTGGTAATTTTTTTTTACCAAAATCAGTTTCCTTTTTTTGAGTGATACAAGACTTTTTTACTTTTCTTCCAATTGGCATCTGGACACACAAAACATTTTTTTGGACTTGGTTCGATAAGTCTTAGTGGTCGAATAAACAAAAGCAACACCTTTAATATTTGGGGTCAAAATTGACCTACCATAGGAAATTAATGGGAAAGAATAAAAAACAAAACACACACACTCACACATAAATGAGGGGGTGAGACCATAATACACCCACAATGCAGCACACGTGCGCGCGCACACACACACACACACACGACATAGAACAAAGTCTGAGTCTAAACCCAATGTAAAGTTTATGTAATCAGATTTAACTGTAAGCATAATGTGATGTTGCAAAAACTGAGACTTCAAAACAAATACAAAAAACAAATGCTAATCTTAAAAAAAAAAAAAAATTTGATAATCAGTGCTGTTTAGTAACGTATTACATGTAATCTGGATCACATAATCAGATTACAAAAATCAAGTAATTATATTAAATTACATTTTAAAATAATCAGACTACAGTTACTTTTTCATAGGTTACATATTAACAAGGCAACGGCAGTAAATTGTTAATAATTTATTGATCATTTTCATGTCAATATCATCATATTCTTACCCTGAAGCGCAACAGTCTCACAGATCAACATTTTGAGCATGTGCTCCTTTTACATTACAACAGTATTATATGCACCTCAACTAAGGATTAGGTGATGGACTATTACTAAGTAGTAAGGGTTAAAAATAAGTGTGTCAGAATTTTGAGCTGTTTGCTTTGACCTAGCAATGTCATTGTTGTTGATTTCAGGTTCATTAATGTTTGTTTATGTAATGTTTCTATTGTTTTATGCACTTAAATGAATGAGTTTTTTTTAAATTTTTTATAAATATATTATTTCTTACTACCTCACCAGTGGTGTGCAGCTCACACATTGAACCTAATTGCTTCAAAGAATCTAGTGGATGCCATCTCTATGTGTCCTGCCCACAAGATACACAATAGTTCAAAGAATGGAATTCATTTTCTTCCTCTTTCTACTTCTATGTTAAAATGATTATCCTACTCAAATGCATGTGACATAAAATAAAATAGAATTAGTTTAAGAGTATTCCAAAAGCAATCGGATCAGATTTACCCAAAAATGTAATGTAAATTATGAGATTACATTACTGATAATGTTGATAATGTCTAAATATACTGTATATTCAAATGCATAACTTGTGATAAAATTTAGAATTACTACACAGTAAGGTGGCTGCAAGGGCATAGATTTGGTTTGAACTTGCTAGTCTTGATTACTGGGGGATTGTTGGGGTTACCTCCCTCATTCCCCCCAGAATCTTTGTCCCTGGGTGGCTGTATAGAACACTGCAGCCATCTACTGGCTATTATTGTAATAAAATGATTTTAAACTCATGTTAAATTTCTTTTTGCCCCTAACACGAGACATTTGTATTTTTTCTTAATGTTTCAACAAGAATTTTACTGTAGTGAAATGTCATACATTTTCTTATCTGCATTTGCAAATGAATGGTGAAATCAAGAAATGTATACTTGTTAATGTTAATAAGATCTAAAAAAAAAAAAAAAAAAAATCCCAAAAGAAGTGCATAACTCTATTATTTTTACTTTGGGGAAGAAGAAATGTTACATTATACCTGTACTGCTTCCGGCCAAAAATGACCACAAACAGTGAAGCGGGCCTTCTTGATCAGAATAGGAGGGTTAAAAAAAAAATTGTGGACGGACGCCAAAACCAATCTGGTGTCAATGGCCCATTATGGTTACATCTCGCACCATGAGTGCTGAATTTTTGAGAAGTGAAAAACAGTTTATCTTTGATAAATATGACTCAAGACCCCTGTACTCAGAATAGTTGTTTACAACAACTATGTGAACAGATCCTGGGGGTTCTTCTAGCTTAACTGGTATAGCAGAGCCGTTTCTAGGCATAGGCGTTCTAGGAGGTTACCTAGTAATATATTATCTATTATATAATAACTCAAATTAACAACCCTAGTTTTATTTTACAAAAATGTGGCACTGCTGAATATAGCAGCCAAAACAAAATCACAGCAAACAGATTTACAGCAAAAACAAATCAGTCCTGTCCCGTTCATCTTCAGGACCTCTTCAGATCTGCAAAACTTTTTGCACAGAGTGCACCTTATACAAGGTGCGCTGTCTCAGAGTTAAGATCAGGTTCCTTTATTAGTGCAGGAGCTCATATCTATTCAGGGTAGACAGTGCTGAGAAAGCAGTGCGAATGGAAAATTTTAATGTAAAAACAAGCACACTGACTTACACATACAGCAAAACCTAAAGCTCGTCTTATTTTTTGACAGTGAAACAAATGGATGTACCCTCGTCTTCTGTTGAGATTGACTTTACTGGTTTTATGCTTGGGGTCTCAGAGACCCCAGTAATCTGTGAAAAAAAAAAAAGAAATAAAAAAAAAATAGCAATAGAAATGTCAAAATTACCTCTTAATTTCCCTTACAATTCTTTTAATATGTTCCCCTGACCAAATTAAAACCTTGCAGGAAGACATAAGTGACACTTCAATCCTCTGTTGTGTCTTAAAGGTGTACTCATTAAATAGTATTTTTTTCCTAATTACAAAAGTTTAACTCCCAAATACATGAATTTTAATTTTGCAATATATGTAGGGAATCATGACCACTCACATTAAAATGAACACTCCAGTCATATCTGTAACCTTATACAAGCGGTTTTCTTCTACATAGAGACGTATACACATGAGGGCTGCCATATTAGAATCACATGACCAGCCAAATACTGCTCGCTTAAAATCCGTAAACATCCTGTTATTTGACACTTTCACTCATTGATTAAAGTAATCATGGCTGACTATGAATAATACATTTCTACAATGGCATCTGAAACTGAAAACTAATTGATTTTAAATTATGCTGCATCCAAGCTGCTAGGTGTCAGTGTAAGTCCAAGATATCACAAAGAAAAAAGTTACAAAAAAATCACAAAAGAGTGCACCTTTAAAGTAGGCATGCTGTTTTCACAAATATGACTGGTATCCACTCAAGTAACATTGGTTCTGTTTGGGGTCAAATTGACCCCAACAAAAAAACCTTGTAGAAATTAAACAAATCCAATTTCACAGATGTACAATCGTATTTCTAAATAAATCAATCAGAGAATGTGCGTATATCAGTCAGAGAATCTTGGCCTGTGAATATTCCTTGCATTTATTCATGTTTTATTTCTGGGATCTTCTGAGACTGCAAACAGTGATGTATTTTTTTTTTTTTTTTTTTGAATTTTTAATGGACAAACTTTTAGTTTATGATCAGCTATCACAATATTGGGAAAAAGCAGCATGTATCAACCTAATACTGTACATCAACGTTAAATGGATATTTAACCCAACAATGAAAATTCTGTACTCACCCCTATGTAGTTCCAAACCCTTATGAATTTCTTTTCCCTGCGAAACCCAAAAATATCTTCTGTGAAAGACATCTCCTTTTGTCTTCCATAGAAGAAAGAAAGTCAATTGGGGTTAGAACTATGCTCTAAAGCTGCAACCATAGAAAGAGTGGGAAGAATGTGCACTTTCCATCTAGCTGGAAAGCCACAGACATCACTTTCAATACATATTCACATGTAAATCAAGGGCCCAGAGCAGCTAAACGGCCAATGAGTCATTTTTGACCCTTGAATGGTATGATGAACATTTTCTAATGTATCCATGTATTACAACTCTGGTTGGCCAAAAAGAACGGCATCAGCTGTGTTTTACATCATGATTTGTAACAGCAGCGAGACCTTGACTACACACAAATATTATTGTTGCTAAACATAGTCATTAAAAATCTAGGATTTAAACACAAATTTATTCAACAGGCCATTGCATTGTCTCGGAGCAAAAGTGTTAATGAAAGTGGCAAAAATGTCCCAAATTTCAAACTCTTGTTTAAAAAAAAACAAAACAATTATTAATATTTAAAACTTAAAATGACTTAATATTCTATTCTAGACCAAGGTATGCATATTATCAATTGAAATATATAACTGGATTTAGATGAAGTACAAACATTACACAAAGAGATTACACAGTGTATTTTACATGGTTAGGTAAAAATATGCCATCATAAAGGTAAAACAGATTGGTGGGGGGGGCAAATATTGCCCTTTAATAAAGAAGTATTAAACTAAGAAAAAGTACAAAATTCATGTTATGATGTTTCATTTATTTGTTATAAGGAAAACACAACAGTATCCATAAAAGCAGAGGTGGAGAATCCATGGGGCTTCACCCAATAGTAATCATGACAGAGCACTGAACCCTGGGAAACTCCAGGACTCTATTTACAGTGTGCAAAAACAGAAACCTCAATGGTTAAAGCAGATAAAACAGACACACAGTTCCCTTTCCATCATAATATCTATTGAAATTAAAAGAAGCTACTCTTCATTTCTCCCAGTAGCTCCTGCTTCAGTCTCTTAAAATCAGTTTTGAAATCCAGTATGGAGCAGGGATTCAACCCTCAGTTCATTTTCCATCTGTGATGCGAATGATGTGGTAGCCATCATTTAAAATGCCACACTGCATTTGGTTTTGTGAGGGGCAACAGAGCACATAGTTACAGGCTGCATTTGAAAGGTTCATTCAAGTGTACATGATAAAACTGTATTTCAGACCAGCACCAAGAATTAATGCATTAGCAGACACATCGTAGAATCTTAAGACAGACTGAAGAAAGAGATAAAGATGACTTTGGGCAGAAGAACAGTTACTCTGCCAGATTGAAGTACTGGGAAAAAGCAAAGGGAGGTATGTGTTTGAACTACAGCTAACTGGTCTCTGCATGGATCTCTCTCTCTCTCTCTCTCTCTCTCTCTCTCTCACACACACACACACACACACACACACACACACATCTCTTCTCCAAAAAGAATGCAAAGCCTAAGAAGTCTGCCACTCAACATTACACATAAGATCTGAAGATACACTATATTGCCAAAAGTATTCGCTCATCTGCCTTTAGACGCATATGAACTTAAGTGACATCCCATTCTTAATCCATAGGGTTTAATATGACGTCGGCACACCCTTTGCAGCTATAACAGCTTCAACTCTTCTGGGAAGGCTTTCCACAAGGTTTAGGAGTGTGTTTATGGGAATTTTTGACCATTCTTCCAGAAGCGCATTTGTGAGGTCAGACACTGATGTTGGACGAGAAGGCCTGGCTCGCAGTCTTCGCTCTAATTCATCCCAAAGGTGCTCTATCTGGTTGAGGTCAGGACTCTGTGCAGGCCAGTCAAGTTCTTCCACACCAAACTCGCTCATCCATGTCTTTATGGACCTTGCTTTGTGCACTGGTGCGCAGTCATGTTGGAACAGGAAGGGGCCATCCCCAAACTGTTCCCACAAAGTTGGGAGCATGGAATTGTCCAAAATCTCTTGGTATGCTGAAGCATTCAGAGTTCCTTTCACTGGAACTAAGGGGCCAAGCCCAGCTCCTGAAAAACAACCCCACACCATAATCCCCCCTCCACCAAACTTCACAGTTGGCACAATGCAGTCAGACAAGTACCATTCTCCTGGCAACTGCCAAACCCAAACTCGTCCATCAGATTGCCAGATGGAGAAGCGTGATTCGTCACTCCAGAGAATGCTCTAGAGTCCAGTGGCGGCGTGCTTTACACCACTGCATCCGACGCTTTGCATTGCACTTGGTGATGTATGGCTTGGATGCAGCTGCTCGGCCATGGAAACCCATTCCATGAAGCTCTCTACGCACTGTTCTTGAGCTAATCTGAAGGCCACATGAACTTTGGAGGTCTGTAGCGATTGACTCTGCAGAAAGTTGGCGACCTCTGCGCATTATGCGCCTCAGCATCCGCTGACCCCGCTCTGTCATTTTACGTGGCCTACCACTTCGTGGCTGAGTTGCTGTCATTCCCAATCGCTTCCACTTTGTTATAATACCACTGACAGTTGACTGTGGAATATTTAGTAGCGAGGAAATTTCACGACTGGACTTGTTGCACAGGTGGCATCCTATCACAGTACCACGCTCAAATTCACTGAGCTCCTGAGAGCGGCCCATTCTTTCACAAATGTTTGTAGAAGCAGTCTGCATGCCTAGGTGCTTCATTTTATACACCTGTGGCCATGGAAGTGATTGGAACACCTGAATTAAATTATTTGGATGGGTGAGCGAATACTTTTGGCAATATAGTGTATGTTTCAATATAGAAGTTCATGCCTCTTACATCTCACCCTTCTGTGAGGGCAGGAGTTTAATCCTAACGTCAACTTTAAGAGATAGAGAGAAAGAGAGACAGAAAGAGAGACAGAAAGAAAGAAAGAAAGAAAGAAGAAAGACAGAAAGAAACAAAGAGGAAAACTATGCAGATGCTGATCCAAAATGCAAAATCCTCACACATTCTGAGGGATATCAAAAGTATCTAGAAATATATATATATCTATATCCACAATAGCTATGACACATATAGACAACCAAGCTAAAAATAAAATAAAAAATACAAATATTAAAAATAAAACGATAATAACGGCCTCTCTGCCCTCTTTTTCTGTCCACTCTCCACTGCCGCCACCCCCTTAACACATTATATTAAATAAGGCACAAATTTACACAAACAATTAAAATTTGGCTAGTTATTGTTCATCTATTTACACAAAACTGTTGTAGTGTTAATATTGATACAATGTTTGTTTCAACATACAATATAGGATTAACTCATGACCAGAGTTGGAGATAATTTTAGAGATTTTGACTTTTTACACCGTGTTTCCAGCAACAAGTAATCTTTCTGTCCACACTAAAAAATTTAAAATCAGACAATCAGAACGTATCTGATATTTAATATATGTGGAGCATTGCTTTTATTATCACTTGTCACTTTATGGCATCATGTATGGTTAAGCAATGGCGTGCAATGATTCTTCTGTAGGAGATTATTTAGAATCTTAGATTTAACAAGACAGATTGTTGATTTTAACAAACGAGACAGAGGGGATAATTACTGGAGCTTCTCACACCGTTTCTGCAGCTTATAAACAAAGAATACAATCTTCTTGGGTATATACATACATATCCTTCATTACACTAGAACCTATTCACTTCATTGGGGTCTGAATGTTGTGATGAAACTGTTTGTCTAGCCTCTCGATTCTCTAGATTAGCATTTAATAATCAGAATTTTAATTTTATTGAGTTTGTGTCTGAGAAGCATTGCACTGGTGGGCAAGATGGGGTGGATATTATTGCTTATGGATTTTACAGAAAACTGTACCAGTTGTGTGGGCATTTCAACAGGACCTCTGCTTGCAAAATAAGGCTAAGGAAATACTTTTTGAGGGGATCAACCATTTTGGCAATCTGGAAACACACACTAGGCATGTATATGTACACATATTATGTGCAGATATGAACACACGCACACACACACACATACATATATTTATACACACACACACACACATGCATATATACATGTTTCTAATTGGGATCATCACAGTTCATCAACTCTACATCAACAGAATAGTTAGCCAAAGCAAGAAAAGTCAGAATATCAAACAAGATGTGTACACTTGTTTGGATAAAAGTTCAGGTCTAGAACTTCAGTAATGCCTGTCTAGACAGTCCAAAGTAACACTGTAAAGCCACACAGTCATCATTGCGGCAGCCTACATCTATGTGGGCGTGTACTCCCATAGCTCCTCCCTTCCTATTGGCCAATAGCTGAGCAATACCAATATGGTACAAATATATTAATGAAACAGCGGATAAACAGGTTATAGTTCAAATGTAAAGCTGACAACACTGGCAGCCAATCTCTAGAGGATTTTCTTCTCATAAAGGCAGTTTATAAATCTTTCAATACCCCTTGTCCACATTCAATTCTATGAGGTTGAGTAGCCTTTTACGAAAAACCACAGGCTTTTCTTCTCTGTCGTTCAGTAGTTGAACTTTCCTGCCTGGTTGACAGGTGAGCTGGCAGGGATGAACAGCGGTTTGGGTGGGACGTTGGGTTTGAGCGAGGCTGTCCGGCGGACGATAGCTCCATGGTGGACTTCCGGCTGCTCGCTGTAGCTGTGTTGGCGTGTTAGATATCCATTAGGGATCAGCGGGTGCCTCACGTCGCAACCCGAACTGCTGCCATTAGAGTTCATTCGAGACAGTAGGAGGGGCTGATGAGAGCTTTGCTGGTTGAAGCTGTGTTGCCGTGGCACAACCCCACCGCTGGTCATCTTGGGTGTTGTTATTAGCGAATGGCGTTGGGATGGGTGATGTGACACCCTCACTAGCGTGGACTGATGATGGGGAGGAATATCAGGTGGGATGTCCATGCGACGAGTAAGACTGTCACGAGGCAGTGTGGAGGAACTGTAATACGGTGCGGACTCTGTTTCTGGGATTTGTGGCTGTACACGGTTTGCAAATGCCATCTGACCAGCACTGGCCGACATGGAGGAGGTGAGGACAGTGGGACTCTTACCGGTGGCCACATTGATTTCATGGATGTGTTTCAGTAGTTCATCGAGTGAGGTGACATCCACAATCTTGTGTGGGTAACAGTGATATGGCTGACTCACCATACGCTCTGCATTATGGAATTTACATTCCTCAAGATGCGCTGAACCACCCAGTACCTGTCCATTGGACAGTCCATGGGAGAAGGGGAATATCTGATGCTGGATACTAGAGTTGGTTCGAGAAGCACCCATGTTATGGGATTTGGGTTCTTTTGCATTATTGCAGTTTTGATTCTTCTCCCATTGGTTCTTGAAAGCCTTCATGCTCTTGATCGGAAGCTCTGGTGTCGAATCGGGTGTGGGCAAGCCAGAGAGCTCTGGGGAGTGATGATGATGTGGGTGAATGAGCTCCGTCATGGCAGCATGGTGGGCATTTCTGCGGTGTGCCTGTTCTTTTCCGTTGGCGAAAAACGAGTTGTAGAGTTTCGGTGAAGACACCTCAAGCTTATCATCTTTGCTTTGACTCTCTAGCAAGCCATTGAGCTTGGCCAGGCTGCGCAGGGATAGAGCATGAGGGATTGGTGCTTCTGGGTCTTTCGATAGCCTCTTGGTCTTGTTAACGTTGTGGTTGCAATAACAGGAAACGAGGAAACCAGAGAGGAAAGCGCCCAGGACAAACGCCACCAAGACACATGCAATCAGCAGAGTGTAGTGAACACTGTGGTTGGACTTATCTACCTCAGGGAGTCGGCGCACTCCTGCAGAGAGAGAGAGAGAGAGAGAGTGAGTGTACTGTGAAAATACAGCGAGGTGCCAGTGAGGTTAGCTTTTAACATTGTGAGAGAAGAACAGAGTTCTGTTCACACTTGAAACTGCTTATAAACAAAGCTGAGCTCTGGGTGCGGGGGCTGTTCTGAATCAATCTGAAAATGCTTGTTAATTCAGCAGCAAATAATGGTAGAGCCTCATGGATAATTTTTCAAATGACCTTGTAGACAGCCAAGTGGTTTTCTCATTAATAGTAGTTTCAAGAGCAGCAGAGATCTATGCTTGACTCACAGCTGATATTGCTGTTCTACAAACACCAGTGTCTCTAAACTGAGACACTGGTGAGAAAAGAAAACTGCAGAGAGCCAAAACTAAACATAGCTAAAGAGAATGTGTAGCATTATCTGTTTAAGATTCTTGGCAAGACCAGCAAAGTCTCACTGCCGTTAACAGCACTATTTCAGTGAATAGCGACGGCAAACACAATGTGGGTGGACCACCAGTAGTGAGTTATTGAGTTACTACTTTCTAGCTGCTTCAAGCAAAAACTATAACTATGAATGCATACTAACTCTATGTGAAAAAAACAAAACAAAAAAACAAGTATAATCTTCCTCCAGGCATCAATGCAAACATTAGTGGTCGACCGATATGTTTTTTTTTTTTTATGGCCGATGCCGATATTCAGAGAGGGTGGCAGATAGGCTGATACAATGCCGATATATCATACAATTTAATATAGTAAATGTGGCATTGGGGGCACCTGTGTGTGAAAAACATCAGATTCACGGTGAGTCTCTTTAATTTGCTGTTTTTCACACACACACACACACATACGACATTAACCGTTGTTATAAACGTAAATGTAACACTCTCAGAAGCTCTGACTGCTGTAGCTTTCTGGTCATACTCTCTCTCTCTGATGCTCTGGTGTGCCTTTTAAGTCTCCCTCCTCCATCACTATAATGAGAGACAGGTGTCATTATGAACCAGGTGACGAGCCTTACTGCTCTCTCTCTCTCTCTCTCCCGCAGACCGACACATGACCACAGTAAATAACAAACATAAATTTGCTAAAAAATATATAAACTCTTATTTAGCATTATATTTACTCAATTTCACACAAAACTAAAAAATAATATTGTATTTTAAATGGCAGATAGCAGTTTCTTCAGATTTCTGTTTAGTCATCAAATTTTAGTAATTTATTTGCACATGAAGAAATTGTTAATATATTAGGAAGAAGGAAATAACAGTACACACAGTAGTCCAGCAACCATGGATAGCATGTCCACATTAGCAATTGCATTTACTCAAAAAATACCGAATCAAACTAATTGTACATACAGCATACACCGATCAGCCACAACATTAAAACAGGTCCCCCTCGTGCCGTCAAAACAGCTCTGACCCATCGAGGCATGGACTCCACAAGACCTCTGAAGGTGTCCTGTGGTATCTGGCACCAAGACGTTAGCAGCAGATCCTTTAAGTCCAGTAAGTTGTGAGGTGGGCCCTCCATGGATCGGACTTGTTGGTCCAGCACATCCCATAGATGCTCAGTCGGATTGAGATCTGGGGAATTTGGAGGCCAAGTCTACACCTTGAACTCTTTTTCATGTTCCTCAAACCATTTCTGAATAAGTTTTGGAGATGCTCTGACTCAGTCCTCTAGCCATCACAATTTGGCCTTTGTCAAAGTCGTTCAGATCCTTACGCTTGCCATTTTTCCTGCTTCCAACACATGAAATTCAAGAACTGACTGTTCACTTCTGCCTAATATATCCCACCCCTTGACAGGTGCCATTGCTACAAGTTAATAAATGTTATTCACTTCACCTGTCAATGGTTTTAATGTTGTAGCTGATCAGTGTATATACATAGTGAATATGACATTTACTTACAGCACACGTGAAGCGCTTTTACATTGGGCTGCATCTGAAAATGTAGGCAGCTGACTTGCTACCTTGCTACCTAATCAGGTAATGGCTTAACTGACAGCTGTTTTGAATGAATGGAACTCTTAAGGAAACTGGTCTCCGAATTTTCATCCTACCTCCGTATACAGCCTCCGGAGGCAGCATTTATCTGAATTCAGACGCAGCCTTGAAGTTGCATTTACGTGCTCATGTGAATCCAGCACGAGCAGCAATCTCCTGACAGTTTAAACAGCCTGGATCGCCTGCTTGGATTGACATGGAGTGACCATCATGATTTGGGAATCAGAGGAACTTTTGATCCTGATCCTGAAGTTTTTGATTCTGGCTGATGGAATACATGCTTCAGAGGAAGATATTAGATGAGGGCTTGACAAGAAGAAAACGCTGGATTTTCGTGAGGTTACATCTGAATTACATCTGTTTAAATGAGATATCTGCATATTTGCAAACGGTACATAATACAAGTTTTATGATATTTGCCTTTTATCATTAGAAAAAAAAGTTAAAGGTGATAGGGAACTGTTGAGGAGAGGCTGATAGAATATATGCTTTAGAGGTAAATAAATGAGTGCCCCACAGGATGCTGGATCTGCTCAAGTTGTGTGAGGCTGGGTTATTACATCTGTTTAAACGAGATATGTGCATATTTGCAGATAGTATATGATATTAGTTTTATTGATATTTGCCTTTTTATCATTAGATACAGTTACAAGGAAC
This sequence comes from Myxocyprinus asiaticus, assembly GCF_019703515.2. Taxonomy (NCBI): domain Eukaryota; kingdom Metazoa; phylum Chordata; class Actinopteri; order Cypriniformes; family Catostomidae; genus Myxocyprinus; species Myxocyprinus asiaticus. The sequence continues at coordinate 20,115,440 of NC_059359.1, forward strand.
TGTTGAGGAGAGAGAGGGAGAATGAAACAGGCAAGCACTTCAACATTATGAGCTCAACCGCATCTGCCGCAGCTCTGATATGGAGACCGTTTAAATGACACTGTGTTGCACACAATCTATTATTGTAGTAACACGATGGCACGTAACAATAAAACGAACTATGACTGGCCATTTACATGTTACGCGACTGAGACATGCAAGCAGGCGATTCTCGCTGCCCTCAAGAAACAAATCAGCCAAACGGGAAAATTTATCGGCCGATGCCGATAATTTAAAAAGTCAGAATATCGGCCGATTTATTGGCCTCTGCGATATATCGGTTGACAGGGTCAGACTGGCCATCGGGAGAATCGGGAGATTTCCTGAACGGCCGGTCAAAGTAACGGGGGCGGGCTGGCCATCGGGAGAACCGGGACTTTTCCTGTTATGCAGAATGGGCCACAAAACGGCGCCGCGATGTACCGAAGGGGGCAGCGATGTGCAGAAAAGGACTGCTAGCTACAGAATGAGGAAAGCTTCTCTGCAGCTCAATTCTCTCTGGAAAATATGTTTCTCACCAACTTTATAGATACAAACCAGGATGAGTTATTGCAAGGTAAACTTTTGAAAGAGCAACTCCAGCGTGCACACAGCACTTCCCCACCATCACACAGAATATTTATTGAAAGCACCATAACAGAAATGTTTAATGTTTGCATACAACCACAAATGAAACTACTAACAGACCTGTCATAGTTTGCCTCTCTCTCTTGTAAGGAATAACAGGCCTGTGCCAAAACAAACTGAAAGGGAGTAATGGAAGGGATCTTTATCTTTGTCTGACTTAGCAGTCTGCTTTCTGTTGGTCTACAAACTGCAGTCTTTGGCCCCTGGGAAGGACTGAGGGCTGGCATATGCTACGTGATCGGTAACTCAGATACATAGACACACCCACACACACACCCCCACACAGACACACCCACATACATTGACAAAAAATTATTTATTTTTTTAAACAAAATTAAATGAATAAAACATACAATATTTAATTTCTTTTTATTTTATTTTGTTTAAGATAACTAAAATTGTATGGATTTTTGTTTTTGTTATTAACAATTTTTTATTGATTCCATGCAGCAAATCAAATAGACACAACAGAAAATGCTAAATCAAACCACATGAAATCACAACTGGTGAAAAGTTGTCAGTGGTCAAAAGCCAACTAACAAAGACACAAAAACAGACAATAAAACAGCAGAAAATATTTAGAAACATAAAAAAAAAAAGTCTAGTCTCTCTCCGCTGTCCCTCCCAGAGAGCCCTCCAAAAAGGCTAGATAGTTGCCCCATTTCCTGATGTATATATCCAGATTGCCTAGCCTTCTATATACCATCTTCTCAAATGCCACCACCCTGCCCAACTCGACACACCACTCACGAAATGAGGGTGCATCAGTCGACCTCCATCCCCTGAGGATTACTCACCTGCCAATTATCACGCCAGTCAGGACCCAGCTCTCCATATATCCATCACCCATATTCCAGACTGCCCCATCACCCAAAATACACAGTCTGGGGCAAAATGAAAATTGAGTGTCCACTATGTCACACATGAAGCTCTGAACCCTTCAACCAAAATTCTTGGATCTTAACACATCCCCAAAAAACATGGGTTGTGTCCCCGTCTGCTGATTGGCATCGCCAACAGGTGGGTGTATCTTTAAGACCAAGTCTATACAATCTAGAGGGGGTCCATTAGAATCGATGCAAAATCTTAAATAAACTCTAGATGCAGACTTGACGTTTTTTTAGAATCCTAGCCCACACTCCCTCCTCCAATACCAAGTTTAAATCTTTCTCCCATAATCTCTTGAGAGAAGTGGAAGCTCCACCCCCCAGACTCTGAATTAACAGGGAGTAATACACTGATACCTCATGACTTTTCCAAAAGCAGCAATCACCACTTCCAGAGCATCTGCCACTTTAGGGGGGTGTATGCTACTCCCAAAAATAGTAAAGAGCAAGTGGTGCAGCTGTAAATACCTAAAGAACTGAGATCTGGGAATCATAAAACGTTGAACCATATTTTTAAAAGATCTCAACACTCCCCTCTCATCTAGGTCACTGAGCGTATTAACCTCCCTCACAATCCACTCTGACCAGCAGAAAGGGGACTTATTAACATGTAATTTTGGGTTCCGCCATATGCTCGAGGCAACATTTAAATAAATGTCAGGATTAAACACTCTGGACACTTTTGTCCATACGGCATGCAAATCCAAGATAACAGGGTGTGACTTAATTTCTCCGGTTAGTTTAATAAAAAGGCTTTGCAATGGCAAAATAGGGGCAAGAACTTTCTGTTCGATACAAAACCAGGAAGGGGCTCTCTCAGGTGGAATCGTCCAATGAGCCAAATGTCTGAGAACGAATGCATAATAATAAAACAATATCTTGAGCAGGCTTAACCCACCATTGTCAATCGGTCTATGTAACTTATTGAAATGTAATCTGGGACGCTTACCATTATAAATGAATGACTTCGCTATACTATCAAATTGCTTGAAATAAGAGAGGGGGACATCTACAGGGAGAGACTGTAGCAGGTATTTGAATTTTGGAATACAATTCATTTTAATAACATTAACCTTCAGAATCATAGATAAATTTAATGAAATCCACCTGCCCACATCGCTTGAAAACCTTTTTTATTAAGAGGTCAAAATTAACTCTAACTTAATCACAAAAATTTGCTGGGAATAAGATGCCCAAATACTTAATGCCCTGTTTGGGCCACTGGAAGGCGCCCAGCTGAAAAGCCGTTACTGGGCAGTACGCTGTCAGAGCCAAATCTTCGGATTTAGACCAAAAAGAGGTCAACCCTGCCAGGTGCCCCTATCCAGAGTAAAATAATCTGAAATTAATCCATTCATTTGTACCGCCGCTACTGGGTGTCTATAAAGTAATTTAATCCATCCAATGTATATTTCCAAAACCTTAAAAAGATAATCCCATTCTACCGTGTCGAATGCCTTTTCGGCGTCGAGTGAGATGGCAGCGACCGGAGTCTGATCATTCGCCACTGACCACATGATATTGATAAAATGCCTAATGTTATCGGAAGAGCTATGGCCCCGAATAAACCCCACCTGATCTATATGTATAAGAGATGTCATAACTTTACTTAATCGGTTGGCAAACATTTTTGAAAATATTTTAAATTTTATGGAAATTTGTTGTGAAAATGAAATGCATAAATCTTAAAATAATTTTTTTGAGTGTCATGTTGAGTGTCACCCATTTAGTGATGGCCTTTGACCCTTACTAATTACCCTTACCTTACCCTCTACTTTAATTCTGTTTATATGTAATTGTGTGTTTATATATGACAACATAAATTCAACAATATTTAATATTTTCTTCTATTGCAATGGACAGATGTGTCCTGACATCACTTCCTGTTCCTATTGCTGACAGCACACTGCACGAGTGTTTGTAGCTTGCTAGCCTGCTTAGCATTGCTTATTCTTATTCTTATACATTCATCGTTTTATCCTTTGCCATTTTACCGTGTGCTTCGGGTGTTTCCGCTTTTCTACTGTTTCATCTGTGTATATTTTACCACGCGCACCCGTTTCTCTAGTTTTTTCTTTCTTTTTTCCGCTTGTCAACATTCTGCATCTCGACTGCGTGCATTCGTTTTCTCCACTGTGTTTTACACAGATTATTGCATCAATCTCAAACATCTGCTGATTAGGAACCACATCGATCTCAAACCCTTGCCACTCAAAAACAACCACAACAATAACAACAACAAACAATTGTGGTAAGTCATGGCATCCACTCATGTTATTGCTTCCTGCATTACATGCCACATGTTTACTATGGCTTCTTACGTCAGCAGTGAGGGGTTTACATGTGATAAATGTAAGAAATTAGTCAAGCTGACGGAGAAAATTTATGAGTTAGAGACACGCATCCGAACGCTAGTGGAGGTCAGTGAGAAAGAGAAGCCGGTAGATACTGTTTCGGATGCTGGTAGTACAGCGAGCAACACACACACTTTGGTTCCGGCTGAAGAGCCCCCGCAGCAGAGCGACTGAGTGACGTCTTGGTGGCATACTCGCTCAGCAAATCGACACCACTCTCCCGTTCCTGTTAGGGTTTCCAATCGATTCTCCCCACTCAGTGATGCATCCACTGAGTATCATGTTGAAAGAGCCCTAATAATTGGGGATTCTATTGTAAGTAACGTGGAAATTAAGACTCTAGCCACTATTGTTAAATGCATTTTGGGTGCCAGAGCATCTGACATCAGATCAAATTTACAAGTGCTGGCTAATGTTAAACATAGATTTTCTAAAATTGTTATTCATGTCGGCACTAATGATGTCCGGCTTCACCAGTCGGAAATCATTAGAGATAATGTTAAAGAGGTGTGTGAACTTGCAAAACGATGTCAGACACTGTAATATGCTCTGGCCCCCTCCCTGCTTGTTGTGGTAATGAGGTTTATAGTCTGAATGGTGTCTGGAGAATAGCATAGGATTTATAGACAATTGGAAGAGTTTTTGGGGTAGACCCGACCTGCGAGAGACGGACTCCATCCCTCCAGGGAAAGTGCTGCTCTCCTCTCTAGTAATTTGGCTCATAGTCCTAATAATGATAGCATTTGACTAACTGGGGCCCAGGTCAGGAAGCAGACAAACTGGTTAATTCTAACGTCTGCTAGCTGCCCTGAGACGTTACACAGGTCACATAAACTACAATACAGTGCATCCGGAAAGTATTCACAGCGCTTCACTTTTTCCACATTTTGTTAAGTTACAGCCTTATTCCAAAATAGATTAAATTCATTATTTTCCTCAAAATTCTACAAACAATACCCCATAATGACAATGTGAAAGAAGTTTGTTTGAAATCTTTGCAAATTTATTAAAAATAAAAAACGAAAAAAAATCACATGTACATAAGTATTCACAGCCTTTGCCATGACACTCAAAATTAAGCTCAGGTGCATCCTGTTTCCACTGATCATCCTTGAGATGTTTCTACAACTTGATTGGAGTCCACCTGTGATAAATTCAGTTGATTGGACATGATTTGGAAAGGCACACACCTGTCTATATAAGGTCCCACAGTTAACAGTGCATGTCAGAGCACAAACCAAGCCATGAAGTCCAAGGAATTGTCTGTAGACCTCCGAGACAGGATTGTATTGAGGCACAGATCTGGGGAAGGGTACAGAAAAATTTCTGCAGCATTGAAGGTCCCAATGAGCACAGTGGCCTCCATCATCCGTAAATGGAAGAAGTTTGGAACCACCAGGACTCTTCCTAGAGCTGGCCGCCCGGCCAAACTGAGCGATTGGGGGAGAAGAGCCTTAGTCAGGGAGGTGACCAAGAACCCGATGGTCACTCTGACAGAGCTCCAGCTTTTCTCTGTGGAGAGAGGAGAACCTTCCAGAAGAACAACCATCTCTGCAGCACTCCACCAATCAGGCCTGTATGGTAGAGTGGCCAGACGGAAGCCACTCCTCAATAAAAGGCACATGACAGCCCGCCTGGTGGACTCTCAGACCACGAGAAACAAAATTCTCTGGTCTGATGAAACAAAGATTGAACTCTTTGGCCTGAATGGCAAGCGTCATGTCTGGAGGAAACCAGGCACCGTTCATCACCTGGCCAATACCATCCCTACAGTGAAGCATGGTGGTGGCAGCATCATGCTGTGGAGATGTTTTTCAGCGGCAGGAACTGGGAGACTAGTCAGGATCGAGGGAAAGATGAATGCAGCAATGTACAGAGACATCCTTGATGAAAACCTGCTCCAGAGCACTCTGGACCTCAGACTGGGGTGAAGGTTCATCTTCCAACAGGACAACGACCCTAAGCACACAGCCAAGATAACAAAGGAGTGGCTACGGGACAACTCTGTGAATGTCCTTGAGTGGCCCAGCCAGAGCCCAGACTTGAACCCGATTGAACATCTCTGGAGAGATCTGAAAATGGCTTTGCAATGACGCTCCCCATCCAACCTGATAGAGCTTGAGAGGTCCTGCAAAGAAGAATGGGAGAAACTGCCCAAAAATAGGTGTGCCAAGCTTGTAGCATCATACTCAAAAAGACCTGAGGCTGTAATTGGTGCCAAAGGTGCTTCAACAAAGTATTGAGCAAAGGCTGTGAATACTTACAGGTGCATCTCAATAAATTAGAATGTCGTGGAAAAGTTCATTTATTTCAGTAATTCAACTCAAATTGTGAAACTCGTGTATTAAATAAATTCAGTGCACACAGACTGAAGTAGTTTAAGTCTTTGGTTCTTTTAATTGTGATGATTTTGGCTCACATTTAACAAAAACCCACCAATTCACTATCTCAAAAAATTAGAATACATCATAAGACCAATAAAAAAAAAACATTTTTAGTGAATTGTTGGCCTTCTGGAAAGTATGTTCATTTACTGTATATGTACTCAATACTTGGTAGGGGCTCCTTTTGCTTTAATTACTGCCTCAATTTGGCGTGGCATGGAGGTGATCAGTGATTTTTTTTTCTTCCCGTTTTTTATTTTTAATAAATTTGCAAAGATTTCAAAAAACTTCATTCATGTTGTCATTATGGGGTATTGTTTGTAGAAATTTTAGGAAAATAATGAATTTAATCCATTTTGGAATAAGGCTGTAACATAACAAAATGTGGAAAAAGTGAAGCGCTGTGAATACTTTCCGGATGCACTGTACATAGAGACTATATGACCTAGATATCCCATAGAGACTGTGTCTGTTCCCCGCACTGCCAAACACAAAAAGAAAAGAAATCTTCAATTTTTTTGGAAGATAAACATCATATAAAGTTAGGGCTACTAAACATTAGATCTCTTTCTACCAAAGCACTAATTGTAAATGAAATTATTACAGATCATTGTTTGGATGTGCTCTGTTTGACTGAAACCTGGCTTAAACCGGATGAATATATTAGTTTAAATGAATCTACTCCCCCAAGTTATTGTTATGAACATGAGCCTCGTCTGAAGGGTCGAGGAGGAGGTGTTGCTACAATTTACAGTGAATTTTTTGGAGTTACTCAGAAGACAGGATATAAGTTTAAGTCTTTTGAACTTATAATGCTTAATATGACACCGCCAGATATAAATAGAAAATCTCTGTCGTCTTTTGCCTTTGCTACAGTATATAGATCACCCGGGCCTTACTCTGGTTTCCTTGGTGAATTTGCACATTTTCTATCAGATCTAGTATTTAACGTAGATAAAGCTTTAATTGTTGGTGACTTCAACATTCACACAGATTATGAAAATGACACATTAGGATTAGCATTTATCTATTCTCAACTCTCTTGGAGTCAGACAAAATGTGACAGGACCAACTCATCACCTCATCATACATCATCTGTAATATGGAATTGATGTTGATTGTATAGAAATTCTACCGCAGAGCGATGACATCTCAGATCATTAGCTCGTCTCTTGTTTGTCGCGATCAGCTAATGTCACTCAACCTACACCACGCTATCGTCCAGGTAGAACTATTCCTTCGAAAATTAAAGATAAATCTTCCAGAATTGTCCCACATACTCGGTAAGCCAAAAAGTCTAGAAGAACTTGATGTAATAACAGAAAGCACATATTGTCTGCTCTGGCACTCTTTATATTGTCACCCCCCTTCGATTAAAGAAAATTAAAGAAAAAAGCCTCACACCATGGTACAATGATCACACTCATGCTCTTAAGACAGCAGCTTGGAAAATGGAATGCAAGTGGAAGAATACAAAATTAGAGATATTTCGTGGTGCATGGAAGGATAGTGTCTGTAGCTACAGACAGGCACTAAAAGCTGCCAGGCCAGCATATTTTAGTAAACTCATAGAAAATAACTACAACAATCCTAGGTGTTTATTCAGTACTGTGGCTAAATTGGTTAGGACTAAAGCATCGACTGAACCAGATATTCCGTTGCAGCACAATATTAATGACTTCATGAATTTCTTTACTGATAAAATTGAAATAATCAGAAATAAAATTGTAACTATGCAATCAAATGTCACAGCACCTCAGAAAACAGTGTCTCATAATTTTGTTCATGAGCAACTTCAATCTTTTGCTGTCATAGGTTGTGAAGAGCTAACATAACTTATCAAAAAATCAAAGCCACAACATGTATGTTAGATCCAATACCAACTAAGCTCTTAAAAGAGGTATTCCCAGTAATCTCAGAAACTCTTCTTAATATTATTAACTCCTCGCTATCCTTAGGACATGTCCCAAGAAACTTTAAAATGGCAGTTATCGAACCACTTATTAAGAAGCCACAGCTTGATTCTAGAGAACTGGCTAATTACAGACCAATTTCAAATCTACCATTTATGTTGAAAATACTAGAAAATGTAGTGTCCTCCCAACTATGTTCATTTCTAAAGAGAAATAGAATATATGAAGAATTTCAGTCAGGATTTAGGCCCCATCACAGTACAGAGACTGCACTTATCAGAGTTACAAATGACTTGCTCTTTATCATCTGATCGCAGCTGCATTTCTCTTCTAGTGCTTTTAGATCTTAGTGCTACCTTCGACACGATAGATCATGACATTCTCTTGAATAGGCTGGAGAATTATGTTGGCATTAGTGGACTTGCATTAGCATGGTTTAGGTCCTATTTATCAGACCGCTACCACTTTGTTTGTGTAAACGAGGAATTGTCAAATCAAACCAAAGTTAAGTATGGAGTGCCACAGGGATCAGTTTTAGGACCTCTGCTTTTCTCCTTATATATGCTTCCCCTGGGAGATATTATCAGGAATCATGGAATAACTTCCATCACTGTTATGCAGATGATACCCAACTTTATATTTCTTCTAAATTCTCCAAATTAGCAGAGTGTATCAATGAAATCAAAGATTGGATGGCCAGAAATTTCCCTCTACTCAATTCCGACAAAACAGTGGTACTAATGATTGGACCACAAACCTCTAGAAATAAGCAGCTAAAATATAATTTGACTCTTGATGGATGTACTGTTACATTGTCTTCTACAGCAAAGAACTTAGGTGTTATATTTGATACCAATATGTCCTTTGAAAATCACATTTCCAATGTTTGTAGAACAGCATTTCCACCTGAGAAATACTGCTAAATTACGACACATGTTCTCTGTTGCCAGTGCCGAAAAACTAATTCATGCGTTCATGACCTCAAGACTAGATTATTGTAATGCATTACTGGGAGGATGTCCAGCAAGTTCAATAAATAAACTTCAAATGGTTCAAAATGCAGCTGCCAGAGTCCTGACTAGAACCAAGAAATATGATCATATTAGCCCCATTTTATCATTGTTACATTGGCTACCTGTTAAATTTCGCATTAATTTTAAAATTCTGTTAACTACATTCAAAGCTTTGAATGGTCTAGCTCCACAGTATTTAAGTGACCTTGTGACATGCTATATTCCATCACGTTCATTACGATCACAAAATTCGGGCTTGTTAATAATACCAAGAATATCAAAATCCACAAAAAGTAGTAGATCCTTTTCATACTTGGCTCCTAAAATATGGAATAGTCTCCCTAACACTGTTTGGGATACAGACACACTCACTCAGTTTAAGTCTAGACTACAGACTCATCTGTTTAGCCAGGCATACACCTAATTTATCCTTCAACTCACAATTAGTTTTAGTTAGGTCTTCCAGAACCAGAAACATCCATCATGATCTATAACCCTGCATAAAATTAAATGGCATCTACGCTAATATTAATTTTTTTGTTTCCATGTCTCAACCTTGTGATTCATACCCCAAGGTTACCAGAGCCAGCCAGATCCAGCTCCGTTCCTGCTTGGTGTCGGACTCCACTGCTACGTGTCGCTTAAAGATGATGACAAACTACAGCCGGTGCCAGCCAGACATCACTTCAGTCTTTTGACTTCAGAGGATGAAGTGATGCCAACTCCAACTGTAAGACATGGGATACTTCATATGCCACTGCCTGAACCTTAGACTTAGGGTGGACCCCACCGAACCTCACTGAAATGACCTGCAGGTTGAACTGCGATGTACCTCATTAATCTTTGCCTGCATCACTTTTGTCTATTGATAGACTACACTCTTGAAATAGAATACATAGACTATCATTTAATTGCCAATAAAAGCCTTCATCAGCCAACTAAAAAAGGACAATGCATCTATGTGTACTTCTGCAGTTAATCCAGGCTAAACTTCAAAGACATCAATCATTCATCTTAAAGTAAAACATTATTATTATTATTATTTTTAAAACAATGGACCTTAATGCTTACTTAATTTACAAATTTAAAACCATGACTTGCACTGCACATAAATAACTAATATTGGCATTATATTCAAGTTGTTTAGTCAGAGGGGAACTGGCCCCCACAGTGAGCCTGGTTTGTCCCAAGATTATTTTTCTCCATCAACCAACATCTTATGGAGTTTTGTGTTCCTTACCACAGTCGCCTTCAGCTTGTCACGGGGTTCTAAATACAATTATTATTTAATTATTTAATTTCTATACACAATCATATTTAATTAAACTACACAATGATCACTCTAAGACTTTATAGATATTACAGTTTCATTTTTTGTTAATGCTTGATTACCTGTAAAGCTGCTTTGAAACGATGTGTGTTGTGAAAAGCGCTATATAAATAAAAATGACTTGACATGTTTAACTCTCTCTAAATACATAATTTTGAGGAAATAAAGACTGGGAATTATTATATTTTTTTATTTCAAAACAAGAGTAAAGGTTTTATTTTATAGATATTCTAAAATATATTTTGCCAGTGTGATTTATTAATACATGCATCATGTATTAGGGTTAATTTCCAAATACTTAAATAAAGCACCAGGCTGTATGCATACTTCCGTATATGCACACTTATAACGGAAACAGTTTTCACCGACACAAAAACTAAAGTAAATGAATAACTACCCAGATAAAGTTCTCTTTTAAATTTATCTAGTAGACTTTGCAATTGGGTCAGTTATTTTCAGGGCCATGTGAACAAGATGATTATCGGTGTTCTTCAAAAAAACTATATGAGAGTTTTTGGTTGCAGGCTTATGTTTTTTTCTCTCTCTGTCCTTTTAAAGATGGTCGGCAGAACAGTGGCTAAATTGAGCATAAATGTGTGAAGAAGAGGGACAGGCATAATATGGACAGACCTCACTTTGCCAAAAGACAACCAGACAGAAAACTTGAAAAAAGCAGAGAGAGAGAGAGAGAGAAGGGAGAGAAGGACAACTGTTGGAAAAGCAAATGATAATTATTGAGTACAGTGGAAAAAAGAAAGCAAGAAAGAAGAGGCTGATAGAGGTGTGGAGTATAAAAAACCTATGGGAGGAGGAAAAGGAGGGTGCTTTCGCTCTCTCTTGGTTGAGCAAGGGATTGTGAAGGCCTATGTCAAAAATCCACTAACTCCTCATTGACAGAGAGAGAGAGAGAGAAAAAAGAGTGTAAGAAAGAGAGACAAAGGACAGATAATTGAGGATGCCTATTGTAAGAAAAAAATGACAGATTTATTGAGAAAGAGAAGAGAGAGAAAATGAAAGATTTTATTGAAAGTAAGACAGTGGTTGAGAAAATTTGATAAAGCGGGAGAAATGAGTGACAGATTTACAGTGGTGCAAAGGGTGCTTTCAAACTTGGTTCGATTGCTTGGACTGAACCCGAGTTTGTTTCCTCCCCCTCCCGCTACCCGCGCTGGTCTGCGTTCACATCATATTATTTGGGTCCAAACCACGGTCTGATTTAGTGATGGGCATTCCGGCTCTTTTCAGTGAGCTGGCTCGTTTGCAATAGTTTGACTATGATTGGTGTTAAAACAATTCTAATTAAATTATTAAATGAAATCATATTCTACCTTAACCACAATGTATTTAAAAATGCATTGGTTTGGATTTGCATTTAAAGTATAACTTTTTAATGTATATAAACATGTAAGTGCATATAAATCTAACCATTCAAAAGGAATACAATCTGAACAGCATAATAGAATATTGCACCATATCAAAGAAAAATAAATGACAATTTGCAAAACTGCAACATCCAACAAATTGAAATAAATGTAAAAAAGAAGGATGCTATTACACATGTGAATTTAAAGTATAACTTTTTTAATGTATATAAACAAAGTGCATATAAATGTAACAATTCAAAATAAATACAATCTGAACAACATAATAAATTGGCGCCGCCCTCCCTCATGCATCTTTGGTTCATTGGTTGACACTGCTTGTCTGACTGACAGGAACAACAGGTGAGGCTGTTAGTCTTAGCAGACAGTCAGAACGAATGTGTGTGCACTTGAGCATTTAGGCCTATATTATTTTATTTCTTTATTCGTTCTTTGAATTAGTTAATTCTATTCATTTAAATCTTTTGATTATTCATATCTTAATTTTTTTATATTTTTATAAATAGATTCGGCTCTTCTGATATGCGAGCCGGCTCCCAACGTTCACCTACAAGAGCCGGCTTTTAGAGCAGACTCGTTCGCGAACGACCCATCACTAGTCTGATTATGTCATCAACGTGAGAACAAGCGGCAGCTGTTTACCACTGTAACTAGGTAACAACTCGAGAAGACGTCATTGTGTTAAGTGAAGTATTAAAGTTTGTCTCTTTGGATTTACCATGAAAACTTGCCATGCACAGAACAACACTTGTGTTTGACTCCTGCAGATGCATTGAATGTGCAATGATGTGATGAATATTAGCGTTTGTCTGCCGCGAGCCTGCGGATGCGATGCAAGAGATGTGAAGAATGTGAGCTGCTCTCTGAAGGTGGTGTATTTGGACACAAGCAGGTATGAGAAATGCATTATACCATAATAATTGCGATCGCGAGCCTGGAACAATTGCATTCATATTAGCAGCAAACAGTACCAGAGTTCAAATTAACCATACTCCAGACCACCTTTTCAAGTGGACTCGGGTGCGCACCGACAGCAAAAAAAACAGCATTCACATTATCCAAACGAACCGAATTTTGATGTCATTCGACCCCGGGTGCACACCAAAATTGCTAGTGTGAAAGCACCCTTTTAGAGTGTGTTCACACTTGTAGTTCGGTTCTCTTGGTCCGGACCAAAAAAGAAAATGATACATTTAGGGTGTGTTCACACTTGGCAGGTTTGGTTCGATTAAAACGAACTCTGGTGTGATTGCTCTGTTAGTGCGGTTCATTTGAACAAGTGTGAACACTGCCACCCGAACCTTGGTGTGCACCAAACAAGCGGACTTAGGCCGCCTGAATAGTGGGTCTCTGTCCGCTTCCAAACGAACTCTGGTGCGATTCGATTGATATATGAATGCAACCTGGACTAAAGACATCTAAACGGACTAAAAACAGGAAGTAATTTGCCTAATACTGACCTCAAGCATACCTGGTTCTTCTCATAATAGGAGCTATGTTGCCTATTACAGTTCAGTACAGGCATCGGAACCGCCGTCAGCCGTCCTTGCAGCATATCTTCGTTTGGACGTGCAACGGAGGAATTCCTGGCGCTGTTTTGACTCCTTTACACATTTTATTATCTCTTTGTTTGTTCTCAGTTGGTAAAAATACCACCATATATACATATAAATATAACGAGCGCATTTCGCCCAGCAGCCAGCATTCCTTCAAAAAATATACATCATAAAAGCTGTCCAATCAGTTTGTGACTTTTTCTTGATGTCTTTGGTTTTGTATCATTAGGTTCGGTGTTAAAAAAGCCAGTGTGAACGCTAAGCGAACCAGGACTAAATGTATCAATTTATTTTTTGGTCCGGACCAAAAGGACCAAGAGAACCAATTTACAAGTGTGAACACACTCTTAGTCCTGGTACGCTCAGCGTTCACACTGGCATTTTTAACCCCGAACCTAAGCTACAAAACAAAAGGCATAAAGATATGGTCACAACCTGATTGGACAGCTTTTATGACATATATTTTGTGACGGAACTTGCTGAACATCCAAAACAATGCTGGCTGCTGGGCTAAATGTGCTCGTTGGATTTATGTACAGTGTATATATATATATATATATATATATATATATATATATATGTATGGTGGTATTTTTACCAGCTGAGAACAAACGAAGAGATAATAAAACTTGTAAAGGTGTCAAAACAGCGGCAGGAATTCCTCCGCTGCACACACAAACGAAGATATGCTGCAAGGACGGCTGACGGCGGTTCCAACACCTGTATCGGACTGTAATGGGCAACATAGCTCCAATAATGAGAAGAACCAGGTGTGCTTGAGGTCAGTATAAGGCAAATTACTTCCTGTTATTGGTCCTTTTATCAATCGAACCGTATCAGAGTTCGTTTGTTTGGTGCGCACCCAAGGTTCGGATGGCAGCGTTCACACTTGTTCAAATGAACCGCACTAACAGAGCAATAGCACCAGAGTCTGTTTGAATCGACCCAAACCTGCCAAGTGTGAACACACTAGGTTTGGTTAGATTAAAACAAACTCTGCCTCAGTCACCATTCAGGGTCATGTTATGGAAAAAATATGCAATTAAAGTGAATGGTGACAGACAAACATACTGCCTAAAATCTCTTTTCCACATAAAAGTCATATGGCCTTGGAACAAAATGACGTGAGTAAATGATAACATATTTTGAATTGAACATCATTCATAGGCTGATCAATGGACCAATGGAAGACAGGGAGAGTGTTTCAGAAACCCGTTTAAAAAAAAAAAGTAATTTTTGCAATTCTGTTGAGGTACAGCTTTCTATAATTCCTTCATACACAAACACTTTGTTTTTTTCTTCCAAATGCATTCTCAGTCTATCTTTCTCTCTGTGTGGCTGATTGCCTGTGATATGCTCAGGTATAGAACATTTTATGCACCATAAATTTGATATCATTGAATAGATCAGGCCCATTTGGTGATATCTGGCATCACAGAGCTTCAAGGGCTGTTGTTGTTCAGTTTATGTGCTTTTTCTCAGAACAACATGATAAGAAAACAGCAACATCCTCAGGGACAAAATCTACATGGATTTTAAGGCTCTTCATTTTCTCAGTTTGTTTTGAGTCTGCTCTCCCTAGAAAGAGTTGGTTGAATCTCTGTTTGTTGACTTCAAATATAAGGAGACCAGATGTTAAGTATATTGGCTATCACTCAATGTGTCCTTAAGTGACTTAGGAAGTAGGTGTGTTAGAATCTTGGTTTTTCTGTGCATTTAATGGACTCCCTTCTTGATTACCCAATTAACTCTAGTGTGCTTGCGTTGATGTGAATGAGGCTATGCTGTCATAAATAACCTTTCAGGGATGCATGTGGATCCTGCAGCTAGGATGGACAGCTATGCAAAGTTCAGGGGCTTTTTAACATGGTAAATTTTATAAAGCTTAAAATTAAATGTCTACCACCAAGTGACTAAAGAATTAACAGCCTGCGATAATACAAAATGAGTGTCTGTGTGGTCTCTACAAATTCACTGCTGAACAATATTGCATTGTTGGAAGAACATTCTTGAGTCTAAATCATAATAGTCAAAATCAAGCAGCCCCTCTCCCACACTCTCTGTATCTAGTCAGACCTAATTAAATGCCAAGAAATAACAAATTAATTCAGTCAAAAGGTGACTGACATCCTCTAATCTCCACACGGGTGCAAAATTTTAATCTTGAAAATTAAACATGGATGAGTATTACTCCACCTCATGATGGAATATAATTGACAATATGAGCGACAGGCACACCGTGAATAGCAAACAAAGGTAAATTATTGAGGGTGCTTAAAGTTGAATATGAGAAAATGGGGGAAATACTTTCTTTAAATGGATTAGCATTTTCAGCTCAGTGCTCTTGTGATCTAAATTGCTGTATTTGATAGGGTTTGTGTGAGGGAGTCTCATTCTGTGAGATTGTTCTTAAATAAGAATGGCATCACGAGTAATTTCTCTGGTAAATAGATAATCTTTAGACATATGCATCCATCTTGAAGACTATTAAATCTCAGATGTATCGATTAACACAAGTTCCGCTAAAATCTGTCAAGTCCAGATAGCATCACAGAGTGGGCGATTTAACTATGTAGCAAGACAGTGGAAAATTTAAACAGTAAAAAACTAAAGGGTAATGTACACTCACTGAACACTTTATAAGGAACACCTGCACACCTTATTCATGTGATTTATTCATGTGACTATCTAATCAGCCGTGGAAGCAGTGCAATGCATAAAATCATGCAGATACGGGTCAAGGGCTTCAGTTAATGTTCACATTAACCATCAGAATGGGGAAAAATGTGAGCTCAGTGATTTTGACTGTGGCATGATAGTTGGTGCCAGACGGGCTGGTTTGAGTATTTCTGTAACTGCTGATCTCCTGGGATTTTCACGTGCAACAGTTATAGAGTTGACTCAGAATGGTGCCAAAAACAAAAAAACATCCAGTGAGCGGCAGTTCTGCGGAAAGCTGAGCTGACAGAAAGGCTATGGTAACTCAGATAACCACTCTGTACAATTGTAGTGAGAAGAATAGCATCTCAGACTGCACAACACGTCGAACCTTGAGGAGGATGGGCTACAACAGCAGAAGACCACGTCGGACACTTTATTAGGACCATAGTAATAAAGTGCTAAGTGAGTGTATATGAGTGTAGAACAGAAAAAAGTCCTGCCAATTGTTTTGAAAAATCAACAGCAAAGGGGTCATTTGTTTGAACTTTTACAACACTTAACCTGCGTGTAGCTGTACCTAGGATAACACTGTAGGTTTATGTTTTGCTCCACAGAGTTCAACACAAATCATGTGAAAGGGCATTTAGAATCCACAAAACTGACAGAAATCAATTCAATTTACAACTGATTAAATATCATATTTTAATATATCATGCATAATTTGATGCATCATGCATTGATAGCTGAATAAAGCAAGTATGTGATAGAAAAAGGATTCTTCTCTTCAGCAAACTGAAGTCGTGCCTTCAAACAAGAGACGGTGAATTCATGCAGCAGGTTTACACACTTGTTTACACATCACACAAGCAGATAGGGAAACAAACGTGAAAAATCAAGGATAAGCCAATGCTGGTCCAGCTCAGGATTCTACAAACCTCCAAAAAAAAAAAAAAAAAAAAAAAACATGCAGGAGACAATCAAAACAGCTACAGCCTCACTCTGAAGCCTGAGTTCAGGGTGAGACAACATTCCATTTACACTTATTCTAGTTCCATAATTTGTAATCCTTGACAGAACATTTTAGAACTCTACTTGAGACAAAACAAGGCGGCAGAGAGTTCTAGAACTCTTAAGGCAATAATCTTCCAGTCTGAATACAGAGCTCAGGCTTTACCAGACTCTAAATTAAACGCAGAGGGGGGGAAAAGAGAGGCTTAAGAACATAAGGTGAAGCATTAGTCTAAAAAAACAGGCAGATTAACAGAACACTACATCTCTCCGGTCAGAAGGACCGGAGGAAGGGAGGGAGGAGAGCAGGGAAAGGAGAGGAGGGCAGAGAGTTTCAGGTAGCGCATTAGATGGATCCAAACACTGTATGAGCCCACAGTTCTTTTAAAAATAAGTAATGTGGATAAATGAGTGTTACTTAAAAGGATAGTTCACCCCAAAATGGAAAAAAAAAAAAATAAAAAAAAAAAAATAAAAAAGTGTCATCATTTATTCAGCCTCATGTTGTTCCAAACCTGTTTGATAATTTGTGAAACATACAATGAAAGTGGAAGGGGACCAAGGACAGCTGTGGTCATCATTTACTTTCATTGTACAGAAAAGAGCAGCTTGGACACTGCTGGATAACTCATTTTGTGTTCCATGCAAGAAAATATGGATTTGGAACAACATTAGGGTGAGTAAATGATGACAGAATTTAAATTTTTGGGAGAACTATCCCTTTAATAGTTTAGGTTTGAGTGTGCATGTGTGAGGGCATGAGCTGGCCTGATATAAGGAAGGGGATCTATTTTTTTTTTTACCTTTGGTAATGGACATTATTACTAGGCTCTGCCTAGATGGGCGGCAAGTTGGCTGTGACATTTACAAGTGAAATATTTTAATGAGATGGACGTCACTTTGTTCTTTTCTGGACCACAGCTCCTGTAAAGTCGAGTACACCCGTTACCACACCTGCAGTGGATTTAATTTATTTTTTATTGGGAACCGTGGAGCCCAAAGGTTTCTCACTTCTTCCTTTTCATTATCTTTCCCTTTCCTCCACGCAAATGCCTCAGTCTGTTGCACCCAATTTCAATGGATATGTTCACATTGTTTTACTGAAAGGTATGGGGTGATTCTCACAAAACCTGTCAAGAAAATGTCCTAGTCATACTTAAACACAGATCAATACAAAAAAATATTACATTATATTTTGCATGAAGAAAATGAAGCCTACATTTTAGGACCATTAAGATTTTTTTTTATTTAAGATTATTTTCAGGACACTCAAAGAGGGAGTTCACCCAAAAATGAAAATTCTCTCACCATTTACTCATGCCATCCCAGATGTGTGACTTCATTTCTTCTGCTTAACACAAACAAAGATTTTTTGAAGAATATCTCGGCTCTGTAGGTCCATTTAATGTGAATTGAACTTTGAAGCTCAAAAAAGGACATAAAGGCAGCATAAATGTAATCCATACAACTCTAGTGGTTAAATCTATATCTTCAGAAGAGATTTGATGGGTGTGGGTGAGAAACAAATCAATATTTAAGTCCTTTTTTCCCCATAAATTCTCCTCCCTGCACTGTAGGTGGCGATATGCACGAAGAATACGAATAGCCACAAACAAAAGAAGAATGTGAAAGTCAAAGTGGAGATTTATAGTAAAAAAAAGGACTTGATCTTGATCTTTTTCTCACCCACACATATCATATCACTTCTGAAGACATGGATTTAAACACTCCACTCCACTCTTATGAATTACTTTTATGCTGCCTTCGTGCTTTTTTGACCTTCAAATTTCTGGCCACCATTCACTTGCATTGAAATCTTTGTGTTCTGCAGAAGAAAGTCATACACATCTGGGGTGGCATGAGGGCGAGTAAATGATGAGAGAATTTTTAGTTTTGGGTGAACTATCCCTTTAAGAAAATGTACCCTGCAATTCTCATAATTGTAACACATCCAGATATTTTACTTTTACTATTCCCATTGTTTTTCATGTAAATTGTCCTTACCGTAACACAGTCATTTTTTAAAAGTTCAACAGAAAAAAAAAATGCTGTTGTACAATTTAAAAACATTTCTATAAGCAAGATATAATTTCTTTTTTTTCGGAGTAAACTATGACCAGAACATTTTTTGACAGGTTTTGTGTAAATTACCCTATGACTCTTTAATTCATACTACAGCTTATACGAGTGTCTCAAGTACTGTCTGCATGAACGAATAACTGAAGTCAAGCAACATTTTTATTTTCGCAATAGCTCGAGTAGGTTCTATTCTAGAACTGACAACAGCTTTGAATTATTTGTTTTTGTTTTTGTGTGTGTGTGTGTGTGTGTGTGTACCACAACTAAGACCAAAAAAAAAAAAAAAACGCTGATGTGGCTTTGTTGGAAAGATGTTGACTGGATATAAAACAAATGAAACCAAATGAAAAACTGCAACAAACATGAGACAAGAGTGGCTATTGCACTGTATGACGTGATAGCCCACTATTTGTCTATTGCAGTTTCATTCACAAAGCACAGGTTTATTGAATTCTCTACTTTAAAATAGTCAGTTCGGATATAGAATGAAGTTGTCACTCTAGTTTATAACAACTATGTGTGAACAGAACTGTACTTAGCACTCTAAAACACGACTGACAGCCATATTCTGCTGCTGCGTAAACGTAGCCAACCTGTCTCCATCCCTTGCTGACACCTTCTCAGTTCTCTCTGTTTTTCCACTGTCTTCATCCCTCTCTAAACCTCCATATCCCTTTCTGTTTCTGCCGAGGTATTAATAGCCTCTGCAGGGTCGAATGTGTCTCCGGGCTGGAGTTCATCGTCAGTTCATCTTCCACTGTGTTTTAATGAGTTTCAGAGTCCGCCCACCCCCTCATAGCAGTCCATCCTTTGACACTCACGCAAATTATCTGGGGGCAAGAGGTCCTGCCATCATTCCACTTAATTTGAGTGTGTGAATGACCTGCGAGAAGGTGTGTTTAAAATAACATTAACAAGCAGTGTGTACTCTGTAGCCCCCACCTCAGAACAAATAGAGGTTTAGTTTTAGCAGACATCATTATCGCTTTCTTTTTTTATATATAGGAGAGATTCAACCACGCATGCTGAAGTGAATGCTACCTAAGGAAATAAGAATGGAATTAATTGCTTGACTTAAAGCCCATGCTTACTAATATTAAACATAATGGCACAGGTTGTGAATAAAGCTAAAAATGTCATCATAGTGAATAACATTATCAGGCATATATGAGCATAAGTAATTGTTACACAGGTAACTGCAAATTTAATTGAATCAGCGCAGTGTTATTATTGTTAATGACAAAGAACAAAAGCTAAACTAAAGCTATAAATGTGCACCACAATACAAGCTAAAACTAAAGAGAAATCCAAAAGAAAATTACTTTAGTTTTCATATTTTCGGTCAACGTTGGATGGTCCAATATAGTAATTAATTTAGCAAATTAATAAGTAGTGTGCATGTGTCGAATGCATCATGTCTATACTTTGAAAGGCTGAGCGCCCGAGATGTACTGGCATTTGGAAAAACAATGTACACCCTAGCCTAGCTTTATGGGGCAGTTTACTACATTACAGCAGTAATGGCTCATTCACAGCACATATCATTATCTGCAGTATCCTGTTGTTGTTAATTTCTAATGGGTTAAAGTTTGACTACAGGATACCATATACAAGCAGGGTGTGCAAAACAAATTATCAGCTGTCTAAAGGCTTAGAGGATTCTGTGTACTAACACATGACCTCTCATCTCTTCACTAAGAGCCACAACAACAGTGGGACAGAGATACTGTATGGATGAGAAGAGAGTTGAAAAGAAGGAAAAGAGAGAGAGGAAGGGAGAGATAAGGTTAGTTGTGACTCTTTCATTAAACCACTGCACCTCTCCTTTCTGTGGGTCGTTTGATTGCCGAGTGCATGACTGCTCTCGACCAAGTTGCTGAATTGATTGCGCACTGGAAGTTTCTATCAGGCAGTGTCTACCTGCGGGCCTGGAGTCCTCTGCTTATTTAACGATTTCTGGTGCTTCTCATTATAGGCTGAGTGGATGATCATAGCAGCAGCCACAGGATTTATGATCATTTTGCTGCATTCTACTGAACTTCAGCCAGGGACACATGAGTGGAAACCAGACAAAGTACCTTTTGAGATATAGGGAAGACGTAAAAGTAATAAAACAACCGAGCACTGTATACATTTTTTTTCTGTCTATCTAGAAGGAAAAGCAGGGAAGGTCAAATATAATCATTGCTGAATAGCAAACTCCTGAAAGATTTTTTTTCTTTTTTTTTAATATAGAGGAATTTTTTTTTTTTTTTGAAAGTTGGTGTGTGTGTGTGCACTCTATGAATTACTTTATATTCTTTGAAAGTATTTTGTGCCGTGGTGTGTGCAGCTGTGGGGTCACACAGTGGAATCCAGTAGAGCGCTAGAAAAGTTTTAAATGGGCAAAATGGCAGGCTAGAAGACAGACAATGGGCCAAGGGCCTCTCCAGCCCCCTTACCCTCTATCTCCACACTGACTGGCTCCAAGTCAGGAGAACCCTGCCCTCCCCGCCTCCCCTCCTCGGGGTGGGTACCTGTCTCAGGGACACCTTTGACTTTAGGCAGAGCTGGCCCCTGATTGGTTGTGGTGGCACTTGTGGGTGAGGTCTTTCCTGTGGTTGTATTGGAAGGGGGCAACAAAGTTACCAATCAGAGATATCCATAATACGCATCATAAATCAGGAAAACAACAATGTAAACAGATCAATTCAAATCATTACAGCAGAAACAACATATTTTGTACAATGCCATAAAATAAAATATCCATATGAATTCTTTATAAATATTAAATGAATGCAATATTAATCATTATCATAGAAAAAAAAAGGAAAAATAATTAGAATTAACGTTTCATCAAGTTAGAGTGGCTGTTGAATCAAGCTCACTTTATCACCACAGTAGGAAACAATCACCCTTCAAAAGTAGTGTGAATGTAATTTTTACACAATAATATCCTCAAGCTTAAGGTGTATTTGTTGTATAAGTTCAATAGTACTCGAAACTCTGGTTTTCTAAACAGGCTTTGGTTTGTTTTTTGCTTTTTTGTGCCAATATTTCCAGTTTCAGATGCCCCCAGTGCATTCTATGACAGTACGTGGATGTGTAGCATTTGATAGGAATCAAGCAAAGGTTCAGAACTGAAATAATCCTCAGAAAGTGAAGTCTAAGCTTCTTTTTGATCACTTTCCCCTCTCTTTCATTTTCTCCATCTGTCCCCCACAAAGTGCTGATCCTAAACACACTTGCAGACCACAGACTTTGAGGTTATCCTTGTAAGACCGATCCAGAAATTTAGCTCTTTACCTTCCTGGGCAGCTTTAATTACCAATGGCGTTGAAAACGTTCCCTTCCTGAAAGCCTCCCTGTCCTGGAGCTCAGGCTGCTGTGAAGAGCTCCATCACTGGACTAATGTTTAATGTAGTGGCACACAGTACTCACCAGCACCAGCTGGTTGACCGGGCCAAGCGTGAACCCCATCCTCTTTCTGTCCACCTCTAAATAAAGCCTGTCATCTTGCCATCTGTGTCACACAGCGCCCGCCCAACAGGGGCACTGAGGGCTGGCACAGGGGATACTTTTATTATCATTTAATTTCCTTTCTTCCTATTTAAAGGGTGCTGGAAGAAAAGAACTGTCGGAAAACAGTGGTGCATTGTGCAAATTTTTGTCTGGCCTTCACAATGGGATGGCTTTATCACACAGTAAAGTTCTGAGGATGTAATAACTCCTATTGAATGCAGGTAGAGTTCTAATTACTGTGCCACAGTGCCGTGGAAGGTTTTGTCTCAGCGTGAGGTGAGAAAGAGAGAGGAAAGGTATGCTGCTGTGTCATTTACAGAGGCATGGAGAGGAGCTCTGGTGGGTTCAGTCACAAACTGAATTAATCGGTAGGGATGCTCATTGAAACTGGGCACCCACTGTGTGCTCTTTCACACCATATGAACCCCACACAGACAGTGTGGAGCACATCCAGAATCCTACACACCTGTACCATTTCTCCTATGGGAAAACATCACTACAGACTTACACCATGATGCACACCTCTCTCTCTCTCTCTCTCTCTCTCTCCCTCTCTCCCTCCTTCCCTCCTGTCTTCCTTGTTTCTCAATGTCCACCATTAACCTTTTATTGGTGTCTCTCTTACCTTCCTTCCTTTGGATCTCTTTCCTTTTTTCTTATTCTTTCCTTCCCTCCTTCTGGAGTCACCAGTGAATTATTCACTTCTCTCTAATTTGCTGATGGACAGATTAGAGGCTGTCTGGGAGATATTTCTGTTTTGTAAGAAGCTGTAATTTAGCTATATAAAAACAGTGGCACTGATTCATTAGTAAAAGATTAGAATAGATCAGATGACTTGGATATCTTATTGTTTACTAAACCTCATCTGTGCTAATAACCTAATGTGACTAAACCAGATGGTAATGCAAGGATTCTGAGTAGAACACAGAATATCTCTCCATGATCCACAGAGGAGGAGGAGCTGAATGTTTGTGTGTGTTTAAGTCACAGAATATTGTGTGCAGTACAATAGCTTTTTGCACTGGCCCAGATCACTCTACTCCCCCTTGCTTTAGAAGCAAGACCAGATGACACCACCCAGGGATGTTCACACACACCAGTCAAACGCACAGACAGGTCAGCTGTCAGCAATTAGCTCACAACAGTCTGAAATGTAATAGAGTAAATAAAAAATGCAACATTCTCTTTCTCCCTCAAACAATATCATGGTGGGGACTTTCCAATGTTGTTATACTTAGCAAATGTTTTTTATACAGTAACCCTAAACCCAACTCTTACAGAAACCTTTTTGCATTTCATAATGACATTATTTAATATGAAGCTGTTTTTCTAATGAGGACTTTTAGCTATTCCCACAATGTAAGTGATTTCAGGTTTTACTTTCCTTGTTGGGACATTTACATTATGAGTAAAACCTGACTTGCACATGCACGCACACATGCACACACTCTCCCTTTGTCTTTCACACATACTCCCTCTAACACACTAATATGCTCACTCTCTCAAGTCATTTTCTTAAACACACACACACACTATTAAAAAAAAAAGTCACACACTCTCTGTCTGTCTGTCTCTCTCTCTGACACAGATGCACACACGCATACTATCACACATCCAGCTCAGTCAGAAAATTAATTTGTCAGATTGTAAATTTCAGTTGTTCCTCCAAGGCTCTTGCTCAAAGCGCCCTGACACAGCAGGCCATTAAGTGCTGCAGCTTAGCGCTGCAGGCCATTTCGGTCTGTGGTCCAGTTCTGCAGCCTCACTGCTGGTCATTTAATAAACGTTATTGATCTTGGATGCTCACACCTCTCTAAGAATTGTTGTAGGTTTAACTCAGAGGTCAGACCAGGACAGATTTAAGTTTTATGTGTGAGTGTGAGTGAGAGAGAGTCTGTGTGAGAAAGGCTAGAAATTGAAATATGCTGAAATGCTGTAATGTTCACACCAAGAAACCAGTGACAGAATGTGAAAAAATGCTAGCAATCTGTGCCCATTGTTGGAACAAAGGACATTCAAAGACCCAGAATGAAAAAGGCTGACCATAAAATGATTATGAATATGGCTGGACAAAGTGTGATATATCCTTAGGTGAGTTGAATGACTGAATTTAAAACACATAAGACTGAATTAGTGCACTGACCGTACGCAGAGTCCACTGCAGGGTTCTGCTTGCGTGTCGTGGCCATGACATCTATAGAAATAAGGGAGATCAGGAAAGCATGAAAGCCAAAACCATTAAAACACCACAAACGGCCTACAGATAGGGCAAAAATCTATATGACATTATATTATTGTGGTTATTACTCTTAATAAATGTAATAGTTTAATAGGCAATGGGCATATTTTTTTCATTTTGATGCAGCTGCTCTTTTATAAAAGCAATAATCCTCTCGAGGCCATCAGTTTAAGTGATTTTACCATGGCTAAGTTTTTTTATTTTTTATTTATAGAATGTATAGTACTGGTCCTGAATGCTGATTGGTTCATAGAGTGTTCCAGTATACCAGCTGTGCTAAAACACACAATATAATAACAGCTTTGACGCGAAACACCTGCTCATCTAGGTACTTTGTAATGTATATCACTGCGCTATCAGTCCAACCATTAACCTTAGTTTACACTTGTTGTATCTTCCAGTGGACGGATGGAATTTTAATGAAAATTTTAATGAAAATGTGTAGTAAAGGCATTATTTTATTTTTATTTTTTTTTTTGGATTTTTCCCCTTTTTCTCCCAATTTGGAATGCCCAATTCCCCATGCGCTCTAAGTCCTTGTGGTCGCATAGTGATTCGCCTCAGTCCGGGTGGCGGAAGACGAATCCCAGTTGCCTCCGCGTCTGAGACAGTCAACCCGTGCATCTTATCACGTGGCTTGTTGAGCGCGTTGCCACGGAGACATAGCGTGTGTGGAGGCTTCACGCCATCCACCGTGGCAACCACGCTCAATTCACCATGCATCCCACCAAGAACAAACCACATTATAGTGACCACGAGGAGGTTACCCCATGTGACTCTACCCCCCCTAGCAACCGGGCCAATTTGGTTGCTTAGGAGACCTGGCTGGAGTCACTCAGCACGCCCTGGGATTTGAACTAGCGAACTAGCGAACTCCAGGGGTGGTAGCCAGTGTAATTTACCACTGAGCTACCCAGGCCCCCGTAGTAAAGGCATTATTGATTTTTTTATATTCATGGCTACAGAGCTTACCGGCACTCAGCTAATCATTGTGCCTAACAATGACCTTTGGATCGAAATATTGCACAGCTTCTCGTACCTAATTGCTTAATTACTACATGCTTTTTGCTTTCATTTCTTTCTCAAAAAGAAAAGGTTTTGCAGTTGTAGAATTCTTCAGTCCAAGAATACACAAGGTTCAATCTATACACAAGGCTATTAATCTAAAACTCAGCCAGAGCAGAGGTGGAGCTGTAGCAAGAATTTGTAGAACTGTAGTAATGGTCTGGATAAGTTATGATGTCTGAGAGCAAGTCACTACGGACTGTCTGGAACTCACCATGACAGCTGTCTGGGTACTGAAGATATCCACTCTCCACATACTGTTCAAATCCAGACCTGTGACAGAGACAGAGAGGGAGAGCAACAGAATAGAGAGAGGAACAATGACACAAGAATGTGAGCAGAAGGAGTAAGAAAGAGGACAAGGGAGTGACAATCATTCTTTTATGTATCTCTCTTTGAATGATCCCTCTAATTAATTTTGCTGTCAGCGCTCTGTTGTTGCCTCCTTGAGCGACTGTAAAGGCAAATAACACGTTACAATCTGATTGAGGCTTGAGTGTCTGACATACAAGGACACCCTCCCTTATACCACGAAAGCCATGTTTTTAGAGGCCATGTGGTTAGAAACATGTGTAAACTCATTTGTATCTATACATACACTTTAATGTTCAAAAATGCAACTGTACAAGCATTTACATACAGTTAAAGCTGGTGCTGAAGTATGTAACTATTAGTTTTCATTATTGAATAAATAGTTGAAAGACATGTGCAGCATAAGAACGAGTGCAAATGGATTTTATTTCATGTAATAAGGGGAGGGACTTACTCTATTCTAGAGAGCACCTGATTGGACAAAATAGAGTAGTGCAAGATGAGTCATCAACATTTTTGGTCAGTTTCCCAGAAGAGAACGACTGTAAATTTTAAATGTGCATATCTTCTAAAAGTTAATTGTCAACTTTTTCACACTAGCATATAGATGATTTTAAAGCTAATGCTTGTCCATTAAAAGCAACAAAACCCAACTTTTGGAAAACTACATACATTTTATGTGATATTTCTATGTGCTCCCAAGGTTTCACACTGGAAAAGGTTTCAAAATGGAAGCCTCAAATGTTATTTTGGTCACACTTTATTTGAGTGTCTGTGTTATTGCGTATTTACAGAGGTACCAAGTAATATTAATTAACTACATGTACATACTTTGTAAATGTTTTGTGCAGCTGCAAGTAAATACACTTATAATTATTACTATTAATTGATTTTAGTAAAATATTTGTGACACACTGTAAAATAAAGTGTTAACTGTTATTTTCATGAAATCATAAACTGTCACTGTCCTGTCAGTCTGGGTTTTTGTCTTTACGTTGTGCTGAGGTTTGGTCACTTCGGTCTGAGGTGTCGTGTGTGTGTGTGTGGCCGACCTCTCGTACAGGTGTCCTGTCTCATTTTGTCACGTTGCGTGCATCGCGTGGCATTTGCCTCGCGATGTACGCTCAGGCTTTGTTTAGTGTGGGAATGCGTGGCATCACTTTGTTTGGCATTGCTATGCATTCTCTCGTCTTGTCTGTCAGTTGGCATGAGCGTATATTGCCTTATTGTATTGGCGATGTGCGCTCATGCCATTTGGGTGTTTTGTTGTCTTGTGAGAGCATGTGACTTTGTTTTGTTTCTGTATCGCCGAGTGTCTCTCTCTGTCTTGCGTCCTACCCCGCCTCCTTGTTTGCCCATTATTAGTTTATTATTCACACCCGCCCTGTTGATTTCTCTCCCTATTTTAGTATCCTCGTGAGCTGTCCAGTGCCAGTTCATCTTGTGTGTTTCCAGTCAGTCTTGTTGGCCGGTTCATGTTGGTCCTGTTTTTGATTCCCCGTTTTAGTGATTGGTTGTTCGCGAACCAGTCGGCTCTAAGAGCCGGCTCTTTTAGGTGAACGTTGGGAGCCGGCTCGCATATCAGAAGAGCCGAATCTATTTATAAAAATATAAAAAATATTATATATGAATAATCAAAAGATTTAAATGAATAGAATTAACGAATTCAAAGAATGAAAAAAGAAATAAAATAATATAGGCCTAAATGCTCAAGTGCACACACATTCGTTCTGACTGTCTGCTCAGACTAACAGCCTCACCTGTTGTTTCTGTCAATCAGACATGCAGTGTCAACCAATGAACCAAAGATGCATGAGGGAGGGCGGAGCCAACTTATGTCGTTCAGATTGTATTTATTTTGAATTGTTACATTTATATGCACTTTGTTTATATACATTAAAAAAGTTATACTTTAAATTCACATGTGTAATAGCATCCTTCTTTTTTACATTTATTTCAATTTGTGGGATGCTGCAGTTTTTCAAATTGTCATTTAATTTTCTTTGATATGGTGCAATATTCTATTATGCTGTTCAGATTGTATTAGTTTTGAATGGTTAGATTTATATGCACATTGTTTATATACATTAAAAAGTTATACTTTAAATGTAAATGCAAACCAATGCATTTTTAAATACATTGTGGTTAAGGTAGAATATGATTTCATTTAATAATTTAATTGGAATTGTTTTAACACCAATCATAGTCAAACTATCGCAAACTGTTTGACTTGAAAAAATACAAAAAAAATTTTTTTAAGAGCCGTTTGGTAGCCAAAAGAGCCGACTCTTTTTGGTGAGCTGAGCCGAATGAGCCGGCTCACTGAAAAGAGTCGGAATGCCCATCACTACCCTGTTTGGTCTGGTCGGTCCTGGTTCCAATGTTACCTCAGCCCTACAACCTGGATTTACTTTTCCCCTAAGGGGTAGTTTATGTTTATTGTTTTTCCCCTTGTGGGAGTTTGTGTTTGTTTTTGTATTAGTAAATCCCTTTATTTTTAACTCTGCATTTGGGTCCTGAGCCTCATCATTCTCTGCTTCCTGACATAAACAATATCTTATGTATTTAACATGAAAACATGTAATTAATGTGCTCACATATGAAATTAACAGACAAAGTTACAGGGACTATTGTTCATTCAAGTACAAATGTTTCCAGTCCACTCTGACTCAGATCAAAAACCCTTTGTATAAAGGAAATTTGCGTTTGGGCACAACAGCACATTAAGTATAATTTTAAGCGAATATGATTTAATGCGAGGGACATTGCTGATTCATGCAGTCTGACAGCGTAACCACGGTGACACATTGCTCCTTGCGGCCGCTATGTTCTGCTGCTCTTGGCATTACAGAACCGAGCGTGTCACTGTTGCTCACTTCTGAGCACCTGAGCGACACATCTTGCACACAAAAACACAACACTTTCCGTCAGTTTTTGCTTCCTCTCAGTGTTACCATGGAGACATGATTATATCAGAGAATGTGGTCTAATGGAGCATGGAATCATGTACCTGAACATCCAAAATCATTATTAAAGATCACTGAACATAACATATTTTCTAAAATAGTAATTGTGTTGTCCATGGCTGCTTCAATTCTAGAAATCTTTTTGAGTGGAACTGAGCTTTGTTTGATTTACTGTAAAGCACCATAATGACTAAAAGTTCATCTTAAAGGAATAGTTCACCCCAAAATGAAACAATTTTTTTCACCCTCAAGTCATTCCAAAATCTGTAGAACTTTCTTTTGTGGAACAGCAGATGAGAAGTTTAGCAGAATGTCTGAGATTCTCTCCTCCATTCAATAGAAGTGAATGGAAACTAGGGCTCAACAAGCTCCAAAAAGCAAAATAATATCATTATAAAAGTGGTTGTGCACTATATTCAAAGTCTTCTGGGCCATTTAGTAGCTTTGTGTGAAGAACAAACTTAAATTGTTATTCACTGAAAATCGTTCTCGACAGTCAATCAACATTCACTTTTATTGTACGGAAAAGAGCAGCTTGAACATTCTGCTAAATAACTTTTGTGTTCCATGGAATTAAGAAGATTTAAAAAAACATGAGGTTGAGTAAATGATGACATAATTTTTATTTTTTGGGTTATTACCCCTTTAAGAGCAAAACACATGCATACACAGAACTTGTCATATAATGTCAGCACCCCATTTCAGCCTCTCTCCTGCCTTGCCCTGCCCTGCATATTCAATCAATCTGTGAATCAGCCCTCACTACCTGACATGATTTAGAGTCCTTATTTCCATTAACCTGAGTGGAGAGAGCGACAGTGAGAGAGAGAGAAGGAGAGAGGATGACTTCATCTCATATTGAAGGATAAATGGAAGGACAAGATAAAAAAGTCTCCTGCATAAAGTGGTAAATTGGGATCTTGCAGGTGCATAATATCTGAACATCAATATGCCTCTGAGATGCATGCTTTTCATTATACCAGAGTTGGCCACTACACACATACACTGGCACAAACACTCTCTCTCATCGTGAGCAGATTAAATTGCCCCTGGGAGAGAGTGATTGGGGGAAAAGGAGAACAATGAGAGAAAATCTCCTACAAGATAATAGTCATACTTTTCTCCATATTCCCCAAACCCTTTTAACGCAGTTCACAGCAAAAATCAAGCTGCAGAACTGTTTTAAAATGAGAATGTCAAACTATTAATATAGTACATATTTTTTTCCCTTTTTTTTACATTTTACCCTCTCAGCTTACCTGTATTTCACTAGATGCTGTTTAGCACATAAACATGCAGTACACAGCTACAGTATAGCACAGTATGCAGCTACTGTATAGTTCTCCCCTATATCACTTTCTATTTTTTTTAAATGAAATTTTATTTTTTTATTTTTTTTGGTCATGCAATTATTTTATTCTTTCTACTTTATTGATAATATTGTACTGCATTTTGTGTATACACTGTAACACCTGTTACATTTTTCTGATACACATTTCTACTTTAGCGAAGAAATTTCCCAGAAGGAAAAAAGTATCTTGTATAATCTTGTTTTATTACCTGATCTGCCTCTATCTAGGCCTAATGTCTAGTATAAACTGTAGGTTATTTTATTAAAAGTGCCTAATTATTAGGGAAGGAGTTGTCTGACTGACAGGTAAATAGCCATTCACACTAAACACCTTTGTGCATCCATCTGCACTGTTTTTCAATTGCTTTTCTATGTAAAGATGTGCTAGACGGAAGTTTTTTGTCTGTTGCACAGCATCTCGCTGTTTTTTTCTGTCTCTCACACAGGAGTACCAAGTTTTTTTGACAATAGGTCAAGTTAAAACGAACTTCAACTCTTAAAAACGTGTCTCGAGACACCAGCGTTCTGCTCCATTCAAAGCTTTTTTTTGTGCAAAGAAGGGTTTGACTTTAATGGCTCCTAAAGTGCTTATTAAGTTTGCTTATTTATGTGTGCACCCTGACTCCCTCAAACTCAGCGAATCAGACTGGAACCAGCTAATTCAGCTAACTCTTACCATATTTTGTGTGTAAAATATGCATCAGATTCTCTGAGAATGGTCCATTTCAGTGGACATACTACAACCTAAATGTGTCTGTGTTTGTGTACATGGATGCTGAGAGATAATGGTATATGCCTGGCGAGTATCTGTGCGGTTACTTTTGGTTTCTATGATAAAAACCAAAATTCTACAAGATTCTAGAGCTCTTTATAATAATTCTAAAGTGCTGTATTATTACAGAACACTTTATGGTATCTGACAGGATAAGATGAATGACTGTGACATAAGTTTGGCTATAGAAGCGTATAATTGTAGGCTTGAGTAAATCAAAGCTTTTCTGGGACACTGATAAGTACCCTCCACAAGTTCTGTCCATTTCGCTGGCAGCGGTCTGGAAATCTGCTGTATATATAATAATGTGATCACGAGTTTAAGATGAAATAACTCTCCATCTCCATTTAAAGAGATCAATACTCACATTCGTTCAGAATAACCATGCCTCAATGCGTGGCCACAGATATCGAGTTTATGGCCAAAGTTATGGCCAGAAAATAATGTGATTAACACTGCGAGCATGTTACAGAGAAAGAGTGCTATTAAAAAGACCAGGCCATGCAAATGTAATTTCCTGACCCTCAATAAATGAAATGTATTCAGCTGAGTATCTCACTCATAAGCTCTGAATTCATTAGAGCCGTGGTACAGTTGGGAGTGCATACAGCCATGTGAAAAAAAAATAGGTACACCCCATGGAAATTGTTGGCTTTTTTGACATATCTGGACAAGCAAACATTTGATTCTCTTTGAAAGAGTGCCTATTAATCAAGTTGATATACTTGATACTTCATATATTCAACAAAAATATCAATAGATGTGATATTCTTCTGTGGAAAAAGTACGTACACCCTTGGCCTCAGGAGCTAGTATTGCCCCCTTTAGCAGAAATAACTTGTAACATAGCCACACAGGGACATGTTTTAACATTTTATACTATGAACAAAAGAATGTTTTATTATTGTTATAGTGTTTTAATAGTATGTTTAACATGTTCGCATATGTCCATTTTATATCTCTTTTAAAATTACATGGTATGTCTTTAAGAACTGTGCAACCACCTGTCATGTGACCAGGAAGGAAATGAGTAGGTCTGGATAAAAAGGAGCCAACATGGCACGTTAGGGAAGGCTAAGTGGTATCACCTATCCCTGGAATACTTCTGTGGATTATATCCTGTGGATTTACTTACCTTTGTAAAGACTATTCGCACTGTGGATCATGGTCACTTTCTCCAAAAACTATCACACTGTAAATACACTGGTGAGCTACCTTTGGGACTTCAGACACTAAAAAAAACACAAAAGACTGTTCTTCGAATATACTTAAAATCTGTATATACTCTGTGTTCATTTGAACAGTCTGTGGATACGTTTTAATATTGTGAAGTGTTTGTTGTCTGTTGTTTATACTTTTGTAAATATGCTTTCAACTGGTATTATTCCTTTGTCTCTTTTCACACCAGCACACACACCCACTCCATTCAGTCAGGATCCTCATTTTAGTTTGTGTAACCTGGTCGAGAGGCTGATTGTTACAAACTTCTTGTAGGTGTTTTGCGTAATTGTCCACCACTCTCTGACATTGGCTTGCTGAAATATTTCAACACTCTTCCTTGCAAAATTCTTACAGTTGCAAGATGTTTGAGGGTTTTCTTGCATGTACTGCACATTTCAAATCCCCCTACAACATTTCAATGGAAATCAAATCTGGGCTTTGATTAGGCCATTCCATAACCCTCCATTCCTCAGTGCATTTGCTAATGTGTTTAGGACTATTACCATGTTGAAAGGTCTGCTTCAACTTTCGGATAGATGGCCTCACATTATCTTCAAGCACTCTTTGATATGATGCAGAATTCATAGTTGAATCAATGACTGCAAGCTGCCCAGCCCTGTGGCAGCGAAGCAGCCCCAAACCATAACATTTCCACCACCGTGCTTCACAGTTGGTATGAGGTTCTTCTCCTGAAAAAGCTCTCTTTGGTCTGGGCCAAACATGTGTACTGTTACTGTGGCCAAACAACTCTTTGATTTGTGTGTCCAGAGTACATTATTCCAAAAGGCCTGGTCTTTGCCTATATGTTCATTGGCAAACTATAGTCTTGCTGTAACCTTTTTTTTTTTTAGATAGAAAAGGCCTTTTCCTGACACACCTCCCATGCAGGTTAATTTGTGCAATCTCTTTCTGGCTGTAGACGCATACATTATTTTTTTTATGAAAATGACTACAAAATGTCAATTTTGTGTGTCATTTGTTTGAGTATATCAACTTTATTAATAGGCACTGTTTAAGAGAGGATCAATTGTTTGCTTGTCCAAATATGTCAAAGCAAACGATTTCAATGGGGTGCACTTATTTTTTCACAGGACTGTATGTTCATCATGTTTAATGTTGTTCCAAACACCAAAAGACTTTATTCCATGGACCACAAATGGAGATGTTAGGCAGAATGACTAAGTCACCATTCACTTTCATTGTATGAAAAATGATGCAATGAAAGTGTATGTTGACTGAAACTTGAAACATTATGCCTAACATCTCCTTTTGTGTTCCACAGAAGAAAGTCATATGGGTATGCAACAACACAAGGTCAGTAAATTAAGTCAATCATCCCTTGAAAATCCGTGTAACAGGTTCATGGGACCGCAGGTTCTGATTCCTTCACTCTCTCCCTCCAATTTCCTGTCTTTTTTCTATTATCCTATACTATAAAAAGCAAACAGTCCATTAAAATGTATATTTTTTTTAAAGCATACATTATATACACATACACACACACACTGGAAAAAATTAAGAGACCACTGCAAAATTCAGTTTCTATGGATTTACTATTTATAGGTATGTGAGTAAAATGAACTTTTTATAGAAAAAAAAAGTTCTGCATTTCTCCCAAATAAAAATACTGTCATTTAGAGCATTTATTTGCCGAACATGACAACTGGTCAAAATGACAAAATATGAAGTGTTTTCAGACCTCGAATAATGTAAAAACAAGTTCATATTAGGTTTTTAAACAAAAAGATACTAATGTTTTAACTTGGGAAGAGTTCAGTCTTGGCATGCCCTCTACCAGTCTTTCACATTGCTGTTGGGTGAATTTATGCCACTCCTGGTGCAAAAATTCAAGCAGCTCGGCTTTGTTTGGATCGGTGATGATCTGGGGGTGCTTCAGCAAGGTTGGAATCGGGAAGATTCGTCTTTGTGAAGGACGCATGAATCAAGCCACGTACAACGTTATAATGGGAGAACACTTGCTTCCTTCTGCTCTGACAATTTTCCCAACTCTGAGGATTGTTTTTTTCAGCAGGACAATACTACATGCCACACAGCCAGTTCAATCAAGGTGTGGATTGAGGACCACCGGATCAAAACCCTGTCATGGCCAGCCCAATCTCCAGACCTGAACCCCAATGAAAACCTCTGGAATGTGATCAAGAGGAATCTGGATGGCCATAAGCCATCAAACAAAGCCGAGCTGTTCGAATTTCTGTCCCAGGAGCGGCATTAAGTCACCCAACAGCAATGTGAAAGACTGGTAGAGAGCATGCCAAGACGCACGAAAGCTGTGATTGAAAATCAGGGTTTTTCCACCAAATATTGATTTCTGAACTCTTCCTAAGTTAAAATATTAGTATTGTTTTGTTTAAAAACTAATATGAACTTGTTTTCTTTGCATTAGTCGAGGTCTAAAAACACTGCATCTTTTTTGTTATTTTGACCAGTTGTCATTTTTGGCAAATAAATGCTCTAAATGACAATATCTTTATAGAATAAAACAAAAATGTTCATTTTACTCACATACCTATAAATAGTAAATCCAGAGACACTGATAATTTTGCAGTGGTCTCTTAATTTTTTTCAGAGCTGTATATGCAATATGAGTGGCATAAATTAAATAACCAACCAAAAGTTTAAAAAGGCTTATGGGTTCTGTGCTATGTGCAAGACATCTGTAAACTTGACATTGCTTACACAAATATTTGTAAATGATAATTTTATGTTTCAGGTCATGTAAACAAGTCTTTTGTGTTTTGTCTTTTTAAAAATACTTCATATAAAATAAATATCTGCACACATATCCGGTCTGAAGCACCAGATATAAATTGTGTGACTGTGATGTCATCACCAAGATAGTTAATGGGCTTTATACCAGAATTATTTGTAAAGCTCTTATAAAGAGTATAATTCTAAAAGGATGTTTAAATTGACTCTAAAAAAATTTATGGTATGGCTATATGAATTTACTGTAATTCTATTTTTAAGTTATCAAGGAAGTCATCCAGGCCATTGTGCAG
Source organism: Myxocyprinus asiaticus (assembly GCF_019703515.2). Lineage (NCBI taxonomy): Eukaryota > Metazoa > Chordata > Actinopteri > Cypriniformes > Catostomidae > Myxocyprinus > Myxocyprinus asiaticus. Next base: position 20,151,120 of record NC_059359.1, read on the forward strand.
AATGTCTGGTAACATTCTATAACTGCTTGGTGATAAATTCTGAAGACGTTTTATGGCCATCTTATTTTTACCAGATGTTTTTAAGACGTTTAGAGTAACTTAAGCTCCAATAGACCTTTAAACAATGCTGCTTTCTATAAGAAAAACTGTTGATTGCATAGGAATCCAGTTTACAGAATTCAGTAGCTGTGCAGGCTTTTAATGGTAACAAACTGTAAAATGCTGCCATGGGATTTTTACTGTGGCAGGGCTAATAGAAGATTGCGTGCTGTAGGTTAAACTCACTTGAGTCCCGGCGCCACTGTGGCACAGTTCCCTGCACTCATCCAGATGCAGTAGGGGTCTCGCGAGGACAGACAGCTCCTGAAACACACAAACGCACACACACACACACACACACACTATACAGAGTTAACTCATACCACATGTGCTGAAAGGTTGTGCGTGTCTCTACTACCCCCCACCCCCTATTTTCCCATCCTCTCTCAGAGTATATGTGACGGGGTAGAGGGGACAGCCAGCCACAGCATCTCCATAACAAAGCATTAATGCCTCTTGCTGGTCTGAGACTCTAGAGTCCAAGACTGAGAGAAAAAAAAAAAAACAGAGAGAGAGAGTGACCGACTGCAGTAGAGCAAGGTGTGTTTGTGTGTATTTGTGCTGCATGATTGACAGGTGTGTTATGTCTGCTAGAGGCCAACTGAGATTCAGATACATGGAAAAGCTGGTGAGAGAGAGAAAAGGAAAAAATCATGTGTCCGGTGACTAGATGAGAGTCATAAGGCCAGTTCACACTACCCCAACAAACACCAAAATCCAACATTTTGTTGGGTTTAGTCGAATCAGTGTGTTTACCCTGTTGGCGTTTGTTGGAGTTCAGTAGTGTATGTTTTCACCGATTGAACATTGCTTTTTTTGGGTCTTGGAATGTTTGAGCAGTCTGGTATGATTTTCCATCAAACTCTGACGTCATCTGATTTCGGTAACTGTTGCCATGACAATGAGGCTAGCATCCCTGTCAACTTGCAGAAAACAAATACGCGTGGGCGCAACTGCATTGGTAGAGCAGGAAAAAATGCAGTCAATCATGATTAATCATGTTCGTAGCAAACTTGTTAAAGCATTCCATTCCTTTCTAAATAAAAAAAAAAATTAAGTGTTGGTTAGCTTGTTTAAGTGGATTACACTCGTGAGGGAGTTTACATACAAATAGGCTATATCAAAACAGATGGAAATAGATTAATGCTGAAGCGCTCTTCTCACTCACATGAAAAACGCAGATTTTTTTATTTCTCAAATGCTGTCAAATCACAGAAAATGCTAACACTGAACTTAATGCAGATCTGCAATAATTCAAAATCTCAACTTTCCCCATATTTTATGGACAAACTCACGTGTAAAATATTTTTGGCACTGTCCTCCGACGGATGGATCGGTGTGAACACGACAGATATGTTTCTCAACAGACGCCAACACTTCAAACATTCTAAAGTTAGCTGTTGTTCTAGAATGTTGAGAAACATAACTTTCGTGTTCGCACTGATCCAACAAACACCAACAATCTAATGTTGTTGTTTTGCCTTTGATTCATGTTGTTGATGCCTGACAAGAAAGAGGTTGGGGATGAAGCCAAACATGCGCAATTTAATATAAAGTATAAATAAACATGCACTGAGAACTTTTATTAGAAACACTATGGTCCTAATAAAGTGCCCGAAGTGGTCTTCGGCTGTTGTAGCCCATCCGCCTCAAGGTTTGACGTGTTGTGCTATTCTGCTCACTACAATTGTACAGAGCGGTTATCTGAGTTACTATAGCCTGTCTGGCCAATCTCCATTGACCTCTCTCATCAACAAGGCCTTTCCGTCTGCAGAACTGCCTCTCACTGGATGGTTTTTTGTTTATGGCACCATTCTGAGTAAACTCTAGAGACTGTTGTGCCTGAAAATCCCAAGAGATCAGCAGCTACAGAAATACTCAAACCAGCCCGTCTGGCACTGAGAGCACACTTTCCCCCATTCTGATAGTGGATTTAAACATTAACTGAAGCTCCTGACCCGGATCTGCATGATTTTATGCACACGATTGGCTGATTAGATAATCGCATGAATAGGTAAGTGTACAGGTGTTCCTCATTAAGTGCTCAGTGAGTGTATATGCTCAGTTGATTGCTGTTTAGCATGTATTCAATGTGACATTAAGTTATAACCTAATTCAGAGAGCAATCCAGCAGCAAAAATATTTTACACATGAGATTGTCTTGTCAAATTATGTCAAGAAATGTTTAATTAGTGCAGATCTGCATTGAGTTCAGTGTTTGTATTTTCTGTGTGATTTGACACTTTGAGAAACAAAGAATTTCATGGGACTGAGATGAGCGCTTCAGCACAAATCTATCATCGTCCACGTCTTGATATAGCCTATTTGTATGTAAAACATGTTTCCTCACATTTGTCATCCACACAAACTGCTGAAACAAGCTAACTAACATAATTTTGTTTTTTATTTAGAAAGGAATGCTTTAACAAGTTCACTACAAAAATTTTATTCATCGCGATTGACTGCATTTTTCCTGCTCTACCAAATGCAGCTGCATCGGTGCGCCTTCATTTTCTATGAGTTGCCTGCCATGACAAAGAGGTAAGCGTCACAATGGTGTGCGAAGTCAGATGGCATCAGAGTTTATTGGAATTTGTTGGAAAATCAAACCTAAATGCTCAAACATTAAGACCAAACAAACGGCAGTTGAACATGTTAATCAGAGAAAACAGACTCCAACGAATGCCAACAAACACCAACAGGGTGAGCACACTGATGCGACCAAACCCAACAACTGCTGGACGTTGGGGCATTGTGAAAAGGCCGATAGAGTGAAAGAGAGGGGTCACTTCCTCTAAAGCAGCAGTTCTCAAATTGGTTTTGCTTCAGGATCCATATTTTACATTCAACACAGTATCAAATTCTTTTTTGTAGAAAAGTACACAAAGAAGTCATTAAACTCAAGCATTAAAATGTATTATAAATATATTCATATAAATTATTAACACGGTATGACTGAATAGGAAAAACTGACCATTTAGTAAATGCATAAACAACAGCAGTGTGATTTAGCAGCCTAACACATGGAACAAACACTGGACAAAACATTGTATTATTTATTAGCTATATTACCAGTAACGAGTGAATTTGCGGCGAAATGTTATTGGATGCACAGCTGTTGAAGCAAACAAAAGATATACCGTATATAAACCATTTTTGCCTCCATTTTATAGTTATTTTGCCTATTTGTTTTGCTATCCTTAGTATTGGTTTTTTTCACATGCTTTTTGGGACCCTGTCAGAATAAACCCGTTTAGAACCACTACCCAACTGGTTCCCACTTTCTGCTATTTCCATTTCTTTACATTGAATGTTGGTCACTATGCTTTACACTTTATCTCTTGTTATTGAACTCTGAAGACTTAAAGAAATGATCTTTGACCACAACAAACTTTTTCCATTCTCGTGGATAAATAATTAGTTTGAATTGAAACAAATGAAGTTGTTTTTGCATATAGCACTCAGTGTGCATGGAGAAAAAAATAAATAAATCCAGGGAGAGAAAGAAAACAAAAGGATGGGAAAAAAACTATGGAGCTATGGTCTTTCTTCAGAGGCTGAGACAGTGTGAGCTAACAGATTGGAAAAAGTTCAAACACGGCCAGTTTAGACATCTCTGTGAGTGCAGGATTGTGCTTGGAAAAGTGGAATCTAGACAGAAATCCCGATAAGGTTTAGATATCTTTGTAAAAGGAAACACAGTCAATCAGTTTGCTCATACTACAGCTGTGTTAAAGGAATGGTTTACTGCTGGCCTGTGGCCAATCAGATGGTTCTCATTTGCGTGTGAGTAGTCAAAGCACGCAGTGTTGCTGGCTACAGTACTGTAGCATGTGATGAGGAAACACTTCTACATCCACCACAACGAGCCATGTCTCTCTTCAAGGGGCAGCATTCTGGATAAAGCTTTTTGCCCTGTTTAAATTTGAATGCATGTCTTTGGAAATACACACCACTTTCAGCGCACTTATGAACGTTATCCAAAATAGATCAAAAGAGAAATGGCACATAGACTTCTTGAATCTTGCATGACTGTCATAACTTTTTTTTGTTGCTGCACTGCATCATAAATTGAGCTACTTCAAGGAAATCTTTTATGTTTTAAACATCTCTAAGATAGTAACTTTTATAAATGTGTATGATTTAAACGGTATAAGATACTTAAAGCAACAGTACAGCATTGTCAATATTGAGTGCACTCAAGTTTTATACATAATTAATGGGAAGAATTCTGGGTTCAAGGAACATGTTCATTGTCACTCACTTTTTGCAGACGCCGTAGTCAGTACAGCGACTGAGTGGAACGCGTATCACGCAGCTTGAGAATGCTACAAACAGGGCATGATGGTCCTTATCCAACTCCAATCCCAGAATCCTCCGGTCCTCACCTTGCACATTACACCTGGGGAGAGAAAATGGGTTTTGTGTAGGTATGCCATTTTAGTTATTCTAGAGATAAAGGCTACGATTGGAATTGCTACCATACTTCTCGTACAAGGAAAAAATGCAATGTGCACCAGAACCGTCAGGCACAAGAACAGTTTTTTTTTTTTTTTTTTTTTCAGGCTATCCATCTCATGAACTGTTAAAACTGCCCAATTGAGCAATAATTATGTGCAATACACTGCTTAGTCTATTATATTTATTTAACATATCCTATCTCTTCTGCCATTACATTCCCTTTCACTATCTGTATATAACAGATTTGTGTATGTAATTTATTTATTTTTTGCCTTTTTTTTTATTATCTCTGTCTTGTTGCTGTATTGTTTGTGCACTGGAAGCTTCTGTCACCAAAATTTGTATGTTTAAGCATATTTGGCAATAAAGCTCATTCTGATGTACTGTACTGTGCAAATTTTCTGTATGCACGTAATACCCACTTTCTTTTTCCAAAATGTGCAGTGTACAACCAAAGTACTGTGCATTGAATACTGTCCCCCAAATCAATGTGCCCACCTTGAGCGTGAATGAACCGAAAGCATTATCAATAAATGTTAATTATGAAATATATTTAAAAAATGAAAAATCATTTTTTTCTAAAGATAATTGAATGATACTTGTTGAATTAAATGTTTAACATAGCAAAGAAATGTGACAACAATGCAGCGTACTAATGTTTTTTTGGGGGGGGGGGATTTTTCCCCTTTTTCTCCCAATTTGGAATGCCCAATTCCCAATGCACTCTAAGTCCTCGTGGTCGCATAGTGATTCGCCTCAGTCTGGGTGGTGGAGGACGAATCCCAGTTGTCTCCGCGTTTGAGACAGTCAACCAACGCATCTTATCACGTGGCTTGTTGAGCGCATTGTCACGGAGACATAGCTTGCCGCGGTGGAGGCTTCACGCCATCCACCGCGGCAACCACGCTCAATTCACCATGCGCCCCACCGAGAACAAACCACATTATAGCGACCACGAGGAGATTACCCATGTGACTCTACCCTCCCTAGCAACCAGGCCAATTTGGTTGCTTAGGAGACCTGGCTGGAGTCACTCAGCACGCCCTGGGATTCGAACTAGCGAACTCCAGGGGTGGTAGCCAGTGTATTTTACCACTGAGCTACCCACTGAGCTACTGAGCTATACACTGCATAGTATGTAGTAAGCTTGACACATCAAGATCAAGAAAGAAAAGGCAATATAATTTTTACACAGATATGCCACTCGAACTGAGTTGACTGAAGAAGGTTAAACATTGAAGGCTGACTGAAATGCATATTTCTCAGCATCTGTAATAATCAGAAATGAATCAATAGTTTAATGTAAAATATCTTAAGCTAAGTGGCACATGGGGTTGAGTTTTAAGGGGGGGGGGGGAATTTAGTCTATGCCTCCGTTTACTCAAGATGGAAGTGAGCTCACATTTTTGTTGTGGAACTTGTGAGTCTCAGCTGGAGATGAGACTGGTTGTCAGATACACACAAGGAAAACAAACATGGGCGAGATCCCATGAGTACAATTACAGCTCCTCACTATCCACCCCTATTTACTGCAGGAAAAATTCTACTGTCTTAATCAAACGCCTCTGACGATATTTTATTTAGGGTTGTGTGTGTTTAATTTGCCTGAGACCTGTTTTCTGATGTGTGTGAGAAAAGAACTGAAACATTAAAGACGTGTAATTTTGTGTTCATTTTTTGTGAAGTTGTAGTGTAACAAAAAATAAATAAATAAAGCCTCCTCGACAAAGCAACAACAACAAATTACACGACATATTTCCTGTTGCTTGGTTTCTCGCACTGGTTAGCACTCATCAAAAATCAAACATTTTGCATGGTTATGCTGGTCTACCAACTAGCCCAGCACTACACTAACATGAACTAGCATAAACCAGCCTGGAACAGCATGAAAATTCATGCTGGTCAAAGCTACTCTTTTCAGCAGGGAGTGTGGTCAGACAAAATAATAGGATACGTTATGAAAGGAGTTTATATTTGCGTGTGCATGCATGTGTATGCATCAGTAATAACACTCACTTGTTGGGATTGTAAACATCTATGTCCTCCAAAACCTGGGTGCTGTATGTGGAGTTTGGGTGTGTGCTGGCGAGAATCTTCAGAACTCGTCCATTTTCCGAACCCAGAAACAGAACTGTGTAGTTTTTATAAGGCCCAGCTGCCGTGTCCACTGCAATCAGGGTCAGCTTAAACCTAGATGCAGAACATGAGCTTATTAGTAAACAAACAAATTATAAACTTTATCAGAATAATAATTGTTAATTCATCTTCCAGCACTGTTGATGGTTGCCATTTCTCAAGAGAGCGGACGCAAATGTCAAGAAAACAGCTGGAGAAAGAATTAGAGAAAGAGAGAGGGAGAAACATAAACAAAGATTGCTAAAGTAACGACTGGATGTGTCTACCTGCTATTGGAGCATGCAAACCGGAGTGTATGTGTGTTTACCTGCTGGTGGTTCTTGTGAAGCATGGTCGGTTGTTGACAGAAGGCACAGCTTCGTCCATTAGTGGGTAAGACTTAATGAAAGTAAGTGTCTCATCAGGGAAATTGGTAGAGGACTTATAACCAGCAGCAGGGCCATCACCTGCACATGATCCTGGCCTAGAGAGAGAGATGAAAATAAGAGTACTCTGTGAGTTGCCTAAACGGTCTTAAAGTCCCATATACTGTAAAGAGGCTGGTTTGGGTTCACCTGACCCCAATCGGATGTTTCTTAGGGGGTGTTCAAAAATAGCTGGACAGAGCAAAACAAAATTGAAGTTGAAGAGTCTTGTTTTAAAACTTGGACTATTTTTAACTTGACACAAAATCTCAAAATCCAATACAGGATGGCAGAATGCTAAAAAAAAAAAACAACACAAAATGGCAAAAGTCGTCCCTCTGAATGTGTATGGCTGTAGCCTCATTGTTTTAAATGGAAAGAATTTAAAGATGCAACTTTTCTACCACCCCTGGAGTCGTGAGTTCGAATCCAGGGTGTGTTGAGTGACTCCAAATTGGCCCGGTTGCTAGGGAGGGTAGTCAAATGGGGTAACCTCTTCGTGGTCATGATTAGTGCTTCTTTCTCTTAATGGGGCACGTGGTAAGTTGTGCGTGGATCGCGGAGTGTAGCATGAGCCTCCACATGCGGGGTCTCCGTGGTGTCATGCACAACGAGCCACGTGATAAGATGCGTAGATTGATGGTCTCAGAAACGGAGGCAACTGAGACTTGTCCTCCGCCACCCGGATTGAGGCAAGTAACCGTGCCACCACCAGGACCTACTATGTAGTTTTTACCATTGTCTAACACAGTGTTTCCCAACCTTTTTTGTGCCACGGCACACTTTTTATGACTAAAACATTCTACGGCACACCACTATCCCACATAGGCTAACCATCATCAATATTTTTCCTTTTCAAGAACTTGTCCATGTTTTCTGTCCGTCTTAGTAGCATGTTTACTTGTAATGTTTGAAATTCGGCTATGCAAAAATGTTTTTATAAATAAATAGTATTTTGGTGAGGCTTGCTTCTGTTTCACAAATTTGTTCAATTTTATTAACTGATTAGATCAGTGACCCCTTCTGGAAATGTCACTAGGTGGCGACAAATGAGCGTCTTATGTGCTATGAGTGAGTCAGTGAATCATTTTGAGTCGTTCATGACCAAAATCTACCAAGAGACTTTATAGTGTTTAAGCATTAAAAGAACAAAGCAGATCTATAGTCTTCCTTCAGTCTGAGCATTATTTTTCATCCAAAAAGACAACAATAACAGTCTAATAATAGTGAGTTTCAATAACGTCCTTACCTTCTCCTTTATTAAAACTTGCATGGCTACAAAACTACTGACTCCAGTATAAGAATTATAAACACAAAGCAGATCTACGGTATCATTTTCCTACAGTAGCCTATTTAAACTGCTGAGCATGGCTTTTATCAGAAAAGACCAAAATAACAGACAAATAATAATAATTTTGAGTTTCAATAATGTTCTTTCGTCATTGTAAAGTGCATTTCACATGAGTTGAGTTGAGGCATCAATGCTCCGTTCAACGCCAGCATCAAGTGCCGCATTGCCCTCCACATGACAAGAGTTGCAGAAAATGTCACAGAGGGGAGATTTTAAGAGTTTGCCATGTAAAAAAGCAGGAGGTGTGCACAATAAACATTGAAAATGTGTATTTGGAAGAGAGGAAAAAAGCTTGCAGTTGCTTTGATAGCAGAAAGTAATAAAAGGACTCATTTATGTTTAGGTCTAAGCGTTTTCTTGGTGAATTTAAATTAGTTCAGTAACTGGGGACTCTGATATTTGTAAACGATAAGGTAATATTTAATTAAAAGAAATGATGAGACATTCAATGTCTCTTCACAAATTTGGACAGTTTTTAAATATTTCTTGTTGCTTAGTACTCTCAAAGACATTATTGGTGAAGCAAAAACGTGTGTGTGAAAAACACTTTGGTGTAAAGTGGCGTCACTTCATAGACTTCAATGTATTCTGCAGCGCTGACGCGAGTCATGTGAAAGACCCTTAACGCGTATAAATATAAGTCACTTTTGCACATTAATCATTGCTCTTCACAATCACAAAAGTGACCACTAGTGTGCCACGGCACAGTAGTTGGGAAACACTGGTCTAACACACATACAACAAACAAAATTCATTGCAACCGTCTGCCACTATTAAATAAAAGCTGTTGCAATCCTCTCCTAGGTGCATCAGGCCAAACAAGCTGCTCTCCGACTTACAGAGAACAGGTTTAAACATGTTACGCCGAGCAAGAGGACAAGGATCAGGAAGTCTATATTTTGACACTTGTGTGTGAGGGGTGTGTTGTGTTTGGTTTGTTCTATATGCTTATTTGAAGATGCTCTCACATGACTCACCTGGGTTTGGGCACCATTTCATCAGGAACTGGCGTCCAAGCTGACTCGCTGTTTCTCTGCTCCTTAAATTTCCCATTAAAGACTTTCTCGATGTCGTCCATGTAGAATGCACACACTGCAGAACCGGTGATGCTGAGAGAAATAAAAGCTCTGTTTGATGGTTCTCTTTGATATTGTTACATATGAAACAAACACACTTTCCAACAAACAAGTAATTTGAAAACAATGGTTTTTAATGTAAAACAGTCCAAATGGACTGGATTTAAGGTCAGCGTGTATTGATGTGAAAACCAGTAAAAATATAAATACAAATGTGTTGTCCAGATTTCTCTGCATGGTGGGACTCCAGATTTCTCTACCTGTTGGCTTGAGTTGTAAAGACGCCCAGCACAGCAGGCCTGTGGTTAATCTGCAAGATGTTGGTTAATGACTGAAGAACGTCAAAGTAGAAGAATGAATCACCCGGAACTGAACAGTTCAGCCGAGCTTTCAGGAAAGACGTCCAGTAGCGCTCTAGAACCCGTGGAGAACCGCCGTTATCATTCTTACACACGCGAGCGACTCGGGAGAACACCACCTAGAGATACAGAGGGATGACAAAAAGAAGGACGAGAAAGATGAGTGTAAGAGCGTGTTATCCAAGAGCTTCCTCACTTACATTAAGTGTGATTTTTTTTTTTTTTTTTTTTTATCAAATTCATTCAGTTTTTAGTTTTTAAAAATACTGTTTGAAGTGTGCAGGTCTGACCTTCCCAAGGGTGGTGTACTCCACTGCAATCTCACTAAGGAAGAAGTAGACGTAGTTTCCATACTCGATGGCATGAAGGAAATGAGGTTCTAAATAAAAACAAAAACTGGAATTACATAGAATAAAAATAAATGAAATGTATGTTCTTTATTTATAAACTTTTTAAAACTGCTAGAAAACTATAAAATATTAAATTTATTTTAAAATATTAATGTTCAATTATAAAATACAGTGCTGTGAAAAAGTATTTGCCCTGTATATTATAAAGTATATTGTCCTGATTTCTTCTGTTTTTGTTGTATATTTCATACTAAATTGTTTCAAGAATTCAAATAAAATCTAACATTAAACAAAGGCAATCTGAGTAAACACAATATACAGTTTTTAAATGATAATGTTATTTATTGAAGCAGAAAAGTTATCCAATACCAACTGGGCCTGTGTGAATAAATAATTAACACCTTAGTTACTAAATCCACAAATCTATGAAACTGCATTCATAATGGGGTTCAGCTGGACTAGACACATCCAGGCAAGATTACTGCCAGCCCTCTTCAATCAAATCAACACCTACATAGAACTTTTTCAGCAGCATGAAGTTGGCTAAAAGGTCTCACCCAGTATTACACTATGCCAAGGTCATAAGAAATTCCAGAAATTATGAGGAAAAAGGTGACTGAAATACATCAGTCTGGGTATACAAAGGGTTACAAAGCTATTTCAAAAGCTCTCGGAGTCCAAAGATACACAGTGAGATCCATTATCTCCAAATGGAGAAACTTAGCACAGTAGTAAACCTTCCCAGAAGTGGCCGACCTTCAAAAATTCTTCCAAGGGCACAGCGAAGACTCATCCAGGAAGTCACAAAAAAGCCAAGGACAACATCCAAGGAACTGCAGGCCTCTCTTGCATCAATAAAGGTCACTCACTGTTCATGACTCCACTATCAAAAAGACACTCGCCAAAAATGGAATCCATGGAAGAGTGGCGAGGCGAAAACCACTGCTAACCCAGAAGAACATTAAGGCTCATCTGAATTTTGCCAAAACACACCTTGATGATCCTCAAGAATGTTCTGTGGATTGATGAGTCGAAAGTGGAACTGTTTGGAAGACAAGGGTCCCGTTACATCTGGTGTAAATCAAACACAGAATTCCACAACAAAGAACATCATACCTGAGGTCAAGCATGGTGGTGGTAGTGTGATGGCGTGGGGATGCTTTGCTGCTTCAGGGCCAGGGCGACTTGCAATAATTGAGGGAAACATGAACTGTGCTCTACCAGAAAATCCTAAAGGAGAACATCTGGTCATCAGTCCGTGAGTTGAAGCTCAAGCGCAACTAGATTATGCATCAAGACAATGATCCAAAGCATCGGAGTAAGTCCACCTCCAAATGACTCAACAGAAGCAAAATTAAAGTTTTGGAGTGGCCTAGTCAAAGTCCTGACTTGAACCCGATTGAGATGTTGTGGCAGGACCTTAAATGTAAACCCTCCAGTGTGGCTGAACTAAAGCAGTTCTGCAAAGAAGAGTGGGCAAAAATTCCACCACAGTGTTGTGAAATACTGATCTCCAGTTATCGGAAGCATTTGGTTGCAATTGTTGCTGCTAAAGGTGGCACAACCAGCTCTTTAATTTGAGGGGGCATTTCGTTTTTCACATGGGTGATATGTGTTGGATATATTTTTTTCTACTGAAGCAAAAACTCCCATCTATCTATCTATCTATCTATCTATCTATCTATTTGAAAACTGTATTTTGTGTTTACTCAGGTTGCCTTTGTTTTATGTTATTTCTCCTTTGAAGATTTAAAACAATTTTGTATGAAAAATACACAAAAATAGAAGCAGGAAGGGTGCAAACACTTTTTCACATCACTGTAATTTTATACATTTATTTGTACATCTTTCAATTTACATTTATTTATATTTATAACATAAATATAATATATTTATTTAGGTTCTACCACCCAAATAATAAGTTCCTGGTCATGTGACAAACCTCGTAGCCATTTTGAGTCATATTTTACAGTTCTCAGGACAGGACTGCTTTCTCCTAAACTTCGATAAATCACTGCATCACTTGCTAGAAAATCAGTCATTGTGCCTGAATAAAAGTCACCACCTAGGAAGTGAGGTGAGAAATGAGTACTGATAAATCACTGATAAACAGCGCAAACATCAAAACCACAAAGCTAAGTTCAGTTTGGCTCAGTGCAGCTGTGTGTGTATATGGTAAAAGAGAGAGAGAGTGAGACGCTTTGTAAAATGTCAGTGGAACACTAGAGAGATTATAGGAGATTTGGTGTCTTCCTCACCAGATGCTCTGCCAACTCACCAGCAAATAGGCCAACGTTAGACTGGCGTGATTCGAAAGGGCAGCGGGCCTGACCAACCACTTCCTCTCCGTCCTGCTCCAGAGATGACATCTGACCATAGAGAGAGAAAAAAAAAAAAACCTTATAGCCACTGAGCCAAATAAAAAAACACTCCATATGCGACAGTATCTTGGATCTGTAAATACAATAATGCTTTGGTTGGAGATGTGGCGCATATGCTCCAAACACGCTGAGCTGGAGTACTCACATGAGTAGCGCAGGTTCGAGTCTGGCCTGTGACATGTTCTAATCACCAAAAAATGTCCTTTCACGATCTGCTCTCTCTCTCTCTCTCTCTCTCTCTCTCTCTCTCTCTCTCTCTCTCTCTATATATATATATATATATACACACTGGTGGCCAAAAGTTTGGAATAATGTACAGATTTTGCTCTTATGGAAAGAAATTGGTACTTTTATTCACCAAAGTGGCATTCAACTGATCACAATGTATAGTCAGGATAATGTGAAAAATAACTATTACAATTTGAAAAAAAAATGTTTTTTTAACTTCTTAAACTACTTCAAAGAGTTCTCATCAAAAAAATCCTCCACGTGCAGCAATGACAGCTTTGCAGATCCTTGGCATTCTAGCTGTCAGTTTGTCGAGATACTCGGGTGACATTTCACCCCACGCTTCCTGTAGCACTTGCATTGATGTGGCTGTCTTGTTGGGCACTTCTCATGTACCTTACAGTCTAGCTGATCCCACAAATGCTCAATGGGGTTAAGATCCATAACACTCTTTTCCAATTGTCTGTTGTTCAATGTCTGTGTTTCTTTGCCCACTCTAAGAGCCAGTTGTCCTTTGTTTTTGAAGACTGTAGTGTACACCTTTATATGAAATATTCAGTTTTTTGGCAATTTCAAGCATTGTATAGCCTTCATTCCTCAAAACAATGATTGACTGACGAGTTTCTAGAGAAAGCTGTTTCTTTTTTGCTATTTATGAACTAATATTGACCTTAGGACATTCCAGTCTATTGCATACTGTGGCAACTCAAAAACAAGTAAAAAGATAATGTTAAACTTCATTGAACAAACCAAATAGCTTTCAGCTGTGTTTGATATAATGGTATAATGATTTTCAGTATGCTGTGGTAGTGATATGAACTGAAATATTGAAAAAAAAGAAATAATAATAAAAAGTATAGTTCTGACTCCAAATTCTGATTCTGGACGAGTTCAAAGCTGTTGTTTAAATATAATAGCAGGCTGTGCATTACTGTGATTTTTACCACAGTTAAGGGGTTTAAAGACATCCCTTTCCTGTGGTAAAATCATTGTGACTCACAGCCTCTTGTAAAATGTATTGCTTTAATAAAGCTTAAAGCAAATAATGTTTTGCCATTCTCTCCTCTTTTTACTAGGGTTTAGGTCAATTCTATTTCGATTAGGAAAGTAAAGTGATTTATGGCCACAGAAACAAACACACACACACACACATTTGTATTTCTATCCTTTTGGGGATTTTCCATTGAGTTATCTTGTTTTAATATGGAACTATTTAGAGCTACAAGATATTTTCTATCCCCTAACCCAGGGTTTCTCATACGAGTGTTCGCGAACCCCTGGGGACTTGTGAGGGGACTTCCGGGATTTCATGGGAGTGTGTAAACTAGAGGATGCATACAAAAAATGTCCGTTATTTACCAATTTTTAAAAACATTGATTTTTAAAAAAATTATTTACTTTTTTTTTATTTATTTTTGTATATCTCATATTAAGAAAAATGTACATACACAAATGGAAAGACATATGTTTTTAAAGCTGCACTATGTAAGATTTTTTGGTTAAAAATAAACAAATTGCCATTATTGATAGAGTACATATACAATCAATGTTCAAAACAATGTCCTTACCCCGATTCACTACGGTAAGCCTACAAAAATGATTTGTATTTTGAGCTATCATGTTCGATTTGGCGTGAAATTGCTGGCTAATGACGTCCATCTTTGCATCATTACATCATATCCGCACACACAGGAAAGAAGTACCGGCTGTCTCATGTTCCAGCTGGAGAAAATAACTATGCTGTTCAGCTCAGTTCAGTAACACTCACACAGTTAGGACAGCATCACTGCAGTCTAGATGGATGTTTATCTGTTATCCGTTTGGAAAAGTTGTTTACCTGCTATAATGCTTGGATATGTTTTCTGTTAGGGTTGTTGAAGCTTATCTTGCTTGTCATGCTTTTATGAATCAAATATTACTCTTGGGTTAACCGATCGTGATGTATCCATGTTGTCCGGTTAAGTGATTGTGACAAGTTTAATATGTATGACTTCTGAAATTGACTTCTTGTAATTGTTATATTGCATATTTAAGCATATTTTTATGTTTAATAAAGTATATTTTATTCCCATCATTATTGAGTCCTGGTTATTTGACCAAATGGTTGACCAAAAATCAACCAAGTTATTATTGTTTTATTTTTATTTATTTTTTAAATTTTACTAGTGTGAATGTAGTGCAATCTCTGATTTTGATAGAAATGCCAATGGTAAATTAAATAAAATAAAATGTATAAATACTATTAGAAAATAACAATAAATGTAATTAAGGTTAATTTAAATATAAAAATAATAAGAAAAATAGTGCAAAGACGTCAAATAGATTTTATTTCAAAAGGTTAACATTATTTAAAATATCAGGGGGTACTTCAAGTAAATAATTTGTCAAAGGGGATCGGCTGACAAAAAAGTTTGGGAACCCCTGCCCTAACCCAACCTGTAAACCAAACACTCACAGAAACATTTTGTGTTTTTTAATTTTCATTAAGACATTATTTTGTACTGTATGTTTATCAAGCTATTTCCCACATGGAAACTGTTGACTGTTACCCACAATGTCCAAGATTTCAGGTTTTACTATCTTTGCTGGATACATCTATAGAGCTGCATAGATATTCACCTTTCACTGAATTGAACTGGAACCGATCCGGTATTGTTTCCGCCCTAATATTCTCCTCTACTATCTGTGGGCTACAGGGCAGTGTAAGTGCTGGTGAGCTTCAGCAGGTGCTAATCCAGTGGGGATGACACACATTGTGACCCTGAATACCAGAGTGCCCATAGGATCTCTCAGCAGTAATGCACTGCTAAATGTGTGTTTGTAGCGTGTAATCCAGCAGTCTTTGTGAGGGCTCCTCCAGACCTACAGTGTGAATATCTGTGGATTCAAAGCATGTATGTGTGTCACCCAACAGAGGCAGTTAGCACACTGTTTTTCTGTGAGAAGCACAGGTCACTTGCTTCTGCCGTGTTTCAGACTAACGAGAGAATCTGGCACACTGTTCACACCTCCAGTTCACGAAAACAAACAAAACAAAACAGCCATGTAACACACCACCCACTGGTCCAAAACGTTCATACAACACTGCAGACAAGCTCCCTAAATTCTGCACAAAAACAATCAAACAGCACTCAATCATGGGACATATTTTGGAAAATATGATTTTCTATGCTCTTTTTAATTTATTAAAACTAAGCTTCAAAACTGGGTCAGCTGCAGAAACTGTCATGGTTATAATGGTACAACCATTGGCATACTGTATTTACCAGTTGGTTCTAAACTGGTAGGTCGCAACCCAAAAATGGATTCCGTGGCCCTATCAGAACAGACCTGGACAGCAGGGGAAAACAATGCTAAATGCAAATAATACAATGCAATTGATCATACAATTATACAGTATATAGCCAGGATAGCAAAATAAATAGGCTCATCAATTCTTAAAAGGGAGGAGAAACACCTTCCATTTCTTTTATTGTTGAAATCAAAGGCCAATGTTTGATTTTAACAACATATTTGTAGACATTTTGTATGATAAACAATTTTGGTACTGTGTTGGGTCACCACTTGATGTCCAATGTAAAATGTTGGTTGTGAAGAAAAAAAATGGCCGGGGAAGGGGCATTGCTCTCCTAGATTTTCTCCTAGACACCAACGTTTTCGCTAATCTGCGGGAAAATCACCCCATGGTGTGAGAGACAACACTCTAAGAGACAACTAGCTAAGATGAAAAAAGAAAGTTAACTGTTGTTGTCATTTGCAGATAATGTGTAACTTTCATGTAGCTGAAGAGCAGTTCGCTAAAACTCTGTTAGCTACACAGTAACATTTGCATCTTGTAGTAACAACAAAAATACAGTTGTAATCAGCTAATACTAAGTACTTTAATTAATAATGGCATTGTGGCACAATAGTGATTTGTATATTAAGTTCAAGTTGGAACACAACACAATCGCACGTTTCCAGTGTGAGTGAAATTGCGGTTGTTAAATTTGTAGCTAGCGCCTAGCTACAGTTGAAGTCAGAAATTTACATACACTTAGGTTGAAGTCATTAAAACACATTTTTTAACCACTCCACAGATTTGATATTAGCAATATAGTTTCGGCAAGTCGTTTAGGACATCTACTTTGTGCATGACACGAGTAATTTTTCCAACAATTGTTTACAGACAGATTGTTTCACTTTTAATTAACTATATCACAATTCCAGTGGGTCAGAAGTTTACATCCACCAAGTTAACTGTGCCTTTAAGCAGCTTGGAAAATAGCCAGAAAATGATGTCACGCCTTTAGACAATTAGCCAATTAGCTTCTGATAGGAGGTGTACTGAATTGGAGATGCACCTGTGGATGTATTTTAACCCTCTGGGGTCGACGGATGCGCTGGCACGTCCTGCTGGATTTTTTCCTCATAACAGCAGAAACAACTTAAAATACTCTGTCATTTTTGGGCATACAGATAAGTGTAACACATCATTAGAAACTATAAAGGGTTTACTTTTATTTGTGTACACTTACAATAACAACAAAACCTTGTGCTTTTGTAAAATAAAGAAAATAAACAGGGTGCGCTCTCAGCCGTCTCTGTCTCCGTGAGCATCTTTCTGAAACACGTCACAAAAATGAACTGAAACTCAGCGAATTCTTATCACACAAACATCAAACATATGTCTAAAGAAAGCTTAAAATGTCTACTTTTAAATAAAACAATTCAAATTTAAAACAAATATTCTCCTGCAATGTAATCTGTATGAAACAAAGCGATGTACAGTTTCTCCTGGCTCAGCTAATTATCGCTAATGTGATCACACCCACCAGCAGAGCACGCTATTCATACGGTAATGTGCTGAGGCGATCAATGCAAATGGTAAACGCCCCCAACATGCCTTTAAAAGCATCAAGTTCATCATCAGATTCATTCACTTTTCTGCGCGTTTGGAAGATGGCACGCTACCCAGGTGAGGAAACTCTACAGATGGTCCTGGATAGTGACGAAGAGTTCACATTTTCTTCAGAAGAAGAGCGGGAATCCGACGAGGAACATTTGCATTTTGAAGAGCGACTTGATCCAGCTGAAGATACAATTTCGGATGAGTAAGTCTTTACTTACATTAGTTGACATGCTATTTTATATAAACATGTACATATTTTACTAGTTGGACTATTTCCAGACTTGCCAGCCAGGATTCAGAGTATTGAAATTTGAAATATGTCCTAATAGGCAAGTTTTAGTTACATTTAAATGTTGTTTCAGCTAAAGCAGGTATTTAAATTGTATGCTGTATGATATATATATGTAAAATGATATAAAAATAAAATGAATGTTTAAATTATAGTGTTTAGTGTATAGTGTTTATGCTGCCTCATTATCACCAATGAAGCTTGTGCTTGCAAATATCTGTTCGGGTGTAAATGTGTAAAATGTGCTGTAAATATGCTCATATTAGAAAATCAGCATATTAGAAAATCAGCATATTAGAATGATTTCTGAAGGATCATGTGACAATGAAGACTGCAGTAATGATGCTGAAAATTCAGCTTTGATCACAGGAATAAATTGCATTTTACAATATATTCTAATAGAAAAGTTATTTTAAATTGTAAAAATATTTCACAATATCACTGTTTTTGCTGTATTTTGGATCAAATAAATGCAGCCTTGGTAAGCAGAAGAGACTTCTTTTAAAATCTCTATAGATCTAAAACTTTTAAACGGTAGTGTAGGTCTAAAGATGTTAAGTAAAGTCTTTATGTAAAGAAAATGTATAGTCAGATTATTTCTTTTAACTTAAACTTGATTTTGTGAATAAGCTACAAACAATACATTCAATCATTAAGTCTCCTCACATTCATTCTCTCTCAGGGGAAATGTCTTTGTCTTTTGTGAAATACATCAATATTCATGATCATCCACGCCTCCTCGCATATGGCCTTTCTAACACTAAAAGTGTCTTACAAAAGTTAAATGACTATATTGTTTTGTATGAATGGGTGATCAGGATGGTTTTCACATCATTTTTGTAGCAAAAACTCTAGGCTACAAGATCCAGTTCTCAAAAGTCTTGTGAACAAATGTTTAGTATGTGTTATATGGCCTTATTTCAGTGAGTATTTTCAAAAACCAAGCATAAATGTTACTTTCTCAAAAATACAAACATGTACATACATGTTGTTCACATATTATTGTAGTCCAGTTTGTGCTGAATACAGTGTTATCAGACATTAGCCATTAATATGTTTTTAAGCAACTGAAAAAAGCACAAATGTCAAGGCATGTCAAAACTTCTCCAGGGCCCAAAACACCCTCAGACCCCAGAGGGTTAAGGCCTACCTTCAAACTCAGTGCCTCTTTACTTGACATCATGGGAAAATCATAAGAAATCGGCAAAGACCTCAGAAAAACAATTGTGGACCTCCACAAGTCTGGTTCATCGTTGGAAGCAATTTTCAAATGCCTGAAGGTACCATGTTCATCTGTACAAACAACAGTACGCAAGGATAAACACCATGGAACCACGTAGCCATCATCCCGCTCAGGAAGGAGACGCATTCTGTCTCCTAGAGATTAACGTATTTTGGTGTGAAAAGAACAAATCAATCCCAGAACAACAGCAAAAGAACCTTGTGAAGATTGCTGGAGGAAACAGATAGACAAGTATCTATATCCACAGTAAGACGTGTCCTATATCGCATAACCTGAAAGGCTGCTCAGAAAGGAAGAAGCCACTGCTCCAAAACCACCATAAAAAATCCCGACTACAGTTTGCAAGTGCACATGGGGACAAAGATCTTACTTTTTGGAGAAATGTCCTCTGTTTGGTCATAATGACCATTGTTCTGTTTTGAGTAAAAAGGGTGAGGCTTGCAAGCCGAAGAACCATCTCAACCGTGAAGCATGGGGGTGGCAACATCATGTTGTGGGGGTGATTTGCTGCAGGAGGGACTGGTGCACTTCACAAAATAGATGGCATCATGAGGAAGGAAAATTATGTGGATATATTGAAGCAACATCTCAAGGCATCAGCCAGGAAGTTAAAGCTCGTTCGCAAATGGGTCTTTCAAATGGACAATGACCCCAAGCATACCTCCAATGTTGTGGCAAAATGGCTTAAGGACAACAAAGTCAAAGTACTGGAGTGGCCATCACAAAGCCCTGACCTCAATCCGATAGAAAATTTGTGGGCAGAACTCAAAAAGCATGTGCGAGCAAGGAGGCCTTCAAACCTGACTAAGTTACACCAGTTCTGTCAGGAGGAATGGGTCAAAATACCAGCAACTTATTGTGAGAAGCTTGTGGAAAGCTAAACAAAACATTTGACCCAAGTTAAACAATTTAAAGGCAGTGCTACCAAATACTAACAAAGTGTATGTAAACTTCTGACCCACTGGGAATGTGATGAAAGAAATAAAAGCTGAAATAAATCATTCTCTCTACTATTATTCTGACATTTCATATTCTTAAATTAATGATACTAACTGACCTAAGACAGGGAATGTTTTCTACAATTAAATGTCATTAATTGTGAAAAACTGAGTTTAAATGTATTTGGCTAAGGTGTATGTAAACTTCTGACTTCAACTGTATATATTAGCAACTGGCATGCTATTCAGAAACAACATGCATACAATTGTTGTAGCCAATTATTTGCTCACTTAGTTTTTCAAAGTGCAGGGTTCTTTCCAAAGTTCTTTGTTATCTGTTCATTTAAAAGGTCAGTTTGGTATTGAAAAAAGTAATTAAACTTATAAAGAGAACAACAATGTTTGTTTATCTTTCAACATATTTATGTAATGTAATTAAATCCTGTGATAATACCGTATACTGTGATAAAAGCTTCAGTAATTATTGTGATGTGAAAATTTGATACCGTCACATGCCTAATTATTAGTGGTCATTAGCAGAAAAAAATGTAATGCTACAAAAGTTTAGGATATGGTACCTCGAACTTTAGCCTGAAGGGTTTTCAAATGAACAAAAACATTTAAATCTACAACCTCTCCTCTATCTCACCTTGCACAGAATTCAAAAATTCAAAATTTTACGGGTGAGAGTGAAGAAATGTGTGAGTATATGAGTTTGAGGAACTGAGCGACATGATTTGCACATTGTGACATATCTTC
Source organism: Myxocyprinus asiaticus (assembly GCF_019703515.2). NCBI lineage: Eukaryota > Metazoa > Chordata > Actinopteri > Cypriniformes > Catostomidae > Myxocyprinus > Myxocyprinus asiaticus. The sequence goes on from NC_059359.1 coordinate 20,172,085, forward strand.
CCTCTCCAGGGCTCTAACAGACCGCCCTTCTCAGAGAAATGCAAAAAACCAGTGAGCTAGAGAGACAGGCAGAGAGAGAGAGAGAGAGAGAGAGAGAGAGAGAGAGAGAGAGAGAGAAGGAAAGAGAGGGAAGGGGAAGGAAGATGCCTTCAGGGTAAGGTGCATAAATCAGGATCTCCAAAGAGCCTCAAATGGAAAAAAGTTGAGAGCGGAGCCTCATCCGTGAGTTTAGCTGACTCCCCGCTGGCCTCCTCCGAAGTTGAGTCAGATTTACATGCACTCTGTCGCACACAAAAAAGCATATGTTCACGCACACACACATATTAAATCATACACAACCACAGTTCTCCTGATGTTTACGACAAATCATCAATTTAAAGGACAGCCCGGAGTCCCCATCAAACTTCACATTGAAACTAAATCCAGAAATGTCCAACACTGTGTCAAATGTGCGTGGTAGTAAAATAAAATTTGGAAACCATTTTTAAGGAGCAAAATAAAGCAATAAAGTGATTTGACCCATGGTAAAGTCACTGGAACGCACAGACTCCAGTGGGTTATTGCTTTTATAAAATGATGGAACAGCAATATAATAAAAGACACCCATGTTCAATAAACTTTTTAACTTTTAAACATTACTTCCACCTAATGATATACTGTAGTTCTTTGTCCTAACCAATGTAGCATTTCACATTTACACATTTGGCAGACGCTTTTATCTGCATTCAAGGTACAAATTTTTTCAGCATGTGTATTTTCTGGGTATTTAACCCATGACTTTGGTGTTGCTAGTGCCAGCTGAGTGACAGGAACATCATTCTCATTTAATTTGATGCATTCATATACAGAATGTGGTTTCACAGGTGTGAATTTTAAAATGTAAGAATTTACTAATATATATATATATATATATATATATATATATATATATATATATATATATATATATATATATAAAACAGATATTTAGATTATTAGATTATTATTTAGATTATTAAACTGGCAACATAAATGGCATTTCGAATGCATTTAACTTTGTTAATGCAACATATTACCAAGTGAAAAATATTCAGTGAGATAATGTAGGGTTGGAACTGTGGGACAATGAACCACTACATATTTCAACACATACAAACCACCACGCCGGCAACTGCATGGACACACAAAATACCAATAACGCCACACTCACACTCCAACACAGATACAGAAAATCACTGACACACACACACACTCACCTACACACACTAACATACATTAAAACAGATGACTCTTTTTAACTGCTGGAAAAACTGAGAGCATTCTCCTCTGCTATGCTTAATTTAGCAAACAGCCAGCATTGATGGGAGAACACAGACTCCCTCACAGAAAAAAATCTGGTTTTAACTGAAAACCGTGTGTAAACAGAACCTGATTTTATTTCTGACAGGGTCCAGAAGGTCTTTATACAGTATATGTTTTTGACCAGGCCTCATTTACAATTTAATTTTAATGTTGATACATTTCAGGTAAACATGTGCGTTAATATAGGCTGTATGTTTTGCTTCTTAAAAGGGAGGCTTTAGAATTCTATGCAGTTCTATGTGGTGGTGTTAACTGCGTGTAAGTGTGTGCACACGTGCATTTGTGTGTGTGACAAAAATAGACTCTGCATACCTTGTAGTTGCGACAGGTGGGGTTGAATGCATTTGTTCCACATGCAAAGAGAGTTTCATCGTTGCGTGGCACCAGCACTTTGATGTAGTTGTAACACTCATCCTGTGAGAGGCAAGACACTGGCTTTTACTCACAACTTATATATATATATATATATATATAACGTTTCCTCTCTCTCTCTCTCTCTCTCGTTCTCTTTCTCTCTCTCTCTCTCTCTCTCTCTCTCACTCACTCACTCACTCACACAGACACACGCATGCACATCAGACACAGAATTACCATAATCTCTATGCTGAGCTCCCAGGATCTGACTTGTTCACTGCAACTCCGGGGCAAATTCACAAAATATTTGCGGCAATCTTGTGTGCGGTAAAAACGGCATGCTTATTCACTAACCAGACACAATACATTTTAACCAGGTGCTAAATGCACTAAAACTGTGCCAGACTGTATTTCAGTCAAGTCACTGTCATTCTTTTCAGCGCAAACATGCCTCCTTTCTATGTAAATTTGGCTTATTATAGATTGCACCTTATTCACAAAACTCAGCGCTATTTGCCTTGCAAAGTTGTGGCAGCAAAAATTCATTAAATGATGATGAAATTATGAAGAAAAAAGTTATAACTGGACAAATCCAGACCTGCAGTAAAGTCAAGCGCAATTTCTGCCTTTTAGCCTCCTGAGACCCAAGCGTAACTGCTGTGTGCATTTGCCATTTCCATTTTTGATTTGTAACTAGTAGCACCTAATAATCAAGCAAAAAAAAAAAAAAAAAAAAAAGCAAATAGGTTTCCTAAAAGTTGTGAAATTTTAATTAATACCAAGGCAGATTTTTTTTTTATCAAGCTGATTATTATGTTTCCAGGAGTGTTGGTTTTCTCATTTTTTGAGACGTTACAGACATTACATCAAAAATTAGCATCATTAATTCTGATTTAATGTAATGGCCAGCATAATCCAATCACTGCCAACCATGTTCAAATAAAATTATATATTAAAAGTTCTGAATCTATGTACTGGTTACCATTGTCCAATGTCTGCCAAACATGTTGAGTGGTTCAAACATCATCTGCATCCTAAAACTGAACTTTTGGTTGGATTTTAGGAGTGAATGCACTTGGCAGCATAGGAAAGCTATTTAATGAATGACTTAACCTCCAGTGTGGGGTCTGTCTGCACTGGTCTCAGAACAGTTCGAAATGCACATTATTTTCATCCATTTAAGAGTCCATTTAAAGCCTCTGAAAGCAATATTTTTCAGCTTTTGGATGAATCCATTGATTCTCAATGTGAAAATGCACAACTAATATAGGAATGCATTTACTAATGTTAATGAATAGAACTCGTATTGTACAGTGATAACACAATAACAACATTTATATTAAAATTAAGCTAAATGACCTACAGATGTGTTCATGTTGAAAGTTATTCAAAATAACTAACACGTTTTTTCAACTTTTGAGGGAATAATGTCCCAAAATCCACGTATGTGGACATAATTTATATCAGTGCACAGACATGTGAAAAATGAATAATTTTTTTAAAGTGGCATATCAAACGAAACAAGAGGTGCTACTCTTTACAACCAAACTGGCTTCAATGAAAAAACATAGAGGCTTCGTATGCGTTGTGTGTAGCAAAGCCAAAATACAACATCCATGCATGTGGAAGCGGGGGTCGCACGAGGTTAAAGTGCCAGTTCAGGTTCCTGGACTGCAGTGGTTGAGCAATGTTGTACAGTCCCAGTAAAGTACTGTATATCAGATTGCGGTAGTTTTCTGCATCTTCCAGAACATAATGTAACATTTAGAACCAACCTGCATGATCTGGAATTGCATTGTGCAAATTGCGTTCAGCAGTAAATATTTGGGCATGTTTGTACTGTTACCTGATTTGAATTCCTTTAGTGAAAAGGGTGCTTCAAAAAACACAGACAGTAGCTGTGTCCCAAACGACACACTATACACTATGCACTCAGCCTTGTAGTGTATGAATTTTCAGAGTGTAGTATCGTCCCAAATGGAACACTTAACGGTTTTTTACTACACGGAAGCATTCGCCGTTTAACAGCTGACGGAAGTGATGTTTCAAACGCACGTGATGTATTGCCGCTAGCTTTAGCAGATTAGCCAACATCAGTTCAACACTTTTATCTTAAACAACATACATATTCACACAGGTTGGGATGATGGTAAAGCATTCAACTCACATTTGTAAGGTGCTGTATCCATTGATGCTTTGCCAGCTGCTACATTCTTCATTATTTACGATTGATTAGCAAGCTGCGTGCAATGAGTGCATGAAGTGTCCAACATTCCACACTCTGTTTTGACGGTTGAAAAAGTGCATCATCCGGGTACTGAAAGAACACTTCTTTTTGCAGCATTTTCAGTGTAAACGTACTACTCACACTACTCACACTACAAAATGGCGTAAATAGTGCAGAAGTGTGCGGTTTGGGACGCACCTATAGTATGCAAATAAATGCCCCCATTTATTTAATTCCCAACTCAGTCTTCAGTGTGTTGATATCAGCACATGTATGTACAGTACATATGTGTATACCTGCAGCCACCTGTGGGACTCACGCAAGCACATAACCTCAACACAACAGATACTTCAACAACATAATCACAGAAAGAAAGAGAGAGAGAGAAATAAAAGGCTTGTTACTCACGCTGTTTTTCCCCCTGACTGTGCATTTCTCCACATCTTTTGTCTTCCATGTCAGTTTCTGCCACACAAACAAAACACAATCATGGTCTCATCCCTCTTCACAACAGAAAATCTCATTTATTTCAATAACCATCACGGATAATAAACATAAGTGGGGGGGGGGGAAGAGTGAGAGAAACTGGGAAGTCTGAGCAACAAAGAGAAAAAGAGAGATCCATCAGGCTTTTAACAAGCTGTGGGATGTGTATATGTGTTTGTGAGCAGGTGTGTGTGGCAAGGTGGTTGCTGGTGTCATTAGGTCAGGTTGTATTACAGTGATTTACTGGACTGGCCCCTGTCAGCCCACCCAACAGGAACACAAGGCAATCAACACCAACCCAGTCACAAACACAACTATTTACTGCAGTGATATCTGATGGCTTACTCTTAACAGTTAAGTTATTAATGTCAAAAAGTGACCCAGAGGATGAAAACCAAAGAGACTGAGCAATCTCTGCACAATCATCAACAGCATTACATTTGATGTGACTACTGTCATATTAACAACATCCCATGGATTTTTCTTGCACTTTTAAAATACTTTCAAAAATCTCTCTCCCCAGTTCACCCAGACCATTTACCCTGCTGAAGAAAAACATCTTAATCCAGCCTAAAATGGTTTGTTGGTTTTAGAGGGGTTTGGGGCACTTGTCAGCTGGCAGACCATGGTAGACCAGAAATATAAATAACAGCTGAAGGCCAGCTTGGTCAGGCTGGGAGATCTTAGACTGGTTTAAGATGTTTTTTTTTAGCAGGGTATTGAAACCAAACTGTAAAAAAGTATCTTTCAGAAAATTCTTAAAGAGGCTGTTTTTGAAGGATGGGCCAATGGCAATTATGCTGGACCAGAAAACAAACTTGCAACTTGTAAGTAAGTGTTGTCAGTCATTTCACATGCACCAAGCTTAACCAATCATAATATAGCTCAATTACATAAAGACATAAAGGTACGGTAGCAAAAACAGCTCTCTCTTTAACTCTATGTGTCAGACAGAGGGTGGAAAATGGTTAGGTACAACAAAATTCCAAATATTTTTTGGTGCAAAAGACCTTGACTAACATTATAAGTGGACCTCAGGGAAAAATGTAAAATGCTACAGAAGTGTAGAATATGGGTTTTTAAAGCCTCTATAAAGAGAATTGCTCATTTTTAAAATTAGAATTCCGAATGTTCCTTCACTAAAGGCAAATAAAAGTAAATATTCCAACATCGTACACTTCAGCACTGCGAGAAAGAATATCACTAAATATAACTGATACAGGAAGTTGAGAGAAAGGTGAGCTTACCTGTTGGGGGTAGATACGCTCCATTGAAGCACTGAGGTTAATGGCAAAAACGTGATCTCTACAGAGAGAGAAAGAAAGATAGACAGACAGAGAGAGATTTGAGAGATGTATGTCAATAGTCTCATTTAAACTGAAAATTGTTTGAGCACAACTGAGTTACTTTTTTTGCGGTTCTTTTCAGTAAATAACAATACAGTGCCAATAACACCTTGAGTTGAATTGAAAGGGGCAGAGGACATCAGAAAGGAGAGAGAGAGTGCATGAGTGGTAAGAGACAATAGCAGGGGTGAGAAAGGTGACAGAGACTGTGTGAGCAAGACAGCAATCCAGGTCTGAATAAGACTGATTGGGCCAATCATACAAACCTTATCATTAGTGTGTGGGTCTTATCACTGCACTCGTCTGGAGAAACAACCCTAGCATGTACGGAATGGGAGGTTTGGAATTCCCAGCCAATGTTGCATCTAGAATCTTTTAAAACTTGTGTGGCTGTTAAATTCTGTGCTTTGGTGCAGTGTGTGCATGATACCTGGCAGCAATATAGAGCATGTGGTTAATCCGCAGCATCCTTTGAAAATCCAGCCCCAGTCTGGCAGTGTCGTTATCTGACATGTTCCCCTGGAAACTGGGGTACAGGTAGGTGTCTGTATGACGGGGGCGAGAAAAGTCTGGATTATAATCAACTAAAGACTTTTTTTAGTCTTTACCTTTTTGGTGTCAATGATGCATGTGAACTTGTTCTAATTAAAGCAGAAGCATGAAATTTTTTATATGTTAATATACTTTCTCCTATCCCAGCTTATGCAGAAAAAACTATAAGTAAGCCATTTGTAGGTGAATTTCCTCAAAAACTCTAAACACTGTGTCTCCATGGTTTGGGAGGCCCGACTGCCCAACACAGAGACACTCAGTAAGTTTACATGCACTTTAAAAGTTTGATTCTGTTGGACTTAAACAGTAATTTGTCTTTTTAAAATGTCATGTAAAGTCCAAAATCGGACTAACAGACCAAAATAATGCAAATGGAGCTCGGCTTCATCCAGCATGTAAAAGCATTAACAGGACCGCAATTTGCCTCAGCGACTTGTATTACCAGCACGTCCTCAGCTGGTGTCCTTCCTTCCTTCAGATATTCGATTGCACATTGTGTCATGTATACTTGGACAGACAGGTTGTAGCTTGACTACACAAAAACTCCCTGTAGCAAAATTATAACTTCACATGTAATCGTACTGACTGACTTAACCAATGGCATGAGTTTGGGGCAGGACTACCTGTTTGAGTGATCAACGGCAGATGGGGAGAATATTTGAGAAAGCTGTATGAAAAAATAAATATTTTTGCAATTCTGTTTGGTGGTGCCAGTGATGCAGACGTTAGTCAATTCAGCTTTAACTGTAATTTGGTAACAGCACAAAATGTTTTAATGATGTTTTTTTAACAGAAATTTCAGATGGTGCATTGATAAGAACATTCACATTTCTACATCTACACTTCTCATGACTATCCTGAACATTTTAATTATAAAATTATGTGGGATCAGTACCGTGGCTGTAGTGCAGGAGATTCGAATCCAGCCTGCATCATGTACCAATCCCATTCCCTCTTTCCATCCTATAATTTCCTGTCTGCTCCAATTGTGTATCTATCAATATTCTATCAAAAGAAACAGTGATCTTATTATGGTGTCGTTACATTCTAAGCACTGACATGGCAAACATGATTTCCAAATTAATCTTATTTACAGTTATAAAGATTAATTTCTAGCAAAGTGTCAAAGAGTTACTTTGCTGTGTTCTTCTTTACATGGCTGAGTAGGTCATACAACATTTTCTGACCTGCAGAAAAGTCTACAATGACCCTAGGGACCAAGTTCTGTTTCAAAACTGTCAAATGCACAGAAGTAGAAGAGTGATGGAGTGACAAATATGACCCTGGGGTGGCTCTATTTTATGAAGTTTATTGCTATGACCCTACAGTATGTAATAGCTAATGTACATTATATGATTTTGAAACTATGTATCATTAAGAGTTTCTCCAGAGCTTGGCAGGCCACAGTTGGACACAGCAGGGATAAAGCTTCCTCAAATATTCAGGCAACAGTCAACAAAAATATAAGGGTTAAACTGGAGCAGAAACTTCATTCTCTCCTCAAAGGCACTGCCCGGGTAAACAGCATCATCTGATCTCTGCAGGATCATCACTCAATAAAGATCACCCAGAGATTCTGCATCTCAATATACAGCCAATGAACCAGGAATATTAGAAAGGATGTGTGTGTGTGTGTGAGAGGGAGAGAGGGAGAGAGAAAGAGACTTTTTAAATTACAGCCAGTGAACCAGGAATATTAGAAAGGATGTGTGTGAGAGAAAGAGAGAGATACTTCAATCCACATAATTTCCTCAGAAAGATCACTGCAGGAACTCGGTGCAAAAAAATAACAAATGTTCTTGAATTCTCAGAATCTTCAGCCAAAATTAAGTTCTACATTTTTAGTCAAGCAGTCACAGACACACACGGTAACGCCCTGTCTACACTGGATGCGTCCGTTGATGTGACGACTTGAAGCTGTCTACACTGGAACCGTCGAAGTGAAAATTCTAAATGACGTGCAGATAGCATGGACCAACTAGCCGTGAGCTCGAGAACACTTCAGCGCTGGTTAAATGGGTGAATAACCTGTATCCTACTTTATTTTCGATGGAAATCCACTGGTATAAACATTTACTTATTATTATAGCATTTGGGGCTGGGTATCGCCAACTACCTCATGATATTAAACACATCATGATAAACATCACAACCTGCCTCTTCATAAATTAACCTGTAGGAAATTCTACGAATGCACACATAAATAAGGATCTAAATCATCGGTGCAACATATGGGTCTTTTCCACTGAAAGGTACAGTTCGGCTCGACTTGACTCTGCTCGCTTTTTGGGGGTTTTCCACTGTGGATGTACCTGGTACCTGATACTTTTTTTAGTACCACCTCGGTCGAGGTTCCAAGCGAGCTGAGCCGATACTAAATGTGACGTCAAAACCCTGCAGATCACTGATTGGTCAGAGAGAATCGTCACTACCAGCGTCACTGGATTTGCAACACGGGACATCAACCCGCTAGTTTTAAAGTTAGCAACAGCGACAGCAATATCATTTGTTCACGCGACTTTCGAATTGTAAAAAGAAATGGCTGTGTGCAAAACCATGCCGTGGTCAATAAACGAGGTGCAGACGTTCCTCTCGTTAGCAATGAACGAAACGACGTGAAACGAAAAAGTCTTTCAGGAAGTGTCTCAGCTGTTGGCCGCACACGGCTACCACCGGACCTACCAAAAGTGTAGGGAAAAGTTAAAAAAACTTAAAAGTGACAACAGAACCATCAAGGACCACAACAGCCGAAGTGGTTCAAACAGAAGAAAGTGTAAGTGGTTCGACCAAATGGACGCTATCTATGGCAATAGTCCGGCGAGCAATGGGAGGGAGAGAGCCCTGGACTCGGCCACGGCGTTGGAGTCCAAGATGGAGGATGGTACGTTTTGTTACGTTAACTCTATATTCTGCTTGAAAGCTTCACTTTATTTAGTTGACCAGCTACTGGAAAGCTTGCTTCTAAAACAACCAGGCCAATTTAACTGTTACACTTGTGTAAAATCACCATGCAACAACTGCTTTATGCAGCACAATGAGCTAGTAGCTAACAGCTAGCATCGTGTTATTGTTTATGGTCAGTAATGTTTGTGTCGCGTTTAAGATGATGTCACGGCAGCAGAGGCGGCACAACTATGACGATCAGCCTATAATCCCACCCACGTTGAGGCGGCACTAAACTGCAGTGGAAAAGCAAGCTCAGAAAAGTAAAGCAAGCAGAGTCGAGTCAAACCGTAACATGCAGTGGAAAAGTGCCAATAGTAAGAAACAGAATCACAATGTATCACTGCAAGATTGCACTGGAAAGGCCCTTCATGGATTTAACAAAAAAAGTGAATTTTGTTGTAGAATGCTGTTCTCCACTAAATAATTAAACTTTGTGTAAACAGGATTTAGCATTCAGAAGAGGAGTGACAACTGTATTTAGCCGCAGTGTGTACGTGGCCACAGTCATCTTCTAACAGTGTTTAAAGGCTCCTGCACAGAGCAATGCCTCAAAATGTAGAAGCACACATATACTCACAAACATATAAGCATGCACACACAGGTGGAAATGGTTGATAAATGGGCCTCATTACTCGTTTGATGTTCCTGTTGGAGAGCTCTATTAGCCCAGCTATCTTTACCAGTGGCTCTGAGTCTTAGTGTCTCTGTTTGATCCACTGGAGGAAAACTCCTCCCCCCCTTTTCCTCCTCTCTCAAATATGGACCAGTGATTTCAGCAGAACAAAGAACCCTGGGCCTGCAGAGCTCTCGAACCTGCTCAAACATGACCTCGTAAGCCACCCCTGACTGTCATGTGGCATTCTTATAACTTTTAAAGACCTTTGAAAATGCTTGATGAGTACAGTTTTCTTTCCTGTGTTATAATTAATTAATTATTTTTTTAATTAATTCTTTACATTTATATAGTGCTTTTCTAGACACTTAAAGCGCTTTACATAATAGTGAAGGGATCTCCTCAACCCTCACTAGTGTGCAGCATCCACCTGGGTGGTATGGCCCTATTTGTTGTATTTCCTATTGAAACAGGAAGTATTGGCAGGACATGTCGACAGGCTCGTCTCTTATTTCAAATAGCCAATAGCCTTTAGTTTATATCCCAGTCGTGAACCGTGATTTGATACTTACTAGTCGGTTGCAGATGGAATTAGAAGGAGGGGCATTCTCATTCTAGACAGCATTTGATTGGACAAAAATCTGTGTAATGTGAGAGGAGTCATCAATATTTTTTTCCCATTTCCCGGAGGAGGAAGACTGTTCATTTTAAATGTGTACACTAGGGCTGGGTATAGATTACAGATTTCCCGATTCGATTCCGATTAACAAGCTCTCGATTAGATTTTGATCCCGATTTAGACTCAATCTCGATTCTTATAAATATATTTCAGTTATAATGTCACTTTTGCTTACATATGAAAAAAATTATCTTCCAGCTAATGCTGATAATTATACAGGAGGCCTTCTAACTAGGTATATTTAGAAAATATTGATATTCAATTATACTGATAATATTTTATTCGTTTTTCATCATTTTGGTCACATTTCTGCTATTTAAAAATCAACAAATGCATGTATTCAATCCATAAATATGATATTATATTTCATATATTATATTTTATTACGTTTATTGTTAAATTGCGTAATTTGTACTATTTACAAGTATTTACATTGATTTGTTGAACGTCCGGCATTGTTTCTTTTTTTCCTTTTTTGTGATTTCCTCCCCTTTTCTCCTCAATTTGGAATGTCCAATTCCCAATGTGCTCTAAGTCCTCATGATGCGTAGTGACTCGCCTCAATCTGGGTGGCGGAGGACGAATCTCAGTTGCCTCTGCATCTGAGACCGTCAATCTGTGCATCTTATCACGTGGCTTGTTGAGCGCATTACAGCGGAGACATAGTGCATGTGGAGGCTTCATGCTACTCTTTGCGGCATCCACGCACAACTCACCACGTGCCCCACCGAGAGCAAGAACCACATTATAGCGACCACGATGAGGTTACCCCATGTGACTCTACCCTCCCTAGCAACCTGGCCAATTTGGTTGCTTAGGAGACCTGGCTGGAGTCACTCAGCACGCCCTGGATTTGAACTCGCGACTCCAGGGGTGGTCGTCAGCGTCTTTACTCGCTGAGCTACCCAGGCCCCCCTCAGCACTATTTCTTTAAGAAAACTGGCATTTCGGTAAAGAGTGTCTGTAAATGAGCGCATGTTAATGAGAGAGACTTGAATGGCTTTATCTCATTCGTGCTATGCGTTATTAGAATTAAATGTTTATTTTTGTTGTTTTTGATCAACAACTGACTGTAAAAAAGAGAAAGAATATTAACAGACATTATTCAATGACAAATGGGTTGCGTGGATCTCGTCTTTGGACACACATTTCTTGGAACAACTTTTAATCTCAACATGCAGTGAAAGGATTCTCACTGCTGAATACTTCACAACTATACTACACAATCAGTGGTGAGTGAAATCTGAACATTTACCAGCCAGTAGCCAAATATATAAATTTTTAGTCAAATAGCGTGAAATTTGGTTGCAAATCAGAGTGATTTCCTCTCATAGTAAAGGGCTGTGCATAACTTGATTTAAGAATGGATATCGAGATTGTTCAAATGAATGCATCGTAAAATCTATATTTTTACCCACCCCTAGTGTATACCAGCTAAAAGTAAATTGTGTAAACTATTAAGAGTACAATAGCACATAGTTGGCTTCAAAGATAATAAACATGGCGTAAAAGCCATAAAACCTTTTATTTTATTCATGGGATATTTTTAATGTTAGGAAATGTTGTGAGCTGGACTCGAACTTACACTGCCCTCACTGCCCATTTCAAATAACTGGAGTTGGAGCAAATTCGCCTACTGCTAAGCTACAACTCCGACAAATTCAGAGGATTTTAACAGAATGCTTTCTGGGTTCCTAAAGAATTATGGTCAATATACTGTATGGCTGGATTGTCTGTCAGTATAATGAATGAGTTCTCTCTCAACTTCTCAATATCAACATAAAGCACTAAACACATCTATCACACCTCAATTCCAATTGAGTAGGCTTCTTCACACACTGCTGTTTGCAACATGGCTAAGACTGAGTCTGTAGTTGGCAAATTAGTAACAAGTTCTCAGCAGCTCTGAGTGGAGTTGTTCACTCAGACCCAGTGGGTCTGGAAGCTGGGGAGTAGCGTGGGGTGGTAAACTAGGAGGGGCTAGATAAGGCGGAATAGGGATGGACTTGGCAACCGCAGCTGCTGATATAAACATTTGGCATGTGAAATGCTTTATGTCTGCCAAGACCTGATTGCTTTGCAGGCAGTTTACTTTTAAACTCAGGGTACGGTTTAATGCCTATATAGCTGTAGTGTACAAGATACATAATTCATATATCAAACTGACTTTGAATTATAAAGATCTGACAAAAGGACAGTTTTAAGGCTCATTGTCTCCTTGAGGTCCAAAACAAATCTGCGATAAATAATTTCAAATTTATTACAGGAACCGCATAAGGGGCCACTCAGACCAAAATCGTTCTTCACTAAAAAACAGCTAGATGCAGTGCAATGAATACAACAGAAAGCCTGTATCTTGAGACACATTTTTAAAAGTGAAAGTACTTTTTAGCTTGACAAGGCATCTAAAAAAATTTGCCGTTCCTGCGTGAAATGGTGAAAAAACACCTCATCCTTATGAAGGATTTTATTAAAAGCCTATGCAAAAAATGATTGGGAAAAATACTCTGAAAATGTGGGCGCAAAAAATGTGTTCAATGTATCAGAACTTGTGACTGAAACGGTTATTCTCAGGTGTTTTGTACTTTTATACTCACATTCACTGCCAACAATGCTGATTGGCTCTAGGTCCTGAGGAAAGGGTGTGGCTCCATGGCATAGGTGCGTTAGGCAGTTGAGGGTGAGTGTGAGGGTCAAGGCCAGGAGGGGCCGTGACCCCAAAATCACCAACCTCATTTCAGCTAGAGCATAGAACTCAGCCACACAGCATGACCCAGAGTGGACTGAACACCACCTGAAAGAGACGCAGAGAGAAAGAGGAGTGATGATTATGATAGTCTTTAAAAATTGTCTAGTCAAGTTTAATTTTTAAAGCACATTTAAAAACAAAAGCCGTTGAGCCAATGTGCTGTACAATAGTAAGAAATTCAAGTATTATAATAAAACATGGATAGGAATAGCAGCAATGAAAATGGAAATCACACTACAAAAAATAATTAATAATTACAGAAATTAACAGAAATAATAAAAGACACAAACTAACAAAGAAACATAGCTAGAACATAAACATAAAACCACTTTAGACCTCAAACAACCTCAAAAGCTAAGGAGTAAATATGAGACTTTAAATTGGATTTAAAAATGGCAAGGGTAGGTGAAGACCTGACATGAAATGGAAGACTGTTCCAAAACTTAGGGGCAGCTACTGAAAAAGCCTGATCACCCTTGGAATTTAAGCAAGCGTGAGGAACGGAGAGAAGTAACTGATAGCAAGACCTGAGTGACCTGGGGGCAGAGTAAGAATGAAGGAGATCATACATATATTGTGGGGCAAGATCGTGCAAGGCCTTAAAAACAAAAAGCTAAATCTTAAAATCAACTCTAAAACTAACTGGTAACCAGTGTAACGATGCCAGCACAGGGGAAATGTGGTCTTTTTTCTTTGCACCCATTAAAAATCTTGATGCAGCATTTCAAACCATCTGCAGTCATGCAAGGGAGGACTGAGGCAGGCTAACATACAAGGAGTTACAATAATCCAGCCATGATGTCATGAGTGGATGAATGTTTCCAGGTCATTCCATGAAAAAAAGGGTTATCATTTGGAAATAGACCTGAGATGGAAAAAGCTTTCCCTCACAACAAAACTAATCTTCTCATCAAAAAGCATTGCAGAGTCAAAGATGATGCCCAGGTTCTTAACCTTGTTATGCAAGGTAGAGGATAACTGTCCTAACTGGTTACCAAGGCTAGACATGCAAGCTGAACAGACAAAAACAACTGCTTCAGTTTTGTCTTCATTGAGTTGAATGAAATGCTTTGACATCCAGTATTTCATATCCTCTAGACAGATATTTTTTGCTTAAGGAGCAGCTGTTTTTTAACCTGGCCGGGAGATAAAGTTGTGAATTGTCAGCATAACAGTGGTATGAGATTTTATATTTTTAAAAGATGGAGCCCAGAGGAAGCATATACAGAGAAAATAGTAGAGGACCCAAGATGGAACCTGATGGGTGCTGTAGATGAAGAGAAACTGGCAATGCTGACAGACAAATTTCTATTTTTGAGATAGGAGGCAAACATTTTAAAACTGGTCCCTACATGCCAACCACATTCTCAAGACGATTTAAGAGAATAGTGTCAAAAGCTGCACTGAAATCCCTGTGTTGAATGTCGACATGTACTTTGGACCACATTACAAACAAAGCTTGACATTGAAAGGAATTTTTCGGTTCAGTCCAAGTTAAGCTCAAATGATAGCATTTGTGGCATAATATTGATTACCACAAAAGTGATTTTACTACACTAAATCATGTTAACATATATAATGTTTTATGTCTTGTGGCTACACTTTTGAAACTGTGTGTATTTTAACAGTTATGGACTGGCCCCATTTACTTCCATTGTTAGTGCCTTATTGTAACCGCAATTTTTGCTTTTTATTAAAATAAGTGAGGGACGAGTCAAGTTTTTTTTTTTTTTTTTTTTTTGTGGTAATCAACATTCTGCCACAAATGCTGTCTGTCTATTGAGCTTTACTTGCACTGAACTCCAAACATCGCTTTAAGCTTTTTCCAAGTACTTGTGTGTCTGAGTAACGTAAAGTTTAGTGGTCTAAAAAGTAGTATGTGAGCTGTGCAGAGTGGATATTAAAGAATATGTGCCTCAGTCACCATTCACTTTCATCACATCTTTTTTTGCATATGATGAAAGTGAATTATGCCTAATATCTCCATATGTGTTCCAAAGAAAAAGGAAAGTCATACAGGTTTGAAACAACATCAGGGTGAATAAATTATGAGAGAATTTTCATACTTGGGTGAACTGTTGCTTTAAGTGTGCAGATACTTTTTGGGGCCAATGTACGTGATTGAATGATTGTGAATTGTCATTGTTAATGTAGTTTAATATTCAAACAACCCAGTACCTCTGAGTTAGACTGACAGTGTATCTCTTAGTAACACACAAAATGTAATAACTGAGAAACAAAGGTCGGGAAAGAGAGAGAGGTGGATTGAGCGAAAGAGCACAATAGGTTATCTTATAAGGGCCCTAGCCTGGGGGACACCTGGCTCATTCACTCAAACTGTACAGTCTTTCACAGGTGACTTAACTCAATTAACTGCAAAGGCTGCCGGGATACGGTCTCAGTCTGTCAGCTTTTACATGAGCCCAACAGGGATGGATCAAAAACACATTTTCAGGGCAGTGCAAAAATGAAAATCTCCTGCCTCAGAGTCCTATTGAAAATGTCTTTCAGGCTGAATTATTAATAACTGCTTGAGTGTTTGTATTAGACTGGGATACTAACGTTAATGAGTTCAGCATCAGTTAATTTTACATGCTACAATGGCCTAAAGACAAAGAAGAACTGCCCTTTAGTACAGAAAACAGACTTACAGGTGTCCGTGACTATGTGTATTAGAGAGGGCCTTTAAAATGTAATCATCAAAATTGATGCTTTAATAGAGTCAACATGAATACTAAGACTCATCAGTATTAATATCTGTGAATGTACACCCTGTCAGGGCTATATAATGGAACATTATGTCTGATGGATTAGTTATGCACTTTGGGTACAAGGACAGAGTGACAAGCTTCTAATAAAGCATGTTTTAGTACACAATGTGTGACATCATCATCCCAAGACCACAGCTAAAATGATTATGGGGCCTTTTTTATATGGACACAAAAAAAAAAAAGAAAAAAAAAAAAAGTTTATGACAGATAAGCACAATCTACTGTACATCAGGCTGATGTCTTATGACCAAAGGAGCAGAGCTGAGGAGCAGTGATGATTGGGAAGAGATCATATGAAAACTTAAGGATAAATACAGAGCAAAGAGAAGAGAGGAAAAAATAGAAGCAAAGAGAAAATTTCTAATAAAACAATTAGTGCATTATTTCCTAAAATATCCAATTATAGGTAAACTAGATGAATCAAAAACAACATTTTACATTTAACTAGATTTTAAAATGTTCTGAGGAAAATGAGTGATGCCACGATTCTAGAGTGTTGTAGGTTGTTGTCAGAGTGTTTCTATGTATTTGCTAGGGTGTTCTTAGTGCCTTATAGAGGTTTGCTATCTGGTTGTTAGGCTGTTACTAGGTTGTTGCTAAGGTGTTCTGGGTGGCTGCTTACTGGCTCAAGTCAAAATAGCACACGCCAAGTCTCTATGATATTGCCAAAGTCAGTTCACTGCCGGCCATCTTTGGAACACTCCCAGGAAACTATTTCCAGTAAAGAAAGTGCAGCTCCTATCTCCTTGAATGGGGAAAGACTGAAATCTCCAAAACGGCTGGTCAAGATTACGATCAAAGAACATACTTCAAATCTGACAACACTGGTATCATAAATTGTGCTTCTTCACCTCAGATTACGCTAAAAACCTAAATTTTCCCAGCTTGTATAGCTAACGTGTATGCGCGTTCTCGAGTTGATTGACAGGCGATGTCTGTATTTAAAAGGTAATTGGCTCTTTTACCTGTAAGGCGGGACTTCCTTTCTACATCTGTTGACAGTTAAGCATTCCAATTTCTCCCATAATTTTAATAGAAGTGGCACGTCTCTGCTAATTAGTCTCTGATATGGCTCAGGTCTCTCCTTCAATGTAAGTCCATGAGATATTTTCACCTGTTTTTTTGTCTGGCAGGCAAAAAAAAAAGTCTCATCACTTTGAAAACTAATAGCGCACCGCTTCTAAAGAAGGCAAGCGATATCACCTCAAATGTTGCTTGCCTTAGCAAGTACCTCTAATAATATTTTCATCATTTAAAATCTTTGAATTTGAAAAAGTTATTTGAAATCTTCATAGACAATGGGTCAAATGAATCCTTAACAACCCTTTTTAATGATGCTTAATTTAAAGATGTCCCATTTATTGAAGGCGAAGCACTCTTTAGAGACCCAAAAGTTTGACACCTCAGCAGGACAGTGCAGATAAGAGCAGACAGCCCATTCCTCTGAGCAGCTCTCCCTGCTGTCATTAGTACATGCTCAAAACGGCATCTCAGTAAACACTCATGGCTGATGCGAACACAGATAGGGCTGGGAAGCCAGTGAATGTGTCCCTCAATTAATTAAATGACCTAAATGGATTTGGACTTAATTACTTCCCCTCAGCTCACTCTGTAAAGATCTGCACATCACAGTCAGGCTACACAAATTCAGCTTCCAATAATGGTTTACAATTCTTGGCACAGTGATTCAAAGTGAAAGCCAGCTGAGATGCGCGTCACACAATCATATGAGTGCATGGATGTGACTTTTACATCAGCATTAACAGGAGGACTGATTAACATCCATTTCTGATGCATCATTGAGGTTGTCCCTAAATTATCTTGTTGTGATGTGTTTGATACAGGATCTGTCCTGGCTTCACCCCATATGTAAAAGTTGTGACATTTGGCTGACTACACATCAAACTGTAGTATGCCAATTTGACATTAAATAAAGAATTTTCCTCAAACACAAGAGAACTAGCTTTTAAAGCCATACTGCTTTTTTATCTAATGGCAAATGAATATAACTCACCATTAGAAACAAAGACAAAATAATAGTCTCTCCAGAGAATGACACTTTTCTCTATAGGTTCTAGTTCAATATCAACCAGAACTTTAATTCACACTTACTTTCAGTTTGAATTCCAAGGTTTAAACTAAAAGAGATATGCAGAAAGTAATAGTAGAGTTACCCATTGGGCAAAAATGTTACTAGCTAATAACTTTTTCTTATGAGACACAGACACAAAGTGGTCTTCCTCAAAGAGATGCTTGACGGCTTAGAAAGCTGAAGTACTAGCTGAGCTACATTCATATCTCAGGACATTTTCCAAGGACTGGTAGCTGACAAAGAATTGAATGAGGCAAATTCAGAAACCTAAAATCCACATAAAAACTACCCATCAAAAGTCTGTTATAATTTATGAAAACCTCATTCCCTTTGTTGCAAAAACAAATACATGGACCACTAAAGAGCTTATATCACTCTTTTCCAGGAAGGTGGCATGTATAAACGTGTATGCGTGTTTCCCAACTGTTTGAGTCTCTCTCTCTTCTCATCAGTGTGCATTCATGTGGCGTTTGAAGTAATGTGGGGCACTGATGAGCAGACAGCTGTCGATATGAGACTAAACCCTGGCTTATCCTCTGCTTCCTCCATGGTGTCAGCACCGGCTCTCTGTTGGCCCAATGTGGGCTGGGCGTTGGGCCCCGTGTGGGTCCTCTGTTAATGAGGCAGTGTTGTTGAAACAGCAGGGAGGGAAAAGGCTGCTATTAAGTTTGAGGATGAGAAATCTTGAGCCCAGGATTGATTATCTGACATTCATTTGAATTTACCAACATCTCCTTGGCTCACTGTGGGCTCTGCAGGTCCCTCCCTTTTCCAGCACTTATAAAATGCTTGCAGAGGCCAGATCAGAAACCCTAAGGGGAAGAGAATGGCAGCTTTTTATGGCACACAACCAATGCGGTCGTATCACTTTTAAAAGATCTATATTCATTTATAGGTTGACTCTGTTTAACAAGTCTGGCTTTTATCGTTGCTGGCCAAAGACACACTTGCGATAAAAATAAAACAATTAAAATTTTACACTGACAAATTTAAATTCCATCAGCGGTTTAATATGCCTGCTTAAGGACACATCATGTCAGTCAAGAAAGGAGAGAGAGAGAATGTTTAAGTGACAGGAAAAGAGAGAAAGGAGAGAGAGAAACAATTTCTTCATTCAAATATGAGTTAGACTGTCCATAATGTGATTCTCTTTGTCCCTTGTGACACGGTAAAAGGACACACTTCACTTCCTCTCTCTCCTTCCTCCTCTGTTCTCTTCCACTCTGGGACACTTTCACACCCTGAGAAGCAGAAATTGAATGAGCCTCCCCTCTGTATACATGGCCCAACATAATAAAGTCTGGTGTCCCTGGGCTCCTCTGTCATTTCAAACACGATTAAGCACATTAGTGCTGTGGCTCTCCATGGCCCATTACCCAGCAACCCTGCTGTCAGGGACCCACAAGTAGCTGGGGCAGAGTCCAGACTCTCTCTCTCACAATACAATATATATTGAATATAGATTCTAGAATATTCTGAGTTCAAGAACTTCCCATGAATTTACTCTGGTTCCCCCTTGTCCGCAGACATCCCTTGTCTTGCCCGTTTTCATGTTTCTATAGAAGAAAGGGTGTTTTTAGGATGTAAGAATGGCTCTAGACTGTCCCGTTAAACATGCTGGTCTCGAACCAGGAACCACTAATGACAGTAGCCAGGGGACGAGATAATATCCTCACCACGTTAAGTTTTCAAAGCAACAACAACTCAGTCTGGCTAGACTGTTACAAATCAAAACTAGATCGCTCCTCTTATACAAAGTTGTCTTCACTGAAAGCATCCGCACTGAAAGACAGACGTGATCTGACACGCATTCAGCAGATGGACACCCTGCTCCAAGTTTGTTTGATTTTTTTTTTTTTGTATTATTATTTACAAATACTTTATATGTGAATTGACTGAAATAAGTTCTTCTTATCTTCTGACATTTACATCAAAGCCAGCTCGTGATACCATACAGACATTGAAGGCGACTCTGGCAAGGAACACAAAACTCCATAGTATGTTATTTAGAGGAGAAAAATAACCTTGGGAGAAACCAGGCTTCCCCTCTGGCTTATCAGCATGAATATAATGCCAATATTAGTTATCTATGTGTAGTACAAAGTCATGGATTTAATAAGTAAACTGAGACGGTGACCAATGTTTAAACAAAAGGATTTTGAATGAACTGTAAAATTAATAACTAAAAGTCTTTGAAGTCCATTCTGAATTAACTGTGCAAGTGCATACAGATGCAGTTTCCCTTGTTATTTTGCTAATGAAGGCTTTAGCTGACAATTCATTTATTGTCTATGTATTCCATTTTAAGAGAGTGTAGTCCATTCTATGATCAAGATGATGCAGGCAGAGGTCTGTGAGGGGCATCGCAGTCCGGATGGAAGCTTCTGGCAGTTCATTTCCATCCTAAGTCCAAGGTTCAGGCAGTGGCCAGTGAAGTATCCCATGTCTTACGGTTGGAGTTGGCAGCAGTTCATCCTCCGTAAAGTCCATCGTAGTAGACTGATGTGATGTCTGGCTGGCACAGACTGCAGTTAGTAGTCATCATTCATCGACACAGAGCTGAGAGCATTGTTGTTCATCAATTCAGTTGAAATGCAGGCCAGTATACAATCTTGTACTAGCAACAAACCAGCAAATGACCAGCTTGGACCAACAAATGACCAGGTATAAACCAGATACCCTGTACCAAAACACAGTTACCAGTGGACTATTAGGTGGCCTTGAGATGGACTATTCAGAAGGGTTGAAGGCACTGTCAGCAGAAAAACATCTGATCAGTAGGCCCTTTCCCACTGGCAGTACTAAAGCCCATTTTAGGTACTTTTCCCTGGAACAAGTACTTTTTGTCACTTTTGCACCTAAGGAACTGTAGTTCCTTGGAACCATTTTAGGAGGATTTTTAGCTCCTACTCTGGAAGTAGGTACTTTTGCGGAGTACAGGGACTGTGGGAGACTGTGGGAAGTGCTGCAGCCTGTGATTAGTCGAAAACCTATGATGCACAAAGCATTGAGAAAGGAGAGGAGTCCACAGCTTCCATTTGTAAACAATTAGCTGCTAGCCTGCCACTCAGAGGATTGTGCTATTTGTACAATTCCCTTAACAGAACTAACATAAACCAGCAAATTATACAAAGAGGATCACCTGTCTCACATATGTGTGTGTGTGTGTGTGTGTGGTGTGTGTGTGTGTGTGTGTAACTTCATCGGAAGACATGCTTTGAGCTTTCATCGCATCTGTACTGTTTGTACTGTGTAACTATACAGAAAATAAAGTGATTTCTTGATTACTACATTAAATTTTTCCTTGGATGATGGATATAAATAATCAGTTGTTTATCGAGAGTGGGTAATTGTACTCTATTATACACTAAACTGTCATAAAATCTAGTTTACATAAGAGAGGTATTGTGTGCCTGTTACTGTGTGGTAACTTGCATCAAGACATATTTTTTAAGTCAATGAGTATTTCAGAACAGTAATTTATGTTGAGTCATAAAAGCCTTTATTGTATAAGATTGTGTTGATAAATAGGTTTATAGTGCTTTAAACATGTTGTCCACTAAATTCAGCACGTGCTGTGTGGTAGTCTGACCGCTCATCTCATGTCTCACTATGGCTGCAGCAAGCACAGCTCTCGTGCCCAGTTTGACCTGTAACCTGAAGACACACAGACTGCGTCCAAAAACGGGAAAATGCTGCCTTTGGGAGCTAAGGTAAGATGAAATAAGGTGCTTTTTAAACTGTTCAGAGACCAGGTTCCTTTAGTGTTCCATTCATCCAAAAATGCTGTCGTTTAAACAATTAACTGATTAGTAGCTGCCTATGTTTTCGGATGCAGCCAAAGCTTGCGTAAAACAGCCCTAAAAAAGTGTAACATACAATCCCGGCATCCTCCATCGGTGTTGTTGATTTCGACGTTCTTGATTTCAGTGTTGTTGCTATTGAATTTCGCATCCCAACCATGTCAGAAGAAAAATGGTCAATACTAGATTACGTCACTACGGTGGTAACTTTTGGCAATGTGAATGCAACAGGGGAAAAGTCTCCTTGTGTGTTCCAAGAGTTCTCATTTAGAAAGTTACTAGAGGAAAAGTACCAGGACTGTAGGTGGGAAAGGGCCTAGTATATATTCTGACACTACCTACTTTAATTACACCCTTCAACCTTTAAATTATGTGTTTTTCATACAAAGATTGAGCCTAATTACTGCTGAATCGCAAATACAGCATCTTGGCATCCTAGCAGGAGAACATGTTTACACTTGAATTAAATCAGAAAGTCCAACCAAATGCTTCTCACATGCACTGGAATAAAAAATACAGTACACTTTCAGACTATCAGCTGATGATGACCCTGCTGAAAAGATCAGTATTGTTTGTGACCAACATCTTGTGCTTTGGATGCTGGTCTACATCATGGAATGCTGGTTTTGTTTGTGTCCCCAGGCTTTTTGACTAGCTTAACAAAGAGAGTTCTATGGTCAACTAGCATCACCAGGAAGCCTATACTGGATGACCAGCATTGCTATTGACTTTCCACCACAAAGACAACATTGTTGGTTTCAGACTGCAGCGGTCCGCCTGTTTACGGTAAATCAACTAATCAGTTTTACAGACCTGCCCATGATATCGTCACATGATCCAGGGGTCACCTAAAAGGGGAAATGCACGCACACAGTAGCTGCTAACAACAGTGCTAACCTGTGCCCAGTTTTGTTTTTGATTCTACACTATATCAATTTGGTCAGTATTCAGGTAGGAATTGCTCTAGCAGGCTTAAAAAAGCAAGATATTTCTGGCACAGTGTCTGTCTGTGCTTTAAACACTGATCCAAATGGCTTGCTCTCTGCTATCAGTCATTTTATTCGCCATCTCACAGGAGACACACGCATATATGTGGACACACACGCACACACACAAGCCACTAATTAGATTTCCAGTGAGTGACCACCCTTTCTATTGCTGGGCTAAATTAGAATTGGACTTAAGGAGTGTCAGGCAATTATTGAGGGTCTGCCCCTGTACAACACATGATGGAGAGAAAGAGAAGACAGAGAAAGCTACTGCACATTTGACAGCACATAGTTAAGAGGCTATTATCATGCCTCATGAAATAGACACAATCTCCCTCATCCCAAGACACATATTTAAGTCAACCAACAGCCTGAATGTCAAACAGTACAATACAACCTACTGTATATTTTATATATACTTTATATACTATTTTTATTGTATGTATATTCTATATTATGTTTATGTGTATTCTATATTGTGTGTATTGTATACTGTACATTGTATATAATTATTGTGTTGTGTAATTATGTGTATATTAGATATGTAAATTGTGTTGTGTAAATCTGATGTTTATTGTAAATTGGTATGTGTCTCATCACTGTCATGACTGCTATGTTGCTCCGAACTGCAACCAAGACTTTCACTCACTGTTGCACTTGTGCATATGGTTTTGTGACAATAAAAGTGATTTGTTTTTTATTTGAAGTATCTACTGTAAACAATATCAGTGTATGACAGGATAAGATCAGTTTTCATCACTGTATGTACTTTATAATGCAGAATCTCAAGTGTTATTTGAGAAAAGTACAACAGTTGTTGGATTTGCCAAAGTTTGCGAAGTTTATGGCATTGTGTTTTAACGTTAAGTTATTCGCAAGAAACACGAGTGGTCAGGAATGGATTTGTAAGTATGCTAATTTCTTAAACGTGATGACATATTCCACTTACCTATAAGAGTAATGTGTCTGAAATACTGAGTACTTATAACATATGAATAGGATGGAAGTAAAGTCTGTCCAAAAATTAACAAATATATTCTTTTAATTTGTTCAGGGCTACATCCCACTAGAATGGTGACATGAAGAACTGTGCTTCGATTAAAGGAACCAGAGGCATCTGGTGTCACGTGGGTGTCTGATCTGTCAGTGAGAGGTCATGACCGTCTCACTATCAATGCCAGTCAGCCAATCCCTGAGGGAAGAAAGGAATCCGCTGTGGCCACAAGGGTTCTGCCTTCTTGACAAGGTCAGTCCATGGGAGGAACACCCTGGCACGCTGAGCCGGGCTGCACCACTGCTTCTGCTGTGAGGAGTAAAGGAGCAATATCAGTCCTCATCTCGTTCACCAATGACAATTCCTGCTCATCCCATTCCCCTCTGAAATTCCAAGAGGACAAGTTGTCAGGAAACATTGTCTTGATTAGCATGAGACTTGGCACGTGATATGTCATATCCTGCCTCGGCCTCAGAGAGCACACCCATGGACCGCCCACGTAGTTTCTGATGTTGATATTGCACACAAAAATGGCAAGAGCTGGCTGAACACATCTGCTGAACTTGAGTTCAAATCTGTTGGGCTGCCTTCTACACAATTTCAGAGTCAGGGTCAGGAAGCACATTTTTTATCAGTCTGCCAGGATATTTGTGGTGTTTTGTTACACGGCTTACTTAAAGGAATAGTTCACCTAAAATCAGAAGTTCTCGCATTAACAATATAGTTTTACTTGAATTTAATGAAATTTCTTATTATTTCTCACCAAATCCTACTGTATGCCTTTGGACAACTTAGAATATGATGCACTAGCTGCATGGACTA
The DNA here is from genome assembly GCF_019703515.2 of Myxocyprinus asiaticus. NCBI lineage: Eukaryota > Metazoa > Chordata > Actinopteri > Cypriniformes > Catostomidae > Myxocyprinus > Myxocyprinus asiaticus. The sequence goes on from NC_059359.1 coordinate 20,196,849, forward strand.
CTTTTATGATACTTTTGGGTCCGCTTTTACGTTTTAGAGTGAGGCACTATACACTGCCATTGTATTGAAAATAATTATAAAAACTAGGGCTGGGTATTGACACAGATTTCCCCAATTCGATTCGGATTCACAAGCTCTCGATTAGATTCCGATCTTGATTCGATATCGATTCATATGGTTACACTTCTGTTACAATGTCCATTTTGCTTACATATAAAATAAATTCTCTCTCAGCTAATGCTTTTAAGTATAAAGGAACATTCTAGGCAACCTTCTATGTACAATTCGAAAATACAAATTTTACAAATTATATTTTATCATTAGTTTTTCAACAAATTGTAATTTCTTTAGCACATCCATGTGTGATTTTAATTAAATATTTTTTTTTTTTTTATTATTTTAACAACTGACTGTAAAAACAGAAAGGGTATTAAGAGAGACATTATTCAATGACAACTGTGGACCTCGTCTTGGACACACAGAACAAGTTAAACTAAAATTTCACTCTCAACATGCAGTGAAAGGACCTCTGTGCTAATAAATTCTCCACTATACTACTCAATCACTGGTGAGTGAAATCTGAACATTTACCTCCCAGTGGCTAAACTTAGACATTATGTGAGATTTGGTTGCACATGCGAGTGATTTACTTGCATTATAGAGAGTTGCACAAATGGTAAAAGATCAATCTTGTGATTTGAGAATCGATATCAAGATCAAGATTGTTCAAACGAAGATTGTGATGGATTGGAAAATCAACATTTTTACCCAGCCCTAATGGAAACGTTTATTTGGAGTAAATTTCTAAAAATAAAAAAAGGTCCAACTAACCTCAGTACACTTCACATAACGGTCAGACAGCCCCTTCCAAAGCAAAGATATAGAGTGCCCCTAACCTAACCCTTTCCCTAAACCGAACCGTGTGTGAAAGTGATGCCCACTTTTGGAGTTGGCACAACCCCGTTTTGGAGTAACTCCACCCTCTTCTGGAGTAACCTTGCCCTCTTTTGGAGATTCTGCCCCCATTTGGAGATCTCCAGCCTGCAGCTATACCTACTTTCACCACTCTGCTGGGCCCTGCCAGTCATCACACAGGCATGCAGTTGACTGACCTGCTGCCTTCTCCAAGACCAGGGTGTTCAGTCTTAATTATTCCTGATACCTTGTGAGACATCATGATAACTCCACATGGTACAAGCAAATTGTGGAAATCACTCTACAGCGTCAAAGTAGTGGCTATGCTCCTGAAAAGCATCAAATAAACATTCAGCTAAACTGACGTTCGCTTTTGTCTCTACAAATTGTTTCGCTCATGCAGAGCTTGAAACAACATCACTGGCCAGACGCTGACCAGCCATAAGAGAAAGATCCTTGCCAGACAGCAGACAGGGGCTGAGCGGATCAATACGAGAGCTGCTGAGACTCTCCTTTGTCTCCAAGCCAGGCAGACTTCACAGACGGCAACAGCATTAGCGGAGTGGTACTGATCCATCCCCTGCTTGCGTCCCTTTTCATCAGTCCTCAGCACCACTGTGGCACACATTAATTTTGCAAATCAGTCACTTAGAGAGAAGGGAAAATCAATTCCTCTTTTCTTTCCTCAGAAATGACCTGACGGCAGCCTCCTCAAACAAAAGCCCAAGATTATGCAGCCTACCTTCAAATTGTCTAACTTTCTTCATAGACTTTTAAAATGATGAATGTAAAATTTGGTGTTTTCTTGATCCCTCTCCTTTCTACCCCCTCTCATTAATATTTAAGGTTGTTATTTAGAGGCATTACCTGTCTGTATTGACAGAAATTGGAGCCGTCATTCCCTGGCGGGCATTATAATTGGAGGGTGAAGTGTATGTGGCGGTGGAGAGGATGAAGCAAAACATGTTTTTTCCTCAATATTTTTATGCGCTGGTCTATTTTTATTATCCATTCTGGTTCTTCAAAAAACCCACAGCCCAGGGACTGCTAGAGTCATCAAGTATACACGTATAGGCTCTGAGGAGCGTTCCCGGAGGAGTGCGGGTAGTGGGTGGTTATGTGCAGGGGTAAATGAGGAGTTTGGGAGGGGGCACTGGAAGAGTCTTTCTCAAAGAAATGCAGTGTAGTCTGTCAAAAGCTGCCTGACGCTCTCTCTCTATCAAACCAAGCACAGCACGAAACCATTCCAATTAGAGAGATAGAGAGGGAGGAAGAAAGAGAGGGCGGGAGAGAGCAGCTCTAAACTCAAAAGGAGACATCAGGATACCAACAAGGCATACACGACAGTATTGCAACTTACTTAAGTACAATAAACACAGCACAGATCTGTAAAGCTGAGCACTTTTAATCATTATAATGTGGGCTTGTATTAAAATGACATCACAATATGTGAATATTGTATTCTGTGTTGCATGCAAGTGATAGCCAATAAAACTAACAAAAGTAACAACAAAAATGGCATTTATTTCTGCATAAAATGTGTTAATTCTCCACAAAATAGGTTAACCTAGAATAAAACTAAAAGAAAGAAAGAAAGAAAGAGAAAGAAAGACAGACAGAAAGAAAAGATAAGTTAAAAAGTTGTTTCAGAACTCTTTAACAGACAGTATGTAATGTTCCCATGTGACGGTGTGTGTGTGTGTGAGAGAGAAAGACCCTCCGGGTGCACAGATATGCTGAGCTCAGCACCTCTGTGCCTGGTGAAGAGGATTTTGGAGGTTGAGTTTCTTTACAGCACACTGATGCTCGTCGGCAACACACACACACACAAAAAATACACAAATAAAAACACACACTTGCATGCACACATGCACGCACTAACACACACTTGCATGCAAACATGCACGCACGCACACACATATGCACGCACACACACAGCGCAGAAGACTCGTGTCATTTCAGGATGGTTAGTTTCCTGTGACATTTCTGTACCCAGTTGCTATGTTTCAGTGCTCAGAAACCCATCTCACATGGGCTCACACACAAATAGCTCTGGGTGTTGTTATCATATTTCTTTGACTATTCCATTATGTTATTTACATATTTTTACATAAGATCCCTTGCTGTTAGAAAGAAAGAAAATCAGTGTTCCAGTCTCTTCTTTAGAAGATTAAACTCTTCATCAAACTGTCCTCTGCGCAACAATCAAATACAGCACACACACATAGAACTTATAAAAAACCCTATTTACACTCTCTTAGAAAGCACTGTATTAGGTTTGTTGTTAAGTGGACACTGAGACTCAGACACAAAGCGACAAGCGAAAAATTACATTTCTTCCATGGTTTCTGCTTACCAGCCATGACCACCAGCGTGTGTATGTGTGTTTATTTGCTTCAGCAGTGGACAGTTTGATGAGAAGTGTTATGTTACAAGACATTTTGTTAGTCGCTTGGTTTGTATTTATGTTGTTTTGTGCTGAGTAGCTCTGTCCACAATTAAATTCATTATCCACTGGTCCATAATCCATCTCAACGTAGCTGTACATTAGACATCAAACATGTTCTAAATGGCAGTGATTTTGTCACTTCACGCAGAAGTTTTGGATGACTTCACGGATGGTTAGGAAATGTTGCTTCAATATAATGCCTATAAAAAATAGAAGTTCCTTCTTTCAGAGCCAAAATGGAGTTTGTTTACTCTAGAACATGCATGTGCATTAGTTTGACTAGCCTTAAATATACACTTTTGTATGATCCCATTGTTTTGAGACTTTAAAGCTGAAGTGTGTAATTTCTGCACCACTAGCATCATCAAACGGAACTGCAAAAACAATTACCATTTTCAAACAGATTTCAGAAAACCCATGTCCAGCAAAGAAAGGGGCAGTTAACTGAATTGCCTTGAAGGGATAGTACACCCAAAAGTGAAAATTCTCTCATCACTTACCCATCCCAGATGTGTATGACTTTTTCTTCTGCAGAACACAAATGAAGATTTTCAGAAGAATATCTCAGCTCTGTAGGTCCTCACCATGCAAGTGAATGGTGACCGACCTGAATTTTGAATCTTCAAAAATCACATAAAGGCAAAATAATAGTAATCCATAATAATTCAGAGGTTAAATCCATGGCTTCTGAAGTGATATGATAGGTGTGGGTGAGAAACATATCAATATTTAAGTTTTTTTTTTTTCTATAAATCTCCACCTTTGACCAGCCCCGACCAGTAGGTGGTGATATGCATGAAGAATGAAAATTGCCAAAAGAAGAATGTCAAAGTGGAGATGTACGGTAAAAAAGGACTTAAATATCCGTTTCTCACCCACACCCATTGTATCGCTTCTGAAGATATGGATTTCACCACTGGAGTCATATGGATTACTTTAATGCTTGTGATTTTTGGAGATTCAACGTTCTGGTCATCATTCACTTGCATTGTAGGGACCCACGGAGCTGATATATTCTTCTTAAAATATTCATTTGTGTTCATACACATCTGGGATGGCATGATGGTGAGTAAATTATGAGAGAATTTTCATTTTTGGGTGAACTATCCCCTTTAAAAGGACTTTGGTATAGGGGTGTTTGGTATCATTTTGCATTCACCAGTCTTTTCTCATTCAATTCTTGCAGGAAGAGTATATTACCAGACCAGCATTGACAGAGAGTTCTCAAAGGCTTAGACCACACAGCACACACACCACAGCTGTGCAGGGGACCCCTGTGGGATGGGTCACTTGGCCACACGGTTGGTCACAAGGTCAATTGCCCCCTAATAGACACCCAGTCAGCAGTTCAACACCATCTTGAAAGCTGCAATGTCAGCTTTATATAAAACAACCAGTTATTTTCATTGATCAGAAATGAAATTCAGCAGTTCTGTGATCTGTGCAATTACATGAGTATAGATTGAACACAAACCTAATTTCGACTGAAATCTTAATAGCTTTAGATTCCTGCATGATCTCTCTCATGATACAAGATGGCGCTGCGGATGTCCGCCTCAGTGTGTAGCGCTTCAGTTCTTTTGTTTTTTTGTTTGTTTGTCCTGTGTTTAGTAATATTTTTCCAGTCAGTTTTACCAGGTACGAACTGCTGAACATTCGGCAGCATATACCAGACAACCTTTTTCCAGTTTTTGAATATTTGGACGTTTTGCTGGACATTTTAATTGGAGGCGCGGTTGTGTTGTTTAAATGCGCTATGAGACGCAGGCGAGGGAGACAAGCAGGCGCGCTGGTCAGGCTCCGTCGCTTTCGAACAGCGCTGCCGAGTATTCATCTAGCAAATCTCTGCTCTCTTCCTAACAAAACGGACGAACTACATCTCCTCACTCGCACAAACAAGGACTTTTCAAACTCTGCTGCCTTGTGCTTCACAGAAACCTGGCTGAGTGAAGCCATTCCGGACAGCGCATTACATCTGCCGGGCTTTCAGCTGTTCAGAGTGGATCGCATCGCGGAGTTAACGGGGAAAACGAGAGGCAGTGGAACATGCTTTTACATCAATGAAAGTTGGTATACAGATGTAACAACGTTAAAGTGGATGTGCTGTCCTAATTTGGAAGCGCTCTTTATTAACTGTAAGCCGTTCTACTTGCCACGGGAGTTTTCCTCGTTTATTCTGGTGAGTGTGTATATCGCGCCAAACGTGTGTGTGAACACAGCGCTGCAACAGCTGACTGATCAAATCACAGACACAGAACAACAATACCTGGACTCAGTTATTATTATTCTTGGGGATTTTAACAAAGCAAATCTCACATGTGAACTGCCCAAATACAAACAGCACATTACATGCCCCAGCAGAGACAGGAACATACTGGATCATTGCTACACAACAATAAAGGATGCATATCGCTCTGTCCCTAGAGCAGCTTTGGGACTCTCTGATCACAGAAATTAAAATCAATCAAGCCAGTAGTAAGGATTGTAAAGAGATGGACCAATGAAGCAGAGCGGGAACTACAATCCTGCTTCGACTGCACGGTTTGGAGTGTTTTTGAGGCTGCAGACACCAATCTGGACGAGCTCACAGATACTGTTACATCATATATCAGTTTCTGTGAGGATATGTGCATTCCTACTATGACTTATTTAAAGTTCAACAATGACAAACCGTGGTTTACAGCAGAGCTCAGGCAGCTTCGTCAGGCCAAAAAGGATGCTTACAGGGGTGGGGATAAAGTCTTGTACAATCAGGCCAGGAACACATTGAACAAGGAAATCAGAGTGGCTAAAAGAAGATACTCTGAGAAGCTGAAAAACAAGTTTTCAGCTAACGACCCTGCATCAGTGTGGAGTGGCATGAAACAACTCACAAATTACAGGACTCCTACCCCCAACCCTGTGGTGGACCAACAACTGGCTGACGACCTGAATGTGTTCTACTGCAGATTAGAAAGGCCCAATCTCACACCCCACACCCACTCTGACCTTCACTTCACTTCACACAAACACCAACACCTCCTGCAACCCCCCTCCTCCCCTCTCCTGCTACTCAACCTGCACTTAAGATCTGTGAAGATGATGTGAGCCGGGTCTTTCGGAAACTAAAGACGAGGAAAGCTTCAGGCCTAGATGGCGTCTCACCAGCGTGTCTTCAATCCTGTGCTAACCAGCTGGCCCCCATCACAGATCTTCAATAGATCACTGGAGCAGTGTGAAGTCCCATGCTGCTTCAAATGCTCAATCATTATTCCTGTCCCAAAGAAACCAAAAATCACAGGACTTAATGACTACAGACCTTTCGCCCTGACGTCTGTGGTCATGAAATCATTTGAGAGACTGGTGTTGGCCCACCTGAAGAACATCACTGGACCCTTTCTAGATCCCCTTCAATTTGCTTATCGAGCAAACAGGTCTGTGGATGATGCAGTCAACATGGGATTGCATCATATCCTGCAACATTTGGACAAACCAGTGTCATATGCAAGGATCCTTTTTGTGGACTTCAGTTCGGCTTTCAACACCATCATCCAAGCTATACTACAGAATAAATTACACCAACTATCTGTCAGTGGATTACCAGCTTTCTGACAGACAGGCAGCAGCTTGTGAGAGCTGCTGCCCACCCCCCACCCCTTCAGGAACTATACACTTCCAGAGTGAGGAAAAAGGCTGGAAAAATCACTCTGGACCCCACTCACCCTGCACATGTCAGGCACAGGAACAGTTTTTTCCCTCAGACTATCCATCTCATGAACAGTTAAATTGCCCCATTGAGCAATAACTATGTGCAATACACAGTTTAGTCTTTTTTATATTTATCCAACACATCCAACCTCTTCTGCCATTTCATTCCTCTGAAAAAAAACAAAACATTTGCAATGTACATAACAGATTTGTATTAGATTTGCACTACGTATGTGTATGTGTGTATGTATTTATGTGTGTGTTTCTGTGTGTGTATGTACGTATGTGTATGTGTATAATAATCTTTTATTTTTTATTATTATCTATGTCTTGCTGCTGTTTTTGTATTGTTTTTGTATTGCTGTACACTGGAAGCTCCTGTCACCAAGACAATTTCCTTGTATGTGTAAGCATACTTGGCAATAAAGCTGATTCTGATTCTGATAAGATGCCTGCTGGTGACACTGCATTTAATCTGATTAACTGGAAACTATATGGGGTGGCACCTGGTCAGGAGTGCGTATGAGGCATATTCAATTCCCAATCACATGCTGAATGACATGGATTCCTATGCTCTTCCAATGAAATAATCCCACATGTAATCCTAATCTCAATCTCCTACATTTAATCTCTATCCCAGTCCTGATTAAATTATCATACACATCTGGGATGGGTAAGATCAGTTTCTCAAATTAAGGCTCCTGTCATCATGGCCTCTCCCTCTCTCGGTTTTCAATTTATACTTATATTGCTATAAAGCCATATCTCCTCTATGATCAGTTAATTACCTAGACCAAGCCAGTATAATTGCACTTAAACAGAGCTACTAAGGAGTCTATGGCATGTATGTTTAAAGGAATAGTCATGATTTACTCACCCTTAGGTCATTCAAACCTCGATTTGGTTAGAGAACATATGTGAACCAAAGCCATTATGCATCAATGATGTCAAACCTGTTCCCAAATGTCTTCAAGCACCTAACTTGAATAAGCACAAGCACAAATGAGATCTTAGAGCTACTTTGGAGGGCAAGACTTTCTAAGAATAATGGTTCTCCGATTTTGGTCAGTTTCTCATACAAAGCTATCATATGGCTTCATAAGACTTGGAATATAGCCCAGAAACCATACAGACAACTGTATAGTGCTTTTCTGGTGCTTTTTTTGTGTGTTATTGGAGCTTGCCAACCCCTTGACAAGTGAGTAAATGTTAACAACTTAAACTTGTGGGTGAACCATTAAGCACTAAAGTTGAAGTGTGTAATTTCTGTGCCACTAGTCGCACAAACAGAATTGAAAAAACTCACTCCAAATTCTTCCATTGGACACCCGAACAAATACTCCTGCCCCAAACTCACATCATTGGTTGAGCCAATGTCACAGAGCCACAGTGTTTACACTTTTCTAGGAAATCATCCTTCTATCCCATATTAAGATTTAATAATATATATATTTTTATATAATATTTTAACATCCAAAAATTAAACACTTCAACTTTTTAAGTTTTGATATACTACTAAAAGTTACTAAACTACAAACTAAGAAGAACAGTGTATGTTAATGCGTTTGAGTGTGTCTGCATAAAAGAGAAAAAAGTGCGTATTTAACGTCCTTGTTGTGATTTCATTAAGCGAGTGTGTGTGATAAATGCACTTCGCTTGTCAGATTCTAGATTCTCATTAGTCTGAGCATGAGGCAGTGAGAGCCATTACTCTTCTGCCTCACTGACATGTGTGTTTTTTTGTTTGTGCGTGTCTGTGTGTTCGCGTGAGAGAGAGGGCACAAGCCACTAAAGAGCAGAATCCCTCTGAACAGAGTCATCCAAACTAAATCAATACATAAAGGCAGTGAGGCAGTGTCTGGTCACGACTGGGGTTTTAGTAGTGGCACCAGAAGTCTTATATACACACTCACACATACACAGCCAGCAATGTTAAGACATCTCGATTTATAATGGCTCGTTGTAACACGAAACTTACCGCAAACACACAGAAACTCAGTACGTACATTAGTCTGACACAGATAAAAGCTTGGGAGGCCCGTATCCACAGCCACCAACATCATTTATGGGCCTCAGATACAGCTCTCCCCAGAGTGAGCTCGGATACATCAGCTCTTGCACTAGACAGAACCAAGAGCTTATTTCCATTGCAACAGGTTTTAGAATCGTACGAGTGGTGACATCAGCCTGGAATTGGAATACTACAGGGATACACAGTAAGGATTTTATTCTACTGGCCCATTTGGCAAGTATTTCAGATATTTACTTGTCCTAGTGACATTTTCAGTAGCTCTAAGAGAAAAATGAAAAATGTGTTGGCAACATATTTTGAAATGAAGTGCCGTTTTGATAGTTCACCCAAAAGTTAAAACTCACCCTCATATTGTTTCCAAACCCATATGACTTTATTTTTCTGTGGGACACAAAAGAAATGTTGGGTAGAATGACACTGCTCAATCACCATTCCATTTCACTGCATTACATTTTTTCCAAACATTGCAAGTGAATGGTGATTGAGGCCGTCATTCTGTCAATTTTTGATGGAACTATCCCTTTAAAATGTCTTCACAAGAAAAATTTACAACAAATAACTTAGTTTTGAATGTTAAAACACTGCATTTTTCATACAGAGTCAAATTAAAAACAGTTTGAGTTTTAAAAACGTGTCCCTGCATTCTTTTCTATGCCATTGTGCTCTGTCTATCTGTGTTTAAATGCAAAATCCTGTCCTACTTGTACACCCCATCTTTCAGTCTGCTTACTTGGTGGCTGTCTGCTCTCTCAACGGCAGTTCTATACAGAAACAAACTAAATTGACAATATAAATGGATCACTGGTACGATTGGGCAAGTGACAGTTCCATCAACTGGTCCAATACTCAATCAAACTGACCCCTGGCCATCCTTATTGTCAAGATCTGGATTATGAAACACAAAGAAAAAGGGGAAGTTGACTGGTATGGGGAGATCAAATAATAGGAGCAACAGATCGATGAGAAGGAATAAATAGAAAGAATGAGAAATGGAGATGGGGCTTGTGCGGTGCTGTGGTTAGAAAGAGAGTCTATTTAGGGTCTTTGTGGAGACTGCTGATATTCATCCACTGTTGAGTCAAGAGCAGACTGCTCTGAGACTCTGAGACATTCCCAGACTCTCAGGTGTGATGGGTAGATATTTCAGACAGTAAATATGGTACAGGAACCTGCCAGAAGTAATACTTCTTTACAAATCAAGCAGTTAATATGATCTTGGAGAGGCCCACGGATGAAGTCCTCTGTGTCCAGAGCTAATTAAATAGTGAGAAGGAGGGGACAGGAGCACTTTGAGACCTTGAGAAATACTCAGATCTCTAGAGTGCTGGTCCCATCAACAGATCAAAGATCTGAATCTTCCACAACACCTCCTCTGGCAAAGAGGGACCAATGGATGAAACAAAAATGGTCTGTTGAACTTGCTGTGAGAGCAGTGTGTGTTACATATTCTTCTGTGGCACACTGTAAAGCCAATTATATTTTCTATTTAAAATGTCAGACGTGCAACAGTGTTACTTCAGGGTTTCTTGGCACTACTGAGTGGAATGCAGGGACAGAATAAAAGTAGTGTTTAAAAAGCAATTTTAAAACTTTCAAACTGCTGCATTTTTATGATAGATGTTCCTTGCTTTGTGTTTATTAACACAAAAAGTACCAAAACATACAGTTTGACATAGTACTTTTTCATTTTATTTTTTAGTCATATACCATAGTAGTACACTGGCATTTTTTTAAAGTCCCATGGACTACCATGATATTTTGATGGTACATTTTAACAATGATATTACCATTTGGACTATTACTATACCATGGTACCATCTCTGTACTTTTTTAGCAAGGGTTATTTTATCATCAGCAGATGTTGCTGTCTCTCTTCATAGTACACTAACATCCAAAGTTCAAAAAGAGGGTGGGCATTAACCATCCATAGGTCTGGTTACGCCTCAAAATAGAATTAATTAATCTTTTGCCAGTTATTTTGGACCCATGGCCAGGGCCGAGTCTAAAAGTAGAATGCTATGTTTTACTTTGCTTATTGGTGGAAACAACTCAGATTAATCAGATATCAAATATCTCTATATTGCTATAGAAGTCTGATTTACATTTTTTAAGAAAATAAAATACTCTAATTTATTTAGTGTGAAATGTGAATAATGGCTGCATTTATCCACGGTCCAGGTTGAAGGATTAAAATGTTATCAAAGCAATACTGTTACTGAAGCAGAATGCCAATGGATGCATCGCACTTTACCTGCTGCAAGATTTAACATTACATTAAACAGACTGAGAATGTGCGTCCACGGTCCAGCTCACTCACACCGGCTGCATGAATATTGTAATGTGACCCCCAGGGCATAAACGCTGTGTCTGTGAGAGTAGCAGAGGAGTGAAGGGCTGTCTGCCATGCTGAGCTCAACGGCTAGTCTGGCCACATGGAAACCGCTCCATGCAAGCTTCATTCTGATTTCTGAATCATTCTGACAGAGAAAGGACTGGTGAAACTATGTCAGTGAGGCCCAGAGGCCTGAAAGAGAGTCTGTATCTATGTGTGTGTGGATGAATGCGATTGCGAGTACTCTTGCATGTTATGCAGTTGAAGATAGAATGACAGAGGAGAGATAAGAAGAGGGCAGACGGTATGAGTGATTCACCGTGTCTCTATTGTACAATTGTCAGATGAGAGGTGTGAATGTCTCACACTCAGGCTAGAACTCTTTATGAATAAAAGCCACTTCACCATGTCTCATATGCACATTAATCATGAGCTTCCAGCAGCTGTTCTGAGCCTCATCTAACTCTTTTGTTAGCACTTTAAGGGCATTTTACACAATATACAATCAACAGCAAGCCCAACACAACTGTCAAAATGTACCATGATATTACCAAGTTTGTTTGGACATGGTAATATCAAGGTACATGGTAAAATTTAAGGGTACTACCATGGTACATGTTAAAAAACATAAATACCATTGTATACGAATGTGGTAACCCCCCCAAAAGTATCTGTAAATACTTAAATATTGTATTGCATGTTGCACTGAATTGATTGCCAGGCCCATATGAAACTCCACAGTGCACAGAAATAAAAGAAATTGAAACAATGAGTATTATATTTTTTCCCTTGTTGTTCTTTGACCATACCGTTTGATTGGGTGTGTAAAATCACCTCTGATTGGTCAATGACATGTGGCAGACGCAGAAAACTAAACTCTTTTTATTTTGCGCAATTTGTGCTACTAGCACTCATGCACAACAAAGCGGCAGGATTTTCATGCAGGAGCTTGGCAAGCGGGGCTGCTTTCATTACCACCTCCATTCTGCTTCCTGTCGACTCTCTCCCATTGAAAAAAGAAAACTGGTAAAATGCGGTTACTGCGTACCTTGTAAAACATCCCTTACACAGTATCATTCTGTTATCATGCAGAATTTCAAAATGGTTTATGCGGAAAAAAACACTTAAAATTATAAATGATTGATTAGTTACATGATGGCGAATTAATAATGTAGTACTCTGAGGGAGATTTTACATAATCTTTCTCACGTTCTGTGTTCAGTAACTGAACACAAAGCATTCCACCTTTCTCACACGTGTCCTCACACCCTTCTTTCCACAGCTCAATTTGCGGTATCAGTGCTGCCATCTAACACTCTGCAGGCATCTGGAATGGCATCTCACCTCGATTCCACAGCATTCAACGGAGACCAACAGGAGCTGAACATCATGGCATCCCTGGGAGGAGGGGTGGAACATTCAGCTAAATACATTTATCTCTTGTTGGCAGCTTTTCAAGCCTGTAGCTGAGGCAAGATTGTACCGAAGCATGTGCTAGCACTCTCCTCATGGGCCGATACACACACAAGTACACATATCTGTGTATGTTTGTGGTATGTGTATGCTTTGTGAGACAGGATATCTATGATACAGTTTTTTTTCTAGGAAAGGAGTGTGAGACAAAGCACAGCATGAAGCCAGACACAAATCAAGTAGTGAGGGGTTGAAGAATAATAAAAAAAAAAAAAGTGACAGATGAAACAAAAGAGATCAACCAATCAGAGAAGTTCCTAGTTTCTCAGAAAAGTCAACAGAGAATGAGACATTTCTACATTGGGTAGAAAGTAGGGATGGGCATTTTGGTAATTTTGTCTACTCGAGTACTTGGACTAATTACTGGGGCAATTACATGTTCATAACTGTATATATAATAACATGTCTGACAAACGTCTATGACTGCTGCATCGTGTCTTGTTGTTCCAGTGTATTGTCTATTCATTATTATAGGCCATTATAAAATAATGTTAAAAAATGTACAAAAGATTGCATAATCAAAATATAATGCATCATATTTTGTCATTATGTGAAGATTCGCTGCCCAACTCTGAAAGAATGCGCACAATGCGCACCTGTCTGTTATTCCTTCAGGTTACCGTAGTAATCTTAGTAAGTGCGCACCAGTTTTTTTATTGACTGTCTGAACCGTCTATTTTCAAATAACTGGAGACACCATAACCATCGCGTTTTTAATATGCATGTTAAGTTGAAGTTCAGTTCTGAAGATGCTGCATTGTGTTCCATTTAGCTACACTCTGACTAGCTGTTTGAAACACTCGCCTGCTGTATATGCGTTGCTTCAGCGCGTTGAGTTCACTGCCACACACGCCTGGTGTGTATGTGTGTGTCCCCAAATATTCAATCTTGTGAGGAAAGCCGCGATGCTCTGTATTGTTGTTGCTGTGATTCATGAAGCGTTCCATTCAACTCGGAGAGTCTGAATTTCCACCTTTCAACTGGGAAAGTGCAACGGAATGACATATTGGACATCTAACTTGGAAACTCGTGCAGAAATCTTCATTCATTTCATCGAGATGCAGGTGTGTGTTACGTCACGCAGGGCAGGGATGTTTACAGTTAGTGACAAACATTCACTTTTATTTAATAATATCCATTAATGAGTCAAAGTTCTTACATTAAATGATAATAAAATGTGTTTAGCAAAGGTTTTGCAGAGACAGGTGTTGAAAACATGGTTACACTCTCTTTTGATTATCATAACGATAGCATTGCAGTGTCGTATCAGATTGGTTGCTATGAGACGTCTCTGACAATCAAATGTACCCCTCAAAATCACAACGTAATCAATCTCAAAATTAAAAATAAGCTCCCACTTTGACACATGTGTGTCAAATTAAGACATTTCGAATTAAGTGAAAAGTCACATCATGTTTTCATGATTGATCATTGCTGCCACATCCGAGTACCCGAGAACTCGTGTTCATCCCTAGTAGAAAGTGAAACAGGTTCATCTTCCTATGGTAGAAAGTGAGCCGGGTTCTATTGGATGGGGTAGAGAGTGAGACAGGTTCTTCGAAATGCGGTAGAGGGTGAGACAGATTCTTCTACATGGGGTCGAGAGTGAGACAGGTTCTACTGCATGGGGTAGAAAGTGAGACAGGTTCTTCTGCATGGGGTTGAGAGTGAAAGGCTCTTCTGCATGTGATAGAGAGTTCGACATGCTCTTCTGCATGGGGTAGAGTGTGAGACAGGTTCTTCTGCTTAGGCTAGAGAGTGAGCCTGATCCAAATCCAATACCACGTGTTAGTAATGATCAAACTAAATGTAGTCCATATGGGGGGGCCTGGGTAGCTCAGCGAGTAAAGACGCTGACTACCACCCCTGGAGTCACGCGTTCGAATCCAGGGCGTGTTGAGTGACTCCAACCAGGTGTCCAAAGCAACCAAATTGGCCCGGTTTCTAGGGAGGGTAGAGTCACATGGGGTAACATTCTCGTGGTCACTATAATGTGGTTCACTCTAGGTGGGGCATGTTGAGTTGTGCGTGGATGCCACGGTGGATGGCGTGAAGCCTCCACACGCACTATGTCTCCGCAGTAACGCACTCAACAAGCCACGTGATAAGATGCGCGGGTTGACGGTCTAGGACATGGAGGCAACTAAGATTCATCCTCCGCCACACGGATTGAGGCAAGTCACTACGCCACCATGAGGACTTCGTGTGCATTGGAAATTGGGCATTCCAAATTGGGAAGATAAAGGGGAGAAAATAAAAATGTAGTCCATATGACTCATGCATTTTATTATCTTGAAGACACTATAGTTTTTTGAATTGCAAAAGACTGTTTAATAAATAAATATATAGTCTGCATGCACAGTGCACTTCACTAACTGAGCGCTGCTTTGTTGACACACCAAGCAAATGCAGGGCTGGTGATGTACTGCTATTATTTTCTTTCAGAACAGCAGATATGGATTATGGCCCTGCGAGGCCCTGGGGCACTAGCTTCCTGGAGGCCCCCCTCCAACTGTCTCACTGAGCAGCACTGCAGACCACACTCAGGAGCAGCTCCTGGTTTAAAGTTAAGAAATTTCAACTGAAATATATCATTTTTGTATAATACAATTCTACTATTTAATCATAATATTAATAATAATTATTATTATTATACAAATTACAATAATATTTATGTTGACTGGGCTCCAAAAAATAACTGTGTGATTGAAAAGTGAACTGATATCCTATTACTGTATAACTTAAGTGAACAAAAAAGAGATCAGAAGTCCAGATACAAGCTGCAAAAAGATTTGCAAAGAGAACTGGCTTCTTTTCTATTGAATATTTTCACCAGAATTACTGTTAATGCTGCTGATACTAGTCTATTAGTCAGTAGACTAGTTAACAATAAAGTTTTTATTAATACATATACATATATATATATATATATATATATATATATATATATATATATATATATATATATATAATAAGATAAAGTAAATAAAGTAGTAAATAAATAGGGATGCCACGGTGTGAGTTTTTAATGGTTAAACTACCGTCTGAGCTAAAAAAAAAAAAAAAAAAAAACGCAGTTAACCGGTTTTACAATTATTTGCACATTTGCTTATTATGCAACAGCACTGATGCAAAAAAATGCATATCACATAACAATTGTCTAAATCCCTAAGTGGACATATTTCTGGGGGTTAAGTGATGTACTAATGTAACCAGAGTGCTTCAAAAGAGTAAATGTAAGATTGTGGGTGCGCAATGTGTAGTTCACGGCATTAAACAGTTTTTTCTTCTGCATCAGTTTATTAAAACAATACATTGTTCTGTCAGACACCCCGACATAAAGAATTGGCAACAGACTCTAAATACTGTCCACAACACCTTATATATCAACCTGTGGACTATGCATAATAATGGGAACACTGCTTACAGCAGGCAATTTAAAGTCCGATCATGACTAAAATTGACATTTATTGTTGAATGAGGTGAATATGTACAGAAGCAATGCTTTAAATATTGATGACGATTTAAGACACAACTTTTCAAAGTTTACTTGCTGATAGTAGCTACACACACAAATGCACCATGCGCTGTCAGCACGCTTAAACATTACAAAAAGTGGTATCTTTAATTCATCACTTTAAAATCACCACAGCTAAAAATATTAAACTAACTAGTTTGTTGTTGGACGACTAGTGGAACTAGTTGCCTCCGCTTCTGAGACCGTCAATCCGTGCATCTCATCACATGGCTCGCTGTGCATGACACCGTGAAGACCCCACATGTGGAGGCTCATGCTACTCTCCGCGATCCACGCACAACTTACCACGCGCCCCATTGAGAGCGAGAACCACTAATCGCGACCGTGAGGAGGTTACCCCATGTGACTCTACCCTCCCTAGCAACCGGGCCAATTTGGTTGCTTAGGAGACCTGGCTGGAGTCACTCAGCACAACCTGGATTCGAACTCACGACTCCAGGGGTGGTAGTCAGCGTCAGTACTTGCTGAGCTACTCAGGTCCCGGATAGTTATTTTTAATAAAAACAGAAAATTGCAAGGATTCATACTCGATAATGAAAATCCGCCTCAGCATTATCTATAAAAGCATTTTTTAAAATCCTTATCCAGTAAAAATAAACAACTGTGTTTAATGCATCCTGGCCAGTGCTGAGAAAAGTAAAGGAGGGGGGACTGACTCACAGCCACACAATTGCAAGGAATCTCAAACGAAATTATTTTCAGCATTGATAAAAATATATAAACAAGGACAGATGCATGATTGGGGGGGGGTGGGGTCAAATCAGCCCCTTCACAGCATTGGGGTCTCCCCCAATTCTATGGCAGTATATATATATATATATATATATATATATATATATATATATATATATATATATATATATATTAGGGGTGTAACGGTACACAGAAGTCACGGTTCGGTATGTACCTCGGTTTTGGGGTCACGGTTCGATACAAGTTCAGTACAACAGGAAAAAGCAACAAATCGCAAAGGCTAGGTTTCTTTTCATTTATTTTGAACAGACAGTAGTGCAAATTACAGTTTGTTCCACCTAGCGGCATTTAGTCCCCCCTGAGGTAGTTGGTACAGCACAGCCTCCTTTAGTGTATTAAGCACTAAGCAGTAAACAGAATGCACTCTTGCATAGGCCACATTATTTCTGCAGGGTTGATAAAAAAAACAAAAGGTATTTGGTCACAATCAGCTACAAAACTGAAAAGCATCTCTTGTGTTATAAAAGTACAAAATAAATAGAATAATGAAAAATAAAACTTGTGCATTGGGAGAAGCCATTCTTGTTTTGAGTTGGTGCATAGATGGTCTCTTCTTCTTGTGCTCTTTTTCCTGTTGTGGTGGTTAGCAAACAGTGTTGCATTAACGCGCACCTCATAGATTGGAGTGGATCGCCTGTGACTGACTCAGATGTATTCTTCGTCTGACTGCATGCACTGAACCGTGACGTCAGTACCGTGACGGTTCGAGACGAATACATGTACCGTTACACCCCTAATATATATATACACACACACACACACACACACACACACACACACACACACACACACGAGGCAAGATTAAAGTCGAAAAAGGGTTTAGTGTTAATGTTGCTTTGTGTGCTAGGTTCACATTGATATCCACACCAATGCAAATTGTAGGCCAGTCTCTTTTCTATGTGGTTGTGAATGCCTAAATGAGGTGTGTGAGAGACATCCAGGATTGACAGACCTGATCCTGGATCAGCAGTAGATGAATCCTGACGGATGCATCCCATCTGAAGATCAATACCCCACTTAATGCTATTCTGTTGCTGAATAACAATGGGCCGTGAGAGAGGTTTTTACTCACCACCTCCCGGCTGATACCTGCCACAGAACATAATTATTTGAGAGCGCACACATGCTGGTCAGTTCTGGGTGTTACATTTCTGAAATGCTGTCTCATTTAAGGGCATATGATCTTGCCGCCTGGAACGTGTCAGTGCAATGATGCCCGCTACTGCTTCAGGTCAATGCTAGTGAACCAAAACATGCTGCATCCTTGAATGAAGCAATTAATGTTAAAATGTTGTATTCTATATTGCATGTGTGTGATAGCTAATAAAACTTATAAAAATTAACAGTAAAATGAACTCTGAACTCACGGTTACACTGTAAAACAACCTTAAGGAGAGGATTTAATGATATTTTTAGGTGTGGATCATTTGTCCAATGAAATATTAAAAAATACACTCACTGAGCACATTATTAGGAACACTATGGTCCTAATAAAGTGCCCGACATGGTCTTCTGCTCTTGCTGCCCATCGGCTTCAAGGTTCAACATGTTGTGCATTCTGAGATGGTATTCTGCTCACTACAATTGTACAGAGTGGTTATCTGAGTTACTGTAGCATTTCTGTCAGCTCGAACCAGTCTGGCCATTCTCCATTGACCTCTCTCATCAACAAGGCGTTTCCATCCACAAAACTGCTGCTCACTGGATGTTTTTTGTTTTTGGCACCATTCTTAGTAAACTCTAGAGACTGTTGTACGTGAAAATCTCAGAGGATCAGCAGTTACAGAAATACTCAAACCAGCCCATCTGGCACCAACAATCATGCTACGGTCGAAATCACTGAGATCCCATTTTTTCCACAATCTGAAGGTTGATGTGAACATACTGTAGGTGTACAGGTGTCCCGTATTATGTCCTGAGTGAATGTACAGAATTTTTTAGCTACTGAAAATTTGTGGAAAGATGCAATGGATGATGGACGAACAATCGTTTGTCGATGGACGAACAATCAGCACTTACTCTGCCCTGCAAAGGTACTGTATGTTTAGCTCTCTTAGAGTCAGACTATGATCTGTCCAGTCATGGATGGATTTGGATCAACTATGCTCGGATTCAGAGAAAACTGAGTCAGACTATAGAATTTTATAATCCACATTTGGCTGGACAATCAAAAAACAATGAAGTTTCAGTATTGGTGCTATTACTTCATTTTCGCTTTGTAGGCACACAACACTACAACATATTGACAGGACTGTTCTTCCATCCTTTACAGCCTTGTTTTTGTTCACATCAAATGAAATATATATTGCATACTCTCGCTAAGCCTATGGTTTGAGAAAATTCAACATCTTTGAAATCTTTCATGAACCCTATATCTCATAACTCTGATCTTTTTAAATTCTCTGTTAGTGTGGGTATGTGTGGGTTTGCGCAATACAGTCTATATTATTTAAAGTTAGTGTGTCAATGTGACTGAGTATAATCCCATGGTTGCCCATCACTGGTTATGGCAAGACAGGAGGAGGAGTAGCAATGTGAATTACAGATGTAAGGCAAATATGAGTGTGAGTGAGCATGTGCATTGGGTATCTATCAGGATTACAGAAACAAGGCATGTGTGACTCTGGAGGAAAATAATTCTGTGAGAGTCTGAATGCTGCTACAGGGTCACCCCTCCTCGGAGCAATCTGCTTCCTGCTGCCTGTTAGTCTCAGGGCACTGAATCTCAAAACTCAAACAGGCCCCAGACGACACAAACACACATTAATACAGAAAATAACTAGAGGAGCTGGTGGTTGAGGATGCAGACTAGGAACCAGGAAGTGATCGGTATGAAACATAAATGCAATCTGCTGGTGAAAATGGGAATTTCACCCGAAGCAAAAAGAGAGCTAACAATTGTGGTTGTGTAGTGGAACTAGAGGGACTATTTGCATAAATCCTATATAGGGCACTTTAAATGCACCCTTAAGTAAATGCTAAATCCAATTGTTCCTGACCAGTGTTGCCCATATTGCTCCAAACCAAATCACTGTAATAGGGGTTTTTGAGGAATACTCCATTGTAGCCTGAACAAGTCTTTAAAGAGTGCACAGACAGTGAGCAATAATGGGGCAGAATAAGTCAGAGTATTAGACAGTCATAGATTCAAAGTGTCATAAGGTCAGAGAATCGGTTTTGTAAACACTGGCTCTGTAAAATTCCTCAATTTATTTTGAGTGGCCAGTCCAGCCTGGCACAACAACATTGACTCAACCAATGGCATCAGTTGGGGACTATCTGTTTCTTCGATTAACAGCAAACAGGGAGCGTATTCGGAAGAACAATGTTTATTTTTACAATTACGTTGAGTGGTGCAGAAAAAACACACTTCAAAACAAAATGATTGGTCACTTTTCAAGTCAGACAGATGGTCTATCTCCATCTAAGTGTACAGTTCTTGGGCAGAATAAACTGCAAACTGGACGAGACTTCATGCTAGCAGTCAATTACACAGTCTGGCTATACGAGACTACTGGAAAGCTTGTTGAGGAAAGCCTCTTTCATCTAAATTGACAAACTACATAAGCAAGCTTTCTCACCTGACCTTTCAGAAAGTTGGTACTGGCCTATCAAGTGGCACTCTTCCTCACCTGCAGAGTTCAGCACTATACCGGATCATCCACAATACACTGAGAACCACCACAATAAATAGTGTGATATAATTTGAGTGAATACCACTCCGAGCAGTTCTCTGTGGCCATCAGTGGCCTTTGAAACAAAATGTGAATTCCAGGACAAAAGAGATGGATAGAGAAATCTAGAATGAGAGTGCTTACACTGTTGTTTCTATTCTGACACAGAGCAGCAGGGAACAGAAGAGAGAAAGGAGTGAATAAACAATGGTACTGCTCAAATGATGTGAGGGCATGTCAGTTTTAGTCAAAGCCAAGGGTGTGACCAGAAAGACAAAGGTCATTTCATTGAACACCAAACATCCATCATATGTTCCTTTAAAACAATGGGCTGCTGTACCCAGAGCAGTGTAGATCAGTGAAGCAGTTCTCTAGCTTCAACATGACTGAAAGGCAGTCACATTTCCTTGCACTGGAAATAGTAATTTTCTTCACTTTCATATCTAAATAGCCTTAAAGCAAAATAAAATGACTTGAGAAGCTAAATTGAGTAAGATAAGCTTTGTTTTCAATAAATTTATCTTGAACTAAGCAGTAAAGAATTACAATAAGGTTGTGTACATTAACTTAAGTAAACGCATTAGGTATCTAACAATGAACAATGAACAATACAATTTTTACAGCATTTATTAATCTTGGTTAATGTTAATTTAAAATCAATTTTTCATAGTTAGTTCCAAATGCATTAACTAATTTTGATTACATAGCTTTTAATGTTAATAAATTCTACAAAAAAATGTAGGCTATTAGTAGATGTAGAAATTAACATTAACAAATATTAACAAATGTTTTAAAATGATTATTTATTATTTCATGTGAACTATTGCATCAACTGTTTATATATACACAACCTTTTTGTTTTGCCAATTTGCCAATTTTTCTAACCCAATTGGCAAATCAAATCACTAAATTTAGTTAGATTTATGCTTAAAATATTGAAAACAAATATATATTTGCCAATGTGAAGTAAACTTACATTAAAATACATTCTCTAAAAACAAGTCTTAATATCATATGTTGTTTACAAGATGTTTATATATTTTTTCCTGAGTACAAACCAAAAATACTGATTGAGAAAATATTGTTTGAAGTGCAATGATACAATCTTTTGATCCAATGCTACTTGAATGAGTTGCATCACCTCTGACAGGTTCATCTGCTTGTGTTAGTTCTGCTGATCTCAAACTGATGCTGCGTCTCTGTAAACTGCTGTGTCTAGAATTGATTGTGTCTACCATGACAAAGAGAGGAAATATGAACTGCTGTGTCCATGATGACAAGGCAGGAGACCTCAATCGCTGTAAATAGAGAGAGAGGTAAATTCAAAACTCACTGTTATCCTCAGATGAGATGGACAGCGGTGGAATAAGAAGAACAGTTGGCCTTTCTAGCCCAATCTTGCTCTCACTAGTGTCGATGAGAAGGGAGGGGGGAAGCAGATGGCAGCAACCCTGAAGACAAAAGCTGTTTACAGTCTAGACCCTGTGTGTGTGTGCGTGTGTGTGTGTGTGTGTGTGAGAGAGAGAGAGAGAGAGAGAGAGAGAGAGAGAGAGAGAGAGAGAGAATATGGAAAATATCATTTAATTAGAAACACATTCTTCACAAAATGCAGTGAATCTATACCTGAAATATGTGAACTGTCTGAAATTTAACAAATTCAAATCACATTAGAAGAGAAAGAACACATGGCCCCTACAGCTGCTAAATATGTCACACTCTGCCATAACCTGAGAGAAAGAACTGAGCTACTAAACCAAACTTTTTCACTTAAATTTATACATTAGTTCATATATTATTTCATTATATATACTGTATTTTACTGTGTATCAGTTAAATGTGATTTAAAATATTTACATACAACACATTTGTTTATTTGTTTGTTAATTACTGTGTTTTAAATATCCAGTTTAAATCTGTTGATTAATGTTATACACACATTTCTGCTCTGTTTGATTTGATTATAACTTGTGCTTTGGCAACATTGTAACATACAGTCATGCCAATAAAGCAATTGAAATTGAAAATTGAAAATTGAAATTGAGAGAGAGGGAGAGAGAGAGAGAGAGAGAGAGAGAGAGAGAGAGAGAGAGAAAGGACATTAATATATTTGGAATCTGGCTGTGTTGGAGATTTGTAGACTAATAACCCCTGGTTTTGTAGGTGAATCATGTTGGCAGGAGATGTGAACTGGTCAGTGACCCAAGACAGAGGAAGATTCAGAACTTGACACTGCTCAGGAAAAAAAAATCCCTCTTATACCACTGCTTTAAAAACACTCTCTCATAAACACACACAGCATAACTCTAAGCAGGACCAGATGCTTGGAAGCCGAACTCCCATCTGTGTGTGGGGAAAAGAAAGCAACGGCACACTTTCTGAACTCACTAACCCGTTTCTGTCAAAAAAAGCAATTTGTGTTTAACACACAAAAAGTATTACACAGCGCGTATACATGGATGCATGCATCCATCTATCCATCCATCTATCCATCCATCCATCCATCCACTAAAGGAATAGTTTAGCCAAAAATAAAAATGATCTCATCATTTAATGCCTCTCATGTCTTTCGAACCCCATATGACTTTCTTTCTTCCGTGGAGCACAAAAGAAGTTGTCAGAATGTTTAAGCTGCACTTTTCCATAAAAAAAAAAAAAAAAAAAAAAAAAAACACACACACACACACACAAAAATAGTGACACTGGCAATGTAAGATTTTCTGTAAATAAAGACTGAAATTGAGGAAAATAACAAGACAACATCTTAATTTTTTGGGTGAACTAGCCCTTTAAACTCAAGTGATTCCTTTTATAGAAGAACATTCAACTTTTATGGAGGTCTTACACAGCTGTGCAGCACTAAAACCTATCTTAGAAACCGATTGCAGAATTCCTGAATCCGTCTGTGAGACTGTGAATCATGGATTCAACTAACCAGCCCTGGAATTCCATACTCCTGCTTCTTTTAAAACCCCTGGTTAGGTTGGGGGAACGGACTAGATTTCCCGGAACACATTTGTACGAGGCTATCACATTCTGACTTGAGTTATAGCATGTGGCTCAGGCATTTGCCCCTCTCACCCTTCTCTTTCCATCACTCACCCCCCACATCCCACCTGGGGGGTTAAGGAAGGGGGAGAACAGTCATTCTTCATAAGCCAGAAACTGGTGCCTGAACTCAACCATTTATATACGCTACAAAGGCAGGATGGACAGAACAAAATATGACAAAAAATACACACATTTATTATCTGGAATATAACCATTCTAGAATACACCATATCTTCTTACATATCTATTACTGAGGGGTTAGCAACTAGAAGTAGCAGCTATGATAATAACTACATTTACAGTAGCTTGACAATAACGCTATTTTCCAACAAGTAGCTTCTCCTAGAATGCCCTCTTTTAAATGTAGCATTGGGAAGTTGTTCATTTGAGCAAATTGGTTTTGTTGGACCATTCATTTCAATGAATCTGAACAACAAATTTTTTTTTTTTTAGCATATTCGTTTGAGTCATCATCACTCAAACGTGTTCCCAGACTTTGGGCATTGAATGTATATGGCAAATGCATATATAATAAATATGCTGACTATAATGTGATTAATATAAATACACTGGCCCTTTAAGTAACAAAAGTAATGTTGTTGTTGTAAATACTATGGCTAGCTTTGTAGCTAGCTTGTAGTGTAGCTCTACTTTTTCAAATGGTAGCTTGACTGTAACTATTTTAAATTATGAGCAGTTTGTAGCTTGTTTTGTAGTAACTTCTCAAACACTGTTACAGTATATATTACGTTTCTGTGAAAGCTAAACTTAATTTACAAACAAACACAATACTGTCACTTTAAGTATCTAAAGCAATGTTGTTGGTGTAAATACTGTAGCTAACTCGTAGTGTAGCTCTACTTTTTCAAATGGTTGCGTGACTAACTATTTTAAATTATGAGCAGCTTGTAGCTTGTTTTGAAGTAGCTTCTCCAACACTGCCACAGTTTTCATTTTCCATGAAAGCTAAACTGGATTTATACACAAACACACAGCATACATCCTGAGACTAACTGTGTATATGCCTGTACACCGCAGAGGGTAGGTGAACTTGTAGTTCATTCTTGTGTGGCCGGTGGATGTCATTGTGTCTCTGAATGAGAAAATCCATCAAACACAACACATTTGAAATGAAGCTAATGTAACTATCCAAGCATGAAGTTGCACTGCAATAAAATCAATACACGCTGTGGTTACAGAATGTTTGGAAGTATGAACAAGGATAAAAGAAAGATACAAATTTGGAAATTGTCTGATGTTAGTACATCCCCTTTTGGCTAAATTACACACTTAGTGACAGTATTTGTGTGTGTGCTTGCGATTTACTGTCAGTCTTTGGTTCCAGCATTCCCTCAAACTGATTAACACTGGGTCAGTGATCTAATAGTCATGACAACATCTGAAGTTTGCTGCATCTTGAAACGATCCTATTCTATCAGCTCCGTGCAAACGCTTATCATGTGAAGGCCTGCCTACTTTATCATGACATATTTCCATCTATAAGAACTTCTGCAAAGGATGGCCTTAATTTAATATTTCACTCAAGTGACTCACCCAAAATTCAGTCATTTACTCAGCCTCGTGTCATTGCAAACCGATATACTGTCATTTGTTTTTTTCTGCGGAACACAAAGCAGAACTTTTTGAAGAATTGTTATGCAGCTTTTGAAGAATTGCCATAATGACAGTTCCTAGTGACCAGGGGATAATCATAGACTTAACATAAATCTTAACCTAACACTAACTGTGCTCCTAAACCTAAATAT
The DNA here is from genome assembly GCF_019703515.2 of Myxocyprinus asiaticus. Lineage (NCBI taxonomy): Eukaryota > Metazoa > Chordata > Actinopteri > Cypriniformes > Catostomidae > Myxocyprinus > Myxocyprinus asiaticus. The sequence goes on from NC_059359.1 coordinate 20,222,516, forward strand.
AAATCAAATATGATGCTAACCCTAATCCTTTTTTTTTTTTTTTAACTGGACGTGGGCTACCTGTAAGCTTTAGCGATGATAGAAATTATCACTGAATTGTGACTTAAATTTCTGTCTGTTCATCAAACAAAATTTTGGAATTTAACGCACAAATTGCATTTACTAATTCAACCTTTGTGTTCCGTAGAATTAGACAGCAGCATATGGGTTTTGAACAACATGAGAGTTATAGTAATGAGTAAATAATGACCGAATTTAGATTTTTGGGTGAACTATTCTTTGGAAAAAAAAAACTCTGGATCAGACTACTAATCTTTAGTATGACATTACTAAAATTGTTTGTGTGTGTGTGTGTGTGTGTGTGTGTGTGTGTTTGCGTGTCTGTAATTAATACATCTCAGCTGAGTATCAGCTGTTTATGTGGTTTATGTTGTACAATGTGATTAGTGTTGTCCAAAAAGAGGTCTGGTCTAAACACAGAGTTGCTGTTGTTGTTTGTATAGTTATTCGGAGACACTGCTGACCAGAATTAGGTTTAGGATCATGATGGGTTTAGAAGCACAGTCGTGTTTTAGATAAGGCAAGATTAGGTTTTTAGTTAGGTTTATTGGTGGGTTTATGGTTATCGGTTAGATTTAGGATTGAGGGGTTTGAGGATTTTGGTCATGTTTTAACTTGTGGAAAAAAACTGAAAGTGAGTCATTAGCTGGCAACAGTGAATTCCCAGATAGACAACTGTAAATCACTCATTGCTGCTTCACTATAAACTCATCCACATATATTTCCACAGAGGGCTGTGTGGGTTTTAAAAGTGGAAAGCTACTGACCATTTGGATTTAAATTGAATAAAATGTTGGTCCGAAAACTGAACGGGGCCTAGGTTCTTGCATTTATTTCTAACAGCCACCAAACTAGGATTCTGACGTTTAGAAATTCTTCAATAACTTTACAGGATTTTCTTCATTTTGCATACACTGTGCATATCTTACATACCTTTTCCTTACTGCAACATGAAAACCTTTTGAATCCATTTTTTTTTTAACTCTTCCATGTGCATGTGCCCTACTTGCAATTTGTCCAGCTATTTTTTTTTTTTTAACTCTCCACTTCGCACAACCCATTTCTTTCTTTCATTTTGTCTCTATGTTTGGTGATGAATGGTCCCTGGTCTTCAGAAATGGATCTGTTAATAATTCAGACCAGGCCCTGGCACTGACCATTAGAGCCGGGAGGCAAAACTTTCTGCAGATAGATCACTAATCAGATTAATTGCTGTCTTTCAATGGGGAAATGGAACAGAGTGAGGTATCATGGTGCGCATGGTAATATACTGGACTTTCTAGAACACTCTGCCAGCAAATGCTTTCAATCACAACGAGCAACAACCAGCAGCTCAAAAGAACATTGCCCCTGATTGAGTATTCAAAGCAGCAATCCTGACATTAGCTGAACACTGGTGAAAATATTATTTTGCTTGATGCACATTGTGTAAATTGTGTTTGAGTAATTTGTGCACCGACGGTTGTGACTAATGCATGTTCTAGACAAAAACATATCACCACAGTTCAGAACTTGTCATAACTCACCATAATACAATAAAGCTTAAATCAAGTTAGCTAAATTCAACAGAATGTCTGTCAATTTAACTCATGCTCCACTGTAATTGTGCTCTAATTGAAGTGTTTTGATGCCTACATAAGTATACTTTTCATTTGAGCTCAGGATTGAATGTTGTTTACATCAAGGCCCTGACGTCTGGTTTTACACAAGTTTATCACTGATTGTTTTACACAAGTTTATCACTGATTTGCCTGCAAAATGATGTTATTGTTTCCTCAATTCTCACATACAGATGTTGCTAGTTGTAGCTGCTCATGAGATAGAAGTCTTTGGTTGGTGGGGTGAATTGTGTGTGAGCGTGTGTGTATCTGAGCTGATGCTAGGTAAATTACACAAATTATAGTTCTCCATGGAGTGGAAATATTGATTAGATACAGTCGTCTGTGAGCCCTGCCTATACACATGCACTGATCGTAGATTATACACATTAATTCTAAGTCACTATTAACTAACCATCATGCCATTCTAAACCTGTACACAGTTATTTTTCCGTAGAACTCAAAAGGAGAATTTTGAAAAATATTCATGTATGTATTTACCATGACTGTTCATATTGACCACAGTTGTTATGCTCCAAAAATGAATCCATATGACTTGTGTGCTATAGTCTTCCAAGTTTTCTAAAGCAATACAATAGCTTTGTGTGAGAAAATGACCAATTTTTACCACTGCGACAAATCCACCAAAAATATTTTCACCAAATCATATTTAAACAATCTAAAAATGCAAGAAAACCAGTTACATGTGATTTGTAATTATCATATTATTTTCTGCTTTAGACTTCAAAACATAAACAGGCATGTGCACAAACGTATGTTATTGTATCCTTGAGTCTTGCGCACATTGGATAAGACAGTAAGAATCAGTAAGACTGTAAAGGTGTTTACATGCAACGCGAAATCGGGGTAATAGGCAAAATCTGTGTGCCGAATGGGTTTTTGCTTAAACCATTTATGACCTTACCCTGATAAAGGAAAGCCAGCTAATTAAGCTTAGATAATCATGCATGTAAACATGCTCATTGAGAATCGGATTGGTATAAATCATGAACGATTTGTGAATCACTGACTCAATCATTCAGTTGCCGTTTGGAACTGTTGTGGCATAAAACTTTCGATGTTATGAAAAGACCTGTGAGAAGATTCTTCAAAATATTTTATTCAAAATATCTAATTTTAGTTTCACAGAACATAGAAAAGCTTTTGGGAGCGAGTAAATAATGACAAAATTATTATTTTTGGCTGAACTATATTCCTTTAAAAGACTTGGGGGCAATCAAGTTCCTCCAACTCCACAACTTCTTTCTAACCAACCCCTTTCTCTCTTTCGTTCTGTCTCTTTCCATTTCTCTCTCGGAGTATCCTGTTCTCTCACTTGACGCACTGTGATGTATCTGTTCTTTTTTCTGCAATGATAAGTCTGATCTGGTCTGGCTGACAGTGACATTCACTGGCTATTCATGTATAATTTATCACAGTGAAACAGAAAAAGAGTGAAAAAGAGAGTTTGTCCCAACCTCCAAGACATTTAAATATTGTAACCACAAAAACACAGCAAGGTTAACACTGCATCATGCTGTTGATCCTGAAAAATTTGCACTCAACACCAAACAAGGTTGAGCAAGAATAAAAAATTGAAAACAAAAACATATCCAACCCAATCTAAACATTAGAGCGAGGGTAAAAATCTTGTAGCTCAAGTTTAAGAACACATACAGTGTCATAAATCACACAAGATGTCACTTCAACTTGTTTGTTCAATGAGCAATGCTCAGCTAATAAAACTCCACATGGAATTTTCCCTGTTGTACCTTACAATGGACAGTACTGTTAACCAAGCGCTAACTGTTCTTGCCCCATGTTCTGTCAACCCCAGTATTAATAAACATGAACTATTGTCCCACTCACAGACAGAGGATTTCTGTCCCTCTTTATCCATTCAGATCTTATCTAAACATAAATAATAAAACCAAGCTCTAATGCCTCTGTTGTTGAAATCAAAGGACAGCCCTCTAACAAGACTAACAATAAAATTAAAGACATAACTGAAAAGATCTGACATTGTACAGTGGGTATCCATTCAGAATAGGCTTTCTACCACCGCGATCACCACGCGAATGAGTCATAAGCTGCTCTAAACCACTAAGGTGCGCTATAACCTTTCAACAGGCCAGAGCTGAACGCCTCAGAGCTCTTTCTCCCAACGTAACGACCAAGAAGTTAGAGGCGGTAAGGGCAAGTTACGCTTGTTTTACCAACCGCCATAAAAAGAAAAAAGAGGAGGAAGAACAACAACAAAATTAAAAACACGACAATATTTATTTTCTGGCTAAATGTTACAATGGAAATGCATCATAAAGGCTTTACTGCAGCATTCACGAGGACGTCCACGCATTGGAGTTATTTGTTTGCATTTATTAATTCACATTTCATTAGAGAGAATTATCATTTGTGAGTATATTTATACAACTTATAAAACTGTTAAGACTCTAAACCTGTGCTCTCTTATAATGTGCCAATAGGCTAGCCCATATTTTCTATTTTTAAACAGGATTATCAAATGTGAATTAATTCATTTATATGTATACCATCGTGTCATATTATATTATATTCTAATGGCAATAAAAATGAAAGTAAAAGTGAACAGAATCCATATTTATGAGAGCCAAATACTTATCAAATGAAATATTATAAAATATTTGAAAAAGAATCGCAATGTTCCATTACATGAATTAAGCTGTAAGTATTATAATATTTGTCTCAATACATGCATTAAGAGTTTTACGCTACACATGTAATAACAAGAAAAGCTATGCAGTTCAAACCTGTAAGTTACGAGCTTTATTCATTATCTGTCATATTTTATTAATACTTAATATGTGCTATTAACCAGTGTTGCCCCAAAGCTTGATAATATTGATTCTTTTTCGAAGCGACTATTTGCTTTCAGATGTAACCCCAATAATTTGTTGAGAATGTTGCTCCAATGGCATGGAGCATAACATCAGTGTGCCTGTGCCTGTGGTGTGCCAAATCTATGGATAACATAGATTTGATGATATTAACAATGGTGTTACTACAGTAATATGGTGTTAATATAGTAACCATGTTTAATTTTGTGGTTACAATTATTTTACTCCAAAATACTATGGTGATATTATGGTTATTTTATCTGTAGAGGACGTCAGGACAGATCCGTGTTTCAATCAGTTTAGTACATTATTTAGGACTTTAGAACACTTTTAACACTTTTTATCAAGACATTTTTCTAGAAACTTTCTTAACAGACAGAAGTTTTTAACACCAGAGCTTCAGCGATTCACACCTTAACTCGATGGGGTGAGGTGGTGTTTAAATCTTTTGTTAGAGCTGAAAAAGGTGCAGTGGAAGTCAAGTTGCCAGTCAAGAACATGATCGATTGCATTAGCAACATACATTGAAAAATATATTCTCACTAATAACAAACAAACTCAGCAGGGCTTCATTAATTCTGACAGTTTGTTGTTCATTAAATTACTGATTGATTGTATAATGTTGCATAATATTTGGGAGCAGCGTTTCGATGAGAAAAAGATGTTCAGATTTCATACAATGTCATAATCTGACAAGACCATCATATAATGAACGTGAAGCACAAGTTAACATGGCATTAACATTGCTTGATAATGTGCACCATTCTACACCAAATAAAGAAACCTCATTTGAACATAAAGATGTCATTACTGTTGTCGCTGCCTAATAGCTCAAACTAATAACGCTGCGTGAAATTGTGCTGACCACATTGTTTTTGAACCAGATCGAATCTCCTGCCTCTGTAAGTTTTTTGTTTTGTGTCATTCTACCGTTCGATATAATTATAAAACTTATTTTCAACTGTACAAGGATGCCAACATTATGTAGTAAGTTTATTCAGAACTCAGCCCCAGTTAAACCATAACACCGGAGAATGACGTAGAGGGAACACATACAATAACGCTGCCGCCCTACGCGACTGTTTCACCAATGATTTTACCTTTAAAAAACAATTGTGGTGAGAAATACAAGTTAAATACAATGTAAAAAATAAATACAGTATATGAACAAATGACCAACAATGATCTTACAGGACACATTGTCAGTAGCAGCCACAGTGCAAAATGGCTTTTTGTGAATCTGCTGGATGTAGTTTACTTTCTACATGTATCCAACAATGTTAATAAGTTAAGCTGGTCTCGAACCCATGATTAGCAGGAAAAGACAATATCAGTTGACGCAAGCGCACAGCCCCTGAGCTATTAGTCCACATATGAGTTTCAACAAACTTCAGTTTTTAGCTACTCCACACTAACAATTGTAACTTTACAAAATAATATTTAAAAACAACAAAAACACACACACACACACACACACACACACACACACACACACATCATTTCCTCAGCTCATGAACAGGTCGAACACATTTAGTCTAACACTGTCGACTAGCCAGGTCATTTATAACACGGATTAACGCCATTAATTAAATGCATTGTTGTTGTTGTTTCATTAGGGCTAACAAATTAAATTATGAATGTTTACAACATATTTTTCGTTTTGGTTTTTAGGAAGATAATTAAATAGCTAATATCTATGAAGCAACAATTTTAATTTATTGAAAAAAGGCTTACATTCGAGCATTTTTTTCTGTACATCAATCCATGAGCTAACTAAGCTATTGCTTTAATGCTGCCATTAATTTTGCATTGTTAGGTCGCCTTCTACACATCAGAATGTAAAAAATACAATACAAATAATAATATTAACAATTTAATCATTATAACTCTCACTTTCTTGTGTCTCTTTGCACCTCCAGGCGGTGATTTTGCGAACGTGTCTCACGTGTGAGAATATGAAGTTTTCACATGGTGGTCCTCCCCGTGATAGTAAGGCTCTAATCTTGTTGCTTACCCACTGTATCGTTTAGAGAGAGTAACAAATCAAAATTGAGCAAATGTTTCCAAAATAGAGTAGCCCCAAAAAGGATTTGGAAACCAAGTCTCACTTAAATTTTTTTTAAATGTCAGTGCATTAGGTACAACAATTGAACCAAGCTACATTTCTTTAAAATAAATGCCACTTGGTTTGATATTTAGTTATATAATACAAGGACATTCATACATTTTTAAATGTGATATTTATCGAAAAGACTAATAACTGATGGTGTTGATGTGAACAGATCATTTGTGTGAGTGCGTATGTGAGTGTGTGTGGTGTGTGTGTGTGTGTGTGTGTGTGTGTGTGAGTGAGTGAGTGAGAGAGAGAGAGAGAGAGAGAGAGAGAGAGAGGGATCAAGGGGTACAGCTTATACAAGGTCACTTCTTATGCCTCCCACCGTGGGAACGGATAGATGGGTCAGACACAAACGAACCACTGTATCTTTCCCTCCTCTCTCACTCTCTTTCTCTCACTATCTCTCAAGTCTTAGTTGTTTTTGCTACATTTCCTATAATCCTTCCCATTAAAATTTGTCAAAAGTGACAAAAATATGATAATTAAACTCTACACTAGTCATTTCACTGCTAATAAGAGAAACTGACACACACACACACACACACACACACACACACACACACACACACTTCCAGGACATAAACGAGGACTTCCTTTAGCCATCAGAGTCATGGCTGGCTCAGTTTCCTTCCCTCTGCTGCACCTGCTGTGCCCCCGTCCCCCTCCAGTCCCCTCTCCTCCCCTCTCCTCTCCTCTCTCTCTCTCTCTCTCTCTCTCTTTCTCCACCACATTTCGTTTCACTTTTTACCCTCTCATCCTCCCATCTTTGTCTTGCTGCTCTTGCTCACAGTGACCCTGACATGTCCTATTCTCAGTGACCACAGAAGTCCTGCTGTTCTATCCCTGTCAGGTGACAAGTGGCCTTTCAGTTACGTCTCGGAACGCCAGTCTTGCCTCCTCCATCCATTACTTCAGCTGCAGGCTGCCTGATACTGTATATTAACATTAAAGGGGCCATATTAAATGGAAAACAGGATTATCTTTTGCATTTAAAAAGAGTTTGATGTACTACGTAGACATACTCTAATGTTTACAATGCCAACAATGCAAAGCTCCCTCCCTAATCCACCCAGACCAATACACTCTGGACCATCTGACCAATGGCAGGCAAGGAGAGTGTTTGGAAAACCTGTTTGAAAACAGTCATTATTTTTGCAATTCCTTTTGTTGACACTAGTGGTGCAGAAATTACTAATTTTACCCTTAACAAAACAGCACCTAAGTTTAAATATCAACAACTTTTCAGTATTTAGCAACTTGGCCTTGCTAGTCATTTCACATGCAAAGAGGTTAGCCAATCATCGTAAAGGGACAGCAGCAAAAAAGAAAAAAAGAAAAAAAAAAAGAAAAGAAAAAAGCCTGTTTACCCTAAAGGTTTAGAGAGAGAGTGAAAAATGTTAATGTAAACTAAATTATGACTGTTTTGGTGCAAGAAACCTTGATGCACCATGTTCTGCAAAAACAAATGCAGCGCCCCTAAAATGTAACAAGCACTGTCTGAAATAAAAGGCACAGTCAGAGCACCCCTGGGCGGCTGGCCAGTGGTTGTGTGGGTAAAGCAAAGTTTGTGAGCAATATAATGACATCTCTAGACATTAATCACCTTAAAAGCCACAAGCAGCATAAATATTGACAATATGGCAACCCGCTGTCTATCTTTAATTAATTTTCACATCCCACAGGCTGTACAACACCTCTGTCTTCCAAAGAGACTTATAAAACATGTTTCTGATAATGAGTGTTGGGGTAAAAGAGGAACTAAGAGAACGAAATAAGAGGGCAATTGATAGAATGAGAGGTGATGAATTTTTAAACAAGAATATGATTTGTGGATAGAGTGGGGGATGATGTATGATTCTGTCAGACAACTAAGTCAAACAACTATGACATGTCATTGCCATTATTCAAGTGATTTGAAAAAAATGCACAACAAGAAAAAAGTGCCCATTTAAAGTTTCCCCTGACATTTTATGAAGTAAAAAGTTACAGTGATGCCAGCTAAAGTTCTTGCTCCTAACATGCCACTGATCACCACTTTCACTGTTCTGTAATGGAAATGCTAGTGATATCACACATACATGGACAGTAGCGACCGAGAGACTTTCTACTGCATACATCATCAGTGATTTTAAATAAATAAGCACACACCGCACAGGAAACAGAGGCAGAAGGGCTTATTCTCATTCAGGTGAAGCTTCTCTGTCAGCAGGAAAATCTGCCTCCCTAAGTCATTAATTCAAGTAACCAGTAATTTACATCTGGACAACAACATTTCCTCTACAGGAAAGTACAAAAGAGGGGAAAACTTCTCTGTAGCTGGAAGTAAAAATGTTAATCCATTACTCAAAACTCCAGGAACAAACAGCCACCTGTCCCCTGCCAAGACCTCTTTGGAGGTTTTAAAGGGGTTTATATAATGGAAAACAGGAAAACATTGCTCTTTTGAAATAAAATGGCTTGAAGCACTGCGAAAACATTAGAGCAAACTACCTCAGACCATATTTGAAACCAAGGGTGCTTTCACAATAGCACTTTTGGTGCGCACCTGGGTTCGAATGATGTCAAACTTCAGGTTGCTTGGATGATGTGAACGCTGTTTTCTGAACTCGGATGTGCATCTTCAAACCGCACCTGGGTCCGCTTGAAAAGGTGGTCTGGGGTACGGTTCATGTGAACTCTGCTTATAATATGAACGCAATTGTACCAAATCGCGGATGTGAACCGCTTGTGATGACGTATAATTTGCATCTTTGCAGGCTCAGGATCGCAGTTATTGTGGCACAAGAATTTCTCATATCTGCTTGACTCCAAATAAATCCCCTTCAGAGATCAGCTCACATTCTTCACAACTCGTGCAATGCATCCGCGGAAATTATTCACATCATTGCACATTTAATGCATCCGCAGGAGACAAACACAAGTGTCGTTCTGTGCATGACAAGTTTGTGTGGTAAATCCAAAAAGACAAACTACAATACTTCAATTAACACAGTCACGTCTTCTCGAGTTGTTACCTAGGTGCAATGGTAAACAGCTGCCTCGTGCTCACGTTGATGACGTAATCGGACCACGGTTCGGACCCAAATAATATGATATGAACAGAAACCAGTGGGGGCAGCGGGAGGGGAAGTAAATGAACTCTGGTTCCAAGCAATCAAACCAAGTGTGAAAGCACCCCAAGATGCTAAAACGGGTCATAGAGACCAAGCGCATTCTTGTGCTAAAAGACAGAGTGAAATGATTATAACAGAATACAGGTGAATAAAGACATGTGTTTTACAGTGAAATTTTTTTTTAACTTGACATGGCGACTAGAAATTGCAGTGCTCCTGAGCGAGAGGTTGAAAAATATAGTGGGAAGCACTGCAACAGTCACTTTGTCACTGAGAGGCGTTAAAAGCAAGTTTACTGTTCTCCAAAAATATGTAGTTTTTAAGTTTAATGATGTATGGAGTTTTAAATGATCAAAATCTACCTCCCTAACCTAAAACTTTATCTGGAACAATAGTGTCATAAAACCATGCGTTACAGTGTTTCAATGTCATAAGACAGCTGGGAGCAAAGCGAAAAATACGTATTTATGAAGTGTTAATATGCCGTTTTACTAATGATTTGAGTGAAAGTGAATAAAACTTGTTGTTGTGCCTCTAGTGTTTATTTCACCAGAAAGCTGCAGTGATACGTAGAATGAGGCACGTAAAACTAATTTTGCAAAAATATAGTTATAGTCACGTAATTCTATAAGACCAGGTTGCAAAGCTGTCTGTCTAGCATGTTCACATCAGAAAAATAACTTTTAAAAAAAGTTCAAAACACATTCTTGGGAACAGTCCCTATCAGGTAGAGTACAGTTATAAAATCAGCCATTAAAAGTAAAGTACGACCTTAAGAAGAAAACCTGTCTGACTGACTAAAAGGTATAAGACAGATTCTGATCAGTGAGGGTGTAAAATCTAAAAGCACATAGCAGTCACAGTCACTGAGGGACAAACAGCCAGGAAAGAAATAGCGAGATTCGAAATTCGAAACTATAAATTCAACTGTTGTGATTTGCACTACAGAAAGAACCCCACACTAAAGCTCAAAGCCAACAAAGCCAGGGGTAACAATGAGAATTGGGATTTGAAGGCAAAATATCACTTTCTATGTGTGTGTGCAAACCATTGTGAGAAAGGTGAGAAAGAATCTAATATCTGAAAATATCTTTCTAGTGTGGCAGAGAAACATGCTTAAGCCATTCCACACAAAGAGCATGTTTAAGCCATTCCTTTCCCATCTTATCTGTGCTGTCTGCAACAACTATCCACAGATCCAAACAGGTAATCCTGGATTAGGTGGGAAACGCCTTATCCTGAATGCTTTTAAACAAGGATGGACACGTCAGCACTCCCCATCCTTTTACCTGGCTCTAGTAACCCGTGCCTGTGCATTCATGTGAAGGCAATGATATGTGGGCTCAAAGTCTATAGCACCAGGTCTTATTTCCATAACCCCACGACTAAGACTCTTCTCTCCACCCTACTCTCTTTCTAGCAGATGGAATTTCACTTCCCAAGAATTCAGCATATTTGATCTATATTGATAAAGTCTTGGCAGGGTCCCATATGTGTTCTTGGCTGGGTCCCTTATGTGTTTTGCAACACATCTTATGTGTCTGGAACACATCTTTCAAATATCAAGCCTATTGCTACAAGGCTAAATGTTTTATACATGTTTACACATTTTGGTTTGTATAAAAAATGCATGAAGCTAGGTCAATACTTTATTGCTCTCACAGTTGTAAGAAAACTTCAGACACATAGTATCCAGAGCTGGAAAATAGACTCTCACCTTGGACAAAACAGCATTACTGAAGTGTACTATGAAAAATCAATGGCACTTTAGATGGAGTGGTATTATATACCGAGAGTGAACCAAAAGTCAAAATTTAAATTCTTTTGAAAATGACCCTCTGTTGTTGTTGGATTCGCTCATGCAATATGACACGAGAATATCTAGCTGTAATGTTACTCGCACACAACATAAGCTATGCACTTCAACAAAACATATGAAGCTGTGTAACCTCGCTTTATAAAACTGTCGGACACAGAACTGTGTGTTTCTTGGCTGCAAAATATGAATGATCTGATTGCAAACCTGTGTGGGAAATCAGATTAATATTCGAAATGATTTGCAAATACATGTAGTAAAACCTGATTTCTTTTTTTATGCTCTCTAAACATCTGGTCTTAAGGTTTTGATGATGTGAACTTCAGAATACTTTTCTCTACTCAGAGTGTGGAATAGTTTAGATAAACATTGCTTTAAACATAAGCAGATTACTGATTACTAAAACGTGCATCATTGTTACACTGAGAAATACACAAATCATGTTGCTCTAAACCCATATGACTTACTTTCTTCCATGGAACATAAAAGGAGATGTTAGGCAAAATGGCAACCTCAGTCACCATTCACATTCACTGTATGGAAAAAAGAAGCAATAAAAGTGAATGGTGACCATTCATTCTGCATAACGTCTCCTTTTGCGTTCCATTAAAGAAATAAAAGTCAAAAAGCTTTTGGAATAACATGAGTAAATAATATAATTTTTTTTTTATTTTGGGGGAACTATTCTTTTAACAACTAGCCTACTTAAAATTCTAATTTTGTTGTTTCTATGTACATTTATCGGGAGTGAATTTGGTTGTATACAACAGAACTTAAAGTGTACAGAAATAGATTAAGCATTCAGAAGAAGATCAAATACAAGACGGATATACAAAAAAACAAAAAAACTAAACAAAAAAAATCGGATTTTTGCTGCCTGTCTGAAGAAAGCCATATAGGTCAGAAAAAATAGTGAGTGATCCTCACTCATATTTGTTAAATCTTCAAAATTATGAATTTACCTGTTATGCTTCGACCTCTAGAATTCTCGGACAAAAGGAATGTTCCAGTAACCCTGCTGTGTTGGGTCTAGATGTGGGTTAAATTAGCTGCTTTGCTCTGCAAAATGTGGTTCTTATTGACCAAAGAGCTTTGAGGGATTTCACTGTCCTGGTGCTGGATTTGAGATTAGCTGAGGTATTTTTCACCCTTTTTGATGACAGTAGACTGGTTCTACTGTGAATAAAAATCTTTTTCAAGAACAGCTGCTTAAAAGGGATTAGCTATCTCTCTCTCACCACTTAGAGCTCAGCAGAATCTTATACAGGCGAAATGACCTTTCACCCAGAAAAATACTTAATAATAAGGACCTGACTGCTTCTCAAATGCTTTTTCAAAATCAAATTAACTTTAAATTGAGCCCCTAGCAGCAAAGGAACATTGTTGAAACATTGTTGGGTCAGAGAGCGGTAGGAACGTGGATTGTTCGATAGAAAAGGAGAGTGTGGTCGGGTTCTCACGGCTTTGCCATTTTCTTCGATTGCAAAACATGCGATGGCAGTCATCCAATAAGCTCCGACACGACAAAGCTATGAGCAAATTCCACCAAAAAATCCACTAAAATAGATCAATATGTAGCGAGAGAGAGAGAGAGAGAGAGAGAGAGAGAGAGAGAGAGATTCAGATCCTTTCACTTAACACTAATGTATTTCAATTTTCCCTCAAAAGAAAAGTTAACTTCTGATTGTCTTCTTAGTCATTATGGATTGTAATCTCTTCATTAGATGGGTTATGATTTATCTCTGAAAACAAACCACTGCAGCACAGACAAATATGAATCCTAACGGTCCTCTTCCAGATTAACCATGGGGCGGGTGAGGGGCTCTTTTATGAGGTGGGCAGTGTAAACATAAACTGAATGGAGGCAGTCACTAGCTGCTAGGTTTAGCCAGCCTGTCTATGTGAGTGATGTCTGAGACAAGAAGTTCTGCTTCTCTCCATCTGTAGTATCTGAAGAAAAACATGTCTTCTTGCCAACAGAACTTTCACGCACACACAAACACAAACGGCAATAAAGCAGGGAGGCATACTTATGAGCACTCATAAGCACAAACGATTAAATTAGATGTGCTTTGTGTACACACACACACACACACACACACACAAGATGCTGACAACCTCACTTAATCTTTTGAATCCAAAACTTGAACAGAACATCCAATTCAGCAAGTGCACAGCTTTGAGTATGTGTGTCTGAAAACATTATGTTCAGAGATATTTTTCTAAAATTATATGTGGGAAACTTTTAACTGATCATTTCCTGTTGCTGAGACTTTCCATAGAAGAAAAGCTATAGAGAGACTTTAGGGAGTTTTCTTGGCTTGCTGTGGTTCCTTTTGTTTCTAAATATAGACTTGTACACTGATAATGACAGGTCAGGTGAATGTTCAACTGTATTGCAACACACAATGGCTATGTTTGCATGCACTCATTTGGGTAAATCCAAATAAATTAAATCCAATTGCAGATTCCGAATGTACTGTTTATATGTCCCCTACACTTTGCAATCCAATACAAATATTCATTTATATGTGTATTTCATGTATTCCGAAACAAACTTCTGTGCATGCGAAGAGTGCGTGTCGTCGTGTTCTGAAGAAGCAGAGAAAGGCTGAGAAAGTGAGAATGGCACCAAAGTCCGTAACTGCCATTTTTGCTTTGTTGAGATATCTAAAAAAATATGCCAGAAAAGCTTTCTTCTTATGTTACTCACTCTACTCAGCAAATGAAGAATTAGAAGCAGCGTCTAATACCCTGTGTGACTTAACCATGTATTTGCCTCATGCCCGTTCCTCCTCCAATCTAATCGCAGGCATCTCTAGATGCGAGTATGAAGTAAAGACAGTGGGTGAGAGTTGTCCTTAAAGGAATTTACAAATGTGGAATGGAAACAAAATAATAGGGACTTTAAGCAACATCTGTGGATGGGACGCTACGCAAAAAAATGGAATGGACCATTTAATCATTCAACAAAAAAAAAAGGTAGGCTATTTAATACAGCAAGTGATGGTATGCTTGCAGTGTTAAATAACTATCAGAAGAGTTTTACTCTTGTATGATATAAATAGCCTATGTCTAAAACCTAGATATTATTATTAAAGGAATAGTTCACCCAAAAATGAAAATTTATTCACCCTCAGGCCATCCAAGATGTATCTGAGTTTCTTTCTTCATCAAAACAGAATTTAAGATTTGTAGGATTTCATTTCAAGCCTCCTCCTTTAAACAATGCAAGTGAATGTACTCCATTTTTTGACGGTCCAAAATGCATATTTAGGTGCATCAGAATAATCCACACAACTCCAGTCGACAAATAAAGTTCTTCTGAACCCAAACAATTGATTAATTTTAGAAACAAAACAATACTTATATACTTTTTAACTATAAATGTTCACTTCCGTAGATCTCTGTGACGAATTCTGGACCGTCAAAAAATGGAGTACATTCACTTGCATTGTTTAAAGGAGGAGGCCTGAAATGAAATCCTAAAAATCTTAAATTCTGTTTTGATGAAGAAAGAAACTCAGATACATCTTGGATGGCCTGAGGGTGAGTAAATTATCAGCAAATTTAAATTTTTGGGTGTACCATTCCTTTAATAGTCTACCGATATTTTTTAGTTTTTTTATTCAAAGCCTATAACCGTTTGTAATTTAACATACGTTTTGAGGAGGATGTTTAGGCTATTTAATGTGTTCACTTTGCATAATTTCTTGTAAAACATTTTCTAACATTTACTTTCCTAATCTGTCACGTATGATCGACTGTCACTATGGCAAAGAAGAAATGCTTTAGAAATTATGGTTTTGACATCAGGAAGTGAAGTCGCATACACGCAATGGAACAGAACATCGTAACCGCACCTGTTGCTTAAAGTCCCTATTAAGAATGACACAGCGTTCTTTTTTGCTTTATGTGATGTCATGAAAGAACATATGTGCCCTGCATACCCTTAATAATGCATGTTGTCATTGCTTTGTATAAATTCGATTCCCACGAAGAGTATCATGTATAAACATACATACGCACCACATCTCTGTGCATTAGCACAAGGTATTTTAGAATACAATTGAGAAAGTAGTCTGCATCGCTAATATCCTTCTTATAATCTGATTATTTTAGGTCTACACCACCCACTTCAATCGAATGGAAATTTCATTCAGATCCAGCTCAATCGGATCACTTTTGTGTTTACTTGAATGCTTTTCAACCCGATTGAGCTATCAGCCGGATTCTAAACTAATTATTTGATTGCATGTAAACTTGGCCACTGACACACTCCTATCACATCATGGCAATTTAATTGGCAGGTGAAGTGTATAATTTTCACCAAACAGAATTGGAAAAATAACGGCTGAACACTCCCCCATCTGCCATTAGTTTGAGACACTGGCCAGGATGCTTAAGCAAATAAATGACAAATGACATTTTAAACACATTTTAAAAAATGTGTACTTAGGTTGACCTCTTAGTCTTCATGCTGAGCTTGAAACTATGTAGGCTGTACTACATTGAATAAATCCTGCTTGAATTCAAAACCACTTAGCATTAAAATCAATATATTCTCAGCTATCGATTTGCAGTCTCAGCTTAGAAGGTGTCTTTGGCATTGTTGAGATGTGTCAACTGACTGGCCCAGTGATTAAAGCATTGGATTATGGCTCAAAAGGTTGTGAGTTCAAGTACAGCAAAGGATGCTTTTAAAACTTATGCTTCTGTTGACTCTGAGTCTTCCTATAGTGCTTAGTACTATGTAGGCTGTACTACATTGCATAATTCCTACTTGAATTCAAATCCACTTGGCTGTAACAAAATTGTTCTTTTTATTATTATTTTTGTATAATAATAAATAATGTGATTTGTGCTTGCTCTGTGAGATCTTAGTGTTTTGCACTGGTTGCCATGCTGGTGCTTGGCCCCGTTATTGCTTCTTGCATCTATATTTAAATGTTAGTATCATAACATGGAAAAAAATAATATATACTGTTGATTTAACGTGTTCACTTAGTGCATTGAATTATATGAAAAATAATGCTTTAAATAATTAACAACTACTCATGCCCCCGACCTCTACGTAAAAAGCTAAATCAATATTTGGTGTGACCACCTTTGCCTTCAAAACAGCTCCAATTCTCCTAGGTACACCTGGATACAGTTTTTCTTGGTTGTTGGCAGATAGGATGTTCCAAGCTTCTTGGAGAATTTGCCATGTCTCTTCTTGTAAACCCAGACTGACTAAATATTCAGTGGGGTGCTCTGTGGGAACCATGCCATTTGTTGCAGGACTCCCTGTTCTTCTATTCTATTCTATTTGCAAAAGAAATGTTTGGGAGTCTAAAATGTATATTTCCTATTGACACAATAAATCTGAAAATATAAATAACCATCTTAAGACAAATGTTTTTATGATGCATCTTATGTGCCTAAGACTTTTGCACAGTACTGTGTGTGTATATATATATATATATATATAGATAGATAGATAGATAGATACACACTGGCGGCCAAAAGTTTGGAATAATGTACAGATTTTGCTGCTTCGGAAGGAAATTGGTACTTTAATTCACCAAAGTGGCATTCAGCTGATCACAAAGTATAGTCAGGACATTATTGATGCAAAAAACAGCACCATCTCTATTTGAAAAAAATCCTTTTTGATCAAATCTAGACAGGCCCCATTTCCAGCAGCAATCACTCCAACACCTTATCCTTGAGTAATCATGCTAAATTGCTCATTTGGAACAAGAAAATCACTTGCCATTATATCAAAAACAGTTGAGAGCTATTTGTTTCATTAAATGAAGCTTAACATTGTCTTTATATTTGTTTTTCAGTTGCCACAGTATGCAATAGACTGGCATGTCTTAAGGTCAATATTAGGTCAAAAATGGCAAAAAAGAAACCGCTTTCTCTAGAAACTCATCAGTCAATCATTGTTTTGAGGAATGAAGGCTATACAATGCTTGAAATTGCCAAAACACTGAAGATTTCATACAAAGGTGTACACTACAGTCTTCAAAGACAAAGGACAACTGGCTCTAACAAGGACAGAAAGAGATGTTAAAGGCCAGATGTTCAACTAAACAAGAGGATAAGTACATCAGAGTCTCTAGTTTGAGAAACAGACAACTCA
This sequence comes from Myxocyprinus asiaticus, assembly GCF_019703515.2. Taxonomy (NCBI): domain Eukaryota; kingdom Metazoa; phylum Chordata; class Actinopteri; order Cypriniformes; family Catostomidae; genus Myxocyprinus; species Myxocyprinus asiaticus. Next base: position 20,240,225 of record NC_059359.1, read on the forward strand.
CATGACCTCAGCTGACAGCTTCATTGAATTCTACCCACTCAATACCAGTTTCATGTACAACAGTAAAGAGAAGGCTCAGCGGTGCTGGCCTTATGGGAGGAATTGAAAAAAAAAAACTCCCAAAATAAAAGCCACTTTTGAAACAGAAAAACAAAGAAATGGTTAGAATGGGCAAAGAAACACAGATATTGGTCAACAGATAATTGGAAAAGAGTGTTACGGATCTTAACTCCTTTGAGTTTTTGTGGGATCAGCTAGACTGTAAGGTGTGTGAGAAGTGCCCGACAAGACAGACACCTCTATGGCAAGTGCTACAGGAAGCGTGGGGTGAAATGTCACTTGAGTATCTGGACAAACTGACAGCTAGAATGCAAATGATCTGCAAAGCTGTAATAGTAATAGTCATTTTTCACGTTATTACTGTCCTGACTATACATTGTGGTCAGCTGAATGCCACTTTGGTGAATAAATGTACCAATTTCTTTCCATAAGAGCAAAATCTGACATTATTCCAAACTTTTGGCTGCCAGTGTATGTATGCATATATATACAGGTGCATCTCAATAAATTAGAATGTCGTGGAAAAGTTCATTTATTTCAGTAATTCAACTCAAATTGTGAAACTCGTGTATTAAATACATTCAATGCACACAGACTGAAGTAGTTTAAGTCTTTGGTTCTTTTAATTGTGATGATTTTAGCTCACATTTAACAAAAACCCACCAATTCACTATCTCAAAAAATTAGAATATGGTGACATGCCAATCAGCTAATCAACTCAAAACACCTGCAAAGGTTTCCTGAGCCTTCAAAATGGTCTCTTAGTTTGGTTCACTAGGCTACACAATCATGGGGAAGACTGCTGATCTGACAGTTGTCCAGAAGACAATCATTGACACCCTTCACAAGGAGGGTAAGCCACAAACATTCATTGCCAAAGAAGCTGGCTGTTCACAGAGTGCTGTATCCAAGCATGTTAACAGAAAGTTGAGTGGAAGGAAAAAGTGTGGAAGAAAAAGATGCACAACCAACCGAGAGAACTGCAGCCTTATGATTGTCAAGCAAAATCGATTCAAGAATTTGGGTGAACTTCACAAGGAATGGACTGAGGCTGGGGTCAAGGCATCAAGAGCCACCACACACACAGACATGTCAAGGAATTTGGCTACAGTTGTCGTATTCCTCTTGTTAAGCCACTCCTGAACCACAGACAATGTCAGAGGCGTCTTACCTGGGCTAAAGAGAAGAAGAACTGGACTGTTGCCCAGTGTTCCAAAGTCCTCTTTTCAGATGAGAGCAAGTTTTGTATTTCATTTGGAAACCAAGGTCCTAGAGTCTGGAGGAAGGGTGGAGAAGCTCATAGCCCAAGTTGCTTGAAGTCCAGTGTTAAGTTTCCACAGTCTGTGATGATTTGGGGTGCAATGTCATCTGCTGGTGTAGGTCCATTGTGTTTTTTGAAAACCAAAGTCACTGCACCCGTTTACCAAGAAATTTTGGAGCACTTCATGCTTCCTTCTGCTGACCAGCTTTTTAAAGATGCTGATTTCATTTTCCAGCAGGATTTGGCACCTGCCCACACGGCCAAAAGCACCAAAAGTTGGTTAAATGACCATGGTGTTGGTGTGCTTGACTGGCCAGCAAACTCACCAGACCTGAACCCCATAGAGAATCTATGGGGTATTGTCAAGAGGAAAATGAGAAACAAGAGACCAAAAAATGCAGATGAGCTGAAGGCCACTGTCAAAGAAACCTGGGCTTCCATACCACCTCAGCAGTGCCACAAGCTGATCACCTCCATGCCATGCCGAATTGAGGCAGTAATTAAAGCAAAAGGAGCCCCTACCAAGTATTGAGTACATATACAGTAAATTAACATACTTTCCAGAAGGCCAACAATTCACTAAAAATGTTTTTTTTATTGGTCTTATGATGTATTCTAATTTTTTGAGATAGTGAATTGGTGGGTTTTTGTTAAATGTGAGCCAAAATCATCACAATTAAAAGAACCAAAGACTTAAACTACTTCAGTCTGTGTGCCATTGAATTTATTTAATACACGAGTTTCACAATTTGAGTTGAACTACTGAAATAAATGAACTTTTCCACGACATTCTAATTTATTGAGATGCACCTGTATATATATATATATATATATACATATATATATATATATATATACATATATATATATATATATATACATACATACATACATACATACATACATACATACATACATACATACACACACACACACACACACACACACACACACACACACACACACACACACACACACACACACACACACACACACACACACTGCATTCAGAAGGGCGGCACGGTGGCTCAGTGGTTAGCACTGTCGCCTCACAGCAAGAAGGTCCCGGCTCAGCTGGGCTTTTCTGTATGCGTGGGTTTCCTTTGGGTGCTCCGGTTTCCCCCACAAGTCCAAAAACATGCAGGTTAAATGAATTGGAGACTCTAAATTGCCCCGTAGGTGTGAGTGAGAGTCCTCCATCTACTGGGGGTTGCGTCAGGAAGGGCATCCTGTGTAAAACCTGTGCCAAGTCAAATATGCGGATCACAGATGGTCCGCTGTGGCATCCCCTACCAGAAGCAGCCGAAAGAAGATTCTGAAAATATTCAGATCCCTTCATTTTCTCAGATTTTGTTATGTTGCAGCCTTATGCTAAAATGCTTTAAAATCACATCAATCTACACTCCATACCCCATAATGACAAAGCAAAAACCAGATTTTTGATAACTCTGCAAATGTATTAAAAAGAAAAAACTGAAATATCACATTGACATAAGTATTCAGACCCTTAACTCAGTACTTAGTTGAAGCACCTATGGCAGCGATTACAGCCTCAAGTCTTTTTGGGTATGACGCGACAAGCTTTGGACACCTGGATTTGGGTATTTTCTGCCATTCTTCTCTGCAGATCCTCTCAAGCTCTGTCAGGTTGAATGGGGACCATCAGTGGACAACCATTTTCAAGTCTCTCCAGAGATGTTCAATTGGGTTCAAGTCTGGGCTCTGGCTGGGCCACTCAAGGACATTCACAGAGTTGTCCCTAAGCCACTCTTTCATTATCTTGGCTGTGTGCTAAGGGTCATTGTCCTGTTGGAAGGTGAACCTTCAGCCCAGTCTGAGGTCCTGAGTGCTCTGGACCAGGTTTTCATTAAGGATATCTCTGTATTTTGCTGCATTCAGCTTTCCTTCAACCCTGACCAGTCCCCCAGTCCCTGCTGCTGAAAAACACCCCCATAGCATGATGCTACCACCACCATGCTTCACTGTTGGGATGGTGTTGCACAGGTGATGAGCAGTGCCTGGTTTCCTTCATACATGATGCTTGGAATTGAGGCCAACCAGTTCAATCTTTGTTTCATCAGACCAGAGAATCTCACAGTCTGAGAGTCCTTTAGATATTTTTCATGTGTCTTGCACTGAGGAGAGGCTTCCATCTGGCCACTCTGCCAGGAAGAAACTTGCAGAAGGACACCCATCACTGCAGGTTGTCCTTCTGCAAGTTTCTCCCATCTCCACACATGATCTCTGGAGCTCAACCAGAGTGACCATTGGGTTCTTGGTCACCTCTCTTAACAAGGCCCTTCTCCCCCGATTGCTCAGTTTGCCTTGGCAGCCAGCTCTAGGCAGAGACCTGGTTGTTCCAAACTTCTTCCATTTAAGAATTGTGGAGACCACTTTGCTCTTGGGAACCTTCAATGCAGCCAAACAATTTTTTTGTAGCTTTCCCCAGATCTGTGCCTTGACACAATCCTGTCTCTGAGCTCTGCAGGCAGTTCCTTTGACCTCATGGCTTTGTTTTTGCTCTGATATGCATTTTCAGCTGTGAGACCTTATAAAGACAGGTGTGTGCCTTTACAAATCATGTCCAATCAATTGAATTTGCCACAGGTTGAATCCAATCAAAGCGTAGAAACATCTCAAAGATGATTCAGAGAAATGGGATGCACCTGAGCTAAATTTCAAATGTCATAACAAAGGCTCTGAATACTTTCTGAATACCATTGCAATGAAGGGGTGTTCCTGGTCTGCAACGGTGTTTAGGCAGGTGGCAGGTGGCAAATTTACATCCACATGAATGGCCAGACACAGGGTTTCCCAGCAGAACATTGCCCAGGGCATCACACTCCCTCTACCGGCTTGTCGTCTTCCCACTGCGCATCTTGGTGCCATTACTTCCCCAGATAAACGGCACAAACGTACACGGCCATCCACTTGATGTAAAAGAAAACGGGACTCATCAGACCAAAGGACCTTCTTATACTGCTCCAAGGTCCAGTTCCAACGCTCGTGTGCCCATTGTTGGCGCTTTCAATGGTGGACAGAGGTCATTATGGGCACTCTTGACCGGTCTGCAGCTACGCAGCCCCATACTCAGTGCGATGCACTGTGTTGTGACACATTCCTCTTGTAAACATCATTAAAATTTTCTGTGACTCGTGCCACATTAGACCTTCTGTCGCTTCATGCATCGATGAGCCTTGGGCACCCAACACTGTCGCCGGTTTGTGGTTTGTCCCTCCTCGGACCACTGTTGGTAGGTACTCACCAATGCTGACTGGGATCATCCCACAAGCCTCGCCATTACAGATATGCTCTGACCCAGTCATCTGGCCATAACAATTTGGCCCTTGTCAAAGTTGCTCTGGTCTTTACTCCTGCCCATTTCTCCTGCATTCAACATGTTGACAACAAGAACTGATTGCCCACTTACCATCTAATCTACCCAGACCTTGACATGTGGCCTTGTTAGGAGATGACCAACTTTATTCGCTTCACCTGTGAGTGGTCAATGTTTTGGCTCATCGGTGAATACCTTTGCTAATGATCTGTTAAGCATTATATAAAGCCTAATGCTTGCTAATGACCTGCTAATGAAAGTGATAATAAAGAGTTATAAAACAGTTTCTTTGTTATTCACTATGGTAATGTAGTCAGTACAGTAGACTATCACACACATTCTGAATCACATGGAATCTGCCAATTTCCGATGTTCATTAAGCTGGCATCACCTATGACACATAACATGATTGAAGAATTACAGCGTTTACCTCAGATTCTCAGTCAGCGACAGGTACCAGACTACCATTAGAACCACTAAGATAGCCAACTATTTCTCACAGTTTACAAATCTTTTCATCCGGGGTCAGAGAATTGACCCCCTTCAGCATCTCAAAGCTGGTTTAAAAAACACCATGAAATTGCCCCGGTGTAGAGGTGTCGTTTTCTTTCCAGTGTTGACATATTTCCTATCACATCTAAAAGTTTGGGTGGGGTATTCTCAAAGGGCTTGTCCTTTTTCTTTTAAATAGTCAATAACTTTAGTTTATGTCACAGCCATGAACCATAATTTGCTACTTGTGAGTCAGCTGCAGGTGGTGTTAGCATTTCAGTGGATGAAAATCTGTGTAGTGCAAGATGAGTCACCAATATTTTTGGTTAGTTTCCCATAAGAGAAAGAATACACTTTACAGGTATGCAAACTCATGAGTGGTGAAAAACGTGAAAAAGTTATAGCAGGTGTTCCAGATGTTTAATTTCTGTCGATTTGTTTGGTGTATTTAAAGCTTTTTGTTGTATTTAAAGCTTTTTTTTTTTTAAGTGTTTAAGCTTAAAGTAACCCTTTCAAGTGATTTTCAAGAAAAATGTACTGAAGAATTTGGGTAAATTAGCTTCAGAAAAGGAGACTTTAGCTGAAAGGCAAGTAGTTTGCATTCCTGATTTTAACTGTATATCTACTCAAAGTATTTTGTCAACTTTTAGGTGTACACTAGCATATAGAGGGCTTTAAAGCTAACAGATATGGATTAAAAACCACAAAATTCCAATTTTGTTTCATGGGGTCTTTGAGAACACAGCCTTTAGCAAAACCATATTTACTGTGTCGGAAAGAGTTGCAGGTTCCATAAGCCAGAAGACCAACTGCGACCAAACCTCTCATTCAGTAGAGGAGAACCTTTTTACTTTTTAACCTTTTTTATACTTCAGCAGCTCTCTTCTACCTGAGCTAGCCTGAGTTGACAGTGCTGCTTGGTCAGTGTTATCTGGCAGAAAGGTTCTCAGCTGATTTAGGTGGTAATTACAGAGTTAAAGGTTGACAGTTTTGGAATGCCCTGATGGACAGACAGGTTGAGGGAGATTTTCACTGCTCACTAAACATGGCAGTCTGAGTCATCAGACACTGAATCAGCGAGAAAACAACAGAGGAGAGTGGGAACACCGGGCCTCATTAATGCAATTATCGTCAGCGTCGCTGGGATATTTGTGTGCAAATCATTATTGTCGAAGGTCTGAGTGCATATGTTTGATTATCGTTGAAGGGCTGGGTGCGAGTTTCTGCTGAAGAGTTGTTTAGGTTGAGCACAGGCTGGTGTGTAGGACCGAGAGGTAATTAGGTAACCATGGTAACAGGGGCGTGTGGGGTTAGACTGTGTATGCTACGCTATGTGGACATTTTTAGGGCAGGCGGTAAGTTTGCGGTGGTGTGCGAGTCTGTGGTAGTGCATTTTGGCTCGCAAGAAGCGTGTTATTGGTTAACTACAAGTGTGTGTAGTGAAAGTAGCTTCTCGTTTCCGCTGATGCACGGTGGAAAACCAAGAGCTCCAACGGAAACAGCTTATCTGTCAAAACAGCTGGAGCACTCTACACCTCCCACCAAGATGACACACAAGCACTTATATGGGTGTGTCTCATACCTGAAGTAGACACTTCCAGACAGAAAGAATGAGAAAAAACAAACTGAACTCTCATGCATGTAAACACACACACACCCCTTTTTGTCACCTGCTTAAGGGACAACAATCCACACAAATGTGCTCTGTGTCCATACACTGTCCTACTCTGCCACACCTAGTCTCACACTCAAAGCACTGGAACTTTATACTGTGTGTATGGGATAACATGATTTTAAAGCTCTGTACTGGTAGCACCATATTATTAAAAATGTGACTGAATGATATATCAATATTTGGCCTTTATGAGTTTATCGACATCGGCCGATAACTGTGCCCAACTGGCTGATTAACAGAAATATTACATACACCCTGTAACCACACATTGATTGATTCCAATAGGGTCATAACTAATTAAACAACAAATTAGTCAAGACAATCATTAACATCACATGGCTTAATTACATCTGTTAATATTAACATTTATGCACACATGCAATTATGTATGTATGTTTGTTTAATAATGTGCAGTGGATGTGCCAATGTTGCCTTTGGCTTACTCACTGTTTATTTTTTTTATTGTATTTTTATTTTATTTTTTGTTTTACAGTTTTTCTGTTTAGTAATTTATTTACTTATTTACTTTTTTTTTTTTTTTATTTAATTTTTTTTATTCATTTATTTATATTTTCTGTGAAGATGCTTTGGAACAATATGTATTGAAAAAAGAGCTAAACAGGTAAACTGAATTGAACTGAATTGAGCAACAAATATTGTGCAAAATAAGTGTTAATTTCAGTGTTAATGTTTTGTTTGCAATCTTATGTATATCTCATTTAGCTATCATTAGCTAAATTTTGCTATATTCCATCAAGTATCAAGTATTCCTGAGAGTCAGTTAATACATATAAATGTATATCAGCATTACATTGACCATTGGTTGCTCTCCTCTCCAATTATCAGCAACGGCCATTGAAATACCCATTTCAGTTAACCACAAAATAAATAAGCCAGAAAGGTAACAGACGGATGGATGGACAAACAGACAGACAGACAGACAGATAGGAACATTCCAATGGAAATGTTTGGGATTTTTTCCCATTTTTATTTTTTTTAGAATATTCACTACAAGAAAACCGCAAGTCCGATCAGTAATAAAAGACTTGGAACACTACGTCACAACAGTCTGAGGGTCTGTGCCGAGTACCAAATACCAAATAAGAATACCAAATAAGCAGCCAAAGTCTTTCTAGTAAGTCAGTCCACCGGCAGTTATCTTTGGAATGCTCTCATGCAGCACACAAAAGCAGCTCCCATATACTTGAATGGGGAAAGACCAAAATCTCCAAAACGGTTGGTCAAGATTACAATCAAAGAACATATTTCAAATAAGCAGTAAAATCTGACAACATTGGAATCATAAAATGTGCTTCTTTACCTCAGATTATGCTAAAAAAAAATAAAAAAATAGAAAATGGCTTGTATAGCTATTAATGCACATGCGTATTCTCGAGTTGATTGACAGGCGATGTCTGTATCTAAAAGGTGGGTAATGCTGGACTTCTTTTCTATATCCGTTGAACGTTGGCCTTTCCAATTACTCCCATTCATTTTATCAGAAGTGGCCCATCTCTGGTATATAGTCTCTGATGTAGCTTGAAATTTCTAAGAGAACTTAAGAAATAAAGAGAAATGTTGGTCTCGGTTTATGGATTTTAGAAAAACCCTAACCCAAGTCTGAAAAAGCTGGCTTTGTCAAGCCAAAATAATTATTGAATTGAAGACTTAAGAACATTTAAAGACTCATTCTAGAGAGCATTTTATTAGACAAAAATTTGGAAATGCCATAAGTGCAGGATGAGCCATCAGTTTTTTCAGTCTGTTTTCTCGGAAGAGAAATACTATAAGCTTACATCTGCTAAAACTTACTTTTGTCAACTTTTAGGAGTACACTAGCAGAAATGATATAAAAAAAATAACAGACATGGACTAAAAGTCATAAAACTTCAATTTCATGATCTTCAAAATCCAACTGCAAAAAAGCTTGACTATTTCTGAGACCTCACACACCAAACTACACTTGAAAGTGAAAGAGAGATGTGACATACATTACTGGTCAAAAGTTTTGAAACACTTACTCATTCATTATAATTGTTTTTTCACATTTTAGAACAATAGTAAAGTCATTAAACTATGGAATAACATAAATGAAACTAAGGGAATTATATTGTGACTAAACAAAATCCAAATAAATCAAAACTGTGTTATATTTTAGCATCTTCAAAATAGTCACCCTTTGCCTAGAATTTGCAGACATGTACTCTTGACATTTTCTCAACCAACTTTTTGAGGTATCACCCTGGGATGCTTTTTAAACAGTATTGAAGGAGTTCCCTTCTATGTTGGGCACTTATTGGCTGCTTTTCTTTATTATTTGGTCCAAGTCATCAATTTTAGTTTTATAATGAAATAAATTAATATGGTGGCACAATTATATTTTTGTCTACAAAATTAATTTCAAACATTTAAGCATACGCCTTCAGATCAAAAGATTTTTAAGATCATGAGAAACATTTCAGTCAAGTAATTCAAAACTTTTGACTGGTAGTGTATAAAGCAATACTGTTATAAAGGAATATGATAGAGATAAATAAATCCATCATGAGAATTTTACTGAACCCCCCTGTGGCCAAAACACAGACCCCCAGACAGGTTAACCCACATTTTGAAAGACTACGTGCCTGAGTGTGAGAGAATGTCTGTATAAAAGCAGGTTCTATGCCTGCCATTGTAATGAAATCAGAGAGAGCAGTCCATGTCTGATTTATGGCTATGTCAGGTTTGAAAGAACCTCTTTTGCATAAAGGATAGGCACTTCCAAAGCACATGATTTATCATTCCCATGTCTCATCTCTGCATCCATCCTTATTCACGCCAAGGCTCATCTCCAGCCTTCCTCGGAACCCTCTCTCTCTCTCTCTCTCTCTCTCTTTTTTTTTTCAAATGGTGTTTAACCTTGCTTCTATTTACTGGCCTGCATAGACCTGTTTGGAGGGGAGGGGTAGATTATATCCAGAGCACAGAGAGGTTTAACTGTGGATGCTCCTCACACTAATGTACATTAATTTTATTATGCAGGTGCAAACACAGAGGATTATGGGATGCTTATAAGGTTGTGAATGAGCAGGTCCTGCCCTGGGCATGTGTGCTTTTGTCATGTGGATGGAGGGGTGTGTTTGTGTGTGTGTGTGTGTGTGTGTGTGTGCGTCAGACAGACAGAAGTTGCATAAAGGTGTGTGAAGACTCTAGCTGTGACATTGTATTCAGTTTTGTTATGTTGCTGAGGACCTGTGTGGACACCAGACAGAGACAGGCTAAACAGGTCATAAGACACTTTTAAGCCTAATTTATACAATGTAAGGAGCTGCAATTTGTTCTCCTAAACAAACTAAAGCACCTTAGGCCTAAGTTTATTCTATGCACAGCAATCCACATTAATTCATGTTTGCTTGAAAACTCAGTTTTCAGTTTTCTAGCGAGGCTTCCTAAGCAACCAATTGGCCCGGTTGCTAGGGAGGGTAGAGTCACATAGGTTACCTTCCTCGTTGTCAATGTGTTAGTTCTCACTCTCGGTGGGGGATGTGGTGAGTTGTGCTTGCATGCCGTGGTGAACAGTGTGAGCCTCCACACGCCCTACAGTCTCCTCTGTAACACGCTCCGCAAGCCACGTGAAAAGATGCGCAGGCTGATGGTCTCGGAAGTGTACGCAACTGAAATTCGTCCTCCACCACCCAGATTGAGGTGAGTTACTGTGACACCACGAGGAACTAGAGGGCATTAGGAACTGGGCATGCCAAATTGGGGAGAAAAAGAGAGTAGAATTTAAAAAAGAAAAAAAGGAATGTAATATCCAAAACCACTCCCATGATTCATCAAACTCTTCAACTTGGCAAGTTCTCCTAGGTCAAGAATTTCAGGGATGTGCGTGAAATGGAGAATTATCACCAAACACATTTTTACGTAATTGTAGGTGAATTAAACAAAGCCTGTAAGTATACACCAATCAGCCACAACATTAAAACCACCTGCCTAATATTGTGCATGTCCCCCTCGTGCTGCCAAAACAACCACAGGGTTCGTACAGATGCTTCAAAGTTAAATTCAAGGACTTTCAAGTACTTTTCAAGCAAATTTTTATTTGTTTTCAAGGACTATGCTCGAGATGTCATTAAATCTAATTCTTTATTTGTTAATTTTAAATAAAAATATTTTATTCATTCAGTTAATTTAGTTTTATGAAACACTACTTATTACAAGAACAACACATCTCAATGAGCATCTTTAACTACATATTCTCAGTAACAATTCTTGGTTCATTCATGATGAAATTGATGTGCAATTGTAGTGTGCTCCCTTAAAATGCACTTCATTTTCCAACAAAAGTGAATAACTGGGTCCATAAACAGTAGTTCATATGATTCATGTTTTGAAAAGTCACACAAGAGATTTATGCGAGGAACTGACCAAAAATGTAAATGGATCATTCTCAAAAAATTTTGACTTTCCAACGTACAAAATATTGAAATTTTCCGTTCAGTTCAGTTTTTGCCAATAAACGCTGAGGGTAAATATTCTGTAACATGCTGACATTAATTTTTATTCATAAAGGACAACTTGGCTGCTGTTCTTTCTTTTATTATTTAATTTTGTTTCACGAATGAATCACATTAACACTAATGAGGGTTCAATGAGTTACAACACCAAATATTTGTGTGTGAAAATATTAGTTAAAATCTGAATTAATAACTTTTTAACATGCAGGGAAAAATCACAACATGCATATTTAAGCAGCCTCTGAACTTTGACCTTAAAATTATTTTCCACAACTTTTTGTATTTAAAAAAATGTTAAAACATCAAAAAAGGTTTTAATATTGATAACACCAATGCCATGAAATCAAGGGACAAACATTATTTTTTAATTATTAATAAATATTATTTTTTTGTACATTTGTTTGGCCTTGCACTAATGCTTGTATTAAAAATAAGTACAAAATAAATACATAAATAACTTTACATGTCATAGAAGTTGTGTACCAGATGAAGGAGACAAAGATTTTTTTCAGGTAACTAACAATTTCTAAACAATTGGTAAAACAGAGTCAAGCCATTTCATATCATTAAAGGTTATGTTATAGAATGATACCATTTATTTATTTATTTTTCGCTATTTGAAAGCTTTTTCATCACTGAAAAAAGTAAAGGGACATGTTTGTCAACATATTTGATATTGACACAAATGCTGTCAGAAATAAACTATTTTGTGAGACACAAAGCTTTCTTTGCACAATGGGGCACTAGACGGCTCATAAAACTCAATCCTCCATAGATCTGCATTCAAATCTCAGAACATTTTACATCTCATCTAATTTTTTCACTCTGGAGAGTAATTTTTAATTAAAACTGATAGTTACAAGGATTCATATTTGTTAAATCTGCCACAACAGTATCTATAAAATATTTTTTTAAATCCTCCAGTAACAATTGATTGTGATTGGCCCATTCTGAATAGCGCTGCCAAAAGTAGCAGGTACCACATGACAGCGCCGTCTATGTGCTGCCTGCTTCAGCAGTGGTCTAGTGGTCTGTCATTGTGTTTTTATGAAAATAAATAAATACATTACATTTATTAAATGATTTAAGCAACATATTTTTAGATTTTCTATAATTCAAGAACTTTTTAAGCACCTCTTGGTAAAAATTGCTATTTTCAAGAGTTTTCCAGGACTTCAATTTGAAAAAGTCAGATTCAAGTACTTCAAGCATTTCAAGCACCTTGTACGCATCTCAAGGTGCATTCTGAGATGCTATTCTTCGCACCACAATTGTACAGAGCAGTTATATGAGTTACTGTAGACTTTGTCAGTTTGAACCAGTCTGGCCATTCTCTGTTGACCTCTCTCATCAACAAGGCATTTCCATCCACAGAGCTGCCACTCACTGGATGTTTTTTGGTTTTGGCACCATTCAGAGTAAATTCTAGAGACTGTTGTGCATGAAAATCCCAGGAGATCAGCAGTTACAGAAACACTCAAACCAGCCCGTTTGGCACCGACAATCATCCATGCGATTATCTAATCAGCCAATTGTGTGGCAGCAGTGCAGTGCATAAAATCATGCAGATACAGGTCAGGAGCTTCAGTTAATGTTCGTATCAACCATCAGAATGGGGAAAAAATTTGATCTCAGTGATTTGGACCGTGGCATGATTGTTGGTGCCAGACAGGCTGGTTTGAGTATTTCTATAACTGCTGACCTGGGATTTTCACACACAACAGTCTATAGAATTTACTCCGAATGGTGCCAAAAACAAAAAACATCCAGCGAGTGTCAGTTCTGTGGACAGAAATGCCTTGTTGATGAGAGAGGTCAACAGAGAATGGCCAGACTGTTTCAAACTGATAAAGTCTACAGTAACTCAGATAACCGCTCTGTACAACTGTGGTGAGAAAATAGCATTCTGAGATGCAGGCTGGTGCTGTTTTGGCTGCACGAGGGGGACCTACACAATATTAGGCAGGTGGTTTTAATGTTCTGGCTGATCGGTGTAAATTAGCCTTAAAGCTGAAGTGTGTTTCAGCGCCACTAGCATCACCAAACAAAATAGAAAAATAATGACGGTTTCCAAACAGCTTTCCTGAACACTCCCCTTATTGTCCATAGGTCAGACAAACAGGTAGTCCCGCCCAAAACTACTACCATTGGTTGAGCCTGTTATTATCTTGGGCTAAAAATTTGATAACACCACAGAGCCACAAAGTTTACAAACTTCAGAGAAATCAATCTACAAATACCTAGTCTAATAGTTGACTCTGCACAATAAACTGGGATAGGAGAAAGTATTTACACAATTAAAAAATATTTTGTGAAATCTTTAACAAACACAGGCCTCACATAACCACATTCTAAAACAGCCTCAACAACAGACACAGAAAATCAACGCACTCTCTCAACTGTATGTAAACACATTTTATGGTGACCTCTGACACTGACCTTGATGAGTGACTGAATATGCGTCACAGAAGTTAAGGTAACATGAGCTCGACAGATGGCAAAATTTACAATTACAAGCTCATCAGTACAGACAGGCACATTCCTGAAAACAAGCACACACACAAACTAGCTCCACAGCTTTAGCATGTGTTTTCACTGTTTTCTAAAGAAAACATCAAGCTAACGCAACATGTCAAAGCGTGTTTCTATGGCAGCTTGGAGAATGTCTTGCAGGGTTCTCAGACCAAACAGCACACAGAGAGCCAGTTTCACCAGTTATCTTTATTTAAGGAGGCTTTCACACTGGGCACGTTTAATGCGGTCCGATTCTGAGTGCGATTGTTCCCGGTGCCCCCCGCAGCGTTGGTCTGGTTTCACACTCAATTGATTCTATCAAACCCCGGTCCATTTGCGTTCATCTTACGTCATCATACTTTTTGTTTTTTTGTTAATTTGGTGCCATTATGCACAGCAGAGTGAATGACAACTGCGTATATGTGCGCTTCATGGCTCATCAGATGTCCAGGGGAAGGCGGCTTGCTGCTGCTCGCAAACAGCGTTTTTTGAGGAGACAGCTGATTGCAAGGAATTCATTTGCATCTTTGTTTACACTGCATGCTTACGCTCGTGTCCAAGGTGAAGTTATCGCCACTGTCATCTCCTATATACCCTGTATTTATAACCTATAATAGTATTTATATATATATAGTATTTATAATGTGTATAGATAGACAGACAGACAGACTGTATTTATAGTGTTGATTGTACTTGTATGTCATTGTGGTGTCATTACTTTTTTGGGACTTTCAGGAATGTGTGGATCCTCTTGTGTTGTCGAAAGTAATGATGTCATCATCGGCTAAAACGCACGCGCAGGTTACTTTACTTCCTGAACGAGTGCGCACCCGAGTCCGAGTTGCTTTCACATTCATGCGAATCGCGCTGTAGTTCCATTGCAACTGAACTCAGACCACCTTCTACAGGTAGTCTCGGGTTTGGTACTGCGGTGCGCTCCCCGGTCCGCATGACAGCTTAAACCGTGCTCTGTTTCGAACTAAACTGCCAGTGTGAAAGCACTATAAATCACAGTAAAACAAATAGCTGCACATGGTCAGTCATGTTAATGGGTCAACGCTTGACTAAATTGCAGATACAACTTGGTAATCATCCCAAAAGAAGCTCTGACTTGGATCGTGTCAACCTTATTCAGGGTCTTTATAGAAGCGGTTCTCAACTGGTTTTGCTTCAAGACCTAGATTTTACATCGGACATCAAGTCGTGACCTGACACAGCACCAAAATGATTTATTATACACAATGTAAACAAAAAAAATGCATAAACACTGACATAAGTTACATAGACTGACTAGGGAAACTGACATCTTTTAAACAGCAAAAGTGTAATTTACCAGCCAAGCACATGGACAAACAATTGACTTAATACTGTAGACCTATTAGCCATGTTACCAATTTGCATCAAAATAATCTAAAGCTCAACGCACAACTTTTAACATTAACAACAAAAAGTATGGGAAGCATCTTCTTCCTTTTTAATGTTGGCAGTTTATTTATATTTATTTTGCTGCGCTAACTATTCACAATTATATCATTAGTTGCATTTTATCATTTGCATTTAGCAGTGGTTTTTTTTTTTTTCATTTCTGACCGCAACCCTATAGAACAGACATGCATCCCCTTTTAGGGCTTGAGGACCACCGCTTTACAGAGCCAAGTGGTTTGGTTTGAAGAATAATAAATCAGGGATTATCGAAAAATTATTCTCCCACACCCTCCATTCATCAAGCTGACAACCTAAAGTTCAAGGCTAAACTACACAGTTAATGGTTGTTCACCATTTAAAGCAATTAGAACGAATTTGGGTCTGGGAAACTGGCCCATACAGCAGGTTTAAAGAGTATCAGAGAGGTGAAGGAGTTTAGAGGAGGAGAGAGAAAAGGAGGGAAGCAGAAAACGAGGGCAAATGGTGGAGGCGTCTTTCTAATCGAATGTGCTAATTAACCTTAGCACTTTCCAGGGAGAACAGGTGGAGGAAGAGAGGAATGGATGCATGGATGCATCTAATGAATACTTCTACCGCTTGGGTAATACTTCCTGTTAGTGGCCCCCCAAGGAAGTAGCGACTGGGCTGATGAGGACAATTGGCGGGAACGCGTCCATGGAGATGCCGACAGAAGTATGCATTTAGAGAGACGGACCCAGAACCAGGACAATCAATGGCTGTGTCTCGTTTGGAAGGCTGCGTCCTCCGGAGGTCGCATTTGTCGGCCGCATACGTCATCGAGGCTGTCTTGTTTCAGAAAAGCCAGTAGGACACTTCGAATGCGACCTTCTTTCACGGAAATTCAGAGGATGCATGGGGTGTATCCTTCGTGGGCACTCACAACCCACAATTCTTTGCTTCAACGGAAATGCCAATTTGCCCGTAAATATGATGTTCAAACACAAGGAATGTTAATTCCCAAGATGAAGTACCTCAGTAGATGAGTGCAGAGTATATAATATGTATAATTATATTAATATATAATTAAAATAAAGTATTAGACTAAATGTACACCTGAAAAATCTATTTTCTTTTCTCTTTACATCATTATAACTCTCCTAAATTTTACCTCATATATTCCCTTCCAAAGGGACTTTGTTCCTTCTCACTCAAAGCGCTCGCGCTTGTTAAAGAGTGGCGTGCTGTCATAGCAACCATGTTACGTTTCGTTTCCATTTGTCCTACGAAGGCCGTCTTGATAAAACGAGACTTGTTTAAATGAGGACACTCGGTATACTGCAGCCTTCAAAGGACGCGTCCTACCTAGCACACAGCCTACGAAATGAGACACAGCCAATGAGTCTGGTTTGAAAGCAGTCGTTAAGAAAAGCAACTGGTGAAAATGTGCTTGTTTGATAAGAACGAATTGTAGTGAGACTGAAATAGGAGAACATCGAGTGCGTTGACATGCACAACAATGCGCAGATAACTATCAGAAATCATCTCATTATAAAAACCTGAAAATGCAAGAAAACTACATAAGACAACATTTAACTACATTTAAACAGACAATTTTGCTAGGTTTTTTTTTTCTCTGTTTTTGATATCAAAACATAAACAGACATGTGCACAAGACATTAAGTAAGCTGCCAGAACAGAGGTAAAGATGTTTTCATGTGGAGCAAAATTGTGTGGCAAATAGTTTATGCTTAAACAGTTTATGACCTTTCCCCAATAAAAGCCGCTTATATGACCTTACAGTACACATTGTCGGTTTATTAAGCAAAATCAATGTACGAATTTCCGTGTAAAAGCACTAAGTGATTAAGAAATTAATGTCTTTCATCTTTTAAACACTGAATAAAAAACAGAGAAAAAAGGAAAGAGTCTTTGTTGCCTCGACAAACAGGTGACCTCGTAATGCCACCTGCATCTAGCGAAGGACACTTCAAGGAACTGAGCTCTATCAGTGTGTGTGGGACTTAAATCAGAATCTTATGTGAGGGGTCCTCATCATGAGTCCCTATCCCCGCTGTCATGTGCCCCACTGTCCCTTTGAGAACTGTCCTAGTTTTTGATAGTTATCTGTCAGTGTCAAAGCTCCACTCTCTCTGGCCTCCAAATTTTCCTCAGCTATTGTTCAACAAAAAAAAAAAAAAAAAAAAATAAAAGAACAAAACATTATGTTTATGGAGTCTAAAACTTTAAATATCACAACCCCCAGTAGATCTACTGATTAGTTTTAGGACTAGTATAAGTTCATCTTTCTGAAGTTTGTCTGGGTTACACCAGCATCCATTAACCCTGGGCCTCTCACACATAGCTCAGAATGGACATCTGCAGATGTACAGAATAAACAATTTGATGACGGGCCACAACACAGCTATCCTGACAAAATGAGTTTTTGGTTACAGGACAGGATTGAGAAACAGTCTATAGAAATACTGCATGCATACCAAACCAATGTAGAGGGTCTATTCTTTTAAATGCCTCAACACTGCATTTGTATTTTAATGTGCAATGATATTCTTCCATTTTTCCATGCCTAAGTTAGCCTGGACTAAGCAAAGCTGTTGGTTACGAGTATAAAGCACAATTAATAATGCTTTACAGATCTGACTAAGTGTGTCTAGAATACCTTAGCATGTTTTATCAAAGATAGTGGTTCTTTGAAAAGTTTTCTTGAGGTAAAAGCAGTTACTGTCAAATTGAAAATACAGATATTTAACCAGCTACAAACTAGGACAACACTCGATGATCAATTTTCTTGATAAAATCCATATATTATATTATTTACAACAGTTAGTTCCGGTCCTCGAATCTGATTGGACGAGAGACATTCCATGAGCACTGATGGTCAGACACAATCAGCACTCGGACGCTTCACAGTGTGTGTATCACTCCGCTTGTGTTCGTGCCATTCTAAACTAAAGTGTAAGAGCAGTGCATATGTGTTAAGAGCTACTGTTTGTAATTTTTTTTGACATTACATATGTTAGCCAGCAGGTGGTGGCAAAAGATCATTTTTGTGTGTATTATGAGCCAGCTGGTGACGTGAAGTGAATCCGCATCAGCCACTGTTTACATACAACAGCGCTCGTGATCGCTACTACACTACTAAATCTAGGAAATAGCTTTAAATGGCTTTAAACAAACAACTTCAGCATTACGGCTCATCACAGCTGAGAGACACAACAGACTGTTTGATTACAGAACTCAAGGCGCTTACCTCTTACCGGAGTTTCCACATTGGATACATACTGTTTAAAATGGTGGAGGACATTACGGTTTCTATAGTGAATGACTCTAGCGCACCGGCTACCACAAAATAGGGAGAAATACTCCCGCTTGGACGGCTATTTTACCACTGAGAAAGCTGATCTTCAGAAAGCTGACGGCATCTCTGCTTGGGATTGGCAACAGGTGATCGCACATGCTCCGTCTCTCTCTCTCTCTCTCTCTCTCTCTCTCTCTCTCTCTCTCTCTCTCACACACACACACACACACACATCCATCTTTGTTTATCCAATAACTTGTTAGAAACAGCACAAGCCATGATACTATTTCTGAAGTGACATTTTTGAATTACTTACGAAGGCTTGGACACATCATTTGGTTTGAACCAGCAACGGCAGATTCTCATCGGTCACGTAATAAAGTAGTTCCATGCACAAATGTGTTTTTATGACCGTACTCAGTTTTTTCAAATTTTTTTAAATAATTTGTTCATTGAACTGTTGTATATAAGCAATATCACACTTGTAATCGTGCTATATGGCCCTAAATCAGCACTGCTGTGATTACCTACGGCCGAATCACAGCAGTGCTGATGTAGGGCCATATCGCACTCTTGCTCGTGTGATATTGCTTAAATATATGATAGCATATATATATATAAGAAATTGGTACTTTTATTCACCAAAGTAAAGAAAACACAGACACTGGACAACAGATAATTGGAAAAGAGTGTTATGGTGAGTGTTAACCCCATTGAGCATTTGTGGGATCAGCTAGACTGTAAGGTACATGAGAAGTGCCCAACAAGACAGCCACATCTATGGCAAGTGCTACAGGAAGTGTGGGGTGAAATGTCACCTGAGTATCTGGACAAACTGACAGCTAGAATGCCAAGGATCTGCAAAGCTGTAATTGCTGCACATGGAGTATTTTTTGATGAGAACTCTTTGAAGAAGTTTAAGAATTCTGAACATATTTTTCAAATTTGTATAGTAATTTTTCACGTTATTATGTCCTGACTATACATTGTGATCAGTTGAATGCCACTTTGATGAATAAATGTACCAATTTCTTTCCATAAGAGCAAAATCTGTACATTATTCCAAACTTTTGGCCACCAGTGTATATAAAAGCCTTTATGACATAATCAAATTGTTTATAAAGACTGAAAGAAGCTGATAAGTTACATTCTTCTTTCATTTCAGCCTGGTTCTACTCGGAGTATATCATCCAGTACATCCAGTAAGACCCCCCTCATGCTTTCAAGTCTATCTCTCCTTCTGTTTCTCTCTCGGTTACCTGCAGCCTCTCTCCGGGTCCATCACCACTCTGTCTCCATGGCAACAGCTGTCAGGGCTGAACGGGCAGTTTTATGCGAGTCCAAACACAAGCGGGTACATGTGAGGGTATGGCCGGACACATGCAGAGCACAAAGACACTAAAGAGCTCTCAATAACAGAGATACCCCGTCTACTCTCTCTTTCTTTATCTATGTGCTTCCTCTGAACACTGCCAAAAGCACAGAGAAAGAGAGAAAGAGAGCAAAGACACAGAGCCATCTCTGTGAAACTGAATGGGTTTGTAGGAGAGACTTCATGCTGCATATACTGCATAATCAGAATGTTAATGTGGCCAGACAGTAGCTCTGTTCCAAAATCTAGAGGGCTGCCTTGCTGCATACAATAAGCAGTTGCCTCCTAAGACAGCATTCTAACATCATGAATGACTGATTTGGATCACTCCACATAGCCACACAAATAGTGCTCAGCACAGGAGACTCGACTTGCAATTGATTTCAAGAGACACCATAAGTCATGTTTCCATCCAAGTTATGAATGTAATTTATGAAAAAAATAAAATAAAATCAGAATATCACAAAAACAATTTAATAAACAAAGCAACGTTGTCTTGACGTGTTTTAAATAGAAATTAAAAAAAATGGAAGTTGAAACCACTATGGCTGTTTTATTAAATAATATAATTGCATTTTGGGGTGCACAGACAAAACGCTCTGATGAACTTCATGTTTGCTAGCATTCCACGGCAAATGCTTTATGTCTGAGAGCGAAAGCGTGTCAGACCACTCTGTAGCTAATAGTAGCATATAATTTTGATCAAAGGCTTTTGGATCCGGCTTGTTGAGACAATTTCACATGACTTTTTGATGTGCTTCTATATTCCTCTATAAATTCTATATGACTATATTCGATAAATGCGTTTCCCAAAAAAATTTATCCACCTCAGATGAGTGCATGTTAGTTTTTCATGCATATTTTGGAGATTTTTATTTATGCTGGATAGAGTGTTTCCATTCAGCAATTTTTAATAAGATATCCAAAAATTTGCATAAATATATGTGGTTGGAAAACCAGCTATAGAGACATAACACTCCAAAAAGATGTGAGGCTTTACAGAGCCGAAAATTTTATTTTTAATTACTAAACTATTTGATCTATTTGAACTGAATAACTCAATCTCAATGCATTATGTTCTCAATCACAATGCATTATGGGATTGCCATCTATGTAAAGGATCCATATTATGCAGTCTCAGAATTTGTCCAAATGAGGTATCTCAGGTATCAACATTTTGGAACACGCTTTGTGTCAGAAGCTCACCTATAATGCCTTAAAATGCTGCCTCTGTAAGCAGCTCACTAGGTTTTGCAGCAGAGCAAGTGAAGATTGAACATTCTCTCCATCTAAATGTCAATTCCTACAGCATTGTAACATGGCCAAGCAGTGTGGATTCGGCCAGGTGATGGATACAGGCTTTTTTATTTATTTCCACCGTCCCCCTGTTCACACTCATGCAATTATTCCTTCTTGCCCTCTTCAATCTATACATCCACATCTCCATCTCTGCCAGCTCCCTCCCTCTCTCTCGCTCTCACTGAATTCCCTTCCATGTGATCTATGGCTTCATTTCCAGCAGGTCTTTTTGCCAGAATAAGATTACAATCTGTGCAATTGAGCAAAAACTCGATGGATCTGGTCCAAAAAAAAAAAAAAAAAAAAAAGAGTAAGAAAGGAGCGGACAGGAAAATGTCCCTCTTTTCTCCCTGTATCTGACATGATAGATGGTTTAAAAAATACAAGAAATCTGAAATCAACAAGAACCAAAACAAAGGCAAAGGTTAAATACAGTTTTCACTGATCTTTTAACCCATCTACTGTCTTCGGTCATTTGTGACCGATTTGATTTCTACTTTTTTAATAAAAATGGTTTCCATCATTGGAGCGGTACAACACTTGGTTTCTTTTCCTACATTTGCCATCTGAACACACACAAAAAAATTCTGAATCGAGTCTGTGAATCTAGGTGGTTTTATTAAACAGTGTTACACCTTTTGCATTAACTAACAAATTTGACTGAGAATCAGTGATGGGCAGTAGCTTTGCTACAAATAGCAAAGCTATTAGCTTAACTACATTTCTGTGTAGCGAGGTGGTAGCTTTGCAAGTTTTTAAATCAAGTAAATTTTCAGTAGCGAAGCTTTGACAAAAGCTACACCGCTACATCATGCGTGCACCTGGTGTTTACTATCGGCAGTTTTGAATCAGAACTAAAGATGTAAGACTCAAATGAATCGATCATCTGTGTTGTTTCTTTACAGTGAATTGGTCAAACGTCATAGCAAAGCAGTCTGAATCGGTTCGCAATTCAATCTGAATGACTCAGAAAGCTCAAGCGCACGCTGCTGAATAATTTGGTGTGCGCTTTCACTTGGCAACACGCTCACAGAATATTTTAAAATATGGAAAATAAAGATAACACTGGTTGCAGTGCATCTACAGTACAAACAAAGGAAACCAAATCTGCAAATGCACCCTATCATTTGCCAGTGATGAAGAAGGTCTTTAAGTTCAACACGTGTGCAAGCTTGTGAGCGACTACTGCAGGTAAAGACATTTTACCACCAAAAGTGTATCAAAACATTCAGCAGCCTACATGAAAACACATCAAAAAAGTACCATGGCATTACCATGTTTTTTGGACATGTAGCATTACCTGGGGGCACCATGTTAAGGCAATGGTATATGAATAAGTTAATCATATAGTGCTGTACCATAGTAGTACCATGGTATTCTTTGAATAACCTTGAATCACCATGTAAATTCAACTGTATATGAATATGGTAATCATATATCAAATGACAATGGAAGTACCATGGTATTCTTTGAAGTCCTTTGAAGCACCATGCAAATACAGAATGGTACATAAATATGGTAATTTTCTCTCAATGTATCATGGTATTACCATCTGATACCATCAGATATCACATTGCCATTGCCCAGATGTGCTTACACACACAAGAAATATGGCCTCTGATCATAAGCTTCTAGTACAGAAATACAACAGCTAGACACAGAATTACAGGATAAGATGAATAGTTTGTGTACGAGTTTTATACAGGAAAAAGTTAAAATTAAAAACAGTTAAAAAAAAACAGAAAATTATTTCCTTCATCTACATTGTTCAAGGCTTGGTGACTTTTTCTACACTGGCCATCTCAACACAAAAAATATGCTAACTAGATTCTATGAATATGTGTGATTTTCATGACTTTATTATTTATTATTAGACTTCATTACAAACAAGACTTTCTTCTTCACTGTTTACTACTGTTTTTTATGAATAATTTGTTTATTGCTGTTCCTCATCTTGCTGTTCCTTTAATAACGTAATAACGTAATTAATATTGCATATTAGATGTGCCAGTTTTCTCCTTGTGCAAATCACAGAAATAGAGGTATGTATCTTGACATCACAGATGCTTCCACCATCCCAGTGGTTTTGGGGGCAATCCATACTTTCCGGTTCAGAAATAGTGTGCTGCTTAAAAGCAGTCACTTATCATGCATTACCAAAAAAACAGTGCCTCTGTCAACAACAGTAATTAAAATTGTTGGATGATAATATGTCTCCTGTTGCTAATATTACTTTAGTCAAAAACAGCAGATCAAACTGTTGACATGTTTCTTGTTCACAGCCACAAGATGTAAAAACATTGCAATGTAACATTATTGCATACACACACAGAGCGATAATTTAGGCCAAATCCACACCAATCTGTTTTCAGTATGAGGTAAATGGAAAATGTTTTAGAAATGCTTCATTTTCGATGGAGGAGAACAGCTTTATAGTGTTAATGAAAGGTGTAAACTTAATTAAACGTAAATAAATTATAAGTGTGGAGGTGGCCATAAGAAAATTCACTCCTGTATTTAAATTCTACTGTCACTCCTAAAAGTTTTCTATGTGTACATGGCCATACAGAGCTCAAACAGAAGAGATGAAAAGCAAAACAGACATATAGAAAAGTATTTAGACAAGATGGTTGATAAGACAACAGAGAAAATAACATACAGGTATGTACACGCAGAAATGATGTGTGGAGGTTAAAAAGTCGTCAGAGAGACAGATATGCAGACAGACAGGCAGAGATACAGAAAGAGGGAACATTGGTATACGAAGCAGGCATACAAGAAAGGGAGTGGGAGGCATACAAGCACTCTGGCCTTTCAAATGGCTCGTTATCGTTCTTTGCAAAAGGGCAGAGACACAGATAAATGCAATATCATTAACACAGAACGCACACAACACACACTACCTTTACTGGTTACCACGGATACAACTGTTCCGTCTGCATCTTGGCCCGATTACAAGCACAAATTCACACAAATTCACACAAATATTCTCTAATCATTCAAAAGCAGGCTCTACTTAAAAGGTTTAAAATTAAAAAGAGAACATGTCAATACATTGACCAAATGGCCTTTAAACTGCTTTAAGCCAACCAAAATTTGCAATCTGTCTTAAAGTCAGCCTTCTGTTTTTTTTTTTAGATGTTCTGTGTTACATCTGAAACCGCAGGGCCTTTTATGCAAGCGAACAGCTAGAGAATAGGTGAAAGTACAGAATGACTGCAGGCCTCTGCCACACCAATTACATTCAGGCAGAAATTTCTCACCTCCCTCAAGCAAAAGCCTGCAGCTGTGCACAACACAGCCCTGAGAAAAGACATTCACAGTCCACACAAAAAGCCATAGAGAAGTTCTGAAAAAGTTAAACTTTACTTGAGCGAGAGAGAGAGAGTGAGAGTGTGAGAGAGAGAGAGAGAGAGAGTGTGTGTGTGTGTCTGTGTGTGTGTGTGTGTGTGTGTATGCCAGAGTTAGGAAAACTACTTTGAAACTATAGATTGCCAAGCTACTCATAAAGTAGTTTAACAACAGTCCTTAAAGTAATCTAACTTTATAGTAGACAGCTACACTAAAAGTTATTAAGATAGATAAGCTAATTACATTAAAAGGGCAATATCTTTTGAATATCAGATTTTATAAATAAACAAATAACTTATGATTAGTATATATCTGACACAAAAACAATAAGGACTTTGACAGCACCAAACTTAATACATAAGTATGAACTAAATGCAATTAATAAAATAAAAAACACAATTTATAGAAATGAATTAAAAAGCAGTATTTCATTAGCCTATATTTGATATTTCTCATTTATTTAGATTAAGCTAAAGCTATTAAAGCTACTAAAGCTATTTTTTAAATCTGTTATTTATTAGCTAAAAAAAAAAGACATACAATTCTGTTACTGTCACACTACTGGAAAATTTTGTTAAAACAGTTAGCCACTGGTGTTTGTATGTGGTGGGAGTAAGAGAGAGATAGAAAGCTTCAAACTCAGTGGAAATTGATATTACAAGCTGACTGTCATCTGTAGTCATCTCTAGGGGTGCACCGCTCGATCGGCCACTGATAGAAATCGGCCGATATTCGTCTTAAATCCGTGATCGGCAATCGTGCCTAGAATTAGGGCCAATCTTTTTTGCAGCAAGCAGGGAATCACACATATGGCAATTTCCCACTGCACGTTATGGTTTGACTCGACTCGACTCTGCTCACTTTACTTTTCTGAGCTTGCTTTTCTACTGCGGTGTAGTGCCGCCTCAATGTGGGTGGGATTATAGGCTGATCGTCATTGTTGTGCCGCCTCTACTGCCATAACACCATCTTAAACGTGACACAAACATTACTGACCATAAACAATAATATGACCGCTCGCTGTTAGCTACTAGCTCATTGTGCTGTATAAAGCAGTTGTTGCATGGTGATTTTGCCTGGTTGTTTTAGAAGCAAGCTTTCCAGTAGCTGATCAACTAAATAAAGTGACGCTTTCAAGCAGAATATAGAGTTAACGTAACAAAACGTACCATCCTCCATCGTGGACTCCAACAACGCTGACACTCTCCCTCCCATTGCTCGCCGGTCTATTGCCATAGATAGCATCCATTTGGTCGAACCACTCCGGCTGTTGTGGTCCTTGATGGTTCTGTAGTCACTTTTAAATTTGTTTTTACTTTTATCTACACTGTTGGTAGGTCCAGTGGTAGCCGTGACACTTCCTGAAAGATTTTTTCGTTTTGCATCATTTTGTGTCTAACCAGAGGAACATCTGCATCTCGTTTATTGACCATGGCGTGGTTTTGTGCACAGCCATTTCTTTTTACAATTCGAAAGTCACGTGAACAAATGATCTTGCTGTCGCTGTTGCTAACTTTAAAACTAGTGGATTGATGTCCCGTGTCGCAAATCCAGTGATGCTGGTAGTGATGATTCTCTCTGACCAATCAGTGATCTGCAGGGTTTTGACGTCACATTTAGTATCGGCTCGGCTCGCCTGGAACCTCGACCGATGTGGTACTAAAAAAAAAGTACCAGGTACCAGGTCCTATCCACAGTGGAAAACCCCCAAAAGCGAGCAGAGTCGAGCCGAGTAGAGCTGTACCATGCAGTGGAAAAGCCCCAATACACTGCTACTCTAATGAATGAGTGCTTGCTCAGTACTTGATGCATGAAAGTGTGGCCAATGTAGGGTGAGTTGTTGGCAATTCTAAGCATCCACGAATTTAAACTTTCAGACATGATGTAATTCACATGAATATG
Source organism: Myxocyprinus asiaticus (assembly GCF_019703515.2). Taxonomy (NCBI): domain Eukaryota; kingdom Metazoa; phylum Chordata; class Actinopteri; order Cypriniformes; family Catostomidae; genus Myxocyprinus; species Myxocyprinus asiaticus. The sequence goes on from NC_059359.1 coordinate 20,266,686, forward strand.
CCGTTTATTTTTATTTTTTTAAATGTTTAAGAATTACACGTGTATGAATATTAAGTTGCCCATTTTCCAGGGTCAATACGGTAGTTATTCTGACTCGTTAAACAATGAGCAGGAAGAGGATAAAGAGGCTGCTAATGGGTTTAAAAACGTTGTTTTGAATTAAACAACAAATAAATATGCAAATACAAATCTGAGTACACGTGATGTAATGTGAGTCGTAACAATCAGACGTTGTGTTGAGCGATAGAGACTGTTTGAGCAATCATGAGCACTTTCAGCTTCATTCTCTTTAACATGAGCGCTCTCTGTGTCAATTAAACATGTTCGCTCTGCAGGTGCTCTCAATATCTCATCGGTCACTCTTTCTAGTGATATTCTGTGAGGATCTCAATTTAAATCAGATTAATGGTGGTCACAATACCACTCATAACCAATATAACTGTTTAACCTTCAATAACGGCACCACATATTCAAACATTTGCTTAATAATTTGTGATTTGTGTTACAACAAGACGCCAAAGACAGTAAACAAATCATAGATATGAATGAATTCTCACTTGAGCAGTTTTACAGCTTGGATACAGTAATTTATATATTTTTCTTATTTTTGAAAGTTACTCTGCTGTGTGAGATGCTCTCATGGTTTTTGTTTGCAGGTATGTCTTCTATAAAATATCACAATGACCTTTTGATATTGACAACAAAACTAATAATAACTGTTTTCAATACAAATAAATATTAGCAATTCACAATGAATGTAATTTTAATGTAATATTATTAACACTTAATAAAAAGGTTTCATTTCTTTAACATTAGTCAATGCATTAGGCATCATGACCAAACAATGAACAATATATTTTTTACAGCATATATTAATCATAATGTTAGTTAATAAAAATACAGCTGTTCATTGTTAGTTCATGTTAGTTCATAGTGCATTAATGTGCATTAACGAATACAACTTTTGATTTTAAAAATGTATTAGTATATGCTGTAACTAACATTAAGTTCAGTAGTTCATGTTAAATACAGTAATGTTGTTAAATAATGTTAACAAATGGAACCTTTTTGTAAAGTGTTACTGTAATTTTACTGTGCAGGGCATAAACATAACTGCAGCAGATAACTTGCAAAAGTGTGGCAAAGGGGACTTTAAGAAAAAAAAAAAAAATCGGTATTGGCCGATCTTAGTATAAAAAAAAATATAAAAACATTTTTTAAAAAATCAGAGATCGGTATCAGCTTCAAATTTCTTGATCGGTGCACCACTAGTCATCTCTAGACATACAGGTATGCAAAAGAAATAACTTGTTCCAAGATGCCTGTGAAGACTCACTGAGATTAAACATCCTCCAAGATCTCTGTTACATGGCAACAAATCTGACGAACTCCAATCCAGAACTCTTATGTGAGATTTCGCAGTGAGGAATGAGAACAGTAATTTTCAAGAGATCAGGGACTTTTTTTTTTTTTTACATAGCAGATCTGCAAGCATCTGGGCATGTTTGCTCTCTGTTAATGCTTGTGGAATAGAACAAGAAAAAAGAAAATCAAAATTTTTATTGATGATGACGAGGAGCAAACTAACAAATTTTGTTATTTTTAGAGTCAAATCCCTAATAAAGCTTTATAATGACCAACAGACAAACTGACAAAGTTCCAGCATGTCAGCAGTAATGAGTATGTAACATCACAATAGGTTTGCCTTTAGTGAATGTAAAGATACAGAACAAAAAATTTTTTTTATTTGAATAATAGTCAGTACTGTCTATTACACTGTTAATATTAATCAAACAACAATATTGAAAATAAAAATAGAAAACCACTCACTAATCTTTATTTCTTTGTTCTTCATTTTAGCATGTCTGTTTACTAGATAATTACTTGTAAAGCTTAAAGGAATATTCTGTGTTCAATGCAAGTTGAGCTCAATCAACAGCATTTGTGGCATAATGTTGAGCATAAAAATTCATTTTGACTTGCCCCTTTTATATAAAAAAAAAAAAAAAAAAAAAAAAGGCAAATATCTGGGTTCCAAGTAAGGCAACTTCCATAGTATTCAAAGTATGGAAGTAAACGGGGCCAATCTGTAAACATTAAAATACTCGCCATTTCAAAAGTATAGCCACAAGACATAAACAGTATGCAGGTTAACATAATTTTAGTGTGATAAAATGCTTACTAACCTTTTCTGTGTGAAGTTAAAGACTATTTTATAACTTAGTTGCCATGACGATGTAATGCCAACACACCACAAAACCCTAAAATGAAAAAAAAGAAAAGAAAAAAAAAACCTTTAACATTTCAACAACTTTACAGCTTTAATAATACCATTGTTTTAAAAGAAGAATTAATGTAAGTGCTTTTGTAAAATAGTAAAAACTCCTCCAAAAATTGGCCCCATATACTTTCATTGCAAGTGCCTCCCTATAACCCAGATATTTGCTTTTTTTTAAAGAAAAGTAGGGACGAGTCGAAATTATTTTTTATGGTAATCATAAAAAAACAAATGCTTTAAAGCAATGTTTATTAATTCAGAAATACTTGAAGGCTACATGCCACTGTTATAATTTTATCTATTAATATTGACTTAAAATAAAGGAGTGTGCTCAATAGCACAACAGCTTATAAGCTATGTGGTATTGGAATTGGTATCAAATACTTAAATGTATGTATAGTGACAACCCTAAATGATAAATAACAATTTTACATCTGCATTTCTCTAAAAGATAACACAGATGACTACTTATTCCAGCTAGGGCAAAATAAGTCTCCTTACATGAGGAGCTACCCTGTATATCTGTTGGAACATCTAACAGACTTTTCGGTGTCTGTGTGCTTTGGTACAATTTTCATCTTATCAGTCTTTTTCAGAGCAAAAGCGTTTGATGAAAAAGGACAAAAATAAAACACCTCCTCAAAAACATCTTCCCAGCTGTTAGGGATTTGCTGAAGTATGCAGTTGAAGGGAGATAATTAGTATTTACTATGAATAAGTGAGCATGCCATTAGCAGGTCTTTGTCTAAGAGACCTTGTCAATGAATACTTTGTGACTCAACTCTGTACTGGGCATAAGAGCGTAATCAGCAATAAGGCACAGCAGTTATGCAAAGTCAAAGAGAACGGAGAGTGACTTGCTCTTCTCTCCAATGACAAGACTTATTTAAATATCAAAACAGAATGTAAAATGGTAATTAAAACCCAATTACTCTGCACATGGTGCAGTCAATTAAAGACTTCAGATGCTTGGATAAGACAGATGCCAAGATGGGGAGGGCAGGTGGATAGCAGTGGGGTCTTTGTCAAACCATACAGGTAAAGCTCACACCTGGGAAAGCTGAAAAAAAAAAAAAAAAAATCAGCTAAAACCAGCATAAATTGGTCAGGCTGGATTAATAAGTGATAACAGGCTGGATTAATAGGGGTTTAGGCACTTTTTAGCTGGAAGACCAGCTAGATCAGTTTGATCAGGCTGGGAGACCAGCTTATACCAGCTAAGACCAGCTTAGTCTTCTTTAAGATGTTATTTCAGCAATTTTACTTGCATTCATAGTGTAAGAACTGCAGAGAAAGACTTCACACACAGTTGCGGCACGCTCTCAAGAGGCCGTGATCAGTATGGGTAGAAAAAGAGGCTTCCTGTCTACTCCATCATGACACATTCATAAATGATGAGCAATTTGCATTATGAGACATTCAATTAAGACCAAAGGGAAAAAAAGTGGTACAGGGAGACTGCAAGAGTGAGGTAGAATTACAAAGCTCTAAATTTAAGTGGGCTCCATCCAGCATTCCAGTGATGTCCCCTTGCATTGATCCTTCATTAGTTATTTATGTGGTGGTAATGAGGGCGGAATATGAGGTAGGAGTGTGGGGGGTGGTGCCAGCTTGGGTTTTTGATCACTTGTATTTAGTTCCACAAGAGACGGCTGGTGCTCTAAGCAGAGCTAGAACAGCACTGACAGCCCCCTGCTCGGGCCCCGACTAGCTTAACAAAGACAAAGTAAAGGCGCTTTATCTACACGCAGCAAAATTCGTCCTATTCAACACAGAGAGATGAGAGAAAGTCCTGAGTCACACTAGATGTCCCAAGGGCTGTAACCACGTTTAACCCTGCACATTAAATATTTAGTACTTCATGTGAATATTCATCATCTTCAAAAGTGATTGTTACAGTGCTTGCAAGGTAGAACTGTAATGACATCCGAAATAAAATCGGCCCAAAATCGAAAAGCTAACATATCCTGAAAGGAAATGTTTCAATAAATATGAAATACTTTCAATACAATAGCAGTGGATAGTGCCTCGTTTAAATCCCAAAAAGGATATCATAAAAAGTAGGTCATGGAGCTTGTGAGTTAAATTCTAAGTCTTCCGAAGGCATCTGATTTTTTTGTTTTGGTGAGAAACAATCAAAAATGTTAGTAATTTTTTGGCGAATATCTTGACTTCTGTTGTACGTTCATGAGTGCTACAAGTGAAATTTGTTCACAGTGGATCATATATTCATGTGAATATGACGAAAGCGATGATATCCTTGTAATATTTGCGATTACTCTGCATACTGAACTGTGATTGGTATTTCTTTCTTACATGCATTTATCTATCTATATTGCATATTACTATATATATTGTATATGTCTTTTTCTCACTGTATATAGGACCTGTTTCAGTTTATAAAATTATTTTACAGGTACCTAAAATGTAAAAAACATTTCCTGCATTAAAAAAACAAATTTTCCTTCAGGAAATACAAACCATTATTTATTTATTTTTTTGTTTGTTTGTTATTTTGGCATTTGTCTCTTTTATTGTAAAATAAAGTGTCAGTAAAAAAAATAGAGAGAGAGAGAGAGAGAATAAAATGCAGGTGTTACTGGGGGAGGACAATCATGCATCAGTTGCAGCTAAATTCATATTGGAGCTGCACACCCACAGAAACCAATCACTGCCTTAATGTACTTCAGTCACAGTATTTTTATTTTCTTATGTTCATAATGTCTTGTTAAATGCTTATTTTATATTGTATAGTGTATATTGTTATTATAGTTTTTATTTTATTTTATTCATTACATGGCACCTTATTTTAATTCTATTTTTATTGTTATTGGTTACTGTTTTATTATTATTATTTGTCTTGTCATTATCTGTTTTGTGTATTAATGCTTTGGCAATCATGCAAATAAAAAATCATGCAAATAAAGTACTTTAAAATTTAAATTGAGAGACAGAGAGAGCTCTACTGAAACGGCTATTTTAATTTCCTTTTTTCTTCCCTTTCTCGTTACTCTCTGTATTTACTTTGCCATTTGTTTGTATTATATTATTATTTATTTATTGTCCAATCAGTGCATCTATGTTACAGCCTTATTCCAAAATGGATTAAATTCATTATTTTCCTCAATTCTACAAACAATACCCCATAATGACAACGTGAAAGAAGTTTGTTTGAAAGAAATTAAAAAAAAAAATAAATAAATAAATAAATAAAATCACATGTACATAAGTATTCACAGCCTTTGCTTAATACTTTGTTGAAGCACCTTTGGCACCAATTACAGCCTCAGGTCTTATTGAGTATGATGCTACAAGCTTGGCACACCTATTTTTGGGCAGTTTCTCCCATTCAGTTTTGCAGGACCTCTCAAGCTCCATCAGGTTGGATGAGGAGCATCGGTGCACAGCCATTTTCAGATCTCATGTGCCTTTTACTGAGGAGTGGCTTCCGTCTGGCCACTCTCCATACAGGCCTGATTGGTGGAGTGCTGCAGAGATGGTTGTTCTTCTGGAAGGTTCTCCTCTCTCCACAGAGAAATGCTGGAGCTCTGTCAGAGTGACCATCGGGTTCTTGGTCACCTCCCTGACTAAGGCCCTTCTCCCCCGATCGCTCAGTTTGGCCGGGCGGCCAGCTCTAGAAGAGTCCTGGTGGTTCCAAACTTCTTCCATTTACGGATGATGGAGGCCACTGTGCTCATTGGGACCTTCAATGCTCAGAAATTTTTCTGTAACCTTCCCCAGATCTGTGCCTCGATACTATCCTGTCTCGGAGGTCTACAGACAATTCTTTGGACTTCATGGCTTGGTTTGTGCTCTGACATGCACTATTAACTGTGCAACCTTATATAGACAGGTGTGTGCCTTTCCAAATCATGTCCAATCAACTGAATTTACCACAGGTGGACTCCAATCAAGTTGTAGAAACATCTCAAGGATGATCAGTGGAAACAGGATGCACCTGAGCTCAATTTTGAGTGTCATGGCAAAGGCTGTGAATACTTATGTACATGTGATTTTTATGATTGTAATATGTTTATTCCTCAAAGATTTGGCAACATTGTGCTACTCTACACAAGCCCAATTTAACTGAACTCAATTGAATTGAGAGAGAGAGAGAGAGAGAGAGAGAGAGAATGCCAAGTTGAGGTACAATATTTATGTTAGGCTTAGGTAATGTCATTTCCATGTCAGGCTCAGCCACTGGAAACATTAAGGCCAAAAATAGCTCTCCAGAGCATGTCCCGTCATCGCTGTGATTTTTCACAAAACTCCAGGGACAAAAGAAAAACACACAATCACATGCAAGTTTGTGTTTACACTCTGCATTTTTCCCAAGATCTAAGGCGCTTGTGGACTGTGGGAAAACGGGCTGTTATATTTAAGTAGCCCAAACAGCTGACAGTTTACTGACGGTTGAAGCACAATGACATTAGCAGCCATTAACACAGCAGAGTAGGAGGAAATTGTGAAAGACAGTGTTGGAAATTCAGCTGTGGAGACGTTTACACCTTCTTAAAGAGGTAGTTCACCAAAAAAAAATTAATTCTGTCATTATTTCCTAAACCTCATGTTATTCCAAACTAGGGCTGCACAATTAATCGAAATAAAATCGAAATCGTGATATGACCTCGTGCAATTATTAAATCGAAAAGGGCTGTGATTTAATTAATTAAATAAACAGTTTGCTCGCTTCAAAGTTTATTTGTGCCACTCTGTCCAGTCTATATTAAGTTAGAGCATTATTACAGTGTTTTCAGAGCGGTTCTGTGCTCCACAACTCCATCTCATGCTTAGAGTGACAGAAGTGCTCAGAGTTCGGTTCCGTTTACTTGCATGCGCTAAGCTTTATTTACACTAAACCGGCACGTCCTGCGTGAAACGGTTTTTATTATCATCTTCTGTAGCAGCATCTCAGTCGCCGCCAGGCAAAGGTATAATAATAAGCAGTGCCCAACTGATATATCGGTCGGCCGATATTAGCCTTTCACCGATATGTATATGCGCAGATATGAAAACTTTTTTCAGAACATATAATGCAGAAAACAATGCTTTAGAATTGGTTTCATAACATAGTTTGTCCAGCAGAGCATGCTCCGACTCCATTGTTTACAGAGCTGACTCTGAGCTGATGGTGGCTCTGCAGACGGTGCGGTGTTAAGCGGTGCGGAGTTCAGCTGTGTCTTCTCTGTATATTGCTAACTAGTTCGTGAAATACATACTGGAAAGTTAATAAACAATGACCCCATCATTTTATATAACTAATATAACGTTAACCCTGTCCCTGACAACCATGTCTCTCATGTTGATCACATCTGTTTGTTATGTTAGTCAGCTATAGTTTGTCAGTGCAGTAAGTAATGTGGCAGATTGAAAGGTAAACATCAGAGCATCTTTTTGCAGCTCAGCAGACAACGGTGCGGTGGTGGATTATGTCTGTTGAGTGCTGATTTCATGCTATGTTGTTACCTAGTTGGTGAGACACAATGCAGGAAAGTAAATAAAGTCCATCTTTTGCTCTCCGTGGCAATGAGCTTATAGCTAACTAGCTAACCACGTAGCTACTTTCATACCTTGTCAGCGTGTAAACTTGTATTCACCAAACTGTTTTGTTCAGGATTCACAGTCTGGTACCCCCTTCAACCGAACAATTCCAGTCGTTGCATTTATAAAATGTAATATTTAAAAGTCTGGTTTTCCAGACATTAAAATAGGATACGTAATAAAAGTAGACTTAATAAATAGCATATTTGCCCTGTGTAAATAATAATATATAGGAACTGTATCTAAAATAAATGAGGGGTGATAAATACTAATACAACAGGCTGGAAAAATAGACATTTATTCATTTTAATATCCTATATATATTTTGAATGTGTTGAAACTTGACACCGGGCAACGCACCCTAAAAACGGCACAGTTAGATCGGTTTCATACTGAAGAGCTGCTTAAAAGTACGTTTTTTCTCTCTCTCGTAAATGTAAATGAGTGTAAATGCCAACACCATCATATATGTCGAAAGGACTGAAGCCTGTCAACCAAAACATGAGCTCATTGATGTCATTAAGTGAGTCTGCTTTTTTATTCCATCAGTTGCTCCTGGTCGGAGGCTTCCGTAAATATTTAGTTTAAACATAGTCCTACATAAATTTAATGGTGCAACGCTCAAATATTTAGTAGTGCATACATTTTGACTTAGTGCCCATTTACACCACAACTAAGCTAAGTTGTAATGTACATATTGCTGGTGCAACCGGCCCTTGATGTTTATTTAGCTATTATTATTTTTTTACTTAACTGGTTAGCCATTGACTGATACTAAACATACAGTACTGATCTTTATTTAGCTATTTATTGTATTTTTATTTATTCTTTATTTAAATGGTCAGCATTTGACTGATACTAAACATACAGTACTGATGTTTATTTAGCTATTTATTTTATTTGAATTTAATGGTCAGCAACTGACTGATACTAAACATACAGTACTGATGTTTATTTAGCTATTTATTGTATTTTTTATTTATTCTTTATTTTCTCAGTGTTCATTTCTAGAATTTGTTGACAATGTATAATAATAGTGTCAAATATTCTTTGATAAAAATATTTATTTAAGAAAGCAGCCTTCTGAGTACCTTTGCATAGTCATATCGGTGCAAAATCGGTGCACAATCCAAATAGATAAGGTCTGTTTTCATTCCAACTCAAAAATGAGCTATATCAACCACCATATTGGTAATCGGTGAATTTCCCCCCTCTAAAATCGGTATCGGTCTCAAAAATCCCATATTGGTCAGGCTCTAATAATAAGAATGCGCAATACAAGATGGGGTATAATTCAAACATCTTTATTAAATGATTGCTGAACAAATAGCATTAACAGTAGCACCTGTAGAGTCCAGAAACATGCACTCTTTCTCCATTCTCCTGTCATTTGTTTACTTCACGAGAGAGTGTGTCACCCTTATCACACTCCCAGTGGCAACAAGTGAAAGCCGAACTATTATTGCCATCATCCGACAAAATGAAAAGGAAGAAATGTACGTACAATAAATCTATATAAAATATTTAGATACTATAATATAATGCATTATTAAATGAAATATAATAAAATGATGAATACAAATAATTAAATGAAATTGTGACAAACAAACCAAAACTTACAATTTAAGTTTAATTACACCAATGGGTTATCAGTTGAACTTCAGTTTGACATTTAGCCTCGTTCTTTATAACTTTTATACAGTAGAGAATAGTTTGTATAAAACCAAGAGTAAAGAGGAATATTTTGTGTTTATTTAATTATTCAACACACCAACAGCATTTTTGACAGCAAAAACTATGGAATAACCAACAGGGAATTTCAGTTAACAGTGACATTGAGCAGAAAGCTTACATATAACCAGTTTTGACAGAGCTGTTGATAAAAAGTTAAATGATCAGCATCGGACGATTAGATGAAAAGAAATCTGGAGATCGGTATCGGATGTTAAAATCCTGATTGGAGCATCCCTAATATTCAAGTTGACAGTGTTTAAAACATTTGTGGGCTGAGACCCTATCACAAAATGGACAAAAACAGGTACACGTGGATGAGTACAACTGAATATGAAGAAGACAGTGTTTTTTCTTTGTTTCACTATTTATATATTTATTTGTTGGTGAATTGAAAAAAGGTCTCAGTTTGGCTCTTTTTAAGAGGACTCAAGTGTGAAAACCCCAGTCAAACATGTGAAAATTTTCGCAGTTAAAATCGCAATCGCAATATTTTTTAACATAATTGAAATGTGAATTTTTGTCCAAATTGTCCAAATCGTGCAGCCCTATTCCAAACCCATATTATTATATTCAGTGGAACACAAAAGAAGTAGTATTGAAGAATGTTCACACTGCTCTCTTGCACCACAAAAGTATGCACTTTATTCCAGGTATTATGCCATATGATAGCTTTGTTAGAGGAAAATGCTGAAATTTATATGGTTATTCACAGTGTTAGGGGTAACGCATTACAAGTAATACACGTTACGTACAAGATTTTTTATTTATTTTTGACCATAATATCGGAGTTACTTATTTAAATAAGTAACGCATTGCTTTTCTACACCTCTCCTTACCCATATTGTGAGAAATCAGGATTAGAAGTGTGTAAGCTGTGTGGGAGATGTTGTTGTATGTGTGGGTAGTGCATGATGGGTATCGTAGTTCTAGAGACGGTGAGGCTTGCTTATCAGCGATGCAAGGAGTGCAGGTCTTCTTTTAGCCCACCCTGTGATTTGTTTAAAAGAGCACCTATTATGATTTTTAAATGTGCCTAATTTTGTTTTAAAGGTCTCATATAATGTCTCATATATCTCATATAAAGTCTCATACATGCCTCCAAGGTCAAAAAACACTTTCATTTGCTCATAATTTAAATCGCAGCATTAACTTTTTTTCCCAGTGTCAAAAAAACCCTTCTAATGGATTCATTCTAAACTCCTCCTTTCAGAGAGCCTACTCTGCTCTGATTGGTCAGATGTCCAAGTCTGTTGTGATTGGTCTACCGCTTAATGTAGTGTTTGAGGGCGGGTCAAAGCTGTTCGCAAGCAGCCAATGAAGACCAGAGGCGGGTTTTTTGTTACCAAATTACTTAGGTTAGTACAGGAAGTAAGTCTGGAATTACTAACGACTCGTTTCAGGTGTTCAGAATCAGTTCTTCCTTTTGGGAGTCAATAACTCCATTTGTCGTGCACTTTGATTTTTGAAAATTTGCAGACTATTTTACATTCACAAACAGCTATATAACATACTACAAGAAAGGTAATATTTGAAAAACCATAATAGGTGCTCTTTAAAAACTATAAAATATTGCTGGTAAAGTAATATATATATGAACACTTCCGTGCAATCCAGTTGTACTCATTTTGCAGCGCTGAATTTTGCCATGGAACTTGCATGTGCCACCATAATCTTTGCTGTTGTCATGACAGTCACAGCAAAGGTTTAGAAATGTGACTGCATAAGGCAACATTTTACCAAAAATGTAAAATTCTGTAAACTTGTTTCCCGCAATTGATTCATGTGTAAAAACAAATTTTTGTGGTATAATATAGGCTAGCATAGATTTAAGGCTGAAGAAGTCTTCTCATTGCCAGGGGTGAGTGAAACGTGATTGATTCATGTGTAAATACACGCTACATTAAAAATCTGTAAACACGCTTAGGCAGAGGGATTATAAGGCTAGTTTTACCCTGGCCATGGCATGATATATAGGGTCAAATGCTCGCTCAATTCACTAATTTGTTAGCTGAACTGCTGTGTTATAGTTGCCCTTAACTGGGAGAGTGGGATAAGAAAAGCTTACTCTGGATCAGTGGCTGCGAGCAATGTCCTACATTGTTTGTGTGTGCAGAGAAAATGTATTTATTTCTAAACGTATTCTAGATTTTTGCTTTTATAATCAAACAAGTAGTGGGATTCATGAAAAAAAACTGTTTTTATTACATTTTGGTAGCATTAAAAACTATTTAATTCATGTTATTTTCATATGCGCATTTGAAGTAGTATGCGATTACCCAGTGGAGCCTGCTGCTGTACACATGTACAGTGCTGTGAAAAAGTATTGATTGACTGATTTCTTCTATTTTTGTGTATTTGTCATACTAAATTGTTTTAGATCTTCCAACAAGATATAACATAAAACAAAGGCAACCTGAGTAAACACAAAATACAGTTTTCAAATATATATATATACTGGCAGCCAAAAGTTTGGAATAATGTACAGACTTTGCTCTTATGGAAAGAAATTGGTACTTTTATTCACCAAAGTGGCATTCAGCTGATCACAATGTATAGTCAGGACATTAATAACGTGAAAAATTACTATTACAATTAGATTTTTTTTTTCAGAACTTCTTAAACTACTTCAAAGAGTTCTCATCAAAAAAAACCTCCACGTGCAACAATGACAGCTTTGCAGATCCTTGGCATTCTAGCTGTCAGTTTGTCCAGATACTCAGGTGACATTTCACCCCACGCTTCCTGTAGCACTTGCCATAGATGTGGTTGTCTTGTTGGGCAATTCACACACCTTACATTCTAGCTGATCCCACAAAAGCTCAAAGGGGTTAAGATCCATAACACTCTTTTCCAATTATCTGTTGTCCAGTGTCTGTGTTTCTTTGCCCACTCTAACATTTTCTTTTTGTTTTTCTGTTTCAAAAGTGGCTTTTTCTTTGCAATTCTTCTCATAAGGCCTGCACCCCTGAGTCTTCTCTTTACTGTTGTACATGAAACTGGTGTTGAGTGGGTAGAATTCAATGAAGCTGTCAGCTGAGGACATGTGAGGTGTCTATTTCTCAAACTAGAGACTCTGATGTACTTATCCTCTTGTTTAGTTGAACATCTGGCCTTCAACATCTCTTTCTGTCCTTGTTAGAGCCAGTTGTCCTTTGTCTTTGAAGACTAGTGTACACCTTTATATGAAATATTCAGTTTTTTGGCAATTTCAAGCATTGTATAGCCTTCATTCATCAAAACAATGATGGACTGATGAGTTTCTAGAGAAAGCGGTTTCTTTTTTGCCATTTTTGACCTAATATTGACCTTAAGACATGCATACTGTGGCAACTCAAAAACAAACCCAAAGACAATGCTAAGATTCATTAAACAAACCAAATAGCTTTCAGCAGTGTTTGATATAATGGCAAGTGATTTTCTAGTACCAAATTAGCAATTTAGCATGATTACTCAAGGATAAGGTTTTGGAGTGTTGGCTGCTAGAAATGGGGCGTGTCTACATTTGAACAAAAATGAATTTTTTCAAATAGTGATGGTGCTGTTTTTTACATCAGTAATGTCCTGACTATACTTTGTGATCAGCTGAATGCCACTTTGGTGATTTAAAGTACCAATTTCCTTCCAAAACAGTAAAATCTGTACATTATTCCAAACTTTTGGCCGCCAGTGTATATATTGTTTTGAAGCAAAAAGTTATCCAACACCTACACTACCGGTCAAAAGTTTTAAAACACTTAATCATTCTTTATTATAATTTTTTTTTTCTCACATTTTAGAATAATAGTAAAGTCATCAAAACCATGGAATAACATAAATGGTACTATGGGAATTATGTTGTGACTAAACAAAATCCAAAATAAATCAAAACTGTGTTATATTTTAGCATCTTCAAAGTAGTCACCCTTTGTCTAGAATTTGCAGACATGTACTCTTGACGTTTTCTCAACCAACTTCTTGAGGTATCACCCTGGGATACTTTTTAAACAGTATTGAAGGAGTTCCCATCTATGTTGGGCACTTATTGGCTGCTTTTCTTTATTATTTGGTCCAAGTCATCAATTTCAAAAACTTTTTTTTTTTAATTAAAGTTTAGTTTTATAATGAAATAAATTAATATGGTGGCACAATTATATTTTTGTCTACAAAACTAATTTCAAACATTTAAGCATACGCCTTCAGATCAAAAGATTATTAAGATCATGAGAAACATTTCAGTCAAATGTTTAAAAACTTTTGACTGGTAGTGTATATCACCGATGTGAAAAACTATCTGCCCCCTTAAACTTAATAGCTGGTTGTGCCACCTTTAGCAGCAACAACTGCAACCAAACATTTCCGATAACTGGAAATCAGTCTTTCACATCGCTGTGGTGGAATTTTGGCCCACTCTTTGCAGAACTAATTTAGCTCTGCCACATTAGAGGATTTTTGAGCATGAACTACCTGTTTAAGGTCATGCCACAGCATCTCAATCGGGTTCAAGTCAGGACTTTAACTAGGCCACTCCAAAACTTTAATTTTTTTTTTTTTTAGCCATTCAGAGGTGGACTTACTCCAATGCTTTGGATCATTGTCTTGCTGCATAATCCAGTTGCGCTTGAGCTTCAATTCAAGACTGATGACTGGACGTTCTCCTTTAGGATTTTCTGGTAGAGAGCAGAATTCATGCTTCCCTCAATTATTGCAAGTCGCCCTGGCCCTGAAGCAGCAAAGCATCCCCACACCATCACACCACCACCAACATGCTTGACCGCAGGTATGATGTTCTTTTTTGTGGAATCCTGTTTTGATTTACGCCAGATGTAACAGGACCCCTATCTTCCAAACAGTTCCACTTTCGACTCATCAGTCCACATTTCTCCTAAAAGGTTTGAGGATCATCAAGGTGTGTTTTGGCAAAATTCAGTCTTAATGTTATTCTGGGTTAGCAGTGGTTTTCGCCTCGCCACTCTTCCATGGATGATATTTTTGCCCAGTGTCTTTCTGATAGTGGAGTCATGAACAGAGACCTTTATTGATACGAGAGAGGCCTGCAGTTCCTTGGATGTTGTCCTTGGCTTTTTTGTGACTTCATGGATTAGTCGTCGCTGTGCTCTTGGAGGAATTTTGGAAGGTCGGCCACTTCTGGGAAGGTTCACTACTGTGCCAAGTTTTCTCCATTTGGAGATAATGGCTCTCACTGTGGTTCTTTGGAGTCCCAGAGCCTTTGAAATAGCTTTGTAACCCTTCCCAGGTTATTTCTTTTGACCTTGACATAGAGCGCTACTGGTTGAGATCTTTTAGCAAACTTCATGCTGCTGAAAAAGTTATATTTAGGTGTTGATTTGATTGAACAGGCAGTAATCAGGCCTGGGTGTCTAGTACAGCTGAACCCCATTATGAATGCAGTTTCATAGATTTGGGGATTTTGTAAATAAGGGGGCAAATACTTTTTCACACAGGCCCAATTGGTATTGGATAAATATTTTGCTTCAATAAATAACATTATCATTTAAAAACTGTATTTTGTGTTTACTCTGATTGCCTTTGTTTAATGTTAGATTTTGATGAATTTTTGAAACAATTTAGTATGAAATATACAACAAAAACAGAAGAAATCAGGATGGGGCAAATACTTTTTAACAGCACTCTATGCACCGTGCTCTGAATGAAACATTGTATCAACTCAAAACAGGCCTGCACTAAGATGACTTAAGTGAAAAATATTCATTTATTCATCAGACACATTCCTTGAACATATCAGGATGGCATTCCCCACTGAATTTTATCCTGACTTCCAAAAAATATTTCTTGTTGAGATGACTGGCATTATTGATGGACACCGTATATGATGACATATGATGCAAGTTCAAGTGTTGGACTTTGTTGCATTAGGTAAGACAGTGGTTATTCTTTATTATTCATGTTAACTGCCATGCTGATGGAAAAACAAATCATACGTATTCCTGTTATTGAGTCGCTCAATTATAAATATATCTGTTTTTAGCATGTATTTTTGACACAAGTGTTGTACAGTAGGTAGCATGACCCGTAATGTCTCTTGTATAAAATGCATGGCTTATTTGTATGGAACACATAGCAATTTTGCTTTGAAAGAGGAGAGAGTGGCGGATGGTGAGAAAAAAGAAAAATGTAACTTTACATAAAAAGTAACTTTTAATTAATTTAGTTACTTTTTAAGAAGTAATGCAATATTCTAAAGAGTTACTTTTAAAAGTTATGTTCCCCAACACTGGTTATTCACTAAAAATCTTGCTGAACAGATGTAGTCACCATTCACTTTTATTGCATAGAAAAGAGCAGCTTAGACATTCTGCTATAAATAACTGCTTTTGTGTTCCACAAAAAAAAAAGTCCACCATGTTTTGATAGACATGATATTGAGTAAATAATGACAGAATTTTTTATTTTTTGGGTGAATTATTTGCTTAATATCCCCCTCATCCCCTCCAAGAGCTTCTGAGGCTAATGTAAGGTCCAAAGCATTTAACAAGTTCTGATAATCATATTTGTGAGAGAACTAGAGGAATAAATAAAGAGAAATAGAGTGGGGAGTGAAAGTGATGCTGACTTGTTGAACTTGGCATGCTGATGTGCTTCAATATCAACAGAACATACTCCATCCCTCTCTCCCTCTGTACTCACAGGACAAATGCAATGCAAACTATGACCTCCTGTGGCATTTCCAGCTCCTCTGTGTGCTTGTGTGTGTTTGAGGAGAATAAAAGCTCACAGGCCAAACTGCTCTCTGAAAGCATCATAAACTCAGCGGCCAAGCTCCCCAAAAGCAGTGCCTTTAACACACCATAAACCCTGTCATTAAACCACAATTGAAATGGTGCCATGCAAAGATAACCTCTGAATGTGCCCCTTTCGTCGCATACTGAACATTCGATCTATGATGGTGAGACAAGGTAGGGGAATATATATATATATATATATATGTTAAAGTATTACAATATTTTACCTCACAAAACTGTACAAATATTCCAATGCCAAAAATGTATATTTTAGTTATCTTTTTTACATTCATATTTTTGGAGAACAACTCAGAACAACTGCATGAAATGATGAAATGTGCTGCAGCATTTGGTCAACAAACACTATTTCTATTCGACCAGACTGAGCAAAGAATAGAACTCTTGTTTCTTTTGTAAGGATTTCCATTCAGATCATCCATACAGCTAAACTGCAACGGTTTTTGGGTACAGATAAACACTCTGCAACCAAGGTACAATATTTTTTCACGCCGTTTTGTTTATGGACTCTGATGTACCTACGCTCTACACTACTTCAAATGCTCTACAATGAAGTAAAGCAGGAAGTTCAGCACTTGTGCAAAGCACCGAAGTCTAATGAAGATGAATGAGAAACAAGTGACTAAAAGTTTGCAATATATACCAGTTTTGAATTGCAACACATGCACCAATATACCGGCCAAACATCGGTATAGGCAGATAAAATCAATCGGATATCAGACGATTGTTTAAAAATAACAGATAATCAGGGCCAATTATTTCCTGTCAAAAGGGGATGTCAGACTTTAGCCAACAAATCATGCTGTATGTAAAAGAAAATGTCTCTTGTGTGGAATTACTCTGAATTGGGTGACAATGGCAGCAGAGTTGCAATTTGTAAGCTTTGCATGCTACAATTTCAGAACAAGCATTCCAACTTTTAACAAAACTAATTTGATTACTCACCTTAAAGCTTGACACAGCAAAGAATATAAAGATTTTGTTAAAGTCAAAGTGTAGACTGCTTCAGCTAAAAAGGAACAAGCTTCAACATTCCGAATTCAACTAAAAATGAAGAAATCTTAACAACTTAATGTCAGACTATCAGGAGGCTATTCAGAATTCAGTTAATGCAAGTTAAAAATATGCTTTTTGTTTCAGTTCTTTGTTTACAACTGAAAACATGGAACATATGTAGAGACATTAATTATCAGTGATTTAAAACAAGGTAGCATAAAAAGCAGAACCACCAATCTATCGGTATTGGCAGATGTTGTTTTAAATTCCTACAAAAAAGTAAACATAAAAAAAAACATAATATTATATGAATGCAACCCAGATACAGATACATAATGCTGTATCACCAGGTCCCTTCTGATTTCGACCCTTAAAAGGGATAGTTCACCCAAAAATAAAAATTCTCTCATCATTTACTCACCCTCATGCCATCCCAGATTTTCTGCACAAAAAAAAAAAAAGTTTAGAAGAATATTTCAGCTGTGTAGGTCCATACAATGGAAGTGAATGGTGACCAGACCTTTGAAGCTCCAAAAATCACATAAAGGCCACATTAAAGTAACCCATAAGACTGAAGTGGTTGAATCTTTATCTTCAGAAGAGATATGATAGGTGTGGGTGAGAAACAGATCAATATTTAAGTAATTTTTTTAATCATAATCTCCACTTTCACTTTGAGATTTTTTCACATTTTGAAAGTGGAGATTTTTAGTTCTTCAAAAGTACTTAAATATTGATTGTTTCTCACCCACACTGATCATATTGCTTCTGAATATATATGGATTAAATCACTGGAGTCTTATGGATTACTTTAATGTGGCCTTTATGTGGTCTGGTCACCAATTACTTGCATTGAAAGGACCAACAGAGGACAAATCTTTGCTTGTGTTCAGCAGAAGAAAGAAAAGTCATACTCATCTGGAATGGCATGAGGGTGAGTATATGATGAAATAATTTTAATTTTTGGGTGAACTATCCCTTTAATTGTAATTCAGTTTCTTTCCATCTTTCACTTCCATTTCTGTTTGACAGATGTGTGAACACCACTAAATGGAAGCAATTGATTAACCTGTTCTGTGTCTCTGCTCTCCCCCCGTCTACCCCTGAGAGTCAAGGGCGTATCGACAGCAGACACAGGGCAGTGGGGAGAGCAGGGCCCTGCACCCATGGCCCTTCAGGAAACACAAAGTGCTCAGTGCCTGGAACTGGAGCCTCAGGGCAGGTGAGATCACCGCTGGTCTTTTACACGGACTCGAGCATAGTACAATCTCCGCCGCAGGCAATTTTTCCCCCCATTACCGTACAGCAAAAGTGTTTTACATCAACAACTCTGCAGCGTCAGAGGGCCGCACTGTACATCTACTCAAACAGAGATCTGAGGCCAACTACAGCAGCAACACTGCAGAGAACTAGTGACTATGAAACGCTGACAGAACCCTTTTGTAAGGCTTTTAAATATTTCAGACCAACCAGTTTGTGGTACCAAAATATCTAGGATTATTTTTGCGGTCTGAATTTTGCATGTTATGCAACTCTTTGAGGAAAAAACACAAGCAAAATATATCACACAATGCTGACCAGTTCATAAATGTCATCAAAAAGTAAACAGTAGCCTAAATAAAATTTAAAAAATTGCCTAGATGGCAAAAAAAAAAGAAACTAATTTAGAACCCAGGGCCTTCAAGTACTGTCAGAGTGCAAAAAGTCTTAACTCAGTACAAGAAGTTACAATGACTTTTGAAGAGACTTTCACAAACAGAAGTTTATTTACCTAGAGCTTACAGAGAAACGTTTTGGCTTCTTAGTCTCACTATACATTTCCCTCTATCCAAACTCTAAATAAACTCACAAAACGAGGAGATGTTCTTCACTTCTGGCACTGAGTGCCAAACTCTACATTAAAACCTCCTGTGCCACTGTCTGACAGGGCAATTAGAGTGCAATGGAACCGGTGCTCTCCATTCTAGAGAAGAAAAACCTACAGTCTCCATGGTAACACAGATGGTGGCCCACAGTTTTGAGCTTTTCAATTTGAGACACTTTTGTCAAAAGCATTAAGCTTCAGAAGGCGTTTTTTGTACTTAAAAGAGACAGAGCGGGTGAGAAGGAAACAGAAAAAGAGAGAAAGAAATATCTCAAGCCTTGAATGCCTGTCCTAAGGCCATCATTACACTGGCCATAAGCAAGAACAGCACTAAACAGGTAATAAAAGCTCTGGGGTTGGGTGTAATAGAGGCAACTGGCTTCACTCACTCTAAACACAGGTTTCAATAGTAATTGCAAAGAGATATTTTCATATTTGTGGCTGGATAATCGCCTGAAAAAAAGCAGCCTGCTGCTGCAGAAACTCTCTAAGAATCAAATCTGTATCAAACAGGAGATATATACCAATGAGAGAACAGAGAGACCCAAAGACATTTGGCCTTAGCGATTGAGGACCTGAATTAGAGTTCAACTTTACATTTGCTCTTAAAAGTTGCCCGAAAGGCATATGTAGGCAATCGAAAAGGAGCCTTTCAGTACAAGGTTCAACCCTCAAGATAAAGAGATTCCTTCCTGTTCATGTATAAAAGCTTAAATGTGTCATTTTCTGATGTTTAAATGTTTTCTCCTATCCCAGCTGAATATGCAAAGACAAGTATAAGTAACCCATTGGTTGGCTGATGTCCCTGAAAAGTGAATAACTGTGGCGCAATCAAAACTTTGCTCTGTTTGTTTGAGCATCCCAACCAGCCCAGCACAGCAACACTGGCTCAACCAATGAGGTGAATTTGGGGTGGGACTATCGGTTTAAAACCATTTGACAATTCCATTTGGTGAGGCTATTAGAGCAGAAATTACACACTTCAGCGTTAAGCTTATTATTCCTCCATCCCTTTATTCATCCACCCATCTTGATCCGTATCAGCCCAGCCATCCGCTTTTGCACGGCCAGCAAAGACATCGAAAAGAGAATGACAAAGACAAACATATCCCATAACAGCGAGATGAAGCAAAAGATATCCCACAACATGGATGTGAACAAGGATGAACTCACATGCTCACACGTACACACATACATCAAAAGTTGATATTATCAATTTACTGAGATTTACTGACATTACCCAAAGTCAGGCCACATTGTGAGGTCATTCATCAACATGGAGACAAGGATTGTGTACAGGTTGCTCCAAAAAGGAGTGGAATGTGACTCATCAATGCAAAGAGGTGCTCAATCACTCTTTGCTACACTTGTTGCCATATTGTGTAGCAATCACACACACACACACACACACACACACACACACACACACACACACACACACACACACACACACAAAAATCAATCCACGTGTGTACGTGTGGAGACTATGGAAGATATTATGCTGGTGTTCACTGTGTCCTTGAGGTGCCATATTCAGCCATTGCATATGAGTCTATGAGTGTTATTATTGTAAATGTGAACAACAGTTTATAAAACTAAAATTACTATGAAAACATATTTTCATGAGCTGATATGAAAACATAATTGGAAAAACTGAAAGTCCACTAAAACACATTTTTTAAACTCCAAAACTACTACAACTATGATAAATAAAAAATGGCCATTAATTAATTTCAATTTTTGACAAGTATAACGTAAAATTTGAACCCATTACAACCCGCCTTAATTAAACACGAAAATGCCACTAGACAGCAATGAGAAATTTAACTGTGTAAAACGTAAACCATCTAAACATTTAATTAATTTCAATACAGGTGCATGACTAGAAAAAAAAAAGAAAAAAAAAAAAATCACACACAACAAAAAGTCGGCACACTGTTGCTCCCAAACATGTCGTTGTATGGTGAAAATTGTCTGGGAGCAACAGTGTGCCAACTTTGTTGCGTTTTTGCAAAACAAATTATATAATTTATGTTAAATACATAAACTAAAACATAAATTAAAAACAATATATGAAAAACTAAAACTAAACAAACTAGAAGACACTGAAAAAACTAAAACCGAACTAAACTAAACTAAATTGAAAGGGCCGTTTGAAGATAAAACAGTAAACAAGATTAAAAAAAAATTCAAAACCAACACTGGGATGAGAGCACACACTGCAATTTCTGAAATATATTTCGGTCAAGGGCTTGGTCCCAAGTGGCTAATTTCCAGCAAAATTAGAATTAGTCGCTTGGAATATGAGGAAGAGGAAGAGAAAGACTGCTTTGTTCTCCATCACACCAAAGAGCAATTAATACAGTAATACTGTCCCAACAGGCCTGGGGAGAAGGGCTCTATGTAAATGACCTGAAACAGGAGAGTGAGTGAGATGAAGTAAATCAGCTCCAGGCTGAGGGTAATAAATAAATATTAATGCTGATTAAAAACTCACTAACACGTCTCACCAATGCAGGTCAGCCACATTCAATAGGCATGGAATTTAATGTCTCATTTCTTCTTCTCAAGGTGACCTTTTATGTCCACTAAAAAAAGATATATAACAATTTATTCATGGCTTCCAATACCATATATATGCGTTCATTATACCTTCAAATGCACTGACAATGACAAATACAGCTCGAAATAAAGATTCATAACTAATCCTCTTCCCATTAAAAATTCTCTTCCTAAATGACTTGCTTTATTAAACTAATCCATCTCCTGCACATGTACTCCTACAAGGCCAACCAGGAGATGTTCTCCAGTAGGGATAGGTCACAATGGTCAATTAATCATCCAACAACTGACTAGTCGTTTAGTTAGGTCGACTAGTCTGTCTGCATGTTTATTAAAGCAATATCACACGAGCAAGAGTGCCGTATGTCCAGCTATCAGCATGGCTGTGATTCAGCCGTAGGGACGATGCTGCAGGCTGAGTGCCGCAGGTAATCACATCCATGCTGATAGATGGAAAATAGAGCACGATTGCAAAAAAAGTAAATAAGTAAGAGAAAACTAAGGACTGTCCCGAGAGAGAGAGAGAGAGAAACTGAGCATCTAACTATCTTGCAGTGATGAGCAGTAATGCTGCAGCTGTTAGTTTAACTCTAGTCCTCATCTGTAGTGTTATAGCAATCCGCTCCAATCATGGAGTGATGCTGCCATACATGCTAGCGGAATTATCCTACAAATATTTCACTCACGTTCATGTATTTTGTTGTCGGAGAGAAAACATGGAATATGCCAGTTTCATTCATGTATATTTCTTCTGGAACTCTTATTTTGACACCGACACAAAGCGTTCTTTCCTCCGCCATGTTGAAAGTTTGTCTTCTCCCAACTTGGAAACTTGTATCAGGTAGGTGCCCTGAGTGTGTCTGATTACTCTGTCTGTTGCGACTCTCTATACTGTACTCTAACTATAGTGTAGTTGTAATCCGAAGTGAGAGACCATTAAAATGACTTAAACTTGCGCACTGACTGACAGTTTGTTAACGTCAGCTTAACTCGCTCATAGCACACATAGTTTAGCTGTTAGTCAGCATGGATGGTACAACTATTAATCATGAATCCCCTTTAAATCATCGCCACTACAGCAGAACTCATTCAGATGGACATATCTGATGTTGTGCTACATTTTGGGCTGTTTCTTGACCTTCTGTAATGCGCCTTATGTTAACACACTCCAAGAAACGCATTAGATTGGGGTCAGGCGAGCCCAAAACCAGCATAATTGTCCAGGGCTTCCACAAGACCAATTAGCTGACTAGTTATTAAGGTAACTTAATTTTGAAATTATGTAGTTTTTAACACCCTTATCTCCAGTAGACTTCAGCTGATGTGGGAACCAGCGCAAGCTTGTGAAATGCACTTCAGCTCACTTAATCAGTGGCCTTGCCCCATGCTGTCAATATGGCTAATCAAACCAGTTTTTCCACATTACGTTAACAACTTCATGAGCTCTGCTGAGCACAGTATCAATCTTCGGCAAAACCCCACTTTACACCCTGATCGATACACGATGTCTGTCCTGCCTGTGGCACAAAGACTGTGTGAGCCGCTTTTTTTGGAAACCAGACAAAATTTTCACCACGCATTTCACACATGAGAGAGAACTGAACGGCAGCTATTTTTAAGATGTACCACCTTTCAAAAGCAGATAGTGAAACACTTAATATGGCCAAAATAAACATGCTCATCCAGTGAGAATAACTGGAACAGAACAAAACTAAAAAAGTCAGGCAGCTTGGCAGAACAAAAGTACACTGTAACACAACAGGTAGAAAGTGTAAAACAACAGCAGTAAGATTAACCAAGGAGCCATTTTCCTTTAACATAAAACATGTCTGTATGTAGGCAACTGCAATGTAACATGCTATTTTGCAACCAGACCCGCAATTAGAGACCGGCAGTTTAACCAAGTTTGGCACTTTTTTTTTTTAAGAAAGTACTTTTCTCACTTTCTCTGAAAGGTACGGTTCTAATTCTGCTTGCTGGGAGGCCACTTAAGCTAATTGGCAGGTTTTGTGGGCATAAGGCTGGTACTCTAAATAACAGAGACCACCTTCCTTCTCATCTCATATAAATGGCTCCTTCAGCACCATCATCTCCTTATTCCAATCAGACCTTTAAATGAGCCAGGCCTCCCACACAAAGAGGCCACATAAAGTGCTCAGTTAAATTAGGGCAATGAGACAAATGACTTGAGAGCAAATAAAGGAGAAAGCAAATGAGGAAGGAATTAGAAGGAAAGACAGCAGGATCTGAATGTGTCACATACATTTGTTACACACCCTCAATGCTTCAAAAAGACAATGACAACAGAGTCTTTAGCTAGAAATAGAGTCAGTGTGTAACTGAGGGCAAGAGTAAAGTTTATGAGCACAATAAATTTTTAATTTAACAAATGTTTAGTTTACATTAAGTGCATGAAACTAAATTCCAGATGTGTCCTCTATGTCAGAAGTAAATTACAGGAGAGTGGTTCAAATCTCCTCAGCGAGCCAAAACTCTGTCACTACAGTCACCCATTAAAGGTATAGTTCAACCAAAAATGAAAATTCTGTCATCATTTACTAATGCTCGATGTTCCAAATCCTTTAGAATTTTTCTTCCGTAAAAAAAAAAAAAAAAAAAAAAAAACATTTGTTTTTTTCCATGTTATTCTTTGTGTGAGAAACAGACCCAAAATTCATTGTTCACTGACAAATCTTCCCCTTTGCTGTTATCCACTGCACCCGGGTCAATGAGTCAATTAGTACGTTTACATGCACAGCTGTAATCGAACTACAGCGCATTTTTGCATAGTCGAGCTACAGTCGTCATCTGTCTGTCCAAGAACACGACAATGCATAATTTAATATTTAAAAGAAGGATGTCAGCTGAGGAAGTGCCAGTAATACATGTTGCACATCAAGGCCAGTTGTGGTCCAATAAAGGAGTACTGTACAGATGCTGAATGAAACAAGCTACAATCGCATTATCTAGGTCTGTTAGTCAGGTTTCACAAAAATCAAACTGGTATGATTTCAGTTGGACTAAAATGTTTACATGACACTTTAAAAAGACTGGAATCGAAATTTTAAAGTGCATGTAAACATACTGATTGAGTTGAACTTGAGAACCGAAACATTTGATTTGTGACTAGATCATTCAGATGTTTTGTTCACAGTTGGGATATCACTATTTCTCTGAGAAACTCTTATGAATGTGCCAAAGAGAGCTGAGACATTTTTGGGTGAAATATTCCTTTAAATAATTACAAGAAACCTTCATGTGTTTACATCATTGCCACAATCCAAATGTGTCACATTTATTGTTACATACCCTCAAAATATCAAAGGACAACAACAGAGTCTTTAACTAGAAATATAGTGCATTGTGTAACTGAGACCAAGGGTTAAGGTAATTAGCGCAAGATTTTATTTCTTTAACAAACATTTAACAAAGAAAGCTACATTTTCAAGGAGGTGCCCTCTCCATCTGAGGTAAATTATTACATGGCAGTTCAAATATCCTCAGCGAGCCAAACCTATCATTACAGTCACCCATTAAGCTAATTCCTTTTAAAGATTCTGATTCATGATGTGACCATTTTGGCAGGGATGCTCAAGTGTGCAAGTTCTGATGCTCAAATCTCCAATGGTTTTAGCTAGTGTCACATCTCACTAGCAAAACTGAACATTTAAAACCAAACATACTGTAATTCCATGCAGTCTGATGCCAAACCAAGCCAAGAAATTCACCAAAACGGACACGTTTCAAGAGGGCGATGTAGAAAAAAACAAGCACAGTTTTCTTTCCTGTGTTTACATACTTAATTCTAAAACAGAAGTTTGGGTGGGAAGAAAGGGATTGTACCTTTTTGAAAATAGCCAATAGGCATTAGTTACATCGCAGCCTTGAACCATGATTTGTTAGTTTGTGGCAGGGGGTATTGGGAAGGATGTTCTCATTACAGAGGGCATTTAACTGTGCAAAAATCTGTGCAGTGCAAGATGAGTCATAAATATTTTTTGGTCAATGTTCCCGGAAAACAGAGACTGTGCATTTAAAAACCATATATCTGCTAAAGGCTAAGTTTGTCAACTTTTAGGATTACACTTGCATAGATGGCTTCAAAGCTAGTAGTCATGGACTAAAAAGCCACAAAACTCCCATTTTGATTTTGATGCAGTTTCTAAAAATATACAGTATATCATTATACGAGATATTTCTAGATCTGTTTTGATTTGTAGTCCATTGTGTCTTAGATTAAGGAAAACAAGGTAGAACCTGATCCCAGATCTGCTGTTTTTCTATGAACACAGTGCCTTCCTCCCTCAGAGACATCTTGAAGCAGGGCTTTCCACTTCATTTACATTTTCTGTGCAACAAAACAAATGTCATCTTCAAGGATTTTTGCATAAAGCAGCCTGTATTAACCTCATTCATCTCATTTCCTTGAATTTCTTATTTCCTTTTCACCAAATTATGTTGAAAAATCCTACCAGCACTGGTTTTGGAATCCCTGCTTCCCTTAGCACATCACAAGTTCCTCAGGTCCAAAACAAATGTTCTTTCAGGCCCGGTGAAAAGGTGAACAAGTTTTGCATTTCATCAGACAGTTACAGCTTGATGAAATTAGTCGTTTTATCTAATTTATTTTCTTAGGCAGAACAAGAAGTTTACACTTCTTTTTAAAAAAAAACAATAAAAAAAGCTTTGGCCTAGCAGTTCGCATATGTACTCCAGACAAATTGATATGTAGTGTTCAAGTGGCAGATGCAAGTTCGAGTTTGGCCAGATTTGTATTCTGATCCCCCCAGCCACCCTTAAGGGGTGGTCACACTAGGCTTTGAGCACACACATTTTTTTTGTACCATGCAACAGACCAGGTTAATGTCACACGGGAGGACTTCTGGTATAAGTATATAATACATCACATATAACAATTATTAACATTAATTATAGTGAAAATGTTCAAATATATTGTAAACTCACTTTCCTGCAACAATAAAACAAGCAGCTTTAAAATATGTATTCTTTGTATTGAGCTAAGAGGTCAGCGTGTGACGTTTCGATCTTCTATTGGTCACGCGTCCTCACCTCGTATAATTTCATGGTTCAAGGGGCTGTCACACTACACTTCACGCTCCGCCAGCCCAGTAAGCACATACAGTTGAAGTCAGACATTTAGACATACACTTTTTACATACACTTAGTTTGAAGTCATTAAAACTCATTTTTTAACCACTCCACAGATTTCATATTAGCAAACTATAGTTTTGGCATCTTGTTTGTGCATGACAAGAGCCATTTTTCCAACAACTGTTTACAGATAGATTGTTTCACTTTTGACTATATCACAATTCCAGTGGGTCAAAAGTTTACATTCACTAAGTTAACTGTCCCTTTAAGCAGCTTGGCAAATTCTAGAAAATTATGTCAAGCCTTTATGCAATTAGGCAATTAGCCAATCAGCTTCTGATAGGCTAATTGGCATCAATTGGAGGTGTACCTGTGGATGTATTTTAAGGCCTACCTTCAAACTCAGAACCTCTTTGCTTGACATCATGGGAAAATCAAAACAAATCAGCCAATACCTCAGAAAAAAAAACTGTGGACCTTTACAAGTCTGGTTCATCCTTGGGAGCAATTTCAAAATGCCTGAAGGTACCACGTTCATCTGTACAAACAATAGTATGCAAGTATAAACACCATGGGACCGCGCAGTCATCATATCATTTAGGAAGGAGATGCATTCTGTCTCCTAGAGATGAATGTAATTTGGTGTGAAAAGTGCAAGTCAATCCCAGAACAACAGCAAAGGACCTTGTGAAGATGCTGGAGGAAACAGGTAGACAAGTACCTATACCTTACTCCACAGTAAAACGAGTCCTATATCGACATAACCTGAAAGGCTGCTCAGCAAGGAAGAAGCCAATGCTCCAAAACGGCCATAAAAAAGCCAGACTACAGTTTGCAAGTGCACATGGGGACAAAGATTCTACTTTTTGGAGAAATGTCCTCTGGTCTGATGAAGGAAAAACAGATTGCATCATGAGTAAGGAAAATTATGTGGATATATTGAAGCAACATCTCAAGACATCAGCCTTGAAGTTAAAGCTCGGTCGCAAATGGGTCTTCCAAATGGACAACGACCCAAGCATACCTCCAAAGTTGTAGCAAAATGGCTTAAGGACAACAAATTCAAGGTATTGGAGTGGCCATCACAAACCCCTGACCTCAATCTGATAGAAAATCTGTGAAAAAGTGTGTGTGAGCAAGGAGGCCTACAAACCTGACTCAGTTACACCTGTTCTTTCTGGAGGACTGGGCCAAAATTCCAGCAACTTATTGTGAGAAGCTTGTGGAAGGCTACCCAAATCGTTTGACCCAAGTTAAACAATTTAAAGGCAATGCTACCAAATACTAACAAAGTGCATGTCAACTTCTGACCCACTGGGAATGTGATGAAAGAAATAAAATCTGAAATAAATAATTCTCTCTACTAATATTCTGAAATTTCACATTCTTAAAATAAAGTAGTGATCCTAACTGACCTAAGACAGGGAATGCTTTCTACGATTAAATGTCAGGAATTGCGAAAAACTGAGTTTAAATGTACACTATATTGCCAAAAGTATTAGCTCACCCATCCAAATAATTGAATTCAGGTGTTCCAATCACTTCCATGGCCACAGGTGTATAAAATGAAGCACCTAGGCATGCAGACTGCTTCTACAAACATTTGTGAAAGAATGGGCTGCTCTCAGGAGCTCAGTGAATTCCAGTGTGGTACTGTGATAGGATGCCACCTGTGCAACAAGTCCAGTCGTGAAATTTCCTCTCTACTAAATATTCCACAGTCAACTGTCAGTGGTATTATATCAAAGTGGAAGCGATTGGGAATGACAGCAACTCAGCCACAAAGTGGTAGGCCACGTAAAATGACAGAGCGGGGTCAGCGGATGCTGAGGCGCATAGTGCCAACTTTCTGCAGAGTCAATCACTACAGACCTCCAAAGTTCATGTGGCCTTCAGATTAGCTCAAGAACAGTGCGTAGGGAGCTTCATGGAATGGGTTTCCATGGCCGAGCAGCTGCATCCAAGCCATACATCACCAAGTGCAACGCAAAGCGTCAGATGCAGTGGTGTAAAGCACGCCGCCACTGGACTCTAGAGCAGTGGAGATGCATTCTCTGGAGTGACGAATCACGCTTCTCCATCTGGCAATCTGATGGACGAGTCTGGGTTTGGCGGTTGCCAGGAGAACGGTACTTGTCTGACTGCATTGTGCCAACTGTGAAGTTTGGTGGAGGGGGGGATTATGGTGTGGGGTTGTTTTTCAGGAGCTGGACTTGGCCCCTTAGTTCCAGTGAAAGGAACTCTGAATGCTTCAGCATACCAAGAGATTTTGGACAATTCCATGCTCCTAACTTTGTGGGAACAGTTTGGGGATGGCCCCTTCCTGTTCCAACATGACTGCGCACCAGTGCACAAAGCAAGGTCCATAAAGACATGGATGAGCGAGTTTGGTGTGGAAGAACTTGACTGGCCTGCACAGAGTCCTGACCTCAACCCGACAGAGCACCTTTGGGATGAATTAGAGCGAAGACTGCGAGCCAGGCCTTCTCGTCCAACAACAGTGTCTAACCTCACAAATGCGCTTCTGGAAGAATGGTCAAAAATTCCCATAAACACACTCCTAAACCTTGTGGAAAGCCTTCCCAGAAGAGTTGAAGCTGTTATAGCTGCAAAGGGTGGGCCGACGTCATATTAAACCCTATGGATTAAGAATGGGATGTCACTTAAGTTCATATGCGTCTAAAGGCAGATGAGCGAATACTTTTGGCAATATAGTGTATTTGGCTAAGGTGTATGTAAAATTCTGACTTCAACTGTACCTCTACACATTCAATTCAAGCAAGGTGATTTTACAACCATCCCAGCCAGTTGCTTAATGGTAAAGAGGAAGGGTGGAGGACATGGTTGGTGGGTAGAGTCTGTCAGAGCTCTGTTCACAGCTGCAGGGCCTGCGGGCAGACAGATAGAGCCCAGCTACAGCAGGTGCTGACATTAATGAGAGTGATAAACCATCAGAGAGAATTTATAAATCAGTAAAAGGCCATGGCGGGCCATACCCTCTGCTAGCACCTGCCCATTCAGCTGACCTGTAGTCAAATAGACCTCTTTTGAGAGGAAGAGCATTTCTGGAAAAAAGATGATGTGGAGCCAGACTTGATGTTTGAGAGAATTAAAATTTTCATGTAGGATTAGGGTTAAAGAATTCTTCTTTTGAGGCTGCCAAAAAGCTATCAAATATTCTTGAGTTCAATTCAAAACTCAGAAGAAAAACACCGTCAAGACAAGACTGGAAATTAAGTTCAGTTCTGTCTTTTGTTTCATTGATTATTTTATCTGTTATCTTTGGAGATTGGAGAGTAAATTGTACTATGATGAATGTGAAAGAATTGGAGGAACAGAATGTGGCCTGAACATCTGTACTTGGATCCAAAAGAATTAGAGGAGAGCAGCTCTCAACATCGCCAATATGATAAATTCAGTCCCAATTGTCAGAACTAGCTCAGAACTAGAATTGTCAAAGTAGTTCACCAAAAATGGAAATTGTGTCATCATTTATTAACCCTCAAGTTGTTCAAAAACATGTATGACTTTCTTCCATGGAACACAAAAGATGTTAGGCAGTATGTTAGTCTCAGTCACCATTCACTTTCATTGCATCATTTTTCAACACAATGAAAGTGAATGGTGACTGAGGCTGTAATTCTGCCCAATATCTTGTTTGTTTTGTGATACTATGCACTTGTTAAGACTAAGGGCTAAGGGTTTTGTGTGTGTGTGTGTGTGTGTGTGTGTGTGTATTGCTGAGTGGTTGCTAGGGTGCTCTGGATGGTTGGTAAGTTTTTGCTAGGGTGTTCTCGCTGGTTGTTTACTGGCCTCAAAAGAGCAAATCAAAAGAGCCCAAAACAAACTGCCTCCTTCAATGCAAGTCTAATTTTAATGTCCGAATACCGTAAATGTAACAATGCAAAAAATATTTTTACATCTGACCACTTAGAAAAGTAATTGCTCATCGTATTTTTAAATGATACCTCACAATTTGAGTTATCATTTATGTATGTAGTATAAGTGGCGCATGACAAGTTACAAGCCAAAGTTAAATTCTTAGGGTAAGATATTTTTTTCAAATCCCTAATCCTAAATATGAGCAACAGTAATTGTAATGCATGCTTTAGAAACCCCAACTAATTAAGAAAATTGTGAAATGGAAAGTGATGAGGTAGGAACCACTTGCAGAGCACATGTGTGAGAATTTCACAGAGGTCACTGCACAAACAAGAGTTTGAATGAGAAAATGAGTGAACTGTTAGACACTTCACTTGTTAACAATGTGCTAAAAGCTGCCAAGCCATTAAGAAAGAGAAGCTCTCATGAAAGGAGCACTACTCTGACCTCGCTGAGGCAAAGAGAGGTGTGACCCATTGAAACATATGATATGATGCTTCAACCAGATGATTTCCACAACACACATCTTACAGAGCCCCATTTACACAGAAGACTTGAACCAAACACATCCGTTAAACTGAGCAAGTGTGCTAACAAGTTGCAATGTGATAAAGTGATAAACTTTTTTTCTCCAAACCAACTGTGACTAGTGAATTTTGTCAATCACTTTGGGTCTGTTCCTAAACTTACTGAGCTGCCTTGCTGTCTCCTGCCTACATAGGCAGCTGTCTTCTATGGCATCATCCTAATTGAAATGGAGTCTCATTTACATTTAGTCATTTAGCAGACGCTTTTATCCAAATGGGATCATGTGATGTGATGGGACCACCAGGCGGCGCTCATTCATAGATCACAGAGAGCGAGTTGGGGCATAGACCTGGAGAAGTGAATTGATTAAGAGGGTGCGGGGATCCATTGGCTGTTCTGAAGGCCATAGTGAAGCGGCAGCTACAAGTAGCCAATGAAGTGAAACCAAGAGTGGGGTGACATGAGCCTTTTTGGCTGACTGAAGACCAGACGCGCTGCTGCATTCTGGACCATCTGTAGTGGCTTAATTGTGTTAGCTGGGAGGCCAGCCAACAAAGCATTACGCTTGTCCAGTCCTGAAATGACCAGAACTTGGACCAGGAGCTGTGCAGCATATTCAGACAGAAAATGTCTGAATTTACTGATGTTGTAGAGTGCGAATCTGCAAGACAGTGTGGTTGATGAGATGTGGGCGGTAAAATTAAGCTGGCCATCTACCACCACTCCCAGGTTCCAAGCTGTTCTGGTTGGTATTAGTGTAGTTGAACCAAGATGAATAGTGAGGTTGTGGTCAACAGATGGGTTGGCTGGGATCACAAGGAGTTCTGTCTTGGCAAGGTTGAGCTGAAGGTGGCGTTTCTTCATCCATGCCGAAATGTCCGAGAGGCAGGCAGACAACCTTCAGGCAGAACTGAGACAATAGGGTCATCAGGCTGGTACAACAGGTAGAGCTGCGTGTCATCTACGTAGCAGTGGTAGGAAAAGCCATGTGCCTCAATGATCTGTCCGAGTGATGTTGTGTATATCGAGAAGATCCTTGAGGAACACCAGTGGTCAGCTGGTGTGACTTGGACACCTCTCCTCTCCAGGAGACCTTGAAAGATCTCATAACAGTGCAATGTGGAATGCTCTGCAGACCCATAGTTTCTATTTCTGTGGCACTGTGCTATGTAGCCCCACCCACTGTGAAATCTAATTGGTCCACAATTATGCTCCTCATAACTGTATATTAAACATCAACTGATTGATGTAATTGGAACACATTGCACACAATGCACAGCAGTTTCACATTTAATGTGGACAGACAATTTACAAATTGCTGGAAACTTGTCGCATCGCACTTGGTTAGGGTACGGTTTAAGGAAGTGAGTTTATAAATCTGAGGAAAGCTGACTTACTAAAGATTCTCTATCAACTCTGGATCATCTGACCCCAATTATAATTCTGACACCTTCATTCTCTCCGAGCGCAGAGCTGAACATGATTACTCATATCTTATGATGTTTCTCCACTGTCACTGTGGAGAGTCTAGGGGACTTTAACTCATCTTTGTTTGAATACATATCGGGTTAAAAAACTTCAATATTACCTGTGTTAGCAGCTAAACGATAGAGCACATAATGGCTCCATATGGCTCATCTAAATAAAACAACCATAAGCTGTCAGATCAGAGCAGCAGCACCATGGAGTTTCGAACAGGCTGAGGGAAGCGGAGAGGCGGAAGTGCTGTTCAGACTTCCATGGGGCCCAAGGTCAAATGCAGCCCTGCATCTGGCCAGCCATCTGCTCCCCACAGCCACTCGACAGAGCCTGTCACAACCAACCCTGTTCCCAGTCCTGCACTTTAGCATGAGTATGTCTGTTTTGGGGAAGTCTTGATCTCTAAGGAATATCTAAGCAGACAGTGGAAATGGGTACAGACATATGTAAAGGAAGCTACTTTGAAGCTACTTTGAAGCTTTAGCTTGTCCAACTAAAGCTACATAATTTTAAGTATTTAAATTCAAGCTCAAAGTGGTGGTCTAAACTAAATGCTACTATCAACAATTATCTAACAACACTGAAGCCACTTAAGGAGGTAATATATTTATAAATATATTACTATCCAGTTATACATTACATAACATAATCAGAGCTGTATTTTTCTAGCACAAAACAAATTAGGGTTTTTAAATGAATGAACACTGATCTCAATTACGGTGACAGCATTAAACTTGAAGAGATACATTTACACTTAATACAGCTAAAAAATAAAGTACATTATAATGTGAATAACTGACTCAAAAACAGTAATGAACATCAGCACTTAACTAAATATTTACCTTCATTTACATGAACCTGCCCAAATGAACCAATTCATTAGAATGAACAGTTCTTTTTGACGCTTCACATGAGAAAGCGGACATTCCAGGAAAGTGCATTTGATTGTTGCCTCAGTTAGCTAGGCTGTATAGCTATGTGTGCAATACAGTGTGACAAAAACTATGATGTAGCATTTGATGGCGCTACATTGCTTCTAGTTGGAGAAAGTCACTTGTTTGTCATGCTATTGAGAAATGTATTCAAACTGTAATGTCGTGACTTGACTTGAGTCTAAAGAACCTTGCATTGAGCGTGCTGTGATGTGCATGGTTTCTTCTTTATGTCTCATCTTCGTGTCAAATCCCTGTCTTATCTGTTTAGTCTTCTCCAAGTTATGGCTCTTAGATTTTGTCAACTCTTTGGCTATTTTTCATTCTTTCTGCCCATTTCCTTGTAACCCCCTCAGACTTTTATATTTTTTGTTGAATGTTCACCCTGAGACTTGATTTATACTCAAAAACAGATTGTATGATAAATTGTCAGATGTTTCTTTAAATTATATTTGTTTTCTATGGTACAAATGAAGACTTTTGTCCACATGCAATGGCCCCAGGTGAATACACCAGCGAAAGGTTGGAGGATATTTAAATTTTCTGTCAAATCAAGTCATTGTCCATCAAAGGCTCAACTGTACTTAACAGCAAATTTCAAATGACAGAGCAGGGCGCAAAAAAAAAAAAACTTAAACCATCTGAGCAAATCTGGGGGTGTCAATGGTTCTTCCACCAGCTCATCAAACTTCTTCCCATATGTTCTTATTACTAGTGCCCGACCGATATATCGCCCGACCGATATATCGGCTGGCCGATATTATCGGCCGATATTAGCCTTTCACCTTTATATCAGTATCGGACAGATATGTATATTTTTTCAGAACATATAATGCAGAAAACAATGCTTTAGATTTGGTGTCATTGCATAGTTTGTCCAGCAGAGCGCGCTCCGACTCCATTGTTTACAGAGCTGAACTGATGGTGGCTCTGCAGACAGGGCGGAGTTAAGAGGTGTCTCTGTAAATTAACTAGTTTGTGAAATACATACTGGAAACTTAATAAACAATGACCACATCATTTTCCTTTTTCAATATAACTAATATAACATTAACCTTGTCCCTTACAACCATGTCCCTCATGTCTGTTTGCTGTTAGCCAGCTATAGTTTGTCAGTGCAATCAGTAATGTAGCAGATTGAAAGGTAAACATCAGAGCATCTTTTTGCAGTTCAGCAGACAACGGTGCGGTGGTGGATTGTGTCTGATGAGTGTTGATTTCATGCTATGTTGTTACGTAGTTGGTGAGACACAATGCTGGAAAGTAAAATAAACAACGTCCGTCTTTTACTCTCTGTGACAACGAGCTTATAGCTAACTAGCTAATCACATAGCTACTTTCAGTAACTATGTTTCCATCCAAGGATTTTTTGCGGAAAAAGCTTTAGCGCATCAAAATAAAGCTGATGGAAACGCAAATTATCGCTAAAATTTCACAAGTGTCGATATAAAATTTTTCCGTTTAACTCTAGCGCATAAACTCTCCGTCGATACTTCAGATGTCACGAAAAACTGGTTTGGAAACACTTTGTTATCGAGAAAATTGGTATTAACGCAAAAATGTAGTGTCACATGACAGAAATTACCCCAGTCGTTAGCCTGTGTTAATCATGACAACAAGGTATACATCCATAAAAGCCAATTTATTGTACGTGATTATGAATTGATCTGAATGGCATAAAGATCCAATCACTGCAAACATTACACTTCCAGGTGTGCCAACACAAATATCTCATATCAAGACAAAATTAATGGCTACTCTTTGTAGACATCTGTTTATTTATTAAAGTTGCTTTTCCACACCATTCAAAATAATAGGCGGCAGTCACGGAATTAGCCCACAATACAAAAAACATAACATTTCTGTGCACAAAGATGTTTTAAATTAAAAATAAATACACAATACTAGGAGAATTGCTTTTTTGGAACACTAACAGCCCAATTCTATAAAATAATTGTTTAGTTTACTTTTGAAAAAATGCCGGCAAAATTCCCTGTATTAAATTAAATTAATTACCAAACAAAAAACGCACCAAACTAAAAAAATAAATTACCAAATGAAAAAAATTCTATTTTTAGACCTATATATGCCTTTTCTTTACACAAACTTAAATTAGCCGTATCTTGTTCTGTAGACGAATAAAGTCGGCTGAATGACATTTTCTACACTTCAAGACTATAAACTATCAGAACTATTTGTCCAATGAGTTCACTTTCAGAAAACGAGCTTCTGAACATTTTAAAACTTTTAAATATTTTAAATCTAACCCTTTTTACCTCGGATCGCATTTGCTAAGCTTCTTCAGAAAACGTAAATTGCATTATGGCGTTAACATTAATTTTAGATGACAATCAAGTTCAGTTGGTCGTTAAAAGTTGCTGGACAAATATGCGGGACATAATGCAGTTGTGATGCCGATGCTTTAGATTAGATGATCGTTCAAAATAGGCTATTGAATATCAGGAATGTATCACATGTAAACCCTAAGTGTATACACTGCATCAGTTTTTCTTTAATAGTTGTGCACACAGCATATACACCTCGATAGATGGTCCTTATACTAAGACTGAAAATTTCTCCACTACTTGGCGCAGGTTGCCAGCTTGAACAGGGCCATGACGATTCGCTTTCGGGTCGGAACCGGTGGCAACCTGCGATAGGCGCAACATCAGGACCAATATTACAGACCTATCAGAAGGGCAACTGCTCCCTTTTGATTGCAATTCCTCCTCTTCTGATTGCATTTATTTGTGAAATTAAAATGACAGTTAGCTGGTTAATTTCAATGAATTGTCTCAATACTCTCCCCATTTTACCAAAACTTCGGAGGAAAAAAATGAGGGACATCTGGGAGGCGAATTAGCAATAAACACACATTTCTGTATGGAAACGGCTTAAGGGCAGATTTCTTTTGCTATAAACCAAAACTTATGTGACAAAGTGTTTTTTTAGGCATGACGTCATCACGCACACTTTTATCGATAAAAGACCATTTGAATGGAAACAGGCAGAAGACTTTTTTTAATGCATTTTCACTTTGTCGATAACAAAATAGCGTGAAAAGTGGATGGAAACTAGGTTATTGTTGTCAACTGAGTGGAAGCTAATGAGTAAACGTATTCACCAAACTGTTTTTTTCAGGATTCACAGTTTGGTGCCCTTTCAACCGAACAATTCCAGTCACTGCATTTATAAAATGTAATATTTAAAAGTCTGGTTTTCCATCGTTGAAAGTTCCCCCTGAACTTGTTTATCAGAATAAGGTGTAACACCACTGCTGCTGTTTATTTTGACTCGGCAGTAATAATATAGTCAGCATCTGACTGATACTAAACAGTAATACTGATGTTTATTTAGCATTTCTTTTATTTGTATTTATTTTTTATTTTAATGGTCAGCATTTGGCTGATACTAAACAGTACTGATGTTTATTTAGCTATTTATTGTATTTTTATTTATTCTTTATTTTCTCAGTGTTCATTTCTAGAATTTGTTTACAATGTATAATAATAATATCAAAAATTCTTTGATAAAAAATATTTAAGAAATCAGCCTTCTGAGTACCTTTGCATAGTCATATCGGTGCAAAATCAGTGAAAAATCCATATAGAAAAGATCTGTTTTCATTTCAGCTCAAAAATTAAATATATCGGCCTCCATATCGGTAATCGGTGAATTTTCCCTCTCTAAAATCGGTATCTTATCGGTCTCAAAAATCCCATATTGGTCGGACTCTACTTCTTACCTCAAAAGATGATCCAATCAGACAGCAGGACTGTAGTCATGTGATTAAGGTGAGGTAAGTCTCTGCTAAAGTGCTAGACCGCTTAACGAAGCTGAGACATTCCACGATTGACCTGAGAGCAAAGACAACAAAAATTCAATTAGCGATTGAACACCAGCAATGACCACAATTGCAGAATTCAGTTATTTTTTAATCAGGGATGGGCATTTTGGTCATTTTGAGTACTCGACAGGTAAATCAAATTTTGGAGGTCATGTTCTCAACTGTCTCTACATACATAGAAATGAGGTTAAAATGTCAAATAATTTCATTCATAAATGATCTAGTCTCCAGATACAGTTAATGAAGCTATAGACCATTTCAAGATTGTGACATTTGGACACTGAGCCAAAACTAACAGAAGAAATGCTCAGAGAAAACAATGCCTTTGCGTAGAAGATGATGAAGGCACTTTTCACTTAACATTCATTATGGGCAGATTTCAAAAGAATCTCAACAAATCCCCCATCGGAAGCTGCCCAAATCTCCGGGCATTTCAGAGCGCAATCTGCTCCTCCAATCTGCTATGTGAAAATGAGAAACAAGCTCTAGCCAGCTTCTTACTGACAGCATCGAGCTCTCTGCAAATCTCCTGTCTCACTCTCTCCATCTCCACGGCATCTCCCTATTCTCTTGGTCAGTCTTTATCTCTTTATCAGCCTCTATGTCGTGCTCTCTTTCTCTATGTGCACTTTTTCTCTCCTTGTGTGGCAGTCTTTCCTTTTGTCTCTCTTCCTATTTTGCTTTGCTTAAAGACAAGCCACAGTACTGCGTGTAACAGTGTGTCCTAACCAGACAGGACACAATAAAGGGACAAGCGCTAAAAATGAAGGAAAATCTCTTCCGTGTAAATCTGAGTTTTTGTCCTAGCCAGCCATGACAAGTGAAACGACATTGATGATTGCTAGGCATCTACAGTGTGGCCCTGCCCACAGTGAAATCTCATAAGTCCAAAATCCTTCTACACAGAGCTGTATGTTGAACAAAAAATATGTTCTGATTGGCTATGAGTCCGGAAAGTATTTTCACTTTCATTGCGGACAGACAAATTACTTGAAGCTTGAAACTTATTGTGTTGTGCCTGGTTAGGACACTGCGTAAGAAAGAAATGCGATAATCTAACTGCTGGTATCACCAGAGAGTAATATAAATTACAAAAAAGACAAATTGATCTAATAATGGCCATGTTTAATATTGTAAAATGATATTCAACTTGCAAATCCCCTTCAGGGCACCGTGAATTAGTTATGCTCATGTAGAGCAGCCTCTTAATTTGGAGAATTATAGAGCGCTACCTGCATTTGTTATATGTCTTTCACATGGCTAAAGTAATAATGAACAGCCCAAGACTGTGAAAGTGGCAATTATTCAAAAATCCAATATTTACAAAGCATTGACAGATATTCTAACACTCCTTTCTGAATCTAAAGTGACAGCCATAAAATGATCACCTGGTCAGTCATGAACACAAATCTCATCTGTGTGTCCTCTAGACAGACTCTGAAAGCTTCTCAGTGAAAACGCCTTGATTTGGATCAATTCCAATTGCAGTTTATAGCTTATTCTCTTTTGCAGGTCTTTTTAATTCCTGCAGGTCTGTGTTCTGTTTATGTTTTGTAACTCTAATGACACCAAGGACAAATTAATAGCTCAAAAAACATACTTAACATTGAAGTATCAGGTTGATCCTTCATGACTTTTCTTAATATTATAAGAAAAGATCATAAACAAATTTTCAATTTGATAATATGCTTCAAACATCCTCCATAAAAAATGTTACAGTACTATTTTTGGGGTCTACGAGACCACAGATATAAAACATGAATAAACGTAATGTGTTTTTGTTGGTGCCACATTGACCCTAAACCCAATCAACGTTACTATTTCTGAGTGTAACTAGTGCATGTCCACTTTGTGTCAAAACATTAGGTCAGAGGAACAGATTAAAATACTTTAAAGGAAAAATACAAAGATATTATTTTTACATTAATATAATTGGGTCTCAGCCAGGGTCAAATGTTAAGGGGGGCTCAGGGCAAAAATATCCCCATAATTTTTAATGCTGGGGCAAAAATGCTCTGGAAAAGATTCCTCTGCTTTTTATTTATATCATCTGATATAGGCTAGTTCTTAATATTCTATTCTAGATTTATTTATGCATTTCACGCCTTGTTATTGTAAATTTACTGGTTAAATTGATGTATTTAATGTGAAAGGATGACACACAGATTTATTTTTATTTTTTTTATTAGAAAAAAAAAAAAACTAATCTTTGACATTGGTTTTAACAGAACATGAGGGTTTAAAAAACCAAAACTGATTCAAGCAGAATGGACTTTACACATCCAGAACATCTGATCCAACAATCCAACACCACAAAGTACATTGTGTCTGGATCAATAAAAAAAAAAAAATCAGTATGGTTTGACTAGTGCTGCAGACCAAGAAACCTGACCCGATATCAGCATTTCAACAGAAGAATGTTTCTTCAAACATGGTATTTTAAACCTAAGGTCTGTAGTGAGAGGAATATAGGTGGCGTCCCGCCAAAATTCTTTAACGGCTTTTAAAGCACAACCCCAGATAAAAGCCCTGGCCAGCTGGTCAACTTCAGCTTCTCAGAGTTCATGCCGAGGCTATTGGGGAGGAAAGGGCCAACAAATAAACCATGTTCACGATGCAGATATGTTTTACATAACCTACTTTGAATAGAGGCAGAGAATACAACTGAAGTGTATCAGTAACTACATTTAGGAGTTATGTGATGCTTTTTGGGAGTTCAGCCAGAGCCTTACTGCCAGTTTAGAACTTTTATCTAACAGCTGTTAAAAATGAACATGTGGTCATTCAGAAAGAATCTCACCCAAGTCTAAATTTATTTCCAACAGAGAATAAATGTGAAAATGAGAAAATTCTGGAAACCTTCATGACAAAACAAATCTGAGAGAGATTTGGGCAGCATTCCAGCATCTATGTCTCTTGATTAACAGCTGAGAGATTTTATTACTCCAGCTTGGCTTGGTCTTATTTCAAAACTTTAACAATGAGCTTTACCATCCTGTACTCAAGTACTGCTGCTTTTTATAATACAGTTATACTGACATGCTTGATTTTTGGCTTGTCCTTAGCATTTATTTAAAAACACAAACCAAATTCATTGAAACCACAAGTGCTGCATGTTCATGAAGTGTTTTTCCCAAACAGAGTGGAGTTCTTTAAAGGGATGGCTGATTTTCGTCTGTGAGCTGAGCCGCTGAAGTTTGATTAAGTCAGAGCCCGAAGCAGAAGGTCTCATCATCCCAGATAAAGATTTGGTGAGAGATCAACGGGGAGTATTACCAAAGATAAATCTAAGACTTCAACTTACTAAAAACACACACACACTGTCCTAGCAGAATGCAGAGTCTCATGGGTTATGTCCTAACTAATGCTCGAGTTTCTCGTCTTATCACACTTTGGTTAGATCATCATAGTTGTTCGCCACTGTAAGGTCCTCACAGAGCACCAAAACAGGCATCTTAATTAACATCAAAAATAAAGATCTTTGACTGGCAAAATAAGGTTTGTCTGATTCAAAGTGATTCTTCCATTAAATAATCTCAAACCATCCTGAAGTAGGGATGACCAGAACTACACATTTTCAAACATTTCTAGTCAGTGGGTTTGCTGAACTACAACTCCACTAATTGATCTTAGGAAGCCATGCATAATTAGGCTAGTTTCAAGTTTACCTGACCCCGACTGGACACGTTTCTTAGGGGGTGTTTACATATGATATATTTTTGCATGGTTTTTCAAAAACAACTAGATGGAGCCGAACGGAATGAAACAGAATGCAAGAGGGTCTAAATACATTATTT
This sequence comes from Myxocyprinus asiaticus, assembly GCF_019703515.2. NCBI lineage: Eukaryota > Metazoa > Chordata > Actinopteri > Cypriniformes > Catostomidae > Myxocyprinus > Myxocyprinus asiaticus. The sequence continues at coordinate 20,307,996 of NC_059359.1, forward strand.
AAAAAGTTAGACTGTTTTTTAACAGCATTCTTTAAAATGCAATGCTAGTAGCGAGATGGTCAACCAAAAAAAAAACATGTAACGACCAAAGACATCAGTTGACGTGTATTGCTAATGGTTTGATCTTGCAAACTGTCTAACTGCAAAAGTACAGTATTATGCAAGCACACCATATTTTTGTAATTTTATATCATTTTTACAATTTACATTTTTGAATTAAAGCACCTCCACTAACCTTTCAAAACACCACCAAAAAATACCAATAAATCTAGATAAACATGTCAATCTCATGAATCGACTAGTTGGTTGTTGGACAACTTGTACATGATCATGACCCATCCATAGTCAGAGCCATCTAGCTCCATTTCTTGAAGTTTATATTTTCTTGATGAAGTAGAGACATGGTCCACTGCACCAGGGAAGCCCTGGGGTTTCAGGCCATTGCGTGAGACACAAACCTTTTACCACTTTTTGCCAGGAACAAGCTGTTGCTGGCAGAAGTGGCTTCCGTTCCCTATTAAAACCAGAGATGTAGGTCAAGTTTCTGCTTCAGCCCAGCTAGGGGTGTCAGAACAACACCAGAAAAGATGTCTGACATGGGCAGCTCTGTATTCCTCACTCTCTCTTTCTCTCAGATGGCAAATGATTTGACCCCAGTCATCTACCCTCAATCAGTGGCTTTGGTATTCAGGACACACTACTACTGCTTAACCTTTCAACTCTGTTAGAATGTGTAAAGAGTAATATGTAGACTTTGTCTAACAGAGGTTAATTTTTTTTCAAAAGCATCTTCACTTAAAAAACACTGCGGAGTTGTCCTGATGCACCCTGGGAGGGCAAATAACTTCTCAGTGCACACTCTGCCACCTTAATTTCCACTGAAAGAAAAACTGCACAGGAATTCCTCCAACTCAAATTCAGAATCAGAATAGGAGATCAAACTTTTGAATGAATATATTATTTCCACTGCTAACCTCCACCTACAACGTCAATGTCTTTTTTGCTCTCTTTTTCTGCCCACTCTCTCTCCAGTGAATGATCTCTGCAATGGCAAGTGTTCAATTCTTTATACAGGACCCACCAGCAGACTATTACAACAGAATAATAGCTGTGGAAATGATTCCGCTAAAGAAACATAATATTTTGAAAGTGAAGTACAATTTTCCATTGTCCCTTTCCCATCTGCTGGTGGTATAAGCGATTTATAGAGCAGTTCAGCATGTTAGTTTAACTGATGGTGCATTCTGTATGATAATAAGCTGCCGATAGTCACAGAGGAATGAGATTAGTTCTTCCAGCCAATCTACACACTATTATCATGCTAATTGAAAACTGTACCAAAAGAAATCTAAATCAGAACTGAAAGCTGCATCGCTGTATTGCCAACTGCTCTGGTTCCCTGTGGCTGAATGGTTTCTTCAGCGTGGTTTGTGGGACACATACAATGGACATGTACTGTATGCTTCAGCCACCAGTTAATTAAGTGGCAAGAAATTCAAAGGATCTTTCTGAAAGGTTTTACCATTTTTGGAACCCCTAAAGCACAGATATACCAGTAAGAAGATTTTTGTTATTTGTTTTCCCCATATATGACCGCAATTCATTCAAGAATGACAGTCAATAGGAAAAACTGAAAAAAGGCAGCAAAGATGAGCTTCATAGAGAAAAACAAAAAACAAATCCCAATCAAAGAATCCCAAAGACAACCAAACCTAAATATATAAGTAAACCCATTTTCACCCTATAGTCAACTACTCTGTGTCCTTACCAGGCCTGCATGAGGCGAAAGTTTCCAGCGATTTGTCTATCCACACTGAAAGCAAAAATGGTGTGTGACATGATCCAATCACAGCCAATCAGAACACATTTTATATTTAATAAAGGACCAATGGGATTTAAACGTGGGTGGGGCTACTTAGCACAATGCCACAGAAATAGAAAAACTACAATTCACATGGAAGAGAGGTTTAAATTCCGATGCGCCTTGACAGGACACGGCGTTACACTTTGGAGAAGCAGAAAGGGCCAGCCCCCTCCCTTCCTCAAATTCACAATTCTTACCCATCTTTCAGTTATTATATGATGATGAGATACATTGGAGATATTTTTAGGGAACTGAGCAGGAGGGAGGGATGGCATATGGGGCAGACTTGATTATTTCACAGAGTCTTGAATGCCCCTAGTTATATCCACTGTGATCACTATTTGATGACACTAAGGACTACAGAGAGAGAGAGAGAGAGAGACAGAGAAAGAGCAGAAGCGAGAGACAATCTGGATATATGCCCATAGTGAAAGACGCATTAGGGGTAATATCACTCTCTGTGGTTGAAATGTGTTTATGGCAAGTTGTTTTTCATACATCAGAGATTGCTCCACAGGGATGAGCAGCAGACCAACACACAGATAATGTGAGAAAGCAATAAAACGAGATCAAATGAAGCAGCCTGGAAGCACTACACCAGAAATGTGCTTGTGTGGGGAACAGATATTTGCTGGTACCATTTATATCACAAATAGCATGAACGGATAAAAGACCAAAAAAGAAAGTAATTTACATAAACACACACAGTCTCCTACCCACACAAGCAGGCGTAGTTGAGTCATCATATGGTTAATGGTGGGACATATTTGCGGAATGTGAGGATGGGGGGGTGGGGGGTAGTTTGCGAGCAGCACTCTGGCTGAGGGCCAGGGGGTGATTTTTTTAACCCCTTCCCTCAAGTCTCAATTCAGGCCCCCGCCTCCACAGCAAAGCCTAAAAATAACACCCGTCTCTTTAAGAGCATTTGCAGAAACATAGTGCAAGAGGGATGCCTGTTTCTAATCTAAAACTCCACAGGGCCCAAACACAGGTTATCTGCACACACTCACAAAACCTGGCTCAGGCACACAAAGTCGAATACTGAGCTTTAAAGTCTCTCAGATCAGCCTCTTTCTCTCTGAACCACGCAAGAATGCCTTGACCGTATCTACAAAGGTCATGCAAGACTTTCTATTTATAGGGGACTTGGTAATTGGAGGGATTTGCAAACAGTGTAAGTGGTCATGCTAGGCCAGAAACATAATTTGCGCAATTACGTGTACACAGATGTGAGCGTTTGGCCCTAGACTTGGTGAGCTTGCTGTGGCGGTAACAAACAAGAGTAGTCAAGGGGGGTGATAGAGTAACCTTCAAAACTGGATGTTTTATTATTCAGGTAAGTTCCAATAAATTATTGCCATCAACTTACTTGCTCAGCGATATTCTCATGCCATGACTGTAGTTGACTTGAAAGAGAAAATGCACTGTAGAAGCTAACAGTAGTTCACACTGCGCACTTGTGTTGTTTTAAGAATTGCAGTCTGAAACATTTTAGAACTCATCTGCATTTGCGTACTTGTGTAGAGTATGTTTTGCTACTAATAATTTAAAATGTAAGGTTGTTATATAAATAAATTATAAATGGAACTGTTGGAAACTTTTCAAAAGGTGGTCAGGGGTACAGTTTATGTGAACTTTGGTACACAATTCAATATGAAAGCAATCACTCCTAACTGCACGAGTGAACCGCTATTGATGGCGTATAATTTGCATCTTTGCAAATTATACTCCCGTCAAACTTACTATAGCATAACGCATTTCTCATACCTGCTTCTCACCAAATAAATTGCCTTCGGAAAGCTGCTTGCATTTTTCGCAAACGCAAGTACCATTCTGAATAAAGTCATGGTTGTATATCCAAAAGGCATATAGTTCAATAAAACAGTAAAACTTCTCCTGAAACCTCTTATGCCAAATCATTATCTAGTTACAGTGGTGCCACTAGTACTCACATTCATGATTCAAATGTATTGCTGTTCAGACCCAGAAGTACAATGTGAAAAGGGACCCGCAGGGGCAGGGAGAGGGGGGTAGAATCAAACTATGGTTCAGACCAAAAAATCAAACCAAATGTGAAAATAGTCTAGAATATTCCTGAAGATGGACCACATGCCTGCGCACACACACAAAATACATTTCTATTTCTCACATCAAAGCTGCATTATGCGGTTCATGAATGCGACTAGTCTTGGATGAGTGACATGTTATGTTGGGGTACCTTGGGAATCCACCGCCTCTCCAAGGGGAAGAATTTTCTTATCTTTAGGCTGTAATTTCCTGCTCCGTTTCACTCTTTGGAGCCATAAAAATTTTCATCTTAAAAACATGCAGCAAGGCAGTCAAGTCATTTAACCAGCCCTAACTCCGATGAGCCCATTTCATATGCAATCTTTATAGCTGTCTATAAAAGTGAATGCAAAACAAAACACTCTTAAAGGTCACTGTCATGCGAGTAATATAAAATACATAATTCACTTTCTTTTCCAGCCAAATTCAAGTGTTTCTATTTCCTCAGACACCATCGGTAATGGTAAACTGAAAATAAGTGTTCTTTTTTTTTTATCAAATACCTCTGCTCTTCTCTGTCTCTTTATATGTTTGAGTCTCTCCATTTGTGCTTGTGTTCACTCGCTCCTATTCCCGGAGTTTGGGGGATTTGTGAACTTTCCAAAAACAGTCGGCAGTTCCAGTATACACGCAAACACTGGGAATCATTGCAGGAGAATGTGGTGTTTTTCATGCTGCATTATTTGAAACCACTCACTTCCTTAAATGAGTTTCCATCGTCTAAGCCTAAATTCATTAGAGGGTGATGGAAGCAACATAAATGGCTTCATAGTAACCTCTATTAGATTATCTATGTATGGGCAATGCTTTATCTTCCACCACAAGAGAAAGCATGCTTACAATGAGGTCTGTTCTGCAGGCATTCTGGGAAATAAACATGTTATAAAGGAGCCCTGGGAGTTTAAAACCGGATTAGAAAGTTGAAAGCACACAACAATTCCAGCACAAGCAGCTAATCAATGCAGCAGGAAGAGTTGTTCCATTATAAAAGGATTAAGAGATCATTTAAAGCACAATCTGCAGCAACCCCAAACCCATGCCCTGGAATGAGACAATCAATAAATAACCTGTATGTATGGGGAACAGTAATTAAAAAGGAGAGCTGAAGCAGCTTCCTAACCCCATTCCAAATGGTGGCTGGGGAACTAAAGTCATGTCCTGGACACATTTGCCCATGGAAGTCAGCTTAGCTTTGAATTCTAAATACCAATGTGATGAGCACAAAAAAGCATTTGTGTGGTGGAGTCTGGTGGCTGGGGATATGGCTGAATATTCAAATGAGGGGAACGGGGTGATCATGACTCCATGTTGTCTGTTGAAAAAAATTATAATAAAAACACTGACACACTTCAGTGCTTTTGCGCTGTTATCATTCAGTCTCCATTTAGCTCTCATTACTCAGCTAGCCCTATATTCTAAAAGAGTACAGTTTGTGTAGGCAATGCCTTTTTCTCACATATAAAAAGCAATGTGTGCATGAGTTTAATTCTCTTTACACCTCTAAGAAAAATGGACATACAGTTGCTTGTTAAGTATCAATTCATACAAATAGTTTTATTTGAATTTTTTTTTTTTTTTGTATATTTACAAATATTACGGGTTAAATACAAGTTACCAGTAAGCTTTATGGGGAGCATTTGTGGCATGCAGTCAGTTACCACTGAAACTAAACTAACAACAAACAAAATGTTGACATTTCTTATAACCTTTCAATGGAAGTCTACTTACAATAATTCCTTATATTTATATAGCACTTTTCTAGGCACTCAAATTGCTTTACATAGTATAGGGGGACTCTCCTCAACCTCTGCAATGGAGGTCCATGGGCAAGCATACAACTAGGGCTGCACGATTATGACAAAAATCATAACTGACGATTATTTCTCTTGATACTGAAATTGTGATTAATTTCAATTAATAGAATTTACATTAAAATACTTATTTAAGATGGATCAACTGCATGTCATAATTTTGTCAGCTACAGATCCAAAACAAACTAAGAACTGCATTCCGGAATGACTTTATTGACATTTTTAAATCAGTTTATCAAGACTAGTTGCCTAAACAGTCAACTTCACATTGGCCCTCTTAGAAGCTTAAAAAACAAAGATGTTTTTCGAATTTTGAATCAATAATACACAAAGTGAGCAATGGACATATCTGTGATTGGTTACAATGCTTAACCACTGCAAAACCATACATTAAATAAAAAATTAAACAGAAAATGAACATGAATAGACTTACAGGGACTGCTATGATTTACACTTTGCATGATTAGTTAATTGTCTCAGCTGTAATTGTAATCTCAATTATTTATCAGATTATTGTGCAGCCCTACATATAATGGTTACTCCCTAGACTTCCATTGTAAGTGCATTTCTGTACAGATATTTTTGTTTGTTTTCTTGTCATTACAATTTACTATTTGGGTGTCAACAGCCTTTGCCAGGACATGAGGATAAGATACACACACACAAAAAGACACCTGTCATAGTAACAACCATCCTTGCTTTGGACATCTGTTGTAACTTCAGCACCCACAAGCAACTGATTAGACTGATGGAAATGAATGAAACGGCAGAAATGTCATGTGTGCTGAACAAAGCTGTTGTACTCAGCACAGGATCTGCTTTTCCGTTTTCTGTGTTTAATCTTTCCTAATTTCCTAACACATCTCTGTCTTTGTGTAGTATCTGGACACACTCCATCGCAGCATGCTTTGCAGGAATGGCCAGTTCTCTGTCTCTTTCCATCTGTGGCTGCTGTGGTTCTGTGCATGATGTTTGACAAAGAGGTTAAAGTTTCAGAAAAATGGCTTACAAGCTGCTGGAAGCCAGGCAGTCTGTCCAAGGGCAGAAGGGAGCTGAGAGTTGAGGCCTGTAACTCATCCAAAGTGGAGTCCAGTCTTCCTCTCTCGCTTTATCTCTCTCAGCTTGCATCACTTCTTTTTTTTTCATTGGACTCGGTGCATTCTCACCCAGACTTTGCAGTCCAGTTCTAGCTCAGCTAGTAGTGACAGTATGAATAGACAGTTTGGTTTTTGGATTCTGAAGTAATTCTGAGAGGTACTAGAATTGCTCCAAGTGTTAAAGTGTGACAAATTCCTCCTCTGGAGTCACAAGTTCGAATCTAGTGTGTTCTGAGTGACTCCAGCCAGGTCTCCTAAGCAACTAAATTGGCCCAGTTGCTAGGGAGGGTAGAATCACATGGGGTAACCTCCTCGTGGTCGCGATTAGTGGTTCTCACTCTCAATGGGGCGTGTGGTAAGTTGTGCGTGGATCATGGAGAGTAGCGTGAGCCTCCACATGTGGAGTCTCCGCGGTGTCATGCAAGACGAGCCACGTGATAAAATGCGTGGACTGACGGTCTCAAAAGCGGAGGTAACTGAGACTTGTCCTCTGCCACCCAGACTGAGGTGAGTAACCATGCCACCATGAGGACCTTCTCCAAATTGGAGGAAAAAGGGAAAAAATAATCAAACAAATTTAAAAAAGTGTGACAAAGTAACATAATCGACCACCAATGACTTCATAACAGGGTTTAGCACAACGACACCATTCATTACGGCAAATCAGGCCTGACATACTGTAGATACCATGACCTCTCATATGGAATCTTATATTTTTAAAGCTATTTAGAATTCCTGTAGCAAATTTTACGTGCTCAAAACATCCCGTTAATCAATACTGGGACTAATCTGGGACAATCTCTGTGCGAGCATCCTAACATCACCACGGCGCAACCATAAGAGACACTTGTAATAGCTGGAACAACACAAGTTATACCCACCCAAGAAGAGAGGGCCAGGTTTGAAGGCCAATGCCGACTGATTGTTCTGCCATGTTGGGGCTGGCTGCCCCCGCAAGAGAGCTGTGTAATGGATGCAGAGGCCCTAGGTTTGACAGGTAATAATTCACTCCCCATTGGTATGAGACCCCTCACTGGATTTAAGAAACCAGACAGGCACAAAAAGCTCTGATACTTGCACCCCACAGCATTTTCTCAACAGCCTCATAACCTCCCCTCCAGGTGTATCTTCCAGCTATTGGCTACCGTGTTGCTATGGGTTACAATAATCAACATGAAATATGAGGGGCCATTATGGTGCGGAGTGAACTCCCCAGAGTGACTAATTGAAAGTAATCCATTGTGTCTCCCAGCCAGTCTAGAACAGGTACATGTGTTCGTTCAAGCCGGATTCAAATGTGGAAAATGAATTGATTCTGTTCAAAAATGAACTTTCATTTGTTCCGTTCTAGACTTTCAATCCATCATAAAAATGGCTATGAATAACTAAACCAAGGAAACAAACCTCTGAAGTAAATTGCCCTTGAATGATGAAATAGAAAGAAAAAAAAACAATGCTAGATGGCTTTGATCCAATCAAAGTACCAAGGCTATTTTAGCTCTCATTACCCTAAGAGACATTGGAGCACCCAGCCATTCACTGCACACAGCTAGCATAACATCATTTGGGGCAAAACTACAGGAAAGGAAATTGGAAATAAAATTACACCCCAGGCTATATGCATCATTACCCAAAAAGGGTAAGATAAAACCAGAGGTTTTGAGGGAAATGCCTTGTGTGTCATATCTGACTACCAAATGTCTCCAAATGTTTACGTGTTGTAGATGTGCAGGTTAATGATTATAGTAGGGATGGGCATTTTGGTCATTTTGTCTGCTCGAGTACTCTAAGTAATTACTTGAGTACTCGTTGAGTACTCGGTTGGGATGGGCCAAGATGGAGCCGGAGACCAAAGACAAGTAATACAAGACACGTTCACCTTGAACCTAAATTTAGTTTTATTTTATTTTCTTTAGGCAGCATAAACTGTATTACCAAAACGCAATACAAACACATTCGATAAGAACACATTTGGCAGCATTTTTTGGGAACACAAGGGATAGCAAGCATCCGTTGGAGTGACAGCAAGCATCCATTGGAGACGGTAAATGTTTGGATTTAGGGAGGTGGTTATATATAAGATTTTTTAATCACGTCGCTATTTTAATTGCTTTTTTCGTTTCGTTTAGAGTGCAATTTGTATTTAGAAATGTCTTTTGTGTAAGTTTTTCGTGCTTCAATAAATTAATTTTTAAAGCAAAATCAAAAAAGCAAAAATATTCACCGACCTTGGGGGTTGACCATATAATCGGATATCATGATATTTTAAATGCGATTATCATTAAAATATTTTTTACATATCGCCCAGCCCAAAAGGGAAGTTACATTTTTCATGAACAGTTATAAAATAAAGTCATTTTATGGAGACCCGCACAAACACGTGTACTCAATTCCATATTGCAACATGTTACCTATTAATTTTTGCATATTTGTTTGTTTTTGAGTAGTCTATGGGCAATATAAAAAAATTTTTTTATTGAAAAACGTTTTTGAAAATAGTAAATTATTTGTTTGTGGTATGGCTCTTTCAAAAAAAACAATACATGAACCAAACATTTTTAAATTGGCTCCTTAGTGAAAAAAGGTTCCCGACCCCATTATAGAGGATTATTAGTGTTTAAACAAGGTTCATAATCAAACCAAAACTAGTAGCTAATACCAAATCATGTCTTCAGCTGCAGTGCTCACTGAACGGAAGGGTTGAGAGCTGGCTGCCAGATTGTTTGTCTTTAAAATGACAGTTAAATGATTGAAAACTATTCTCTGTTAAATAGCCAAAGCAATCTGTCAGCAGAATGATATTGATATTGTGACGTCTGAAAGGAGGTCACAAGAGATGGATCTAAGTGCATCAAGTTTTTAATGATAAAAGAATAAATCAAAATTCAAAAAAGGGTAAAACTAGGAAGTAAGATAAAAACGTAAACAAACAAGAACTAAACCAGAACATGAACTAGAGAATCACATACATAAACATAACAACTCACAAGGACTGAACAGAAATCAGGGCATTATATACACAAGGGATAATGAGTTAATGAAACACAGGTGAGGACAATTGAGGACAACACCCCCCCCCCCCCACCAATGGGTGGCTCCAGATGCCCAAGGATGGCAGATAAGGGAGGCAGGGCCAAGATGGAGCCGGAGACCAAAGAGTCCAGAGCAGCTCAGGTGGATGGCCGAGAGACCAAGGAGACCAGAGCAGATCAAGCGGGCAGCCAAGGTACCCAGGAGACCAGAGCAGATCAGGCGGACGTCCAGGAGACCAAGGAAACCAGGGTAGATCAGGCGGATGACCAGGGAACCAAGGAAACCAGGGCAGATCAGGCAGATGGCCAGGAGACCCAGAAGACCATAGCAGATCTGGTGGACGGCCACGAGACCAAGGAGACCAGAGCAGATCAGGCGGACAACCAGAAGACCCAGACAACCAGAGCAGATCAGGTGGACGGCCAGGAGACCCAGAAGACCAGAGCAGATCAGGTGGACAGCCAGGAGACCAGAGCAGATCAGGCAGATGGCCATGAGACCAGGAAGACCAAAGCAGATCAGGCAGATGGCCAGGAGACCCAGAAGACCAGAGCAGATCAGGTGGACAGCCAGGAGACCAGAGCAGATCAGGCAGATGGCCATGAGACCAGGAAGACCAAAGCAGATCAGGCAGATGGCCAGGAGACCCAGAAGACCAGAACAGATCAGGCGGATGGCCATGAGACCAAGGAGACCAGAGCAGATCAGGCGGATGGCCAGAAGACCCAGACAACCAGAGTAGATCAGGTGGACGGCCAGGAGACCCAGAAGACCAGAGCAGATCAGGCGGGCCACCAGGAGACACAGGAGACAAAGCAGATCAGGTGGATGGCTATGGGACCAAGGAAACCACCTCAGGGTAGGGAGAGGTTCAGGAGGCCTGGTTGATGGCCACAGGGCTGAAACAGGGTTAGGTGGCCAGGGAGGCGACCACAGACTAGAGACTGGAACCATGGGAGACCCTGAGGGTGGAGCCGTGGTAGGCGGAGCGTAGGAGGCTCGAGGGGCGAAGCCGTGGCAGGCGGAGCCATGGGAGGCTCGAGGGGCGAAGCCATGGCAGGCGGAGCTGTGGGAGGATCGAGGGGCAAAGCCATGGCAGGCGGAGCCGTGGCAGGCTCGAGGGGCGAAGCTGTGGCAGGCGGAGCCGTGGCAGGCTTGGGAATAACCTCTGTGGTCGTGGACACTGGCAGAGACTCGTGAATGACCTCTGTGGTCGTAGGCATGAACATAGTCTTGGGAACGACCTCTGTGGTTGTGAGCATGGGCAGAGACTTGGGAATGAGCTCTGTGGTCGTGGACATGAGCAGAGACTTGGAAATTACCTCCGTGGTTGTGAACACTGGCAGAGACTTGGAAATGACCTCTGTGGTCATGGGCATGGGCAGAGACTCAGAAACGACCTCTGTGGTCGTGGGCATGGGCAGAGACTTGGGAATGACCTCTGTGGTCGTGGGCATGGGCAGAGACTCGGGAACGACCTCTGTGGTCGTGAACACTGACAGAGACGCGGAAACGACCTCTGTGGTCGTGGGCATGGGCAGAGACTTGGAAACAACCTCCGTGGTCTTGGGCATGGGCAGAGGCTCGGGAACGACCTCTGTGGTCGTGAACACTGGCAGAGACTCGGGAACAACCTCTGTGGTCGTGGACATGAGCAGAGACTTGGAAACGACCTCTGTGGTCGCGAACACTGGCAGTGACTTGGAAACGACCTCTGTGGTCGTGGGCAAAGACTCGGGAATGACCTCTGTGGTCGTGAACACTGGCAGAGACTCGGGAATGACCTCTGTGATCGTGAATACTGGCAGAGACTCGGAAACGACCTCTGTGGTCGTGGGCATGGGTAGAGACTCGGGAATGACCTCTGTGGTCGTGGACATGAGCAGAGACTCAGACTTGGCCGTGATCTGGCGTGGAGCGGACTCAGGCGTGGCCGTGACCTGGCGTGGAGCCGACTCAGGCGTGGCCGTGACCTGGCGTGGAGCCGACTCAGGCGTGGCCGTGACCTGGCGTGGAGCCGACTCAGGCGTGGCCGTGACCTGGCGTGGAGCCGACTCAGGCGTGGCCGTGACCTGGCGTGGAGCCGACTCAGGCGTGGCCGTGACCTGGCGTGGAGCCGACTCAGGCGTGGCCGTGACCTGGCGTGGAGCCGACTCAGGCGTGGCCGTGACCTGGCGTGGAGCCGACTCAGGCGTGGCCGTGACCTGGCGTGAAGCCGACTCAGGCGTGGCCGTGACCTGGCGTGGAACAGACTCAGATGTGGCTAGGACATGGCGTGGAGTGGACTCAGGCGTGGAAGACTCGGAAACCGGGATCGGGATTGAGAGAGGAGGATCCCCTGAAGCGAGTGTTTCTAAGATTAGCTTCACGTATTCCTCCCACGTGTAATCTCCGGTCTCCGGCAATTCCCTCCACTGGTGAGCTCTGAGTCTGATCTGGTATATGGATTTTAGGGTGGAATCATCAAATCCTGTGTGACTGGCAACAGTGGTGAAAAAGTGGGAATATTCTCTTATGGATAAGTTCACATGGCTCAATTGAATGAAGTATGCTGCTAGATCCATTTGTGCGGTGAGTTGTTCTGTAACGTCTGATAGCATGTTTTTAATGATAAAAGAATAAATCAAAATACAAAACAGGGTAAAACTGGGAACTAGGAAGTAAGATCAAAACATAAACAAACAAGAACTAAACCGGAACATGAACTAGAGAATTACACAAATAAACATAACAACACAAAAGGACTGAACAGAAATCAGGGCATTATATACACAAGGGATAATGAGTTAATGAAACACAGGTGAGGACAATCGAGGACAGCTGGCAGTGATGAGGGCAGGGAATTATGGGAAGTGTAGTCCGGGAGGAACAGATGACAGGGGAGAAACACAAAGCAAACAACAGTGAATCGTGACAGATATCAATTTCATGTTTCATACTTTTTTCAGAATGCTTTTTGATCATTTGGGCAGAACTTGTATCCAAGCATAAAAAGCCAATATTCAACAATTTCCATAAATGTGAATTTAAGTTTTCCAAAGAACAGCAAGACAATGGTGACCTCAATCAATACAATACTCATGAAACTGGACAATGATAATACATGTAAAAAGTGACATTACTCAAGGGTAATTTGAATAAACAAGCAATATTTAACTGCCTTAGAATCAGTTAAATTAGGCAGAGAGAAGAGATCCAAGAAGTGATTTCTGAATGGATCCATAATGCTAGAGCCCATTAACATTCTACTTGGGCCACTTCAGAAATACTGGTTGAATATTTAAGAGAGCACTTATATTGTAATTATGGAGTCATTAAATAACAGTTATCAAACGTTAAAACAAGAAAAAAAATCCACAGCAAAATGTGTAATGATAGCTCAGTGAGTTGTTCATTATTTAATAACACTTACAAGATTCAAGCCAACCTCTGGGTAGATGACAGAAATATACCTTCTGCACCCAGAGGGATGAATCCTCCTGGCTAAACTCTTGCTTAGGGTTTAAATTTATCAGGGTCAAAAACGCATTAAGCAATCTATCATGGCTCTGAATCTAGTTTTTGTTGTAATTTTTTCCCAAGACCTACACTGTTGCCCCAACGTTGTCCACAACTGTCACAGAATTTAAATATATATATATATTGTGTGGACAACCTTATGGGTAGTTTCTGCCAAAATAACAGTTATTGTAATTACAATATTTAAAACGTGATATAAAATAATAATAATAATAATAATTAAACAAAATGACAAAAAGATTGTGAAAGCTTCTTTCACATCATTTGTTATCATTTACATTTGCTCGAATATTTGTAGGAATTAAGGCATTTTGGCGTAAAATATCACTATGGTCGTTTGTAAGCGAAATAAAGGGGCCGTTCACAACGAACGCATTATTGCGTCAGTCTGCGCTGGTTTTCGATTGCGTAAACACGCGCTGGACAGTCGTCTTTAACCGACAAGTTAAACAGAACTTCGGTTTTTAAAAACGTCTGGAGGCACCTGCATTCTGTTCTATTCGTTGTGCTGCTCTTAGCTTTTTTTAGTGCAAAAACGCGTTGGGTGTGAACGGCCCCTTAAGCTGCTTTTAAACTGCTCCGTCCAGTACTCAGACAGCTGGCAAAGGTGTGCTTTATGAATGCTGCACTCTCAGATCTGTATATTTAGGGCCAAACTCATCTAAAAGCAACAGACAAGATCCGACAACATGAATCAAATCCAGCATTTCCATCTTTCCAGACCGGGATATGACTCTGTCTCTGTATACTGTACTCTCCGGCAGACTGAAAGTGCTGCGCGTTATCTAAACAACTGGGAGGTGTTCGTGCAGTGATCGTAACCGCAGACGCGATAAGTGTGTTTCATGGGCAAACATCCAACTACAAATACAGGTTAAGCTAGAAAACGAAAATGTGAGAAATAGACGATGACATGTGTTTCTCATCAACGTGACCAGTGCTGCGCTGTCAACAACTGTGTCATAGCATTACAAATCCAGTGGTTAATCTATAATTGACTAATGCCCCGTTCTGAACCGCATATAGGAATATTTCCAACAACTAAAACAAACAAAACACACATATGAACAATATTTAACATCAGAATTGCGCTGTCCTTTGCAGTAAAGGCTGCCTTTAGTTCGCCACTGCAATATTCGCCGACCTGAGAGGATACCTGATTATTTGCCCCCAAAACTCTTCAAAATATCTCAGATGTGTCTCAATCCAACACAAACTTAGCTGGCTGCCACGTCTCGAGTTCAGATAATATAAAAAGAGGCAAAGCAAAAAACATCTAAGTTCTAACAATGGAGAAAAATAGTCAATTTACCTTTGCGTCCTTTTTTTATTTTCCTTTGTGATCGTTCAGAAGGCTGCTTCCTTGCAGTCCTTGTGAAGCTCGCGCTTATAAAGCACAGACGAAACGGAGAAACCAATTGTTTATTTAGTGTTTCCTCAATAGGTTCATTTTCTTCATTAATCGCATTGGTAAGTGCGGAGCGCCCCTTGGCACACACAGCTGACACACGTCACTAAAAAAGCAAGACTGCGCTAAAACTCTATTACATTGTGAACAAGCTCTCCCAGGACACGCCCATGGTTTTCGAGTGACACACTTGTTGTCCAATCACCATCGGCCGAAGTGGTTCGGACGTTTCTCTTTAAAAGTTTCGCACAAGCAACGCCCAAAACGTGCCCTGTTTGAACTGTAGATCCTTGTATATGACTCATAGTCCATTACTTGTCCAAAACAGCAGGTGTGACTGGAGTCTAATGGCCAATTGTGTATGAGGTAATAGCATTTACAGTAGACTTAAAGAGCCCATATTATGCTAATTTACAGGTTCATAATTTTATTTTGGGGGTCTACTAGAATAGGTTTACACGCTTTAATGTTCAAAAAACATTATTTTTCTCATACTGTACTGAAACGCTCAGTTTGTACCTCCTGTCTCTTTAAAAGGGGTCATGAATTGGAAAATCAAACTTATTATGATATCTTGACATATAAGAGTTCATAGCACTATAAAAACATACTGTAAATTTCAGAACTGAAAACTTCTTCATTAGTCCAAAAAAAGGCTTTGTTGAAACCAAGGTGCCAAAATGGTTTGTTCTCTATTTTCTCATCACTATTACATCATAGTGAGGTATTACATCAGCACAGGCCAGCCTCTGCATAAACAGATCAATGCCTACTTTATCATGGACAATGCTTAGGCCCGCCCACCGGTCTTGCCATTAGAGTAGAGCAGTGAGATTAATTTTGGAGAAACAGGAGGTGTCACGATGGCCACAAAGTGCCAGGTTGTGGGAAACTAGATTTCTTGCATTTGCTTCGCAAGGATCCCAACATTAAGAAAGAGTGGAAAGAATGTTTATTTTTAATGAAGTCCCGGATCGCGTTGGTAAGAATGTGTTTGTTTGCTCACTTCATTTTACATTTGATTCTTTCACAAACAAGACACAGCTGAAGCAGGCTTTGCAGAGAGATTTAAATTAAAAGTTGATGCAGTGCCAACTATATTGGACCCGACAGTGATGTCGCAACAAACAAGTGTGAGTATCCATGTTAATTGTTTTGCTTCATATGTTACAGGCTGTTAGATGTGTACTGAGTATTTGATTTGTTCCTAGTGATTTTAGACACTCGTGTATTAGTTTTAATGCACAGGGATCTCTAAGCAGCATATATTTTCTTGTTCTGTTGGCATGTTGGCACAATTGCCACAGATGCACCTAAAGAGTATTGATATCAATATATTTAGACAATCTCTTTCCTTTTTAATGAAAACATGACTCATTGTAATGAACAACATATGCGTTTGTCACTACATTGAATATATTATGAAAGTTGATTATATGACGAATGACAGTGCGACATACACAATGTATCCTGTATACGTTTACATGTTGCACGGTAAGTGTATCCTTTCACAGTTATAAACATGATAGCACCATGTATTTACACTTTATTTGGTACTGTCATGCATTACTCAGCATTTGAAAAACACGGAAAAGTTTCACCGTTGGAAAATGCCCCAACTATGTAACAAGATACACACCGTTGTGTCATGTCTTGGTTTAAACAAGAATAAAAGTAATACCTATTACACAAATAGACACATAATTAACAGTGATCACCTACCACGCTGTCACAGACTGCAGTATCCGTGGTGTTTGTGGAGGGGGTTAATTTGGGATCAGACTCTGGCTCAAACATGTATGGATGAATTCCTCTGATTTAATTTTTTTAACCATCCAAAGTTTTCAAAACAACCCCACACGCCTGTTATGGCGGGGGCATTTACACTTATCCACATGCAAAGATGTTACCCAATCACAGCAGTGGGCGTTTACACTGAAGTCTTCAAGAACACACGCCCAAAAAATGGAGCATTTGAGTCAGAGGCACAAAAACTGGACAGAAAATGACCAATTATTCCTAAATAATGACTACTTTTAATGAAAAAAATCACACTAACATTATATGTGGACCTCAAGGAACATTATAAAATAAAATAAAAATACAATTCATGACACCTTTAAAGCCCCCATTTCCGAAAAGCCCAGTCTGCTCTGATTGGTCAGCTGGCCTATTCTGTTGTGATTGGTCAACCATGCAGAGCGTGTGTCGGAAATGTAACGCCTCTTACCATAACTGAGTTTCAGCTCCCGAGTCTTCCTGAGCAGCTGTAAACACTATTGTAACTATGGTAACAGTGGCATTGGTTTTTGTCGTACCAGCTCTAGCCCGAGTCTGATAATGAAAGTTTGGAAGAACAAGCTGATCGACCCGAACCACCTTCGCAAGCAAGACTTGAGCAGGACGTTTCATAGTGGTAGGTTTTAATTTGGTAGCTTTCTTACAAGTACACTGTTGATTGTTGTAAACCTAACAAAGCTTCAAGTTAAAGACATGTAGTGCATCTAAGTTAGTCATCTTTTGCTGTAATGGGTGTAGCCGAACTTTTTTCACCCGAGATATGAACGGAGAACAGAGGCTTACTCCTGGTTAGTGAGCAAGTTAGCTGTGGACTACTGTGAATAGCGGCTGTAATATTACAGCTTGTAATTATATAATTATATAAGACTCTTGAGATCGACCATTTTGTTACACAGTTTTAGGTAAAAGCCGGCTCACAGCTGAATAGTAAACCCTTACCAAAACAATAACATTACATAGCAAGTTAGCCAAGCACTACCATGGATTGCAGATGTAAAATGACCGTTTGTAAAAATAAATCCATCTCCACACTTGATCACTATTCATGATAGTAAGAAGACAAACAATCTGCGTAATTCTACACAATTGTAGGTGAAAGTGGACCCGCAGCTGATTAGCAAAAGTATTTCAACATAATAATATTAGCTAGCAGGTTAGCAGAGGCCTACAGCTGTGCACTGGGTGTACACCGTAGCTCCAACACAAAACTCCGCATTTGAACTCTCGGTAGCAGATAAATCTACAAATAATCAAGCATACATACAGGTTGTGATCCTGAAGCACCAGACTGCCCCAACAAAGTGGGAACTGCACCATCTTTCAGGAGTAATCATCTTAAATCCGGCATTGGTTGTGGTTGTACTGCTGAGGAACAGTGGTAAAAATAAATTTCAATTCAATTCGCCTGCTTTTGGAAGTCCAAACAAAGTGGTTTTACCTTTGCAGTGAAGAAAACAGTGTCTTCTCAACATGGCGACAACACAAACCCAACTCATCCTGGCCTCGGCTATAACTACCTTTGTTTGAGGGCGGGCAAAAGTAGCCCTTAGGCGGGCATTATGCCAATGTGTTACATAGTGACATAGATACTTTACGGAAGAAATGGCTGGACTACAAACCAGCCATTTCGTGTAGTTTTTGAGCAGTGTTGTCTGTGGGAGAGAATAACTCCCTTTTGTGTGGACTTTGTGGTTTGTAACTTTGCAGACCTTTTACATGCACAAAGAGCTACGTTACACACTAAAGGAAAGGTAAAATCCCCAAAAGCATAATAGGGCCTCTTTAAAGGAACATTCCGAGTTCATTAAGACAAGTTAAGCTCACCTGACAGCACTTGTGGCGTAATATTGATTACCACAAAAATTCATTTCGACTTGTCCCTCCTCTAAAAAAAAAACAAAAAAAAAAAAACTGGGTTACAGTGAGGCACTTACAATGGAAGTTAATAAGGCCAATCAGTAAACATTAAAATACTCACTGTTTCAAAAGTATAGCCACAAGACTTACACAGTTTGTGTGTTAACATGATTTAAGTTTGATAAAATCGCTTACCAACATTTTCGGTGTAAAATTATATCCAATTTTACAACTTTTTGCCATGATGATGTAACGCAACTGTAAACAATCATAAAAACGACGATTTAAACCACTTTGCAGCTCAAATTATACACAAGTTTTAACAGTTATGTAATTAATGTAAGTGCTTTTATGAAATAATAAGCTTTACATTTCTGCCTTTAAACCCTCCAAAAATTGGCCCCATTCACTTCCATTGTAAGTGCCTCACTGTAACCTTGATTTTTGCTTTTTTAAAGAAAAGGAGGGACAAGTCAAAATTTATTTTTGTGGTAATCAACATTATGCCACAAATCTTGTCGATTGAGCTTGACTTGTATTGAACCCGGAATATTCCTTTAAGTGCTTGTACTATGTAAAAAGTGCAGTGTATCTGTCTGAATGTGACACTTATTCACTGATTGACTTTTGTTGAGACTGGAATGTTCCTTTAATCCATAAAATGAAGCCGTTTGTTCCAATGGATTTGTAACATTTGTTCACTGTGCTATGTCTGTCAACATCTGCAGCTTTCTGCAGGATTGAAGGCACATACCTTGAAGAGCAAACATTCAGCGGTGTGGCTTTGGACACACAGGTAGTCTGGACTCACACAGAGGAGATCAACTTGGTTCACCGGGCACTTTTAGAGTGCTCAGTTCTCCCTTGACGGGAGATTTCCAGCAGAGCTTAGCCATGGACCATAAAGCCTTGGCGTTCTGCAGTGGTCAACATCTAAAATCCACAGCCATGTGATGTTTTTGAGCACATTTTTCTTTCCATTTACAGTACAGTCTATTTGTTTTTGTTTCATAAATAAAAAAATAGAGGGAAAAATAACATGTACACTCCCCATACAAGTGTAAAATACTGTAACTGTAAAATCTGTGGGCATTTTACATACTAATATTGAAAAACTACAAGAAGAGGGAGAGAAAATGAAAATAGTAATGTGTAGTGCACAGACCATGTGAAAGAACAGCAGGGCTGAATAAATGAGCAAGAAAAGGAAGAGAACAAATTAACCATGGATTTTAATGAATCCCAACATGGATGTTTAAGAACTTGAAGTGCAAATGGTGAAATTATCTTTATGTTTTGCTTTGTCATGCCTTTCAAAGACTCTGTGGTTTTCTGGTTGGTTTGGAGTGTTTACAGACAGATTTATCTGAGTAATTTCCTCTGGCAGTTGGATGTTTGCTAAAAGCCCAGTAACTGTGGTGAGCTGTCTGAAAAAAAGGGAGAGATCCAAATTCATTTACGGTGGAGCTGCCCATAAAGCTCTTTTTTATTCTTCACAGAAAAAAGGATTTCTGCTCACTGTTCTGTTATGGATGTTAACAAAATCTTGAACATGTTTTTCAGTTTCTCTTCCTCTCAACCTGGCATCACTGTAAACCCGAATAGTTAGATCAGTTACATCAAATTTTTTAAGTTAATAAATTACAGGTTTAAGTAAGCAGAACTGTCTGATTTTGATTTTGTACTACTCCTGCATGTTGATTTTTTTCTTAACTTGAAATATTGAATAAGCTAACTCAGTGAATGTTATCAAGCTGAATGCATGCTAATTGGACAAATCATGCTATGAATTAGCATAGTAATTGCTCAACAAGTATATGTATTGTAAAACAATCTAATATTTTACCTGTCCTCAACCAAAATCTTTAACATGACAGGAACTCTTCTAAACAACACAACAAAGCATTAAACACTAACAAGTATCTCCCTTTACATTCATCTTGCACAAAGACACACTATATAACACTTAATTTGAACATTTACTCTCCCTGTCGAGTGCCATGTAAAGCATGCTGGGAAATAAAAATCCCCTTCCCAGTTTCAGTTAAATTTATGTTCCTGTAAATTTAAAGAGACAAGTTCATTAAACTCAAAACATGAAACAATTCAGTTTACTTAAAAGGTGTAAGTTTCGGGAACTCAAAAGAAAGAGAAAGTTCTAAATACTCATCAATGTTAATTTATTTGAACTAATTTACATAATTTAATTTTTCCCTACTCAGAACAATTAATTATTTTGAGCATTAGGGTTTACAGTGTGGTAGGAGAGCTGTCAATACAGTGTGGTGGAGTGGACTATATACAGTTGTGCTCAAAAGTTTGCATACCCTGGCAGAAATTGTGAAATTTTGGCATTGATTTTGAAAATATGACTGATCATGCAAAAAAAACTGTCTTTTATTTAAGGATAGTGATCATATGAAGCCATTTATTATCACATAGTTGTTTGGCTCCTTTTAAAATCATAATGATAACAGAAATCACCAAAATGGCCCTGATCAAAAGTTTACATACCCTTGAATGTTTGGCCTTGTTACAGACACACAAGATGACACACACAGGTTTAAATGGCAATTAAAGGTTAATTTCCCACACATGTGGCTTTTTAAATTGCAATTAGTGTCTGTGTATAAATAGTCAATGAGTTTGTTAGCTCTCACGTGGATGCACTGAGCAGGCTAGATATAGAGCCATGGGGAGCAGAAAAGAACTGTCAAAAGACCTGCGTAACAAGGTAATGGAACTTTATAAAGATGGAAAAGGATATAAAAAGATATCCAAAGCCTTGAAAATGCCAGTCAGTACTGTTCAATCACTTTAAGAAGTGGAAAATTCGGGGATCTCTTGATACCAAGCCAAGGTCAGGTAGACCAAGAAAGATTTCAGCCACAACTGCCAGAAGAATTGTCCGGGATACAAAGAAAAACCCACAGGTAACCTCAGGAGAAATACAGGCTGCTCTGGAAAAAGACGGTGTGGTTGTTTCAAGGAGCACAATACGACGATACTTGAACAAAAATGAGCTGCATGGTCGAATTGCCAGAAAGAAGACTTTACTGCACCAATGCCACAAAAAAGCCCGGTTACAATATGCCCGACAACAACTTGACACGCCTCACAGCTTCTGGCACAGTGTAATTTGGAGTGACGAGACCAAAATAGAGCTTTATGGTCACAACCATAAGCGCTATGTTTGGAGAGGGGTCAACAAGGCCTATAGTGAAAAGAATACCATCCCCACTGTGAAGCATGGTGGTGGCTCACTGATGTTTTTTGGGGGGGGGGTTGAGCTCTAAAGGCACGGGGAATCTTGTGAAAACTGATGGCAAGATGAATGCAGCATGTTATCAGAAAATAGTGGAAGACAATTTGCATTCTTCTGCAGGAAAGCTGCGCATGGGACGCTCTTGGACTTTCCAGCATGACAATGACCCTAAGCACAAGGCCAAGTTGACCCTCCAGTGGTTACAGCAGAAAAAGGTGAAGGTTCTGGAGTGGCCATCATAGTCTCCTGACCTTAATATCATTGAGCCACTCTGGGGAGATCTCAAACGTGCGGTTCACACAAGACGCCAAAGACTTGCATGACCTGGAGATATTTTGCCAAGACGAATGGGCAGCTATACCACCTGCAAGAATTTGGGGCCTCATAGACAACTATTACAAAAGACTGCACGCTGTCATTGATGCTAAAGGAGGCAATACACAGATTTCATACAAAGGTGTACACTACAGTCTTCAAAGACAAAGGACAACTGGCTCTAACAAGGACACAAAGAGATGTGGAAGGCCAGATGTACAACTAAACAAAAGGACAAGTACATCAGAGTCTCTAGTTTGAGAAATAGATGCCTCACATGTCCTCAGCTGACAGCTTCATTGAATTCTACCCTACACAAACATACACAGACTTGCTGGCTACACATCACGCTGCTGTCATCATCTCCAGCAAATCATGTGGTTGGTAATTCAGAAGACTCTGTTCCTGGAAACAAACAGACACTGTTGAGACTATGTACATTGTGCCTTGATCAGAACATTAAAGGGATAGTTCAATCAAAAATGAAAATTCAGTCATTATTTACTCTAATGTCGTTCCATATTGTATGACTTTCTTTCTTCTGTAGAACACAAAAGAATACATTTTGAAGAATGTATTAGTCACTGTTTTCTGTGCAATTACGATGAATGGGGCCTGACACATTTAAGCTTCAAAAAGGATGCAAAAATAATGGAAAAAGTATCATAAAAGTGGTCCGTATAACCCATGAACAATATTCTAAGTCTTCTGAGATCATATGATTGCTTTGTGTGAGGAATACATAAATGATGATTTCATTTTCTGTAAACTATTCTTTTGAAGGTTAATATAAAGATTTTAGATTAACATTTGTTCTCCTGGATATGATTTGTTTGATGCAATTGTATATTTTATCATTTTTCTTTCATATCTTTCACCCAGCTATTACATAAATTTGTATATGACTTAAATTAGAGGAAGAATAATTTAAATTTAAACAGAAAATTAAAATCCCCTATAATGGCATTAACACAAACCACAAACTACTCTTCAACGACTATACCTGTATATATATATATATATATATATATATATATATATATATATATATATATATATATATATATATATATATATATGTAACATAAAAGTAGCGGGTGCCACAATGCACAATGAACAAAATAACATGAAACAACCAAAAGAGAAGCATGAGCTTAGAATTTCTCACAATGAGAAAAAGAATTAGCATCTTCAATTTGATATCATTACAGTTTCAGGCAGATATTCAGTACTAAAGGGCTATTCTATTTAGCATCTTCAGTTACTGTACTTCTACTGTTCTATTTCGAGAATGATCAGACTCAATTGATAGATGGTGTATCAGCACAATAGCTCAGTATTGCTGTGTCTAATAAATTATGCCTCTTTCATTTTAGCCTATTACAATGTGAGCACAGTGAAATTGCAGCATGTGTGTGAGACCCAGCAGCAGGTCTGATTTTGGCAGCTCTCATGATGATAGAATTTCTGTTAATGAGAATATCCCTCATGTCAAAAATGAAACTTTACCTGTGGCCTCACCTCAAATCCATGTTTAATTGAACAACAGTTCTAGAAATGTCTTTGATTGTTTTTTTAATGAAATGACATGCAGTCCCTATTACCTTTCAGATATCACTAAAATATGTGCCATGGTCATATCCTTTGTTTAGCCAATAAGAAGTCTTTCTGCCTATCAATCATTGTGCATGTTCACAAGACAGCCCATGTACAGTGCATTAAGAAGTATTCAGACCCCTTAAATTTTTTTCCACATTTTGTCATGTTGCAGCCTTATGCTAAAATGCTTTAAATTATTTAATTTTTTTCACATCAATCTGCACACCACACCCCATAATGACAAAGCAAAAAACAGATTTTTGATAACTTCGCAAATTTATTAGAAAAGAAAAAACTGAAATATCACATTGGCATATGTATTCAGACCCTTTACTATGACACTTGAAATTTAGCTCAGGTGCATCTAATTTCTCTGGATCATCTTTGAGATATTTCTACACTTTGATTGGAGTCCACCTGTGGAAAGGCACACACCTGTCTATAAAAGGTCTAACAGCTGAAAAACCAAGCCATGAGGTCAAAGGAACTGCCTGTAGAGCTCAGAGACAGTATTGTGTCTAGGTACGGATCTGGGGAAGGCTACAAAAAAATTTCGGCTGCATTGAAGGTTCCCAAGAGCACAGTGGCCTCAACAATTCTTAAATGGAAGAAGTTTGGAACAACCAGGACTCTTCCTAGAGCTGGCCGCCCAGCCAAACTGAGCAATCAGGGGAGAAGGGCCTTTGGTAAGAGAGGTGACCAAGAACTCGATTGTCACTCTGGTTGAGCTCCAGAGATCATATATGGAGATGGGAGAAACTTGCAGAAGGACAACCATCACTGCAACACTCCGCTGATCTGGGCTTTATGACAGAGTGGCCAGACGGAAGCCTCTCCTCAGTACAAGACACATGAAAGCCCGTTTGGAATTTGCAGCAAGGCACCTAAAGGACTCTCAGACTGTGAGAGACAAGATTCTCTGGTCTTATGAAATGAAGATTGAAATATTTGGCCTCAATTCCAAGCGTCATGTCTTAGGGAAAACTCTGTGAATGTCCTTGAGTGGCCCAGCCAGAGCCTGGACTTGAACCCAATCAAACATCTCTGGAGAAAATACCCAAATCTGCTCCAACACAATGGTCTCTGTGTGTATGTATGCACATGTCTTTGGAGGGCGGGGTTTTGGAAAAGGGTGCATGGCTAAATCAACAGGTAGTCTGGTGGAAGTTCCAGAACAGCTAAAATAGCTTACAGCACCTTTAAATTCTTGCATTACATGTAAAACTTCTTAGATCAAATGTGAAAACTCAAGATATATATAGACAGAATTTGTTCAGTCAGAATTTTGGCTCTGATCTAGCTAATTTGGAAATCTTTAAGAGTGTCAGAAAATAGCAAGAGCCCACTATGATGCCAATCATTCAAGTGACTGCTACTGGCACCGCCCCATCTGCAAGTCAAATCCGCCTCCATTCTGTTACCAAACAACTCCAGAAAGATTTAAAAAACCTTAATTCAGCAGCCAGCCTCATGCGGCAAATCACTAACAAACTCACATAAAAGTATCTCAAATCTGTAGCAAGAAAAGTTGTCTTTTTCAGTTTGCTAAACCAATTAATTTGTCAAGTAGGGCAGTTAGTTTACGGATAGTTAGCATGTTTTAAACAATTTAAAGCTGAAGTATGTAATTTCTGTCACACCAAATGAAAAAAAAAACAAAGTTCCAGAAAAGTCTTCTCATTTTCCATTGGTTGTACAAACAGATAGTCCCACCCCAAACTGGACAGGCCACTCAAACAATAAGATGAATATTTTGTTATTGCCACAGAATGACAAGGTTACACTTTTAGGTGAAATCCACCTACAAAGAGCTTACTTGTAGTTGGCTGCATAATAAGCTGGGATACAAGAAAAAAACATTAACATAAAAAAAATTACACACATCAACTTTAACAATCATTAACCATTATCTTAATCCAAGTTCAGTTTTCCTTAGGCACCCAGCTGTTAAGAGAGATGAAAATGACCTCTGTTCACATCAGAGTACAAGGTAATCTCTTTATTTTGAAAAGTGTCACAGTAAAGTTGCCTGAGTCTGGAACAGATGTGTTATTGTCCAATGTTAAAGCTAATTGTAAACAATGAAACATATCAAGTGTATTCTGTCACCTTGAGCACTCTGTTAAGATGTATGGAATTAAATTACGTGCTCTGCACAAAGATTGTATTCACAGGCAGTTAGGGCTTAAGCTGAAGAAAATGAGTTGACCCTGAAAAGCAGCTTGGTGGACCAAATCTAAATTCCCCTCATCTCTCAATTTCAAAATTAAATTTCATACTCTATGAACTTCTCAAAGCTGAACTTCTTCATTTGACTAAAAAGCAACAACATTTTCCCGCATCTGCAATGATTTGTTGTCCGAATGCAATTTTCTGTAACATGAACATTGTTCGGTTCTAGGAAGAAGCAAACATTCAATTATAGGATGAGTGAGTTCAAATAATTATGCCATTTTGAATCTATGCATCTTCTGCTCCCACTCTCTATCTCTCTCCCATTCAGAGGGCTGGAGAACCCTGGGGCACATAAATGATAATAAAGAAGCGTATTTGGAAGGCATGAGGGCAGAATGGGTCAGTGCTGCTCTGCCTCTGGGTCTCTGTGCCATCCAGGTTTAGAGTCTTTTTGACCAAGCTTCCACTGACATCAGCTGCCCTATTATTGAGCTGCTGTTGGCTGTGCAGGCAACATGATCACACAAACTTGGGTGGTTGCAACCAAATGTTTTAGTTCTGCAACACTGATTCAGCAGAGTTACTGACAAGCACCATCTCCCATCAGACATCTTTGCAACAATTCAAATGTGCTTACCCTTTCCTGTGGTGCTACAAAAGTAGCCTCAGAGACAATGGTTTTATCCCATGGAAACCAGGAAAAAATAGTGTTCACATACTCAGTTATGAGTGTGATTCGGAGGTTGCATTTTCCCTCTTAGATTGCATTTTTACTCCACTGATGGTTAGGTTTAGGGTTGGTGTTTGGGTTAGGGCATATGGTAAATAAAATGCAGAGGTGGAAAGTAACGAATTACAACTACTCTCATTACAGTACTTGAGAAAATCTTTCACATTTTTCTACTTTAAGTATAAATAAACATTAAAAATGAAGTTTTCAACTTCGCTACAGTTATTTTTCACTACAATTACAAAAGTATAAAACAATACATAATATTTTGGAATTTTTGTGAAGAAGAAAGTTATAAGCGCTAAATCTGTTTATAAACTAAAATGCACTGAGCGTGGCATGACGGAAGCCTGCAGGGCACAGCATCATGAGGGCAGCAGCATGCATAATCTGCCGCCGGTGTCCTCTCTTCTCTAGCTTCTTCAAGACTTCAATGCCCTGTCACTATACAAGAACTGCAATACTGTAATTTTCTGCATATTTCATTTTATTCTGGAAAGGAGCCATTCATTCAGGTACAAGGGAACCATCTGAACATGTTTAACCACTGATCAAACTTCATTTGTTTTTAAGATAGGCAACTGTGTCAAACATTAACACAATGTAGTTTGACATATATGTGGGAATATCTTGTTTACCTGCTACTATACACTACTAGTCAAAAGTTTTGAAACACTTGAACAAAATGTTTCTCATGATCTTAAAAATCTTTTGATCTGAAGGCGTATGCTTAAATGTTTGAATTTAGTTTTGTAGACAAAAATATAATTGTGCCACCATATTAATTTATTTCATTATAAATCTAAAATGTAATTAAAAAACAAATTTGATGACTTGGACCAAATAATAAAGAAAAGCAGCCAATAAGTGCCCAGCATATAGATGGGAACTCCTTCAATACTGTTTAAAAAGCATCCCAGGGTGATACCTCAAGAAGTTGGTTGAGAAAATGTCAAGAGTACATTTCTGAAAATTCTAGGCAAAGGGTGACTACTTTGAAGATGCTAAAATATAACACAGTTTTGATTTATTTTGGATTTTGTTTAGTCACAACATAATTCCCATAGTTTAATTTATGTTATTCCATAGTTTTAATGACTTTACTATTATTCTAAAATGTGAAAAAAAAAAAAATATATATATATATATATATATATATATATATATATATATATATATATATATATATATGTATGTATATGTGTATAATCAAAACTTTTGACCGGTAGTGTATATCTAAAACAAACTTTTCAATACCATTGAAAGATACAATGCCAATAGTGTCGGAAATTAACGGGGACTCCGGGCAAAAATGCCACAGAAACTAACAAAAATATCCGAAATTCAAAATATGGAGGCAAAAAATGCCCACATAATTATACATTGTGATCTTCTTTTGACTTTTCAGCGAACATTATTTTTTTATTTTTTCCTGCCATCCAGTTCCTCGCACCATTGCATGCACAGACGGTCTCTCCACTTCAATCAATTCACATCGGTTCGGTATTGTACTCCCGCGTTAAATTCCATAACTGTTCGCCCCTCTTGTTCAAAATAATCTCCTAGCAGGTAACACTCTCACTCACGGTACTGTACTGTACTTCGGTGCTGCTGTTTATCTGTCTGAAAAGCCTCACCTGCTAGAAGCCAAAAGTGCGCATGGGATGGATGTTATATAAAGAAGGTATGAGAAATCACAAAACATAATGTAACCAAATGCTACAATTTACTTAATAATAATATCTCAGTATGTTTAATAACCATAATATTAATTAAGACTTTATTATTACAACTGGAATACAATAATACATACACAGAACAACCACTTTTAGTGTTTGAATCAATCATTCTCTTACTAAACACTGTGTGAAATGTTTATTCCTGCCTTATTTTATTCAGTTGGCATGTAGGAGTTGATAACAGTTTGCTTAATAATCTCATTCCATATCTGGATAATTACTGCAATATCATAGAGGATAATTTCCTCCTCTATGATATTGCATCATATTAGTTTTGTACAGTTTGTTAACTTAATAGCCAAAATACTTGGACACACGTGAATGAGAATAAACCTGAAATAGGAATGCGTTTCAGTCACAATGCACATTATGTAGTTTAGAGACAATTTGGAGACATTTAGAATTTTACAAATGGCTATTTCTATTTAAATAAATGTTGTATTCTTAAAATTTTCTGTTTGTTCAAGAATCCTCTTGCAGCAATGCAGGTCTTTGGTATTTAGAGACTGCTAGTTTAGGACCTGTGAGGAGTCTGTTTCTCAAACTGTGATTTACTTGTCTTTTTGTTGTGCATCTTGGCCATCCACTTCCCTCTCTATCATGGTTAGAGATTATTTTTTCAAAATGGTAATGCACGAAATAGCATTCATCTCTCTAAAACAATAGACTTAAGGGGAAAATAGAATTTCAGGAGAAATGTTTTTCTTTTTGCCTATTTTTAGAACCAAAATGTGACTTGCAAGTGTAAAGCAACTTATAAGAACTCAAAACCTCAGCAAATGGGGAAAAATTCCCACTGTATTGTGATTTCCGCATGGTAGCGCAACCATTTTCAATTGTTCTAATAATAAGAACATTTTCTTGAATGACAAATTAGCACTTCATAATGCTTTTGTAAGGAATAAGTGAAACAGTATATGTTTGCCATCATGGGTAAAGAAAAAATGGAATAAATACCACTTAAAACAATTATTTCAAACTGTAATAATAATTTACAATTTAATGCATCCTTGGTGAAAGGAAGCATCAATTTCTTTCAAGAACAAAAATATCTTTGTGTTCTAAAAATGGAAGCATATATACTATATATAATATAATTTTCATAAAGTAACTTGTAACGTAATTACTTGAGAAGTTTTTCGGCAAACTATTTATTTACTCTTACTTGAGTCATAATATTTCTCAGTACTTCTACTTGTATTCAAGTGAATTATTTCTGCAGTAGCAGTACTTTTACTTAAGTAAAACAAAAATCAGTACTCCTTCCACCACTGTTAAAATATCCATTCCTGTTGACTGTGTTACATAATTTACAACTAAATACAGCTAGCTTTTGGCACCACTCTGTGGACATTTCACCCAGAAAATGGCGCTCACACATGCCCAAACACTCAACAACAGTTCCAGCTTCTACCACTGGGGGGCAGTGGTTTGAATTTCGTAATAGACATAGTTCACCCAAAAATGAAAATGCTCTTATCATTTACTCACCCTCATGCCATCCTAGATGTGTATGACTTTCTTTCTTCTGCTGAACACAAACAAAGATTTTTAAAAGAATATTTTAGCTCTGTAGGACCATACAATGCAAGTGAATGGTGGCCAGATTTTGAAGTTACAAAAAGTATATAAAGGCAGCATAAAAGTAATCCATATGATTCCAGTGGTTAAATCCATATCTTCAAAAGCGATATGATAGGTGTGGGTGAGAAACAGATCAATATTTACGTCCTTTTTTACTATAAATCTCCGCTTTCACATACTTCTTCTTTTGTTTTTGGCGATTCACATTTTTGTGCATATCGCCATCTACTGGGCAGAGAAGATAATTTATAGTAAAAAAACAAAAGACTTAAATATTGATCTGTTTCTCAAAACTGAAGACTGCAAAATGATGCATAATGATTTACATTCAATTAAGTTAATATCTGTGCAGTCAGTGTATAAAAACAATTAATTAATAGTCATGCACATGCATGTCTAAACACTGATGTCACTCCTCTTCTGAATGCTTTACAATGATCATTTTCTTTCTTCTTCTTCTTCCCTTTTAAAGTCAATATTTGGTCAAATAATTTTGATTTAGTCAATATTTTGTCATACCATGTTCATTGATTTTAGTTCATTTAACTGAACTGGCACAGAATTTAAGTCAATAAAATTAACATTTTAGTTGACGACAATGTGCAAAATGTGTGCAAAACTATTTTTTTTTAAACATTTATCAAACACAAAATATAATTTCTCATAACTGAATTCTCATCAATGCCTTCTGGACATGGTGCCCAGCAAGTTCTGGAGTTCTGGAGATTCTGAAGTTTTTCAGTAATTATTCAAACGATCCCCCATATGCTACCTTCTAAACAGCGCTATAATGCCCAAAGCACAGCCCACGGCAAACTTCTGCTGGCCTATCAAAATAATATGGAATACATATCATCAGATAAACTACTGTATATATAATACAAAAACTGTACATGAATCTAATCAATACTCAACGGCATTCAGTGCCTGAAGCATATGCAAGAATGTGTATTTGATAATCATGTAATGGGTCCCCTGCATAATGAGCGTTTGTACAGCAGGGGGAGGTCAGCGGATGGAGACAGCAGGCGAGAGAGTGTGTAAGTACAGAGAGAACCCGTGGGCCTGGCTGGGGGCTGTGAGGTGACATAGTGTTAATGAAATCAAAGCAGTAGGATGGATGGAGCTATTAATAAGTGTGTTAGAGGTCTGATGATCCGTAACGCACCAGGAGCCTCTCCCACTCCACACTGAACCTGTTTTCCGATGGACCTGTGCATCCGAGTCTCTCTCTGTTTACTGCCCAGAGCCACACTACAGAAGACTAATTAGGCTGTCAGGGGGTGATTCCGATTCCTTAACAGTACATACAATGAAATATATGGATTTACTGCCCTCAGCAGTCTGTTGCTATAGTTCAAAAGAACCGGGTCATAAGAGTAATTCGTTTCATGAGCCACACTGCACTGTTTGTGCTGCATGCTTTGTGCTGAAGATTCAAAAGAACAGGCTCATAAGAGTCATTCGTTTGGGAACTGCACTAAACTGGTCACACTGTTTGTTTCACACTGTTGATTCAAAAGTACTGACTCAGAAGAGTCATTTGTTCGGGAATCGCTGCAGAAAACTGGGTGAGAGTATTTTAGGATGGTGTTCCGTTACCATCGGAGGCAAAATTCATGTTCAAGAACCATCAAAGGAACCGAAAGTCATGAAAATCATATGGTAACAATATTTTTTTTTTGAAAAATGAAAACAGTTCGAATAAGGGCCGGTTCTTGGTTCCAAACCCTAGATTTAAACAAATGGTTTAAATTTGATTTATTTACAGTACAATTAACTACTACTATTGTGAAGAAGTATGTTTTATTTGTCGTCATGCATTATCTTGCCTCAAGATTACTCCTGGAGCCCCCTCAAAAAAAAAAAAAAAAAAAAAAGAAATCCATCCCTCACAGGTTGATTTTTCATGCTCTCAGCTAGCAGGCACTTCATGTACTGTTTTATCAAGCTATACTTATCTTGTACTGATACTTCAGCAGAAAGAATAACAAAGCCTCTCTTCTGAATTATAATAGGGTCCTGTCTGATTGATGCAGTTTACATCGGATCGCTGACCTGATGCGGTGTGTGTGTACATACTCCCCTCTGTCCTTGAGAAAAGGCTAAGGAGAATGACGGAGGGAGAGAAGCAGTGGGAAAACATGGGGAGATGCAAGAGAGATAGTGAGGTAGTCATGTTACCTTCAACCCTTATTCCCAGTGTAAGTGACAATGTATTCCTATTAGATGGCTTAACACAATAGATGCGGTTGCTGTTTGCATGGCTTCACCTTGATAAGAATTACCACAACCCACAGTTCCTCTGCAACACACTCTCATAAAGAAACGTCACTTATGTAAATTTTATCCTGTAGCTCCAAAATGTCACTTTAGTACCATATACAAAAGGCACTATTATGCTGTATTACAACTAATTTTGGAGAATTCCATTACTTTACCCAAGGCTAAAGTTAAAGGGATAAAATTGAAATGTTATAATATATTTTTTCAGAATATTCAAGCTTAAAAAAAAAGC
Organism: Myxocyprinus asiaticus; assembly: GCF_019703515.2. Classification (NCBI taxonomy): domain Eukaryota; kingdom Metazoa; phylum Chordata; class Actinopteri; order Cypriniformes; family Catostomidae; genus Myxocyprinus; species Myxocyprinus asiaticus. Next base: position 20,340,377 of record NC_059359.1, read on the forward strand.
CACTTTGTCATTGTCCACTTTGCAGGTTTCAAAAGGAAATGGCTGCAAAATGTCTGAATAAAGTAGAATGCATCTACCCCCAGCCAATAGTATAAAGCTGTCTATATGGCCAACACAGAAGAAGCCATGCTGGCTTTAATGTTTCCATACAAGCATTGCCATCCCATGTCCTGCTGTGGGCAGCAAGAGTCAGGTCATTTAATAGCCCAGTGAGGGTGTGGGAAAGAATAAACCTGTAGAGAAGTTCAAACTGTGCAAAAAACTGATCTATACAACCTGTGAAGAAATAAATAATGGCATCTATTCTTTCTCTCTCTCTCTCTCTCTCTCTCTCTCACTCTGAGAAAAAGCAGTGGTGACATCCTCTCTGAGTTGCATTCACTAACTGTGTGTGCGCACGTACGGTATTTTTTTTGTAAAACCTATGTGAAAGTTTTAGTCCCAGTCCATCCCTGTAGTTGTCTCTGCATATCAAGCTGGGACAGGAGAAATTATTTTAACACAGAAAAAGTTACACACTTCAACTTTAAAAGAATAGCTCACCCAAAAATTACAATTCTCTCAACATTTACTCACCCTCATGCCATCCCAGATGTGAATGACATCTTTCTTCTGCAGAACACAAACAAAGATTTTTAGAAGAATATTTCAGCTCTGTAGGTCCTCACAATGCAATTGAATGGATAGCAAAATTCTGAAGCTCCAAAATGTACATAAAGGCAGCATAAAAGTAATCCCTATGACTCCAGTGGTTAATTCTATATCTTCAGAAGCGATATGAGTGAGAAACAGGTCAAAATGTAACCATAAATTCTCCTCCCTGCCCAGTAGATGGCGATATGCAAGAAGAATGCAAATCGCCACAAACAAAAGAAGAAGAATGTAAAAGTGAAAGTGGAGATTGATAGTAAAAAATGACTTAAATATTGATCTGTTTCTCAACCACACCTATCATATTGCTTCTAAAGATATTGATTTAACCACTGGCGTCATATGAATTATTTTTATGCTGCCTTTATGTTCTTTTGGAGCTTCAAAATGTTGGTACTCATTCACTTGCATTGTGAGGACTTACAGAGCTGAAATATTCTTCTAAAAATCTTTGTGTTCAGCAGTCATAGACATCTGGGATGGCATTAGGGTGAGTAAATGATGAGAGAATTTTCATTTTAGGGTGAACTATCCCTTTAAGTGTAATCTGTGTAAATTATACATGTAAATATGCTCAATAAGTTTGCATATAGGCCTACATTTTTTCCAAATTTAGGATCAAATTTAGAACCAACTCAAACAATACGTACACAAAAATCACTCACTCCTCCAGGTGACCTTAGAAACATGGAATCTGTTAAGTTGAAAAGCGTTTGTGCTGCCAAGATGGTGCTCTCATTGCGGTTTCATCATGGTTAAGAACTTCATTAGGTCAAGTCACCCACATCATGTCTCTCACAGTTTACTAAAACTACATATAAAATTTCAGAAAAATATTATTAAAATTGGGCTAATAAGTCTTTTTAGTATGGAGTTATTTTTGTTACATATTAACATACAAATGTAAGGAGTTTCACAAAAATGAAATGAATTCACAAATAAAAATAATGAGATTTATAAATATATGTTAGGAGTTTCACAAAAATAAAGTGAATTCACAAATAAATAAAATGAGATTTGCAAATAAAAAATGATTTACAAATATATTTTTTAACTCACAAACACAACTCTGTCCAGTATTCATTTGTGAATTGCGCACATTTATTTGTGGATCGCTTCCTGTGCATTTGCGGATCACTACACCCATTTGTCGATTTTGAAAAAAATCTATCGTCAAGATGTGCACACAAATCTACAAATTGGGTGGACTCCACCCATTGTCTACTCAAGCCAATCAGATAACGGCCACATTACTCAGACCAATCGTAGCACATTCTATCTTCAACCAATCATGCTTCGTTTTACTATCAGGGCGGGACCAGAGTCACAGCGCTCTCATGAGCATGGAATCAAGCACATACAGATAAACTCCAAGACCACAAACTTTTAAAGAAATGGATGTCATCAGAGGAATACTGTGACTTAAGGTTCGTATCAATTTCTCTCGGTTATAAACACGTGTAGTGTCTTGTTAAATGTCAACAGCTGAAAATTGCCCATTTGTAGTGTCTTGATCATTAGCTTTATAGCTAACCTGGCTAACTATATGAGTCAACTATTTTAATTTTAACCAAGTTTCTTGACTGAAATAGGTTGTCAAAACCTTTACTCTTAATGTTACATGGCAGATCCAAACAGACACACTACTAGACACTACAAAAGATCAGAAGTACAGATAGTGCCTTTATAAAACATGAATCATATTAGATGATCTTAGGAGCACAAACCATAAATTAATACCCTACATTACACAGTGTATAAAATCTGCTACGCCAATAATTTGGTTTCACATTATGTTAATGTATTTAATAAAAGCAGTGGTAAGGTAATATTTATTAGAATTTTGCATTTTAGCACTTTTGTGTGAATGTTTTAGGAGGTACTTTTACGGGGTCCCTTTTTAAAATACAGCATCATGTTCTGACAGTGATAACTGACTCATTAGTTATTGCCATCATTTTCAGATGTTTCCCCTGTGTACTGCCCATCAACTTTGAGCACTTGACTCACCTGCTCCAAAACTCATTGGTTCCAGCTCCAATACAGGACACCTTTTAAAATTTGTAATATAAGATTGTTTATTTTTCTGTTATGTCAGATTTCTTTTAAGTTACAATGCCATGTCTCGAAATGAAAGTGCAATACAAAATGTAAATAAACTGTAACATTGTCTTTGGGTTGACTTAATTAAAAATGAAAATTCTGTCATTTACTCACCCTCATGTTTTTTTTTTTTTGTTTTTTTTTTTAAACCTGTATTATTTAGTTTCTTCTGCTGAATATGAGAATACATTGTAAAATGTAGATGCTGATAATGAGGCTGAAATGAAAGTGAGGCTGTCAGTATCCCTATCATAATTCCTGACATCTCCTTTTGAGTTCCTCCTACAGAAAAAAAGTCAGTCGTTTGGGTTTGGAACAACATGAATATGAGTATAAATGATGACTCATCTCATTTGACAAAATATTTTTTGTCATTTAGTTGACAAATCTTTTATTGAGTTCTATCAATGCATTTTGAGGTAAATAGATTTTAAAGAGTGTCTGTTTTTAACACTTTAAAGCAAGTCTATTGGCTAAAAGGTGTGATTTTTTTTTTTTTGGTTACAAATTACAGGTTGTCATGCATGTAACTACAAAAGACAATACATTTGAGTACATGTATTTACACACACAAACACTGGAACTGAACATTACAACTGGAGTGCTTGCATTTTGCTCGATTTTGTTGTACATGAACATCCTCATTGCCACGTCATGGTATCAGTTGTCTGGTATGGATACTCCTAGTCAGGGTAAGAGCATTCTGCACGAATTATTGGAAAAAATAACAGTTACATGTTAAAAATAAGTCCATACTGTATAGAAAATAACATGTTACATAAACAAGATTGGGCCATGGAGCTTTGTGATGTCTTAACCACCAGTAGCACAAAAGTCCCACAACTGTTTCCATCTTTTTGTGATGTGGAGCAGAGAGCATCAGTTCTCCAGTATCCTCGCAACTCTTTTATTATTATTACTATTAGGGGCAAAGCATAGGTATAGGTGCGTAGGTACCTATTGTGTTTGTTAGTATTCTTTTTAGGGGAAAGCACTGAAGATGCGTTGGCACCTATTGTGTTTGTTAGTGTTATTATTATTATTATTATTCTGCCATGGAAGTCTATGGCAGCCCATAGAACCGTTCGTGGGAAAGTTCTAAAATTTTGCACACAGATAGAGGACAGTCTAAATTTGGAGTGTCTAGCTGAAACCCTTTAGCGCCACCAACAGGTCAAAGTTTTACTCATGTTTATGCGAATAACTTTTGAACCGTAAGTCCTATATAATACCAAAAAATACTTCTTTCTTGTTGTCATTTTCACTCATTCCACTAAATTTACTCTATAGTATCACCTCTTTAAATAAATCACTCTTACACACAAACTTGCATGTTGATTCAGTCTGATAAATCATTCAACTGAATGAATGGAATCACTCAGGGCTGTGTAAACCAAAAGCATTGTTAGCCCAAGTTGCTCGTAAAGACCATTGGTGCCTATGGTACCTACGATCAACTTACACTAACGATGCTTTTGGGAAACAGCCCAGAACAGTTAATAAATGAACATCTGACTCACTGCACTGCATTTCTTTACTCTCAGTCATCTCTGACTTCAAAATAACAAATGTTTGGTTGTGAGGGAAGGAGGTCACTGGGACAGGAAGGTTCAGGTCTCAGGTGAGCTTTTAATTACAAACTTAGGGGTAACACAGTCACAACTGGCACAGTAACTTCTTCAGCTTCACAAACTCTTCAGCATCACAGGCTCCTAGTCACAGCCTCTTTATCATCACAAAGTCTTTATCACAACACTTTTAGCATCAAGAACTCAGTAGCTTCACCGTGAGACTCTCGTGCCAGACTCTCTCTCTCTTCTGGCGGTGGCGTGGCTATGCCGCTCTCCCCAAGCTCACTGGAATTAGAGACAGGTGTTAGATATAATTAGCTCAGGTGTAAGCACCCTTACCGCTTTCTCTCTCTCCGGACCGGTGCTCGACCACGCCCCTGCTGCCACATACCCCCACTGCCCGACTCAGGCTGGGGAGCCATCCGGCCTGTCTACCACTCCCCCCCATTTCTGGAAAGGAAGTCATTGACAGCCATCTGCGCCCCGGTCTGTGGACCACCTTGAATTTAAAGGGCTGGAGAGCCAGATACCAACGGGTGATCCGCGCGTTGGTATCCTTCATGCGGTGGAGCCATTGGAGTGGGCCATGGTCCGAGCAGAGGGTGAAGGCTCGCCCCAGCAGGTAGTAGTGGAGGGTGAGGACCGCCCACTTGATGGCCAGACACTTCTTCTCCAGAGTGCTGTACTTGGTCTCCCTCAAGTAGAGCTTGCGGCTGATGTACAGCACTGGGCGCTCATCCCCCTCCATCACCTGTGAGAGTACGGCCCCCAGTCCTCTGTCTGAAGCGTCCGTCTGTAATAGGAAAGGGAGAGAGAAATTAGGTGCATGCAAAAGCGGCCCCCTGCAAAGTGCGGCTTTAATTTGCGTGAATGCCTGTTGGCACTGCTCTGTCCACTGGACCGGGTCTGGAGCCCCCTTTTTAATGAGATCAGTCAGCGGGCTGGTGACGTCCGAATAATTAGGCACAAACCTCCAAAAATAGCCAGCCAGCCCCAGGAACTGTCTCACCCCCTATTTGGTCTTAGGTCGTGGGCAGGTCGCAATTGCCGCAGTCTTGTCAATTTGGGGACGCACCTGCCCATGACCCAAGAGGAACCCCAGATACCGTTGCACACTTCTTGGGGTTTTCTGTGAGTCCCGCCTGCCGCAGCGATCTCAGGAGCGCCCTCAGATGCTGCATGTGCCGCTGCCAGTCATTACTGTAAAATGATAATGTCATCTAGATAGGCAGCGGCGTAAGCCGAATGCGGTCTGAGGATTCGGTCCATGAATTAGTGTCAAGGGGATCTGCTATAACCCTTTGTCAAATCCAATGTCGAATAAAATCGAGCAGTACCTAACCGATGGAGCAACTCATCAACACGGGGCATCGGGTATGCATCAAATTTAGACACCGCGTTGACTTTCCTATAATCCACACAGAACCGTACAGACCCGTCGCTCTTAGGCACTAGAACAACCGGGCTGGACCAATCGCTGTGGGATTCCTCTATTATCCCCATATCAAGCATCGCATCCAATTCTTCCCGAACTATTTTCTTTTTGTGTTCGGGCAAGCGATAGGGACGGCTACGTACCACCACTCCCAGTTCAGTCTCAATGTGGTGTTGGATGAGGTTCGTATGACCCGGTAGAGGGGAGAACACGTCTGAAAATTCTTGTTGCAACTTGGCAACCCCTGCGAGCTGATACAGTGAGAGGTGGTCTCCGCAAGTGACCGGGGTGTTATGATTAGATTTTATATTCACCTCCGGCCCGAGCTCCACCCTCTCTGGAACTACCATAGCCAACGTCACAGGGACCGCCTCCCTCCACAATTTCAGGAGGTTGAGGTGATATATTTGACGTGCGCCCCCTCTATCGGTTCGCTTTACCTCGTAATCGAGATCCCCCACTCGTCGTGTGACCTCAAAGGGTTCTTGCCACTTGGCGAGTAATTTGGAGCTTGATGTGGGTAGTAATACAAGTACCTTATCTCCCGGTGTGAATTCCCGCAGCCGAGCACCCCTGTTATACAGTCGGCTCTGTCGTTCTTGAGCTTGGAGCAAATTCTCCTGTGCTAGTTGTCCCAAGGTGTGGAGTTTTGCTCTAAGATCAAGAATGTATTGAATTTCATTCTTGCTATCTGAAGGTCCCTCCTCGCAAGCTTCGCGGATGACGTCAAGCACCCCGTGCGGGCGCCGCCCATACAGCAGCTCGAATGGGGAAAAGCCAGTGGAGGCTTGCGGGACCTCTCATACTGCAAATAACAGGGGGTTGAGCCATTTATCCCAATTCAAAGCATCCTTGTGCATGAACTTACGAATCATGTTCTTAAGGGTTTTATTAAAACGCTCCACCAGCCATCTGTCTGTGGGTGGTAAACACTGGTGCGTATTGCCTTAATTCCCAATAATTCGTAAAGCTCACGTAGTGCCCGTGACATAAACGTTGTGCCCTGGTCAGTGAGGATTTCTTTCGGAATCCCCACCCAGGAGATTATCTTGAAGAGTGCCTCCGCAACACTACATGCTTAGATGCTGCGCAGAGGCACTGCTTCTGGATATCGCGTTGCATAATCCACTAGGAATAATACAAAGCGATGTCTGCATGCTGACCGCTCTAATGGCCCGACGAGGTCCATGCCAATTCTCTCGAAGTGGACCTCGATCAATAGAAGGGGGCGCAATGGCGCTCTTGATGTGGCCCTGGCTCCACCTCCCCTGCCAGAGCATCGCACACTTCACATCTCCACACTTTCGTGCAGGACCCATCCGCACATATTCCCTTTAATACGTTTCCGAATTCAGGCATTTCATTTATGTGATGACGCAAGCAAAAGAAGATCAGTCTGTGTTTTTCATCAAATTTCGCTGTTTTGGATAAAATGGTCAAGTCTACTTTCAATTGTGGACATTTACCATGGATTGTATGCTTGAATTTCCTGCCATCATCTGATCGGATCATGACCAGAAGAAATAAATTATAAGTAATACTGCTCACATGTTGCATGTTTTAAAATCCACTCTTTCCATATTTTAATGCATTATTGTAATGACGTCATTCAGATCGCAAAACAGTGGGCACATTTAGAAGCTAGAGACTTGTAGCTTTCAAACAATATAAGGTTTGTCAAGATTAAAGTTGGATATGAAGGTAATATAGTCCAATAAACATAAAAAAATGCTAAAAAAGCAGAAAACGTCCCATACATGGGATGGAGCCAGTTAATGGGCTAAACTAGCTCTTCGGTATACTTACTGTCTGATTGTTCATATGACAACTAAAGAAGAAAACATTTGCAACATTTTGTAAGGAATTTATTTCAGTTTTAATTTATTGTATTTAAATGTTTTATCAATTTTATTATGAAAAAAAAAGAGTTCACATCTATCTGAGTGTGTATTTTGATAAAATAATTAAAATACAATAAGATGTATCATGCTGCATCAAGACTTATTTTGTAATCAAATCATAATTATGTTTCTAAAAAGGCTGATAACTTTTGATAATTTTAGTCTATTATCATTGATATACATTGTTCTTGGCATCAGCCAAGGAGTCTATGACATTACAAGTGATTCTATTCAGTTTGCCTAAAATCTTCACAAAAATGCTATTGTCACTAATTTTTGCCATTCCTGTGCTTGGCCCCGATAATTGCTGCTTGCAGCTATATTTATTATTATTATTGTCCTCCTGTATCTCACAGCCCATATACCTCCTGAGTAAATAAGTGAAACACGCATTGTTTTACAGGATTAACATAATTATTTATTGTGAGTAACATTGGACTGGTCTGCCATAACACTAAGTACTAAAAATATAAATCCTTTGAAATACTACTTCAATTAAATTTTGTTTTAATACATTAACATAATGTGAAACCAAATTAATGCCATAGCAGATCTTGTACACTGTGTAATATAGGGTATTAATTTATGGTTTGTGCTTCTAAGATCATCTTATATGATTCATGTTTTATAAAGACACAATCTATACTACTGATCTTTTGTAGTGTCTAGTAGTGTGTCTGTTTGGATCTGCCATGTAACATTAAGAGTAAAGGTTTTGGGGGCCTGGGTAGCTCAGAGATATTGATGCTTACTACCACCCCTGGAGTCGCGAGTTCGAATTCAGGGCGTGCTGAGTGACTTCAGCCAGGTCTCCTAAGCAACCAAATTGGCCCGGTTGCTAGGGAGGGTAGAGTCACATTGGGTAACCTCCTCATGGTTCCTATAATGTGTGGTTCTTGCTCTCGATGGGGTGCGTGGTAAGTTGTGCGTGGATGCCGTGGAGAATAGTGTGAAGCCTCTTTAAAACCTTCTTTAAAAGTTTGCGGCATTGGAGCTTGTCTGTATGTGCTTGATTCTATGCCCATGTGAGCGCTGTGACTCTGGTCCCACCCTGATAGTAAAATTAAGTGTGATCAGTTGAAGATAGAATGTGCTATGATTGGTCCGAGTAATGTGGCCATTATCTGATTGGCTTGAGTAGACAGTGGGTGGAGTCCACCTATTTGTAGATTTGTGTGCACATCTTTACCCTAGATTTGTTTCAAAATCGACAAATGCATGTAGCGATCTGCAAATGCACAGGAAGCGATCCACAAATAAATGTACGCGATTCACAGATGAATGCTGGACAGAGTTGTGTTGTGAGTTAAAAAACATATTTGTAAATATTTTTATTCTATTTGCAAATCTAATTTTATTTATTTGTGAATTCACTTTATTTTTGTGAAACTCCTAACATTTATTTATGGATCTCATTTAATTTATTTGTGAACCAACTTTCTATCTGTGAATCTCTTTCCATTTGTATGTTAATATCAAACAATTCCATCTCCATATTTTAGGCATAATGTATCCACACATGTAGGCATCTGTAGTCTCTTGTGGTCCACGCAGTGTTGTCGACTTGATGGTCCTTGATTAATTAACTGTAACTTTTTAAATAGTTGGGGGGAAATTTTGTTTTTTTGCTAAAGCAGACTGCAACTCTGAAAAACAGATAAAGCTATTTGTTGTTTTTCTATTTTAAAAGCATTGATGAGATGCTTAAAATATGTTATTTTACAGTTTTTACCACAAAAAAATTCACAATGAAATATTAAGTTATTTTGGCAGCGAAATTATTTGTTTGTAATTTAATTATAGATTGGATGACCAGACGTCCCGGTTTATTACACAGAACAATCCCGGTTTTTTGTTGGGTCCCTGATTTTTTTCTTCCTCATTGTCCTTCTCGCTATTGTCTCTGGTATCATTTGCAGAGAAGAAAATCTATTTTGTTGCGTTGCACGTTGAATTGACGATACATTCATTCTAGACTTCAGCAAATCATCTGAAATTTGTCTGGTTACCATGGCAATGACGTCATGCGCTTAGCGCAAATGCCCAAAATAATGCAAAAATTATTTTTCAACAAAGAGCTGAAAGAAGCCGATCAATGTCTTCGCGCAACACGTGAAAATGTAAGCGGTGTGTTTTCTTAATGTTCATTTTCCCCACGAGTACGGAGGTAAATCAGTGAATAAGTGTCACATTCAGACAGATACACTGCACTTTTTACATAGTACAAGCACTTAAAGGAATATTCCGGGTTCAATACAAGTCAAGCTCAATCGACAAGATTTGTGGCATAATGTTAATTACCACAAAAATAAATTTTGACTTGTCCCTCCTTTTCTTTAAAAAAGCAAAAATCGAGGTTACAGTGAGGCACTTACAATGGAAGTGAATAGGGCCAATTTCTGAAAGTTAAAATGAACTGTTTCAAAAGTATAGCCACAAGACATAAAGGATATTCATGTAAACATGATTTTAGTGTGATAAAATAACTTACTACCCTTTCTGTGTAAAGTTATAGCCAATTTTACAACTTCTTTGCCATGACGATGTAATGTCAACAAAACCTAAACCTAAAACCTTAAAACCACTGTAAAAATGACTATTTAAACAACTTTACAGCTCAAATAATACACGTTTTAACAGAAGAATGCTTTTATAAAATTATAAGCTTCACATTTCTTTGTTTAAACCCTCCAAAAATTGGCCCCATTCACTTCCATTGTAAGTGCTTCACTGTAAACTCGATTTTTGCTTCTTCTTATTTTTAAAGAAAAGGAGAGACAAGTTGAAATAAATGTTTGTGATTATCGATATTATGTCACAAATGCTGTCGACTGAGCTTAACTTGTATTGAACCTGGAACATTCCTTTAAATTATGAGATGTGGGGGTTGTATTTTAAATTTTAGGTTCCAATGTTGTGGATTTTGTGTTAAAATGTGTACCTGACATGATGAGTCTACTCATAATTACACATGCAATATTATATTATATGGATAGAATAGGCTACGTGGAATTTGTAAATAATAATAATAATAATAATAAAAAACAAAAGCTAAAATGTGGTTAAATAGTGAAAAACAAAATATAAAATAAAATATACATTTTCACAAACTATATATTGCAGAAGTTTGCATACCCTTTTGTTTTAGGCCTATACGTTTTCTCGCCCCTTTCAGAATGTATGCAAATATAGAAGATAAAAGTTTATATATTTTATTTAGGACTGCCCTTCAAAAGCTACATTACACAAAATGTACTGTAACTTACACAAATCTTCCTGTTCAAAAGTTTGCATCCCCTTGGTTCTTGTGTTGCCATCTTGAGCATCAATGAATGTTTGCACCTTTTGTAATAGTTGTGTATGTGTCCATCAATTGTCCTAAGTGTCAAAAGCTGGATGTCTATATCATTTAGCCACTGCTGGGAAGATCTCAAATGTGCAGAAGATGCTGGGAAACCAAAGAATGTACAGTATTTTTCTTAAGAAAAGTGGGCAGCTTCACAGCTCAGGACAAAGCAGGGACTCATGAATAATTATCACACAAACAGTCATTAATCATAGAGAAAGCAACACACCATATTAAAGGGTTTGCTCTCGTGCCAGGAGCGCTAAAGCTCGCGTGCAGTCTGTCTCATGAATGCGCACGGGAGATCAACGGTCGGTGAAGAGTTTCACTTAATAATACATCAGATTTCGGTTTGTTTCTTGCCAAACCTTATTGTATTCCTTCAGAACAAGACATGAGTCACATACAATAATTTGTTAGACTTCTGAGTTATACTTTTGTGTTCTTTTGAAGCTTGAAGGAGTGGTCACCATAAACTGCCATTGTGTAACATCACTGAGCACATTTTCTTTTTTTTCACAATTTCTCCCTTTGTGTTAAGAAAAAGAAAGAAAATCATATGGAGTTATAACAACACAGAGGTGAGTAAACAATGACTGAATTTTCATTTTTGGATGAACTAATCCTTTTAGAACCAAGGGAATGTAAACTTTTTAACCAGATCATTTGTTTAAATTCATTTACCATTTTGTCTTGTGGAATATACAGTATGTGAATATAAATAGCTTCTTCAAGGTAGTACTAAATACATTTTTATGATACCTCTTGTTTTTTTAAAACAATAACACATGGATGCATCAGGGTTTTAGGTGCACAAGCAGTGTGTAGAACTGTCCCACGTTTACTGTGAATTAACAATCATGTCCGTGTTAAATGCCCTAATATTAGCACTGGGCATTACCAGTGTTTTTGGATGTAGCATTTGCAGTCAAGTCGTGAGATGTAACTTCTCAGCGAGTGCTAATTACTACTGTGTTGACTCATTATTTTCCCAAAGCAGTCAGCAGAGAGAGACAAATAAATCTCAGTATATATTATTTCTTTAGATAGGGATCATTTTAGATAAAACTAAACTAAATTGAAAGGACAAATTGAAAATTAAGTAGAAATAAAAAACAAAATTAAAATTCGAAACAATATTAACTCTGGTTTTAATGAGTAACACAGCTTTCACTTTCTTTAGTCTATGTTTGAGTGAAGGGGAGAAAGCAACATATAACTGAAATGTCAACGGAGCACAATAAGAAGTGTGTTGAAGGGCAGTTTTGTCTTCATACACCTAAAGCATATGCTTTCATTTTGAAACCACTTTGAAGTTTGTTCAGCAGGAAACTAATCATAAAATACAGAGGTGTTTTTGTTACATTTATATTGACAATTGCTTTTTCTTAGTTGTGAAAGTTAAAATAAGCTTAAAATATTGATGTTGAGTGTATGGTTACAATTTGAATTCAGATTCATGGACAGATTCATTCGGATTTGGACTCAACTTGGCCTGTTATGGATTCGGTCTTGAGTCCGACTCGGCCCCTTTTGGACTCGGACTTGACTCGGACTCAACTAAGGTGGTCTCGAACCCAACACTACACTATGCCAGAAGAGTGACTGTGCGTTACACTGATTTTACTATGGTTAAAGGATATTTTTAGGCAAGACTCTGTGGCTTTTAAAATGGCAATAAAGAATATAGATGTTATATAAATATATTTATTTTTAATAAAAATCACAATAAACTATTATTCCGCCAGGTAAACAGTTCATAACTGTAGGCAGTTTGCAGTTGCCAAGCAATATATAGTGTCTTGACAGGTTAATATAGAATTCAATTAATGTGCATTAACAGGTGAGTGCAGATCCGGTATTTTACAACAGCTTCAAACACTAGTGATAGCCAGGATCAATTACATTTTTCTCAAAATCTTTTAATGCTTGAGGTTGATTAGCAGTTTAGTGATTAGACTATAGGGGTGCAGTAATAAGGTCTTTAACTCCACCACTCTGTATCATTGTCAATGCCACTGAACTTACATTACAGAGACATCTCTGGAGCTACATAAAGTACTCCAGTATCAAACCACTACATCAATATGCATCTAAAAAGCACAAATAGCATTTCTGCAGCTACAACAGCAGTAGATGTGCAATACCTGCTTGTTACATAACTGAATATTGTTTTTAATTGCGTGTAACATATAAAAATCTGAATATCAAATCAATTTATTGTCACTTCACCATGCACATAATGCATATAATATGCACAGCATACACATAATACTCAAAATACATAATACATACAGTTAGCAAAATATTTACGAGTACTTAAAACAGTTAAGACCATTTAAAAAAAATATGCAAATTACCTAAGGCCATGTCCACATTAATACAATTTTGTTTGAAAACGCATTCATTTTGCTATGTTTATGCCTCTCATCCACGCTGGAATGGCACTGAAAACTGAGACTTTCGAAAATGCCACATACTTTGGAAAAACGATGTAGTTTGGAAACTGAAAACTGAGTTTTTTCAATTTTAAACAGATTAGTGTGATCGTGGCCTTTCCATTTAGAATGTTGCTGTTTCAATTAGAATGTCAAAATACACAGGTGGAGCATCTAACAGATAGTGGAAACTTTTTTAAACTAGTAAAAAACAGTTTTGGTATTTACAATTATAAATCTAAATTTTTGTACTTAATTATTAGTATTAGAATGTATTCTAATAATAACAATTTATTGGTAGCACCGAAATGTAATGGAAAATCAAAAGTAATTTTGAGACAATATACTGAACTGACTTCAGCAAGGAGAGTTTTGGTCCTTTCCACTTTCACAATAATCAAAAAATCTGACCAATTAAAACAATTACAAATGTAAACCAAGGTCAAGTTTCAAGCATGAAAGTTTAAAGAGATGACACATGCATATACACACATCACAGAAACATATTTTCATATGTTTATTTCTATAAGTGCTGCTAACCATTTTATGAATGCAAGAGAATTTGAAAATTTAAATGCAAATATTATAACCTAATAAAATCACTGAACTTTTAATGGATCAGTATCACGATAGGTGGTTTGCAAAGCAGAGAGCTAATGCATTTGCGGGTGGGAAAATGTACAGGTACAATGGCCTCTATTGGATCCATTTATGGAACCCTCTGTGTTTCTGGATGAAATTTGTTCCCTGTCGTTCTGTCATTAACGTGCTTATCCCTCTTTTCTGCTGTTCTCTCTCTGCTAATGCTTACAGCAGACATTGACCTGTCCAACCCTGCCTTCCCAGCACAAACACAGCAGCACTCATTTACAGAATTAAGCAGAACTCACTTTATATCAGCGTTATGGTGGGCGAGAGAGTGGTCGGCAAAAATAGACTCAGATGTACATTTAGAGTTGGGTATATCATCACTTTTTCAGAAAGTTTGAGAACTTAGTCTGACTTATCAAGTATAATAATATATCACAACTCGTACAACCTAATGAATTTGAATTTGAGGTACTTGTTCCAGAGTTGACAGTCAACATGGAAACTTATAACAGTTATGGCTAAAAAAGTTGTCAAGCTTTAATTGTCAAAACAATGAATTATAATGAAATTCTCCTTTGTCATTTTAAACCACATCTTAGCACCCAAAAAATAATTTTATTGCTCAGAGGTTGCTCTTTTATAACCAGCCTAAGCTGATTGGTCTTAGCTGGTTTAAGCTGGTCCACCCGCAAGAACAGGCTGGCCAAGCAGTTCTCCTAGCCTGACCTGCTAAAATATGCTTAAAACCCCTCTAAAGCCAGTCAGTTTTCCAGCCTGACCAGCGAACTAGTTTAAGTTGATTTTGGCTGGGGGGGGGGGGTTTCAGCAGGGAATTTGGTTTTGGATGAATTTGATGTCTTTTGAAAACTTTAAGTTTTGATTGCAGACTTTAGTATCTGGGCCAATTTGAACACAGTTTAAGACATTGTTCAGATCCCTTCTGAAACTCTTTAGGAGACGTAAGATTTACTGGGGTTCTTTTTTCTCATGAGAAAAATCTTAAAATTAGGAGAGTTCAGCAAAGATCTCCATTTGTTCTCTATTCTCATTACTGTCTTGAAGAAACACTTGAGATATTAAGGATTTCTCATTTGTGAGTTTTATTTCCTGTGGTTCTGTTCAAAATTGTAACTTCATAAAGGGACTTTCTGAATCTAGCATGAATGGGGTGAGAATTCTTGAGTTTGGGATGAGTCTATTTATAAACCTCAAGCTTTAGATGGAGTTTATATCAGGTGCACTGAGGATGGAGAGAGCCTGTGCAGACAGGCAGGGTGCCAGGTTCACCTGCTCCCCTGCCTCTGTAGCAGCTGCCAGATGGGCTATTTGGTGGGATATGGTTCTACAAGCAGGAGGTCTGTAATCCATGGAGACTGACAGTGTTTGATTGTAAATAACTTGAAGCATGACAGAAAAGAAATGCAGGAGATATTCATTCAAGCAGAAGCTAAGAAAAACATTATGCTACAAGGCCCTCGTGAGAGAGCTTTAGCATTAGCCAAAAAATTGCTCTCAAAGTACTGAGGCAGCATAGTGAGATACTAAACAGTCCAGATATGCGATGTTGGTGCTAATGACAGTAAATAAATAAGCAGTTGTACTTTATGCTGATTAGATTCCACTGTTTCGTAATGAAGCCCTTGGCGCCTCAGACTGTTACTCACCATGACGCTAATTAACTAATTCACTTCGTCATTTGTGCTTGCTGCATTTGGTATACAAAGAGTGTATGACAAACACATCTCTCAGATTCTGAGGAAATATATGTGTGGCAGACAGGTCTCTTGCTCATCATAAAGGAGGAAGCGGGAACCGGGTTAACAAGCAAAAAGACTTTTAATTAAACACAACATAAAAGTGCTTTTCAGCATAACCAAACATAAACGCACACAAAGCTCCATGCTGTCACCATGCTGTCACCTGGTCCTCAGCCACTCCTCCGCCCCCTGGCGGACGACAGCCGCTCCTCCCCTGGCGGACGTCAGCGAGTCCTCCATCCTCTGGCAGATTGCAATGGGTCTTCTGTTTTCTGGCAGACGACAGCGGTTCCTCCGGCTTTCAATGGACGGCAGTGACTCCTCCATCCCCTGGCGGACAGCAGTGGCTCCTCCACTTCCCAGTGGACGGCAGCGGTGAGGACTCCACGACAGTGCATCCTTCCTCCTTCCCGGGTTTTGGCACCAGTGTAACGAGGTTCTTCAGATGGACAAGGAGGAGACAGTCAACGTAAACTTTTAATAAACAAATTAACAAAACACAACATAGAACTTCTTTCCAGCATAACACAAAAGCGCAAACACACGAACACTGCTGTGTGCATCTCTCTCTCGAACTGGCGTCACCGGCTCGTCCTTTTCCCCCTCCCGGCTGATTAGGATGATTCAGGAATTGTGCATCTCTCTCTCTCCCTGGCCACGCCCACCTCCTCATCACACCCGGGTTTCGGCACCACTGTGGCAGACAGGTCTCCTGCTCATCATAAAGGAGGAAGCGGGAATCGGGTTAACAACCAAAAAGACTTTTAATTAAACACAACATAAAAGTGCTTTTCAGCATAACCAAACATAAATACACATACAGCTCCATGTGCACCTCTCTCTCTCCCGAACTGGCGTCTCCGGCTCCTCTTTGTCTCTCTCCCAATGATTGGGGTAACTCAGCGCCAGGCATCCATCCTCACAGCCTGGACACGCCCTCCTCCTTGTCACAATACGCAAATATATCCGGTCTAGTTTTCTAAAACTAGACTTGATGGAAAAAAAAAGCCCTACCTTAAGGCCTACCTTCAAACTCAGTGCCTCTTTTCTTGACATCATGGGAAAATCAAAGAAATCAGCCAAGACCTCAGAAAAGAAATTGTGGACCTCCACAAGTCTGGTTCATCCTTGGGAGCAATTTCCAAATGCCTGAAGGTACCACGTTCATCTGTACAAACAATAGTACGCAAGTATAAACACCATGGGACCATGCAGCCATCATACCACTCAGGAAGGAGATGCATTCTGTCTCCTAGAGATAAATGTAGTTTGGTGCGAAAATTGCAAATCAATCCCAGAACAACAGCAAAGGACCTTGTGAAGATGCTGGAGGAAACAGGTAGATAAGTATTTATATCCACTGTAAAACGAGTCCTATATTGACATAACCTGAAAGACTACTCAGCAAGGAAGTAGCCACTGCTCCAAAGCTGCCATAAAAAAGCCAGACTACAGTTTGCAAGTGCACATGGGGTCAAAGATTTTACATTTTGGAGAAATGTCCTCTGGTATGAAACAAAAATTGAACTGTTTGGCCATAATGACCATCATTATGTTTGGAGGAAAAAGGGTGAGGCTTGCAAGCCAAAGAACACCCTCCCAACCATGAAGCATGGGGGAGGCAGCATCATGTTGTGGGGGTGCTTTGCTGCAGGAGGGACTGGTGCACTTCACAAAATAGATGGCATCATGAGGAAGGAAAATTATGTGGATATATTAAAGCAACATCTCAAGACATCAGCCAGGAAGTTAAAGCTCGGTCGCAAATGGGTCTTCCAAATGGACAATGACCCCAAGCATACCTCCAAAGCTGTGTCAAAATCGCTTAAGGACAACAAAGTCAAGGTATTGGAGTGGCCATCACAAATCCCTGACCTCAATCCGATAGGAAATTTGTGGCCAGAACTGAAAAAGCATGTGCGAGCAAGGAGGCCTACAAACCTAACTCAGTTACACCAGTTCTGTCTGGAGGAATGGGCTAAAATTCCAGCAACTTCCAGCTAATTGTTAGAAGCTTGTGGAAGGCTACCCAAAATGTTTGACCCAAGTTAAACAATTTAAAGGCAGTGCTACCAAATACTAACAAAGTGGATGTAAACTTCTGACCCACAAGGAATGTGATTAAAGAAATAAAAGCTGAAATAAATCATTCTCTCTACTATTATTCTGACATTTCACATTCTTAAAATAAATTAGTGATCCTAACTGACCTAAGACAGGGAATGCTTTCTACGATTAAATGTCAGGAATTGCGAAAACTGTGTTTAAATATATTTGGCTAAGGTGTATGTAAAATTCTGGTGCTGTTTTTTACATCAGTAATGTCCTGACTATACTTTGTGATCAGTTGAATGCCACTTTGGTGAATTAAAGTACCAATTTCCTTGGAAACAGCAAAATCTGTACATTATTCCAAACTTTTGGCCACCAGTGTATTTGGCTAAGGTGCATGTAAACTTCTGACTTCAACTGTATTTATTACTAACCCTACATCCTAACCCTAAGCCCAACCCTAAACCTAACCGACGGGGGAGTAAAAATTAAATCTATAGCCCAAAGTATGCTTCACTCAGACGTGAATGCTGAGCGTCCGCATACATGACAAGTGACGCAAATCTCGTCATCAGTAGAGTATGCGAGCATTGACCATGCACAGCTCAATTTTTCTAACCACGCATCTTTGAATGCACAGAATGAACATGTAACTGGAGTTATTTGCACTAATTAGTGGGTCCACTATGTGGCAACACTTATATTTTGAGCCGGTGCTGTCATGAAGAAGCGCTAGAAGATGTAGTCACCGCTAAACATCAGGAGATGAAGGTAAAAACAACAATAGTGGATGTGCAAGTCAAGAGAGTGTGTGTGAGGAGGTCTGGAGGTACCTGCATTTGTATAACTCAAGTCTGAAGGAATATAAAGACATCTTTATGGGTCTAAACTTCAAAGCAGTCTTAGCAGTCGTAGCATACATGCCCCATCCACCTGTGTATGAGTTCAGTATTATGGAGTATACTTTGACAGGCTCGCATTCGACTGTATGCAGATGCTGAATGTTCACGTCAAAATGAAGTATACCCAGGGCTTTAGTGGGAAAATACAACTTCTGAAATTACGCTCATCATGGATTAGGTAAATGCGATTACTTCCTGTTTTGCATGTGAACAGAATTTGCTATCAGTAGCGTTACAGGAAAAGGCAGTGGCGATTTCTCAGGGCCAGAAAAGCCTTCTCTGCTGGCGTAACATGCCTAATAAATAAATATTTTTTTCATCCTTTCATTCTCATTGACCCTTTTACCTATGTATTTTCAATCGCTTTCCACTCATCTACAAACGAATAGCAAAAAACAAAACGTTTATCCAATCAGAATTTATTCCTCGATGCTTACAAGCAAAGTGTGACAACTGTTTCACAAATCGCATGCCCGAAGCCTAGCTTGTTAGCCAAAGCAGCGCGTGAGTCTGAGCTCCACCCCGTCAGGCCTCCAGAATTTCAACAGAATCGCTCAACACTGCAGTGAATAAGCATCTAAAGTCAGATTGTCAGATTCATCAGCCAATCAGATTGATTTATTTGTTCTTGGTGGGTGTGGTCTTTAGGATATGTCCCAGTCCAGGCCTTCTAGCTGGGCTTGAGTGACGCAATCATGCTTTAAGTGATATACGTAATTTGAAAGCGAAGAGCGCGAGATCTTGCTGACAAGTCAGCTGTTATCACTGCTGTTATTGCCGTTGAGAAAGAGATCCTTATGGATTTAAAAACCTGAGATGTTCTGCATGATTGTGCGATTGATTGATTAAACAGGAAAGGAGGACTGATTTTCACTTCAAGCAAATTGGTAAGTGCTTTTTGCATTGTTATAGCAACATCAGGAATTTTCTAAGTGTAAATTAAGCTGCTGGAGCATTCAGTGTCAGATCAAGTTTTGAAAAGTAACCATGTACCCTGACGAAACAAAATGTATTGCAAGCAAAATTTAAATCGCAAATATTATTAGAGAACTTTGTCTTCGTATTAGACCTCCTTGGTTCTGGCTTTTGTATGTGGATGTGTTTTTAAAATGTCAATTGGTATTATTAGTTGACTGCCACGTAATGTGTGCTAGGCATACGGTGTCTTATTCATTGTGAAACTGTGTTTTCCTAATGGCATGAATCGCACTGAAGGCCTAGACTTAAAATGCACAGGCCCGTAACTCCAAAATGCATTTTGAATTTTTTGGGGCTGTTCACACAAAACATGTTTCTGCATCCATCTGGGCTGATTTTCAATTGTTTTTCTATGTATATATGCATTAGATGGACAGTTGTGCGCTGTTTCAATGTTTTTTCAGCACCTCGCGCTGGAGCGTTTTTTTAAACACCATGTCAAGTTAAAAAAAACTTCAACTTCTCAAGAACCTGTGTTCTAATCTTTGTGCTGTGTCTAGCTTTTTAAGCGCAAAAATGCGTTTGGTCTGAATGACTCCTTAGAATCGTGCCTTATGTGTGTCTTTAGCTTTGGTGATCTGTGATGCTCCATACTAATGAGAACACTATACTAAACAAACACTTACCAGACTCAATCTAGCTCATGAGAAATAAGTTGTATTTATGAGAGCAGAGCCTCAACCCGACTGCATAGTCATTATGCACAATATAAAATTCTGTAGCCAAGCTCTTGTTATTCACTTTTAGCTTCTGTTTATAGTCACACTGCAGATGAGGAACTGCCAAACCTGCACTAATTCTACCAGTATAATATGGAGCAGAAAGCAAAGCCACAAATCAGGGTGACAGCAACATTCAGCACCAGCTCTGTAAAAGGCCCTTTCTGCCTTACTAAGGACAATCAGCTGAGATGTGGTAAATTGCGTCTCTTGAAACAGCCTGAATTAAAGGAAGTTGGCAGTGCTTTAGGGCTCAAATTACTTCATTACTCACTATAGATAGTGGACGAAGACTTTGCTAGAGGAGAAAAAGAGGGAGTCCAAGATTAAGGAGCTCGGCTGAGAGAAAGACTGACTGAAAACAGCATAAACTTTCTTGCTGTTAAGAAAGTGGCTCGGATGCAAATTATGCCTATAGTTGTGGACGTAAAAAGATTCTCAGTCATCATTGATTATGTAATTTTGAATAAAGTTAGACTTAAATTTCAGTCTGTTTCTCACACAATATGGTATGGTTTCTGAAGACTTATGCACAGTATAAAACGAATGAGTCATATGGTCGACATATATGATATTTTTAAGGTGCTTTTGCATCCTTTTTGAAGCATGAAAAATTCCAATCCCTATTCTTTGTAATTGCATGGGGGGATAAAACGACCAGGGGGACCCCCTGGCTGGTCTCACCATGAAACATCCTGTATTGAAGCGCTCAGAAAGCATCTCGTATTTTGTAGCGAAAAGTTGGCAATCCTACTTCCCAACTGCAACTGACATTTTTTCGATCATCTTAACTAACATAGTACATTGCTGAAAATTACAATACAGATTAATTACTACTTATGTGTGACTAACCCAGGAAGGAGGAGGGATGCGCTGTCATGGAGTCCTCGCCGCTGCCATCTGCCAGGGGAGGAGCCGCAGCCGTCTGCTGGGGGACGGAGGAGTCGGTGCCGGCTGTCGGGAGTTGGAGGAACTGCTGCCATCCACCAGGAAGGGGAGGAGCCGTTCCATCCACCGGGGTCGGAGGACTCACTGCCTTCCGCCTGGGGAGGAGCAGCTGACATCTGCCAGAGGGCAGAGGAGTGGCTGAGGACCAGGCGACGGTTCTCTCTCCTCTCTCTCTCTCTGTGTCTGTCCCACTCGCCCTTTCCCTCTCCCTCCCCTCATCTCTCCCCAGGTTCCCAGGAGGCGGGGTGGATCATCAGCTGGCAGAACGGCCGGAAGGGTAGGGTCTCCCCTCCAGAGATGGGGGGCGGGGGGCAGTAGGCCAGTCTGGATGGCGCCCCAGCCTGTATCGGGCAGGGGAGGAGTGTGACAAGGAGGAGGGCGTGGCTGGGCTGTGAGGGTGCACGGCCGGCGTTGAGTCAATTAATCAGTGGGAGAGAGAGATAAAGGGGAGCTGGAGAAGCCAGTTCGGAAGAGAGAGAGACAAACAAGCGGCTGTGCTGTGTGTGTTTATGTTTGTTTTATGTTGTTTTAAGTTCAGTTACATCATTAAAGTTAGGTTGACTGTCTTGCCAGTTCTCGCCTCCTCCTTGCCCCTCTTTAACCCGTTACAGTATATTTTTCCAAATTTCTCCTTCCATGTTTCACAGAAGTCAATGGTGCCATTTCCACCTGGTACTAAGATGCATTTCGGGTGATCTGATCACATGTAGTCAGGTGAGACACATGGCTGTTTACACCTGGTCACTTAATTGCATCTCCTGTGATCACTTGTGTTAGGATTTGGAGGGGAGGATCTCTGTTTCATAACGACATATATCAGTCACTGTGCAGTCATCAGGTGTTTGTGCTTGTCATCTGTGTTGATATCAGACACACTAAAGAAGGTCCATGAAGCTTTCGTGATTGGTTATGTGTCCGCTTTTTAAAATTTTCAGATCAGATGGTTATTTCCTTTTAAAGCCGCTCGTAAATGGCAAAGTTTAAAGTCTTGTTTCAGCGCAGCGGTTGATTGACAGGTGAGGATGGTGCTTTACTGCTGCCAGGGCGCATACAGGATGGATTAGCATTTATACCTCAAATGCGATGTGCACACATGCATTTTTGACCACATTTGTATATGATTTCTGTGATCAGATCACAAAATTATTTAGTCCCCTTTTAGACCTGTATTTAGGGCTGACCACATTTGATCGGATCACCAAAAATGCATCTTAATATCAGGTGGAAATGGCGTCATGCTCTTTGGAATGGCCAGAGGGTAGGTAAACGATGACAAAAAAGCCTTGAGTATACTCTTGCTACTTATTGGACTTAAATCCTAAACTCTAAATTAGTGATTTTGTTGTGCACATCTAGTCCAAATGACAAAAAAATTAAAAATAAACAGTTGGGTCACTTTTTTCCTCACAACACAATGATTAATATCTGTAGAATCTCCCAAGTTGAGTCTGCAGTAGCCAAAAAGTGACATTAAAATACGGATGACAAACAGTATGAATGTGAAGGTCTCAGCTCTGTTTGGGAAGAATTTAATGCTTTTATATAGAGCTGCAAATGTGAAAGCACATAAACACAAACTTGTAAAGCCTGCAACAATCAATGTTAATAAAAAACAGAGAACTCTCTTCTAGAGTCTGTCTCAGATTTATATAGCCCATTCGTCCACTCTCCTCTTCTCTCTTTGGTCTCTCTCTCTCTCTCTCTTGGTCTGTCTTGACCTCTCTTTCTGTCTCTGTTTTTTCATAGTCAGTTCTCATTTGAGAGCTTGTTCATGTGCTGGCGTAGCCTCAGGCCAGCCAGTGAGGAACAAATGTTCTTGTGCCAGGGTTGTGTTAGATAGCTTGAGGAAAGGGGCAAAGGTGCAGACACACAGTCCCTGAGCAAGGCTTTGGTCTCAGTGGCTGGATGTTTGATAAAAATGTATTTGCATTTAAATCTCATACATTTATTGACAGCACACACAAAAGAAAGATTTACATGCTTAGTTAAAAAATGTCTTGGTTACTGATGTAACCTCTGTTCCCTGATGGAGGGAACGAGACGTTGTGTCGATGTAGTGACACTAGGGGTTCGATCTTGAGAGCCCCAATCACCTTTGCTTAAAATAGAAAAGGCCAATGAGAAATGGCGAGTGGAATTTGCATGCCAATCTCCACCCCGGACATACGGGTATAAAAGGAGATGGCGTGCACCACTCTGAACTTTTCTTCAGAGCCGAATGCATGCTTGTGTTCGTCCTCTCACCTTTTGCTTACGCTGCTGGATTTTACAGCGCATATCAGCGGACACCCTCGAGTGTTGTGTTTCCCCTGGGCGTTTTGGCAGCTGAGTCTGCGGGTGCTAAAAGAGTATATTCAAAAAAGTATATTTCCTTCTAAAAGAGCTCGTGCAAATGCTTGGCGTCTTTTTAAAGATGTCCTTCCGCGTTTACGCTACTGGAAGTGGCCGTTATCTCTCCCCTCTGGACAGCCATGAAATCTGCCTCGAGTGTTTGGGGCCGCAGCACGCCGAGGCATCTTTCGTGAAAGGGACATGTTCTCATTGTGAGAACATGCCCATCAGAACGTTGTGGTCACGGCTCACTTCCTTCTTTATGAAGCAAGGAGCCACTGCGACTGCTCCCCAACCTGGTCCGCACTGGGCTGATGCTCAGCTGGCCGGGTCGGCAAGCACCGCATGTGATCTGGATGTGGACATGGGAGCGTTTCCACCAGCTCAGCCCCGCGGTCCTCCCATCCCCCAGCACGCTTGTTCTATCCGGAAGAGCTGTCGAGCGATATAGGTGGTCCGCCTCAGAGCAGATTTAATGTGTCATTCGCGGCTCGCGACAAGAATGAGCTTTCGGTTGCAGCATCGGATGGTGGGCTTCTGCTATCAGAAGAGGATGAATCTTCTGAGCTCCCGCCCATGGGCAGTAGAGCACAGGATGAGGCGGATGCTGAGATGGCAGCCGTGCTTGCCCGGGATGCTGTGAACATCGGGCTAAGTGGAACCTTCCACCCTGCCCTGAGCGTTTGCGGCTGGATAATGGGCTTCTGGGCCCGGTGCCTTTCATCCCGGAAGTGCACAAGGAGTTAACGAAGTCATGGAAGGCACCTTTTTCTGCCCGTACACACTTCGCGGGCTTGTCCACCCTGACTACCCTCGACGGCGGAGCAGCTAAGGGATATGTCGAGCTCCCCCAGGTAGAGCGCACTGTAGCGTGCATTTATGCCTGCAGGGCACAGCTACCTGGCGCGACCGACCAAGGCTCCCTTCCAAGGCCTGTAAGTTCTCTTCCTCATTAATGATGAAGGATTACAAGGCCGCGGGACAAGTCGCTTCCGCCCTGCATGCCATGGCCGTCCTGCAGGTCCACCAGGCCAAGGCATTGAAAGATCTGCATGAGGGTAGAACCGACCCAGGGCTGATGCAGGAAGCTGGCAAACAGTAAGTATGCTGGTCTCTGGTGTCGCTCGCCCGCCCCAGTCACTGGCCACCGTTGTAGGCTTGCGGAGCAGCACCTCCCCCCTGGGCTGTCTTCCAGGTGGGGCGCCTGCTCTGTCTTGCCGCTGCCTGGGCACGGTAAGTCCAGTCGTCCCCTTGGTGCTGCTGTCATGGGGGCTGGAGACCTGATTAGCGCTCTCCAGCCCCTCGCGGTGTATCATTAGGACGATTTGCCTCGGCTACGCATTCCAGTCTGCTAGACGCCTGCCCAGGTTCAGTGGCATCCTCTCCACTATGGTGCGGGGTGAGGGTGCCTCCGTCTGCCAGGCGGAGGTTGCCACCCTTCTGGCGAAGAGAGCAATGGAGCCCGTCCCTTTAGCCGAGTTGCGCGAGGGCTTTTACAGCCCTTATTTTATCGTACCCAAGAGAGGGGGAGGGTTGCACCCAATCTTTGATCTGCATGCCTTGAACAAAGCCTTATAGGATGTTAATACAGAAGCACATCCTGCTGTCAGTACGACGTCAGGATTGGTTCGCGGCCATCAACCTGAAGTACGTGTACTTTCACGTATCGATACTTCCTCGACACAAACCCTTTCTTCGGTTTGCCTTAGAGGGACGCACATACCAGTACAAGGTCCTCCCCTTCGGGCTTTCCCTGTCCCCTCATGTCTTTACCAAGGTCGCAGAGGATGCCCTGGCCCCGCTGAGGGAGAAGAGCATACACATTCTCAATTATCTCGACGATTGGCTAATCCTAGCTCACTCGCGAGACCTATTGTGTTCACACAGGGACCACGTGCTTCAGCATCTCAACCGACTCGGGTTGCAGGTAAACTGGGAGAAGAGCAAGCTCTCCCCTGTGTGGAGCATCTCTTTTCTCAGAATAGAGTTGGACTTGGTCACTCTCAAGGCACATCTTTCGACAGAACGTGCTCAGTCAGTGCTGACCTGCCTGAAGACCTGCATTTGAGACCGCTTCAGCACTGGCTACAGACTCGAGTCCTGAGGTGGGCATGGCGCCATGGCACCCGGCTTGTGACCATCACGGCGCAGTGCCATCAGACTTTCAGCCCTTGGTCGGACCTGGCGTTTCTATGGGCAGGTGTTCCCCTAGAGCAGGTCTCAAGGTGCGTTGTGGTCACGACAGACTCCCTGAACTCAGGCTGGGGCGCCGTGTGCAATGGGCTGGCATCAACTGCTTAGAGTCTCCACGTCTGGCTCCTGGATGGGACACGGAAGACCTAGCGGGTCTTCTGCCAGCAGTGGTAAATACGATCACTCTACAAGGCAGCTGTATGCCTTGAAGTGGCATCTCTTCATGAACTGGTGTTCTTCCCATGGGGAAGACCCACAGAGATGCGCTGTGGGTCTGTGCTGTCTTTCCCTCAGGAAGGGCTGGGGAGACGGCTGTCTCCCTCTACCCTGAAAGTGTACATGGCTGCCATAGCAGCTTATCATGACACACTGGACGGGAGACCCTCACAGAGAGCCCCCTTTGAGCCCCTGGAGCAGGCTGAGCTCAGCACTTTGTCTCTGAAGACGGCCCTCCTGGTGACACTCATTTTCATCAAGAGGGTGGGGGACCCGCAGGCACTCTCTGTTACCAGCGAATGCCTGGAGTTCGGGCCGGCACACTCTCACGTGATCTTGAGACCCCAGCCCGGTTACATGCTCAAAGTTCTCACCACTCCAGGTCACCAGGTGGTGAACCTGCAAGAAGACCCGGCCTTGTCGTTGCTGTGTCCAGTTCGCGCCCTGCTCATCTATCTGGACCGCATGCAGAGCTTTAGATGCTCAGAGCAGCTCTTTGTCTGTTTTGGTGGACAGCAGAAAGGGAAAGCTGTCTCCAAGCAGCTGAGGCAAGCCCATTGGATTGTGGATGCCATTTTTCTCGCATACCAATCTCAGGACTTGCCGTGCCCCTTGGGAGTCCAGACGCACTCCACTAGTGGTGTTGTGTCCTCCTGGGCACTGGCAAGAGGGGGCCTCTCAAGTGGACATATGCAGAGCTGCGGGTTGGGCTACACCCAATAGCTTTGTGAGGTTTTACAACCCACGCGTAGACCTGGTTTCGACCAAGTGTTACGTGGTAACAGCAGGTAGACTGGGTGGCCAGTTGGGTGTATCGCTTGCATTGCGCCTTTCCCCTTTTTCAAAAGGTGATAATGTGCGCCTTTTTGTCCACAACAGTTCCCCGTATCCGGTGAACCCTGGACGCCTCTTTAATTCTTAACGCAGCAGCTTGCCCATGTCCACTCTTCCGTATCTCGTGACACAGTTCAGCACCGCGGCGTTTCCTATAGGAACCCCTAGTGTCACTACATCGACACAATATCGAGTGAGTGACAGACAGGGAACGTCTTGGTTACTGATGTAACCTCTGTTTTGTCCCTCCTGCCGTGACGCTGAACCGGCTACTGACATGGCCGGGACTCTCTATCGGCACCTCAGCATAAATCTGAATGAGTGGTGCATGTCATCTCCTTTTATACCCGTATGTCTGGGGCAGAGAGTGGCATGCAAATTCCACTCACCAATTCTCATTGGCCTTTTCTATTTTAAGAAAAGGTGATTGGGGCTCTCAAGATCGAACCCCTAGTGTCACTACATCGACACAATGTCGAGTGAGTGACAGACAGGGAACTAACGTTTTTGCCAGCAGAGAATATGTCCTAACCAAAATCTGACAACAGGATTTGTTTTCACAACATAATTTTCCGGCATTAATGCTTGTATACGTAACATCTGTCAGACTGATAAAAATGTTTCCTTAAATTCATTGTCAAAAGCAGAAATTCCCATTTCAACACACACAGATACACTGGAGAGTCAATTCAATGCTGAAGTATCCCACACTTCAAATTCAGAAAAATAAGAAAATCGAGGAGCCATTTATCAAAAAGTTATGTTGGTGAAAGGTAGTCCCTGTAGTGTGCTGAACAGATTCAGATTGTTTGGCTCGAGGAAAGTCATAGGAATGGATTGTCACAAGTTGGTCATGTCACAACTGGGATAATATGGAAAAGACCAGACACCCATTCAAGGCAGCTGTGGAATGTAAATGCAAAGTGGAAATAATCGCTCCTCATTAAGTCAAGTAAAATTCAAATAAACAAATAAGACATAGCTGAATGTAAACATCCTACTAGAAGTTGTAACACTTGGGAATTAAACTGTTTACACATCTCTGAATAAATTTTGATGATGAAAACAATGTTGCATTTGTAAAGTACGCAAGCCTGAGCATGAACAAAAATCGAATGCATTAGACAAAATGTGCATTTATCACTTTACGAGCCAATAAAGATGCAAACAAATACATTGTAAATAAAACTCTTTATACTGTAGAGTTGATTAGAAGATTCTCTCTTTCTAGTTCCTCCATCAGTTCCTGATATTTCTCCATCTTCACATAGTCCTGCATATTGTTGCACAAACATGCAAAACTGCATTTCATCAATTATTTGTTATTTGTTTCATTAGCTTATAAATATGCCCATTACTGCATAGTCCTTCCTGAATCCAACACAAACATTTATCATATTCCTACTGTTTTCTCCTTGCATTTTTTTATCCTCTGTATTTGAAATAAAATCACTGCCCTTTCCGTTCTTCTTTTACATAATGCATATTGTGTTTACTAATGCCATTGCCCAAATGAAGTGCTCTCTATTAACCTGTGTGAGATTCAGTTTCAATATGGTTCAGTCTTGCCTTGCAAATTACATGTATCTGTATATTTGAAGAGTTAAACTGGTGGTGTCATGATTCACTGTTGTTTTGCCCTGTGTTTTGCCTCTGTCATCTGTCTCTAGTCTCCCTTGCACTACATTTCCCATAATTCACTGCCCCGATCACTACCAGCTGTTCCCTATTGTTCTCACCTGTGTTTCATTTACTTCATTTATCCCTGTGTATATTTTGCCCTGATGTCTGTTTTACATTTGTCAGTTGTTGCGTTTCTTTCCAGTTCGTGCTCCTGTTTGTTTACGTTTGTTTTTGCTTCCTGGTTCCCAGTCTTGCCCTGTTCCAGCGTTTATCCTGTTCTGTACTCCTGTTTTGTATTTTGTTTTATTTTTTCATCAAAGTTAAGCTGCTTCTAGATCCTGCTCTCGTGACCTTCTTTAAACATTACAGGTGGAGATTTGGGGAGTTGATTTTTGCTTTTTTCCTTAATTTTCTTACCATTAGTCTAGATTATTTAATTTATTTAGCCTATATCTTTTAAATAATTATTTACTTTTACGGGGACAAATTATGTGTCACAAATTCTCCACTTCTCATCTCCACCATATCTTTATCTCTGTCTGTATCTGACATTCGGTTTATTTCTTGCAGCCTTAGTAACATTAATAAACTCATCTCATCAAGAAGATCTGAAATCAATTCAGCAGTAGTGCACAGTCAGCAGACATGTTACATACTCAATTGAGTTCATCTCATATTTTTTCATTCTGCAAATCCCAACGCTGCATAATGAAAACACGAACATGCACATTTATTAGTTTGATTCAGGGTATGCAAAGCAGTTGGTATCACAAAACAATCTGAAAAATAAATTGAGTTGTACTCACCTCATGTAGTATGGTAACACAACAGAGACAATTTGGGATCCGTGTGGTTTCATCTTAAAGAACAGAGGACACCAGAGAACCGCCATCTGGGCCCAACAAAGAACTGTCCTAAAAAGCTAGGAGATGCATAAAAATTAAGAACCCAGTCATCTATAACTTACAAAGCTTGTTTCCAACTTTTTCATGCTTTGAAAAGGGAAATGCAGAGATGGAGGTTTTTAGTGACAGACTGTGGGATATTTTGCAGCTGCAGTACTGAACAGCCCTGCATCTTTTGATGCTTATGTTTATGGGATGCTTTGTCAATCTGTTCAGTAATGAAAAAATATTTAACTCGCTGTTTTGATTCACTTAGTTCAGTTGCATTAGTCCTCAATGCCTAGGAGATTTTGATCAGGAAATATATTGTAGCAGAATAATGAAGCAGAATCATGTAATTTATGAATAATATCAAATTGATTGATTGGTTCAGTCATTCTGTTGTGCATTTATTTTTTATTACTATACTGTATCCAACTTTTAAAATGACATTATACAGCAGTTAGTTCTTTAATCTGATTTGACTTCATTTGGAACTATTTTCATTGGCAGAGCTAAAATAAACAAAATATTTTACCATATAAGGGTCTAAAATGTAAGTTAACCGATATTAAGTTCTTGTTTATCTAACTTTTTAATAAAAGCAATATCACACCTGCGATTGTGTGATTTAAAAATCAGCACAGCTGTGATTCGGCTACAGGTAATAAATACTGATAACAAATACAACATCCTTTTTTCTCGTTCGATATTTCTTAATAAATTAACAAAAATCAAATGAATATTTCATATACAGCAGCTTTTATATTGTGTCTCTACATTGTTGCCAGAGTGTGTGTAACGTACCAGGCAGATAAGATATATCAAACCTTAAGAGATGGACAAGTTGCAAGTAAATCTTGACGTTCACATGAATACATGTCATGTTTCGGTCTATGTATGCATGCAAACATCTGAATGTGAACAGGTTCATGTGTATGTTTATGTGTATGTGGTGTTCAGTCTCTTGGTACCCTGACAGCTTAATCAGATTCTCCTGCATGGATTTCCCATGCCAGCCTTCCAGTGGCTTTCTGCTGTCTGTGAGCTGTTTTAATGCATACACAATCAGACATGTGGTGAGGGTCTTTTGGTAACCAAGTCATTTCAGCATGTGACTCTGTGGAAAAAGAGACAGCCAGTAAATGCGACACAGCAGAATGTCCATAGGTACTGCCACAGTGGCAGCTTTTACAAGGAGAGTAAGCAGTAGTCTAGTGTGTGAACACTGACAGAACAATAAATCCTGGTCAATCACTACTCAGACAGTCAAAACCTTACAGAAAAGACTCACCAGCCACCCCCACATAAACCAGAGATGTCACTAGACACTCTCGGCTATATTGGACATAAACTGACACACCGAAACAGCTCCTGAGCCGAGACGGTTCCACCTTATTGCACAGCCTGTTTGATTTATGTTCTTTCAAACACTGTTTGCGTTTGATACATTTCTTTTCTCACACCTGACAGTTGAGTGAAGTAGGATTGCTTCAGAAAAACCATAAAACAGACAGGGTGGGAGGTGTCGGTCTTCATGCACATTGATGTATTTGGATACTTAAATGTGATTATTCAGCCCTGAGGAATTTGTGTGGTTATGTTATTATAGTGCATGTTTAATAAGAACAACTGTTTGTGAACTGAACACCAGTGTGGTGATCCACTAAATCATTATTGGTTTAGTGTGCACAGCAGTTTGTGTCAGGATTGCTTTTTGAATTAAAGAATATACTTCATACTGAATTTTGTCTCTTTTTTTTCTTCAGGGGTGAGAGGTGTCCGTATTCTCCTCATTTCAAATATACAATATACTGAATAAATGTGTTTTAGTTGTTTGTTTGTTTTTTTGGCATATGTCAACAGTTCTAACTCACACTGTATAACATATTGATTGGTCATTTTTCGAAGATTTGTTTTATTTTTATTTATTTATCTGGTCATCTTTGAAATTAAATGGCAGCATGTGAGAATTATGCTCTACAACTCTGACACTGGCTGAGAAGAATGTTGTTGTTAAATGATGCCATATTTTAAAGTGAAATATCTGTTTTTTATTTTATTTTTTTTCCCAATTTGCCCAATGCCCAATGTGCTTTTAAGTCCTTGTGGTTGTGTAGTGATTCACCTCAGTCCAGGTGGCGGAGGACAAATCCCAGTTGCCTCTGTGTCTGAGATCGTTAACCTGTGCATCTTATCACATGGCTTGTTGAGTGCATTGCCATGGAGACATAGCGTGTGTGGAGGCTTCATGCCATCCACTGTGGCAACCATGCTCAGCTCACCATGTGCCCCACTGAGAACAAATCACATTATAGTGATCACAATCATCCACATTATAGCAACCAGGCCAATATGATTGCTTAGGAGACATGGCTGGAGTCACTCAGCATGCCCTGAGATTCGAACTAGCGAGCTCCAGTGGTGGTAGCCAGCGTCTTTACCACTGAGCTACCCAGGCCCCCATATCTGTGCTTTTATCTTTATAGTAAGTAATGAAGTGTGAAAAAGAAATGGCAGATATTAACAATATAAAGTGAAATTTCTATGTTCAGTATACTGGACATTTGGATTCTGCATGTTAACCAAATTACAAAAACATTAACAGCAATAAGTTGCTCTATGATATTAAATACATGTTTTTCATTAATACTGCTAATTATTGCTCTTGTGTAATGACACCATATTGTAAAAGAACTGTCTAATTATGGTATTAACATACATTATTAATTATTATATAAATACTGTCCCATGTCATAGTCTCAGTACTTTCTGCTTCTGGTAAGAGTCAAACTGATGCATTTTTATAGCATTGCCTTGTGCTGGAACATCACATCCTGTACTTTCTTTGTACAAACATTGGCATTAAAAGGGCTGTATTTTATTCAGCTCAGAGAGTAAAAATAGGAAATGGTTTATATAATTATTAATTCACTAACTTAATCACTGGAATAACAATGTGAGCTGGAAAGCTTGCAGCCCATTTTTCATTGTGTACTGCACAACATCAACTGCACTGAAACAGTGACATTGTGATGAGGTCATAATAATCATAATGGTATTCTTTTGAAATATTCTGTGATGTAATCAATTCATGAGTGTCACATGAGGAGGTTTGAGAAAAGTCAGGGGAAAGTCAAGGGATTTAATAACTTCATAATCATAAAAGCCTTAATAAAGGGGTTCAAAAAACAAGATTTACAAATATAATTACAAACATGGTTTAGCAGAACAACATTTCCAATAATAAGCCAGCCTCGATGGTTCAGTGACAAGTAAAATTAGAAGTGCTTATATTATTAATGATTACAATTCTTGAGTTTCACTGATTCAAAAAGGATGATGCTCACAAAAACATCACTTTTGATTACTTGCTCTATTGGCCATGCATTATATGTTTTAATTAAAACTTGTAGCCCTGTCGAAGCAGCTGATTGGGTTTTCCCCTGTGATTTGCTCTTCTTCAGCTGGGAACAGGGTGAGCTTCCATACATGTTGATTGTTCAGAATGTGGGCAGGTGAGAGGGAAGGTGCAGCAAGTCTTCATCTTTAAATAGAGCACACGCTAACTTCCTCAGCAACAGAACACTGTCAGGAGTAAAAAAATAAAATAAAAAATGCTGGTATGAGGAGAGAGTTGAATGTTAAATCTGAATAAGCTGGAAAAATACATCAGCAAGTCAGATAAAGATTGTAAAAGGGAATGGTGAAGGTGACAGAGGGGAAAAAAAAAGAGGACAAAAAAGACAGACAGAGATGGAGAGGATGTGTGCTTGATAGAGACGAGAGCATAATGCAGGAACCTGAGAATGGAACAAATGTGACAGGATGAGAAAGGAAGAGTGACAAAGAGACTGATGGAGCAACAGAAAAAGAGGGGAAATTAAAGTAGGTCTATGGAGAGATGAAGATGGAGTGAGGGAAGAAGAATGGGCAGAGAGGAGACAGACATATAAAAACGTGACAACTTAAACACAGCATATATAATTAATAGGTATAGGAATCGTAAGGAATTAAAAAATTCTGGTTCCTTAATGGTTCCATTAGTGATTCTTATAGAAATTATAATAAGAAAGAACTATTTGGAAATAAGAAATGCAATTTTTATTGGATTAACAGCCCTCAGCAGCCAAATGATAAGGCAATATCAAATTTTAATTTGATAACTTGGCCTTGTCCAAACTCTAAACAAGAGTCGCTGACCGAAAAGGCCTGAAGATCCCGACTCATTTGAATGATGCCAAAGCGAGTGGCAGCAGTCTTCAACGTATACCTTGAGCATGGCTAGAGTGAGTCCTGCATCCAAAGGCTCTTTAAAGGAAGGAGAATATAATTTGCACAGGGCAATGCATTAGACCCTCACCTCGGGAGGAACAACAATCAGCAAAACGTGACCATTTTAAGGCATACAGCTGCCTAGTTGAGGGGGCCCAGGTCTGTAGTTTGGTGCCTAGCACTGGTTGTGACAACCCTATTGTGTCAGATGAGCCCCATTCAGAGGCAAGATATGCAGTCTCCACAGCTCTGGATGAGGATGCCAGATCGTGCCTCTTGGTTGCGTGAGCAGAGCCATCCTCAAAAGGAATCTCCCAGGGAGAAGCATCCAACAGCTTTTTGACCAGGAGAACAAGTGGCTGTTGGACCATTTCGTCACAGAGAGTATCACTGTTTCCTTGTCTTTCAGTATCTTGCACAATACATGATGTAGCAAGTAGATCGGGGGGAAAGCATATTTGCGTTTCGCTGGCCATCTGTGCGCTAAGGTATCCAATCCTAATGGAGCCTGTGTCATGGAGTACCAAAGGCAAACAGGTTCACCTTGGCTTCCCCAAATACCTCCCAAATTTTCTGAACTGACTGATGGTGGCACCTCCATTCCCCCGTCCTGGCACCCTGACATGAGAGTAAATCAGCTCCACTGTTCAAGTGGCCAGGGATGTGCATTGCACATATTTATATGACATGACTCACTCCAGAGGAAAATCGAGTCGCCAGGTCCAGCATTGGGCGTGATACTCCTCCTTGGCGATTTATATATGCCACAACTGCTATGCTTTCCGAACTAATCTGAACGTGAGATTCATGAACTTTTGATCGAAAGGCTTTCAGAGCCAAGAGAATTGCTTGCAATTCCAGGCAATTTGTCCAGGTGCCAAACGCCGGACTACCGAGTCTAGTTTCATTCCTAAGAAGGAAACTTGCTGACTGGGTGCCAACACACTCTTTGTCAAATTGTCCCTGAGGCCCAACTGCTTTAAATGTGCGATTAACAGATGCCGGTGCTTGCATGCCTGAGCATCTGATTGAGCTAGCAGCAGCCAATCGCTGAGGTAATTTAATACACAGACGACCCTCAGCTTCAGCGGAGAGAGCGCTGCATCAAAACATTTCGTGAATGTGCGAGGAGGCAGAGACAACCCAAAGATGTGACGCAGCTTTTGTAAGGACTCGGCGTCTGGCCCGTTCTCATCCAAGTCCTTTAGCGGATCCACCTGGTAGGCCTGCAAAATCACTATTGTGTGGAGAGCTGTACCAGCATGACTGGCTGAAGTTTAGGCCTTACCAAGGAATGTGGATGAGAGCCTTCATGGCTTGGATGGGTGCAATGTCTTAGATTTCCTTGCCAGTGCAGAAGAGGAGGGGCAAAGATGGGCCGCTACTGCCTCTTCAAATGTGAAAAGCTGTGTATAGCAAGAGCACCGTGAGCACCATATTTTCACCAGTTGGTTGTGCAGCTCGGGAAAGAACGGCCCCGGACAGCGTACTGCTCAATTACACCTGCTAGGTAAGAACCGTTCATCCAGTTGAGGGCGCAGGCACATCAGGCATGGGCATTCAGGCTGTAGTCTCTAAACTGCCCAACCAAGAACCTCGACAAACTCAGTCTCTGAAGCAGAAATAGCATTGCTTTCCACTGCTCAAGGGGAAATACAAACACCCTGCTCATCAACTGAGTGTGACCAGGTCTCAGCATCAGTGGCTTCCATTGATATATCATCTTCCTCATTATCCTCGCCAGAAAACATTATAGAACCATTGATCGTAGGGCGCAGGTAATCACGGGTGAAAGGAACGAGCAAAGATGCTGCATTGAGGAGCAGAGGTGTGCAAGGCTTGTGCCGGTGATAAATCCTCCTCATAATCTGCATACTCTAAGTCCTGTCCTTGCACACCTCCTTCATGTGGTCCCTTGGGAGGCACAGAAGGAGCGAAGCAGGAGGGAGGAGGACCAGTTTCAACTTTCTCAATGAAAGCAAGCTGATATATCTCATAAGGTGGAAAACACTTGTGAAACATTACCATCTTTAAAAAGACATGTTTCAGTAAACATTTAAATTCTTTCATTGCTGGAGCACGCAGGGTGGAGTTCTACTCGCTGATGAGGTGCAGATTAGAACAGCTAACCATTGGTTTACATTTCCAGAGCACGAGAGATATCTACCCTAATGTCTATTAGAGTGATTTTTGATTCTCCACTAACTTTGGACTCGAATGCAAGTATCATTGTAAAAATGGCTTTCTTTCACTTACGTAACATCTCTCACATTCACTCCTCTATAAGCCTCAAGAATGCTGAATCTGTAATTGATGCCTTTGTTACATCAAGACTGGATTATTGTAATTTATTTTACATTGGTCTATCTGCAAAGACAATCAAACATTTACATGTGCAAAACTCTGCAGTTCATCTTAATTACACTCAAGAAAATCTGAGCACATTACTTCTATTCTGCAGCACCTTCACTGGCTGCCTATCACTTATTGTATACAGTATAAGATTCTCATGCTCTCCTACAAAGCTCTTAATAATCTCGCCCCTCAATATCTTACTGAGCTACTTCATGTTTAATCTCTGTTACATTTTCTGAGGTCCTCTGATGCTGGCTTTTTGGCTATCCCAAAGTTCAGATTAGCATCCACTGGTGCTAGGACATTTAGTGTGGTGGCCACTAGACTTTGGAACTCATTCCCTCCTAATCTCTGGGCAACACCCTCCCTGCCTGATTTTAAAACAATGCTCAAAACACATCTTTTTTTCTGTGTGTTATTGTAAAGCTTCTAGTTAATGAGTGATAATTATTAGATTCTTTTTCTTCTATATCATGTTTCTTGTGCTATGTATTTATGTCTCTGTTTTGCTGTTTCTGTAAAGTGACCTTGGGTTTTAGAAAGGTGTTATATAAATAAAAAGTATTACTATTATTATTATTACCCGATCCTAAAAGAGGAAAATTCTAAAGGTGTAGTGCTGGGCTAAAGTTTACATGCCAGCAGTTACGCATCCATAGGATGGAGTGCCAAGCATTACCAGCCAATCAAATTGGCGTGATGGTATAAGGTTATACTAAGAGGAGCTCCCACAGCTTCAGCTACTGACGCAGCATCGAAGTGACTGACTTAACAGGGAACTCAAAATGCACAAAAAAAAAAAAAAAAAATATTATACACTCGCTTAAAGTGCCTACATTTTTTATTCAATAAGAAGACATGAGCATGGAAACACATTTACTGAATATACACTCACTGAGCACTTTATTAGGAACACTATGGTCCTAATAAAGTGCCTGACATGGTCTTCTGCTGTTTTAGCCCATCTGCCTCAAGGTTTGACGTCTTGTGCATCCTGAGATGCTATTCTGCTCACTACAATAGTACAAAGTGTTTATCTAAGTTGCCTAGCCTTTCTGTCAGCTCGAACCAGTCCGGCCATTCTCAGTTGGCCTCTCTCATCAAAAAGGCATTTCTGTCCTCAGAACTGCTGCTCACTGGATGTTTTTTGGTTTTGGCACCATTCTGAGTAAACTCTAGAGACTGTTGTGAGTGAAAATCCAAAGAGATCAGCAGTTCCAGAAATACTCAAACCAGCTCGTCTGGCACCAACAATCATACCACAGTCGAAATCACTGAGACCATATTTTTAGAGAATCGCATGAATTAGTAGGTGTAAAGGTCTTCCTAATAAAGTGCATAGTGAGTGTATGACTATAGAATTTAGGAATATACTGTAGATGTGCATCAGAAAAGTCATGTGACTTTGCCTCAATAAGCCATGTGAATACATAATGAATTGCTCAGAGAATATCATCAATAGCATCTGAAATGTTGCTCTGGTTATTTTGAAATGCCAGAATGTCGTCAAAATTATTGGCTACGATTACCTCTCAGAACTGTCTGACACACTGTTGCTTTCAAACATTAGGTACTGTACCTGCCGTAGATCACTAGAAATCATGACGTTTTTCAGAGCATTTTGTCTTCGTGCTCTAAACACAAGTAATTAATTACGTTTAATAAAAGAGCCACAGTGGCTTCAACTTCCATTTTCATTTCTATTTTGTAGTAATTTCCCCAGATGTGACGATTAGTCTCTTAAACACATGAGATGGAAATGCTGCTTTATTAGCAAACTGTTTTTGCAATATTCCGATTTTGTGCACAAATAAATTTTTTTACATTTTTTTTTTTATTCCTTATTTGGATGGAAGCATAACTACTGTATTTTAGCACATTGTTCTGTCCGCATCGGAACCGAACATCATGAAAACCATTCTGTCCCAGTATATTTAAAAAAAATAGAACTGGTTCAAAGTTTAAACCAGTTCTTGGTTCCCAAGCCTATTTATTAGGGTTAAAAAACAAAACCTGCATAAGTAAATCTTGGTATTTAACTACCATCTCCAGCTTGTTCTATTAGGAAGTCAAATTAAAGGAAAAAAAATAAATAAATAAACACCAGAATGGTTCTGCCATGTGTAAATGAGGGAAAGAACACTCATTTTTCTCTGTAACCCTCTAATTAACACAGGCTTGTTTTAAAACCCCTCAAAACCTGAGTACTGGCCTGGGAGGAGTATCCACTTTAATAGCTTATTAGTTGGCTTCCTGGTCTGTTTCCTCGTTATCAGCTAAAACGTATGAGCAAAATCAATTCTCTTTCAAACATTCTGCGACTACCTCTCTCTCTCTCTCTCTTTTCTCATTTCCTCTCTCTTCCTCACCTTTTCTCTTGCTCTTTCTGTGTTCCAAACACATCTGCCAACAACAGCCCCCATCAATAAAACATAATGCCTCGGTATTCTTTAAAAATGGATCCATTAAGAGAGAATCTCTCTCAAGTGATTCTGCATATTCATTATGAAAACGCTACGGGCATTGACAGTGCCAAGTTAAACGTGACCCCGGGCCAATTACGCCTGTCCCACAAATACAATTACAGATCCTGTCATTCAGGCGGAATCCCTATTATTATATGGCCAACCGCTAACGGCATGTAAGTGGGGCCCTGCAGAGGCAGTTCTAAGGCAATATTAAGAACTGTGATACAGTAAGTTGTTATCCGAGCCTAGCTCACTGAGAATATCTGAGCTTTTGAGAGATCTCTGACAGGAACAGCAGAGCAAAGCAGCGTTCCTAATTTAGCATCATTTTTCTGCTGTGGCTTTGCGGCAGCAGGGGAGCCTGTCACCGGCAGCCCAGTGTGACAGGTGAATATTGGGATGAGCTTCCAGCTGTCTGCCTTTATTCTGTTACCTCGGGAGACAAAAGCCATCACAACATATGTGTGGCAAAGCGTCCACCCAATCAGAGACGCATGGAGAGAGAGACAGGAGAGGGGAAGGGGGAGGACTGGAGAGACTAGGAATGGCTACACTCATCCCGTACACTATGTGATCTCTCAGAGTGAAGGGTCTTTCTCTGTCTGGATACCTGCTGGTCAAACTTCTTTCTGAATGCATGGTGCCTGTGCGTGTTGGCTACGCATGAGCAAAACAGTGGCCACAACCAGAGGGGTTTGTTAGAGTTCTGTGATGATGAACAGAGAAAATATATTAGACATTCGTGGGTGAAGATATAGTCAAAAACAGTCACCTCTCTGAAAATGGGCTCTGTGTGTACCTACACTGTAAAAATACAGTGACCATGTTTCTGGCATTACGGCATGTAATTTTGATGCCTGTATATTATTAAATGATATAAACTTCATATACTAACCTTCTAGAACTATAAACATCTGCTTTTTACTTTAAAATGTTTTTTTTTTTTTTTAATTAACCTTTTTTTATTGATTCCTACATAAATAAAGAAGAGCAAAACATATATACATGGAATCAACATTTAAAATCCACAAACACCCCTTCCCCTCCCAATCCCCAACCCCCAACTCCACCCTGACCCCCAACAAACATCCCTGTGACCACATGAGTATATACACACACAAAAAAGCAAACAAACACACACTAATATATATATATATATATATATATATATATATATATATATATATATATATATATATATATAAATAAATCACACACATTTATACCTCCACTTGTCTCTCCACAACCCCCCGAGAGCCCTCCAAAAACTCCAGATATTTACCCCATTTCCCAACAAACAAATCCAAGTTACCCCTTCTTCCAAATGACACCTCTTCAAAAGCCGCCACCCTCCTCATCTCTGTGCACCACTCTCAAAATGAGGGCGCCCCAGCCGTCCTCCAACCCCTCAAAATAATCTGCCTGGCGATCATCACACTGGTCAGATCCCAATTCTCTATGTGTCTATTCCCCACATCAATGACCACCCCATTGCCCAAAAAAAACACCCAAGTGCCCAACACGTCAAATCTGAACCCTCAACCAAAACTCCTGGATCTCAACACACCACCAAAATCATGGGCCATGTCTCCATCCTCCAACTGGCATTGCCAGCAGGTGTCTTTAAGACCAAGCCTATACAATCTAGAGGGGGTCCAATAAAATCTATGTAAAATATTGAATTGCATAAGGTGCACACTTTCATCTCTAGATACAGACTTGACGTTTTTTGAATCCTAGCCCACACTCCCTCCTCCAATACCAAGTTTAAATCTTTCTCCCATATCACTTGATAGAAGTTAAAGCTCCATCCCCCAGACTCTGAATTAACAGGGAGTAATACACTGATGCATGACCTTTTCCAAAAGCAGTAATCACCATTCCCATATTATCTGCCACTTTAGGGGGGTTTATGCTACTCCCAAAAATAGTACAGAGCAGGTGGCGCAGCTGTAAATACTTATAAAACTGAGATCTGGGAATCCCAAAATGTTTAACTAAATTTTCAAAAGATCTCAACACTCCACTCTCATTTAGGTCAACGAGTGTAGTAA
Source organism: Myxocyprinus asiaticus (assembly GCF_019703515.2). Taxonomy (NCBI): domain Eukaryota; kingdom Metazoa; phylum Chordata; class Actinopteri; order Cypriniformes; family Catostomidae; genus Myxocyprinus; species Myxocyprinus asiaticus. The sequence goes on from NC_059359.1 coordinate 20,381,002, forward strand.
CCCCCCTCACAATCCACTCTGACCAACAGAAAGGGGATTTATTAGTCTATAATTTTGGATTCTGCCATATGCTCAAGGCAATAAATGTCCAAATTACACACTCTGGACACTTTGAGATAACGGGGTGTAACTTCTCAGATTAGTTTGACAGAAAAGCTTTGCAATGGCGAAATATGGGCAAGAACTTCCTGTTCAATACAAAACCAGGGAGGGGCTCTCTCAGGTGGAAGCGACCAATGAGCCAAATGTCTGAGACTGAATGCATAATAATAAAACAAAATCTTGGGTAGGCCTAGCCCACCTTTGTCAATCGGCCTATGTAACTTATTGAAATGTAATCTGGGACATTTACCATTCCAAATGAAGGACTTCGCTATGCTATCGAATTGCTTGAAATAAGAGAGGCGGACATCTACAGGGAGAGACTGTAGCAGGTAGATAAATTTTGGAATACAATTCATTTTAATAACATTAACCTTCCCATTCATAGATAAATGTAATGAAGCCCACCTGCCCACATCACTCAAAAACCTTTTAATTAAAAGGTCAAAATTAACTCAAACTAAATCAGACAAATTTGCTGGGAATAAAATGGCCACATACTTAATGCCCTGTTTGGGCCACTGGAAGGTGCCTGGCTGAAAAGCCGTTACTGGGCAGTACGCTGTCAGAACCAAAGCTTCGGACTTAGACCAACTGACACTGTATCCTGAGAAATTAGAAAAGGAATTAATAATTCTGTGGAGGCAAGGCTAATGGGATCGGAGATGAATAATAAAATATAATCTGCATAAAGCAAAAGCTTATGTGCCATACCTCCCGCCACCACCCCTGGAAAATCATCTTCCTTTCCCATTGCGGCTGCTAATGGTTCCAGGGCAAGACAGAACAATAATGGGGAAAGAGGGAAACCCTGCCGAGTGCCCCTATCCAGAGTAAATTAATCTGAAATTAATCCATTTGTTTGTACCGCCACTACCGGGTGTCTATAAAGTAACAATCCATCCAATAAAAGTATTCCCGAACCCGTATATTTCCATAATCTTAAAAAGATAAACCCATTCTACCATATCAAATGCCTTTTTAGCGTCAAGTGAGATGGTAGCAACAGGAGCGTGATCATTCGCCACTGACCACGATATTGATGGGATAAACCCCACCTGATCTATATGTATAAGAGATGTCATAACTTTACTTAATCAATTAGCCAGAATTTTTTACAATATTTTAACGTCTAGCTGGATCAGGGAAATTGGATGGTAACTCCCACAATCGCTTGGATCTTTGTCCTTAAAATGTATTGTTAACCACTGTAGTAACCACAAAAAGTCATATGATGATTTTAAGTTCATTAAAAGTGGCCCTTCCAGGAGAAATTCACCGGATTTTGAATGAAATGCATATTAAACCACTGTGAACTAGCCCACACACAGACACTGTGGCAGATTCATTAAACTGTTGCGCCACTTTTGCGAGTGGTATTTCAGCACAAATACCTGCATCTTATTCACTAACCAACCAGCAATCAAGTTTAGCGGGCGCAATCAGCACTGAAATTGTGCTGCGTCTTCAATATTTAAATGAATTATCATTCCTTTTCACACGTTTGCGGCATTGCATGATCTGAATTCCTTTAGTGAATCAGGCGCTAAATGAGCGCAGGTAGCACGTGCAAAAAAATGCCGCTTTTAGTGGGCACAGTTCATTCTTAGCGAATCTGCCCCTCTGTCTTTCTGGAGTTTTTCACCAAAATAAAAGTCACAAGGTTCTAAAGTTAATAAATTACGACTGAAATACATTACTTTTGTATAATAAAATTATAATCTTTATTATTATTATAACAAATTACATAATATTTAGGTTCACTGGGTTAAAAAGAAAGTTTTTTTTTTATGTAATAATAGGGCTGGGATGATTCATCGACGTAATCGACGTCATCGATTACAGAAATACGTTGATTTGCATAACATGCGTCGGCGCGTTGCAATGGAGTAATTAAAATGGCAGCACCCGGTTTAAGTATGGATTCCCCCGAAGAACAAGCTGCAGCTAAAAAAAAAACTCGCCTACAGTCATCTAAAGCGTGGGAGCATTTTAGCCAGAGACCCAACAGTGTGGTGCTGTGTAAGCTATGCAGATTGGAAATGGCTCATCACAGCAGTATAACCGCCATGAACGAACACTTGAAGCGAAAGCATCCCAGAGCGCTTTGTCAAGATGGGAGCACCGTAAGTCCTGTTTACTTTTTAACTCCACCCACGCATGTGTATTACAACACGTGTTTCTGTTAGTAGTAGTCACTTTAAATTGATTTTCTAAATGTTTCCTCATCGCCCCCATGTTAAAAGTAATTTCTGCACCGCTGCTAACGTAGGGTGACCATACGTCCTCTTTTTCCTGGACATGTCCTCTTTTTCGGACCTTAAAAGAGCGTCCGGCCGGTATTTCTAAATTTGAGAAAATGTCCAGGATTCGGCTTTAGTTGCATTATGATGTGCATCTGGTCTAATACTTCATTGTGTGTGCGCGCATATTTGCATTGCTTTAACCCCTCTTTGTAAGTCCCGCCTTCTCGCACACCAATTGGTCAATTATAAGAGGCTTGCAGCAACTATTGGCCAAATTCTTGCCTGTCAATCTCTCCGTGAACACGCAAAGCACTGTTGTGTTCGGCATCAAACAGTTGCTTGACAGCAGCAGCAAATGACAGCTGAGTGGAAACAATGCCCAAACGAAAGTGCAAATTTACAGAAGATTTGCACCAAAAATTCCCATGCTTTTGTCCAGGTCGAGATCCGTGGGAAGCAGAATGTATGACACGTAAAGCTGGCACTTATATGTCAGTTGCTAATAAAGGTGCAAGTGATTTAGAAGCACACATTAGCTCTGCGAAGCATAAAGGGTCAGCAAAAGGTGAAAGTTCATCAGGTAAATTAACGGACTACTTTTTGTGACCAGGTAAAATTGTTCTCACATTGCTTCATTTTACATGGCCATCAAAATAATACTAATAGTTAATGTGTAACATCCGAGGTTGTTACCCCTCCTACCAACCACCAGAGGGAGCCCTCTCCTGAATACTAACTCTGTACCATTTCTTCATTGGTTACTTCCTGTCTGAACTATATAAATACCACGCTGTTTCCACTGTCACGTTGTGAAGTATTGCCAGCTTACCCTGCCTTACCGAGCATTTTTCCATTGCCATTGCTGATTGTTTATTTGTTATGACCTTTGCCCGATTCCTGGATTATCTGCTTTTTGGATACCCCTTTGTTTTGTTTGCCTTGTTGGACTGTCTTTTTGGTTTATTGGATTATACCGCCTGCATAACGACTATCTCTATTTGCCTGCCGATTTGGATTGTTTGCTTGTGTTCTAATAAACTTCCAGCACATGGATCCTAACACCGTCTCCATGGTCAGTTCATTACAGAATACTTCACCTACCATGGATCCAGCAGAATTTTCACAGCTCCAGGCCGCATTCGCACACTAGTGCGAGGTATTAAGGGGTTACCAAGACCAGCTGAACAAACTACGAGCTGCCAACGAATGTTTGACAATACATTCACTCACTGCCAGCTCCCCATGCTAACCCAGTAAGCTTTGCTCTCCCTGATAAGTTTGATGGTTCTGCTGAAAAATGCCATGGGTTTTTATGAAAATGTAAGGTATTTTTTCAAAATCAGCCTGAATCATTTGATCAAGATGCCAGGAAATGTTATTTTTTGATGTCACTGCTTACCGGCGAAGCTCTCGATTGGGCCGCCGCGGTTTGGGATAAAGATACTCAAATCCAGGTTTCATTTGATTACTTCGTTCAACAAATCCACGAAGTCTTCGAGTATCCAGCGGGCGGTCAAGATATCTCTGTTCAGCTACTTCATCTACGCCAGGGTCATCGATCAGCAGCAGATTATGCAGTTCTGTTCAGGACACTAGCCGCTCAGAGTGGGTGGAATGATGTCGCTCTGAAGACTGTTTTCTGCGAGGGGCTTAACCTGAAACTCGGGACGGAACTAACCTGTAAGGGTGAAGGTATGAATCTTTCTGAATATATCACTATGGCCATCAAGATTGATAACTGAGGCCATGAAGCATTCTGAAGCAGGTTATGTTTCACCCCGGATTCTACAGTCTCAGTACAGGCTCAGACATCCACTGTATCACCTGAACCCATGCATGTTGCTCACACTCGTGTTTCCATGGAGGAACGCCAATGACAATGCAACGAAAACCTTTGCTTTTACTGTGGTTCACCAAGTCATCAATGCTGCATGCCTACACAAGAAATCAAGGTTCCCTGAGTCAAGGCAGCACATGAGTACTATGAACATTAAATCACCCATCTCACATAATTTTCTCTTGCCTGTAGAGATCTCCATTGGTGATCATGTAAGAGGTGTTACAGCATTAGTGGATTCTGGGGCTGCTGTTAATCTCATTAATCAGGGGATTGTACAAGAACTCAACATACCCACCACTGAATGCTTTCCTAAGCTTAACATCACTGGTACTGGCATAACCCAACAGACTGTTCCTATAACCATCAAGATTGGACTTTTTCATGTTGAAAATATTTCACTATATGTCATCAACTCCCCAATCACGCTCTTATCCTGGGTCATCCCTGGCTGGCCATCCACGACCCATTGATATCCTGGAACCAAGGTGAGCTCACACATTGGTCAAGTTTCTGTCATGAACATTGTCTTCATGTTGCTGTTTCCAGGCCTTGCTTTATCACCAGTATAGAGAGCCCTAAATCAAACAAGGAGACCATGATTCCCAAGGAGTATGCAGAGTTCAGTGAAGTGTTTAGCAAGATTAAAGCTACACAACTTCCTCCTCATCGTCCATGGGACTGTGCCATTGAACTTCTGTCTAATACAGCTCCACCGAGAAGCAAGGCCTATGCATTGTCATGCCCCGAGACCCTCACCATTTGAACAACTCCGTGAAGCCAAGATCTATACCAAACTGGATCTAAGGAGTGCTTATAACCTCATCAGGATCCGAGAAAGGGATGAGTGGAAGACTGCATTCATCACCACCAGGGGGCACTATGAATATTTGGTCATGCCATATGAACTTGCCAATGCCCCCTCGATTTTTCAGTCTTTCATCAAAGAGATTTTCAGAGACTTACTGTATCATTGTGTGGTGGCTTACATTGACGACATCCTCATTTACTCACAAAACATGGAACAACATGTCAAGATAGTCTTGTCACATCTCCAGGAACATCAACTATTTGTCAAGGCAGAGAAATGTGAGTTCCATACCTCTCATACCACCTTCCTGGGTTACAACATCAGCCATCAAGGTGTAGAGATGGATGTCTCAAAAGGTAACAGCTGTCACCGAATGGCCTCGACCTAATAAACTCAAGAAACTACAGCAGTTCCTGGCTTTGCCAACTTCTATTGTGGTTTCATTAGGAACTACAGTACCATTGCAGTACCACTCACGTCATTGCTCAAGGGAAAGCCAAGCAAGTTGCCATGGAACGATGCCGCATACCAAGCCTTCATCTCCCTCCAATACTGGGATGGGGGTTCCAATACTGAAACATCCTGACCCCAGTCTTCCCTTCATCACGTTCCTTCGTCACATAATGAAGGTACACTCATGGCATCAAATATTTTATTTTAGTACATGGACATTCAAAAGAATGTTGGACATTATTTAGATATATTTGTTATGCTAATAGAGTGTCTTTTTCACTGTACTAAAATTTGCATTCATAGTAACACTGTTTTTTGTTGCAGAATAATGCCCTGCAGTGCACACTTTGTTTGTTGTACATTTGTTTGTGTTTAAGAGAAGATGATTTAATAAAATATTGAAATATTAATGAAACAAGTTTTGTATATTTATTTTGGGTTAATTGTTATATTAATCAAGTAATAATGATAAAAAATCTTTAGAATAATTGGCAAATTAGTCATTAGATTAATCGACTAATTGGAAAAAGAATCGTTAGATTAATTGATAAAAAAATAATCGTTAGGTGCAGCCCTATGTAATGTTTTATTATGAAATGATGTGCATTTAGAGGTTTGTGCTTCTTTACATATAAAAGAGTACTCCAGTTTGTTCCACACAGTGAGGTATAAATATTCTAAACTGATTAAGAAAAAAAAAAAAACAATACTGGTATCGGATCAGTATCGGCCAATCCTGAGAGCACAAGTTTTGGAATCAGATTGGGAGAAAAATGGGTATCAATGAATCCCTAGCTCTTATCTCAGAATATGACAGAAGATGTGTAGGATAGTCTGATAACAGAGATACTTTATTCTCAGCTTATTCTCAAGTTACTCTGGATGTAAACACAATGTGAAATATTAAACAGCTAGTGACATACTGCAACTCTGATCAAATTTGAAATAACCAGAAATGCATCTTTAATCACTGGTTCCAAATTTGCTGTACTCAGGACAGTAAAAAATGAGACAGCACTGAAAGGCAATATATCACTACACAAAATGAATGTGGTAGACAATACTGCTGGCAGCTTTAGAGAGACACATCCGAGCATCAGTGTCATGTTATGCTCAGGCCTATTCTCACCGCTGTATTAAGTCTTCGCACACACCAACAGAAATAAATCAGTTTAGCAGGAAATGTCATTCAGCATCTCTAATCCGACTGTTTGTCCTGGGTAATGCTATTGTTCTGCCATTTCATTTGATCAGCTGAAACAGATTTAAAATCCCTCGCTCATCCTCAGCCAGTATGTTTCATCATTTGTCTTTTCCATTTATTTGTACAATACATGGGACAGACATATCGACTGTATGACAGATATACGGTCCAGGTTAAATGGTTTAAATTTTTTGCATTACTAAATGTAATCACAGGGGTATCATGGGGGAAATGTGTCTTAACCATCTGACTTCACAATTACAGATTGAATGTAAGAAATGTTGAAAATATTTTGGGATAATAATGTTGGGATCAATCCTGCTGGGATGATATTATCATAAATCTCTGACATATTTTTTTCCCACTCATGTTGTTCTAAACATGTATGACTTTTTTTTTTTTTTTTTTTTTTAACAGAAGAAAAAGAGATGTTTAGCAGAATGACTTCCTTATGTGACCGGTCCTGCTTGACCCACTCTGAGTGAGATTCAAACCGATGTCTCCAGCATAGGAGGCGGGCACACTAACAAGGAGGCTAAAGGCTACAGCCTGTAGCATCAGTCGCTAGTGCGCCTCTTGAGGTTTACACACTGCACAGCAACCTACCAGCTGGCTACCTTTACAGTTAGTCACCATTCACTTATGGAATAAGATGCAATGAAAGTAAATGGTGACTGAAGCTAACATTCTGCTACACATCTCCTTTGTGGTCCAAAGAAGAAAAGTAATATGGATTTGGAACAATGAGTTTTTCCATTTTTGAGTCTATACACACAGTTTCTGAAAAACCTTAAGTATCTGTGTAAATTACTGGAGAGCTTTGAGTCCAAGATGATGAGTGAGGTCCTCAGGGGTATTTTGTTCCTGGTTCCCAGTGCTTTGACCATGCTGATAAGCTTGACTAATTGCCTCTCATTTTCATAACTTGAGTTCACCCGAGTTCAGTCCTGCAGTGGTGATTATGAGGTACAGAAGTCATAACGGTGCTGAATACGATTATTGATTTACAGCAGTTTCTCTCTCTTGTTTGGAAATAAAGGGATTTAATAAGCTCTTTAAAGACAGCATAAATACTAAATCCACCGAGCACATATACCCAACCCTCTACAGACCATTTACCATTTAGGATTAGCAAAATGAAGTAAAAATGAATTTGTTATGTTTACTGTTACAGGACAACAGTGCTCATTAGCATTTTCACAACCCACCGTTTTCTATTTCATCTGATACAATAAAGTATTAAAAAAACTAATTTAACAACACAGGTCCCATGAGCGTGCCTCTAACACAGCCCATAAGGGGACCAGAGGAGGAGAAAGGCAACAACAACACAAAATTGATTATGGCAAATTACAGAGAAAACTCATATTGTCTCCACGCAAATGTTCACTCCAAAGAGGCCCCCATACAACATCATGACAATATGCTCCAGATTATTCAGTAATTACAGTTCGTTCAGTCATTATTTTTCACTTCAGAGAAGACAAGGGAGGCCAAGCATTCTTGAAGTCAAATAGAGCGCTCTTAGGCAGAGCAACTGTTAAACTATATTACGGAAGGTGGGTTGATTTGAACTAGGGTATTTGCTCAAAAATGCTACTATAATTGCTGTTCATTAAACCTTAATGTTAAATTAAAGTAAACTCTGTCCAAAAAGTACTGAACATGTCTCATTTAAACACTTCAATATCCAAGAATGACTCCTAACCAAAATAAAAATCACAGTGCTAAATGAACACCCTAGCAAACAGAATAAAAAATGAACTAGGGGTAGGGGGCAAAAATGCCATCAAAAGTGACAAAAATGCACCAAATATTTAAAATGTGGCAGCAAATACCATGAGGTGAATTTCTATATTTGTCATCTGTTTTCTTACATTTAATATATTTCATAATATTCTATCTAGTTATGGGTTTAGTGTCTAAGCAGACACTGTAGTGCTTGTACCTGTCAAATATCTGAATTAGAAAAAGAAAATGCCTCCAAAAAGGTAAAAATGCCCCATAAAATTAAATGAACAGAAACGCCCTGGCAACCACCCACAACACCCTAGCATTGAGACAGTTTTTAAATGGGCAAGAACCCTTCACATTTTCCTCAGAAAATGTACAAATCTAGCTGGAATGATGATTCTGTGTTGATTCTGTATTTTCATACACACTTCTTTCTCGAAAATAAAAGACCTTTACACGCCAAAAGAAATTTCAGAGGTTTGTAAGGTAGATGAGATTTCATGATGTAGCTGCAGGTGCACTGATCCATAAACTGTATATATATAATATTTTGTTAGGTGCATCGTTCTTCTATTTTTAAACCATGCACATAGCATTTAGGATGTGATCACTCCAGTGGGGACTAAATGACTTGAACTGAACATATATTCACTGCCTGAGATGTGTCAAAAGAAACCTGCTGTTGAACTGAGAAGACACATGACTTTGAATAGAGTGACTGAAATAAACATACGTTAGAAGTCTCCATTTAGAAAAAGGACAATACTGGCTGATTTGGATTTTGACAAGAAGAAAACTGTGGAAGAATAAGTGAAAATGAGTGACTGAGGAGGGATAGAATCTCTGTACTCCTCTATCTCTCTCTATCCATGTGCAAAAAAAAAAAAAAAAAAAAGAATGACTGGTCTGAGCTTTGAACTTTCCATCCTTAAAACTATGGTAATCTTGCAATTTTGAGGCTTGGTAGAGCTATACACATCATTAACTGAATAGCAAATTTTTCCTGATTGCCTCATTATAAAACATTCAATTGGAGTGTTGGTGGTGTAGTGGACTAAAGCACTGAACTGGTAAGTGGAAGGTTGTTGGTTCAATCCCCACAGCCACCACCATTGTGGCCTTGAGCAAGGCACTTAACTCCAGGTTGCTCCAGGGGGATTGTCCCTGTAATCAGAGCACTGTAAGTCACTTTGGATAAAAGCATCTTCCAAATGCATAAATGTAAATGTAATGCAATTAGCCCCATGCATTTAACATCAGACACCCAGGAACAGATCATTCACTCAAATTCTTTATAAATATATTTTGATATCTTCAGCAAATTTGAATATTGCAATTTTTATACCAGACAGAAGTGCTTGCACTTGTTATGAAATGATTACATTTGATTAGATACAGTAGGTCTAATACTGTGTGAAAAATATTAAGAAAAAAAAGTAACTTTTGGGAAACACTTTCTATCAAGATAATTCACAATAGTCAAGGTATTCATAATGCATTAAAATATACCTTGTAACCCACTTGTATCTTTTAATAATTGTAAACAAAATTCTACTACACATCCAGTATTCATGATTATACATACATTATTTTTTTTTTTTTTTAAATCATTATACATTTATTATAATGCATTAAAGGGATAGTTCACCCAAAAATGAAAATTTTGTCATCATTTACTCACCCACCTCATGTCGATCCAAACCAGTTTGCCTTTCTGTCATGCATGGAACACAAAAGCAATTATCTAGCACAACGTCCAAGCTGCTCTTCTCCACACAATAAAAGACACCTATATCATCTCTTTAACATGCCGAAAGTGCACTTGACTACACCGTGCTTCTGGATATATTCCAGGTTATATCATTATTTGATGAATTAGTGCTGATATGATTGATAGAAAATGTGCACTAACGTCTCTTTTAAATAAAATTAATTTTACCACATATTTTCATCTGGTGGTAATGGCGCAATGTAAATTGTGCCAGCCAATTTTTGTGAATGAAACATAATCTATAATGAGCGTAATTTACATAGAAATAGCGTGTTTGCACTGACAACAATTATAATAACTTGGAATGAATACTCAAGAAGAAGCAGGTGATTGTGCCTGCTTAAACTAGACTATGAGTGGTAATAATACTAAAGTTTTTTCGCTGAAATACCACACGCTTTGGCAAGCACTTGTACTTCAGAAATGAAAAGGTCTTGTTCATTTCTTTGCGCATTAAAGGAATAGTTCACACATAAATGAAAATCATTTACAAACCCTCATGCAATCCCAGATGTGTATGACTGTCTTTCTTCAGCAGAACACAAACAACATTTTTTAGAAGAATATCTCAGCTCTGTAGGTCTATAAAATGCAAGTGAATGGGTGCCAAAACTTTGAAGCTCCAAAAAGGACATATAGCCATCATAAAAGTTATCCATACGACTGCAGTGGATTAATTCATATCTTCTGAAGCGAAACATTAGGTGTGTGTAAGAAATAGATCAATATTTAAAACTTTTTTTTTATATTCATTTGAGCTATACCAAATGTAATTTTCCCCAAGCACTGTACAATGTCCTTGACAAGTGTAGTTGTGTGTAATGCATCTGTTTTTCAGGATTTTAACTGTCATTCAATGTGGGGTTTTTTTGTGGAGTTTAGTGTTCATACCTCTGCTGGAAAAACAGCCTACACCAGACTAAGCTAGTTTACTGGTATTAGCTGATTTATGATGGTCTCCCAGTCTGACCAGCTGAAAAGTGCCAAAACGCCTCAATAACCAGCCAACAGACTAGCTTGACCTGGATAGGAGACCAGTTAAGACCAGCCAACCATCTTAGGCTGGTTTTAGCTGTGTGTTTTTTCAACCATGGACAGCAGGGTGTAGATGTTATTCCATTTTGAGGGTACATTGTGGGTATTTTGAAAGGAGGGAGGCATTACCACAGAGTTTAGCAGCACTTTTATCACATGCAAAACTGCTGGGGCACAGAAAGCTCAATATTTCACACTGAGCTAAAGCCTCCTTCCTGAATACTAACCAGGGGATTTAAAGCATAGAGACAATAATCGATCTTTACATGTTTAACAGATGCCACAGGAAGAGAAAAAAAGAGCAAAAAAATCTGAGCGCTCAATCTCATATGTAGCAATCAACTTTGCTCTAAGGAGATTATGGCGGAGATTAAAGATATCCTTTCCTATTTATGAGACTCTGCAAGTCTGTTTGAGCCATAAGACTGTTCTTGCAGCTGTTGTATTTGGGAAACAATATTTTTGTGCAACACAAACTGTGCTGTTCTTGCTGTCAAAACAGATCTGTGGAAAGACAAACAAAAACTTGAAGAAAGTTGGGAATTTTGTATTTTTATATCATGTGTGGTTAAGGCGCATTGAACTCAGTTTTATTCAAAAGGCCTGCGCTCATCTAACTAGTATCTTTTTCAGACAGTATTTACAATTTAATTTGACACCAGTATCTGTCAAAGCCTACAGCTCTGACACTGAAGATTCTAGTATGTGGAGCTGTAAATAGTAGTTTCTGGTAAATAGTCAGTTTTGGTGTCAACTCCCAGAAACCAACTAATTGGGCAGTAATTGACTGTGTCAATACCGAGAGAAGAAAATAGCTGCAGCAATTGTCCATGAAAGGTGCTGTCAAAAAAAGAGGGAGAGTCCGCACCATCTGCAGAAGTTTGAGCTGGTGGCTCTCAGTGCTGTATATAACACAGGGGCCCGGTCGCACTGCCAAAAACATTTACGCATTCAGTCGGAGAGAGATCTGTGCAAAGCTCTGCTACACTTCAATTAGCTCAACTCAGCCGAGTCCATGATACACATTGTCACTCTCGAAGAAGAGAAGAAAAATTAAGCCAAGAAAAGTGCACCTAAATGCAATGAGCATCAAGCAAATTCTTACCACATCCAAGGGGCCCAGTACAAGGAGTCAGTGACAGGCGTGCATTGCGAGGAACCTGCAGTATATGGCTGCAGAAACACATGGTGCTATTCTGAGCTCCGGTCATGGGTGACTGAGCAGGCAAAGCACATTTCCTTGAATCAATCAGCGTTAGCACTGACGGCCTGTACTGATGGAATGACTTCCCTCTCATTCAGAGAAGACATTTAGGCTCATAACAGAGAGAAATGGCACCATAAATTTAACATGAGGCCCCTCAGCCTCGCTGAATAGAAAAAAGAGACCGCCGTACTGATAAACACGCTGCTCTAATGAGGTGACAGCGACACTTTGGTCCATTTCAGATTACAAACACACACACACCACTGATTTTTAGAGATTTAGGCATTGTGTATGGCACCATTCAGTGTTCTGATTAACATACCAGCTATTTTGTTTCATACACATAGATCCTTGTCATATCATAAAATGCAAAATTACAAATTGACATTTGAATCATGTAAAAGGGGAACACACACAATGCAGTGGGACCAGACACGTCAGGCTCCCCTTTTTAGGTTTTGAATTAAATGCATACATATCTTTAATAAATAAGTTGCACAATTATTGTAGGTAAAAAAGTTTGTCTAAAACATTGTAGCAGAAATCACCCATTCAAATTTGGTCGGTCCAGCGGAGTCGCACCTTCCGCAGATCATTTGGGTTAAACTGAAAATTCTGTCATCATCTACACACCCTGATGTCACTCAAACCATGCTTTTTTTTTTTTTTTTTTACATTTTCCACTGAAACCCAAAAAAGTTTTTATTTTCAGAATGTCAAAGCTGCTCTTTTCCATACAACAAAAATGAATGGTGATCACGGAAATTCTCAAGACTTAGCTAGAATTTCGCTTGGTTTATATACAGTAGTATATTGTATATAGAAAGTCCATTTCTGCATAACCAACAACATACCTTAAAGTCTTGGCTCCAAAAAAGATATTATGCATTTTCAGCATTTTTGCCCAGAAAAAAAAACTAAAATACAGTTCAATGAACAATTGTTGACCTTTTTTTTTCACAATATGCCCTGCTAATGGGGCAAGTTGTCACAGTAGAACTTGCCACAAAACCACTGGATTAGGTTTCATGTGAACACTAGGGACAGGGACACTCAGGGATAGGTGCTGCAAATTAGTTATTAGCTAGAAGCCTGTGTACAGAGCATAAAACATATGCTTAAAACTTATGTAGCAATGTTATTCTGTATTGTTCCTGTCAAATGAACCAATAAATAAATAAATAAGTAAAAATGTGATGACATGCCCTAACTTGATTTTCATGAAAAATACCTGTGTCTTAAGAACACATTTAAACCTATTGGCAAAAATGTTGTAGTTATTGTGTAGCTACATAATGTAGTTAACCTTTGACTTGATGTATGCCAGTGGGCTTTGATTATGTTTGCTTGTTTTTCCCCAAGAACTATAACAAAAATGTGATGATAGTGAAAATGTACTTTGGAGGGTAGAATTAAATTTATAAGGGTTTTCAACAAAAAAACGTAAAAATGTTTTTTGTTTTTTTTACATAAAAAACCTAATAAAAAAAAACAAAAAACAACAACAAAAAACAAAACAAAACATTTTTTTTTTACAATTAGACTTCTGACTCCAAATCCTACTGTTACTGAGGTTTAGCCTTGGTGACAACTTCCCCTGTTCTCCTCAATATATATATATATATATATATATATATATATATATATATATATATATATATATATATATATATATATATTAGGCCTCTATTTTTTAGGTCCCTCAAGAAACCCCTAAATGGGACTAATCCAACACAAAGAGGTCAGTGCCCTTTATGTTACATATTTTATTTATCTCGCTCTCCTTAACACATTTATCACTCTAGACTGCTTAGCAAATTTAAGTTGCACTTTTAAATATTAAAGAACAGAAAATGCAGAAGGGGAGGCTGGTGTCATCCAAGCCATCACAAATTTCACAGCAGTAATTACGTCCTTCAGCTTCTTAATGTTGACAGCGTGACTCTAATTGCTCTCTCTGTAATTGTGTTATGGCTTTTTTAAAGGCAGAAGAGATAATGAAAGAGAAGAGATCAGCCATCTGTGCAGCAGGTAGCAGGGCCTGTTCTCCATGGGAAAGAGTATTATTACTACAACAAATTATAGGGACTAATAAGTTTCTCCTTAACAATGCCAAGCAAGTGAAGAATTACTGCTTCATTAAAATGATGTGTATAGATGAATTATTACAGTCTGGGAAACTCAGCCATCAGTTTCAAATATTATGCATCATATTTTACAGCCACAATTAAATCACAAGACAGTAATCAATATGAGACCTCTGATAAATGATGTCTTTAATAATGAGATACAAGCATACTCATTTGCTCTCACGCATGTTCGTGCACACACACACACACACACACACACACACACACACACACACACGGTCCCCACAATGTAGGGTAAACATGTACACACACACACACAATTAAAACCTCATCAATCATTTGCTCTTAAATAATAATGTTATCCCTGACTGATCAAGACTGTCACAGATTATTGCCATTGTTGTTTACTGTTTTGCAACTTTTATGGTAAGTGATAATAGCTAAAGGACAGGAAACGATGAGGAGAAGATAGGGTGGGCAATATGACCAAAATCTTATATCGCAGTATGAATAATTATATATCACATTTTATTAAAAAACATTCTGGAAAATCAATAAAATGTAGATTATTTATAAAATTACAATATTGTAATGTCTATTTTTGGATAATCCAGTCAGTGAATTAAATACTTCCTATTTTATAATTCTCTTTATTCGAAACTTGACAAAAGTAAAAAACATGTCTTAACATAGAACACATTATGCCACATTTCAGTCTTTGTTTTTGACCATAATTATTATTATGATAAACTTTTCTCAAGAAACTCAACATCTTCTCAAAGCAATGCAACAAAGAAAATAGAACATAAGTTAAAAAAATTAAAGAAATGAAAATAAACACTCATAGGCTCTTTTTACATGGCAGCCTAGAATACTCGATTCCAGGGGCGGACTGACCATAGGGAGAACCGGGACTTTTCCCGGTGGGCCGGCCGCAAAATGGGGCCGAACGGGCAGCGATAAGCTGAAACGGGCCGCCACATTATTCCAAATGGGCCGCGACTGGCTGAAGAGGGCCGCAAATGGTGCCGTGATATGGCGAAGGGGGCCACAATATGCAATATGCCCACCCGAGATTGATTTCAGCTGTTCAGTGATTTCTTCTCAAATTCCATAATTTCAATGCAAATTAATATTTTATGTCCATGTATTTATTAATTTGGTTAGTGCCATGTAATATGCGGGATAATATACAGTCAGCCGGTTGTTATCACAAAATATACCCCTTCAGGGTGATACAAGACCCCTCCGCAAAGCGTCGGGGTCCAGATCACCCTGTTGGGGTTTACTGTGCGTTAACAACTGGCTGACTGTACATTATCCCTTACTTAATTATTTAAATCAACCTTAATAGAGAATACAGTGGCATGCAAAAGTTTGGGCACCCCTGGCCGGAATTTCTGTTGCTGTGAATAGTTAAGTGAGTAGAAGTTGAATTGATCTCCAAAAGGCATAAAGTTAAAGATGAAACATTCTTTTCAACATTTTAAGCAAGATTAGTGTATTATTTTTGTTTTGCACAATTTTAGAGTGAAAAAAAAAAGGAAAAGAGCACCATGCAAAAGTTTGGGCACCCCAAGAGATTTTAGCTCTCAGATAACTTTTACCAAGGTCTCAGACCTTAATTAGCTTGTTAGGGCTATGGCTTGTTCACAATCATTGTTTGGGAAGGCCAGGTGATGCAAATTTCAAAGCTTTACAAATACTCTGACTCCTCAAACCTTGTCCCAACAATCAGCAGCCATGGGCTCCTCTAAGCAGCTGCCTAGCACTCTGAAAATTAAAATAATTGATGCCCACAATGCAGGAGAAGGCTATAAGAAGATAGCAAAGTGTTTTCAGGTAGCCGTTTCCTCAGTTCATAATGTAATTAAGAAATGGTAGTTAACAGGAATGGTGGAGGTCAAGTTGAGGTCTGGAAGACCAAGAAAACTTTCAGCGAGAACTGCTTATTGGATTGCTAGAAAGGCAAATCAAAACCCCTGTTTGACTGCAATAGACCTTAAGGAAGATTTAGTAGACTCTGGAGTAGTGGTGCACTGTTCTACTGTGCAGCGACACCTGCACAAATATGACCTTCATGGAAGAGTCATGAGAAGAAAACCGTTCCTGCGTCCTCACCACAAAATGCAGCATCAGAAGTTTGCAAATGAACATCTAAACAAGCCTGATGGATTTTGGAAACAAGTCCTGTGGACTGATGAAGTTAAAATCTAATTTTTTGGCCACAATGAGCAAAGGTATGCTTGGAGAAAAAAGGGTGCAGAATTTAATGAAAAGAACACCTCTCCAACTGTTAAGCACAGGGGTGGATCAATCATGCTTTAGGTTTGTGCTGCAGCTAGCGGCACGGGGAGCATTTCACAGGTAGAAGGAAAAATGTATTTAATTAAATACCAGCATATTCTGGAAGCAAACATCACACCATCTGTAAAAAATCTGAAGATGAAAAGAGGATGGCTTCTACTACAGTATAACGATCCTAAACACACCTCAAAATCCACACTGGATGACCTCAAGAGGCGCAAGCTGAAGGTTTTGCCATGGCCCTCACAGTCCCCCGACCTAAACATCGAAAATTTGTGGATAGACCTCAAAAGAGTAGTGCATGCAAGACGACCCAAGAATCACAGAACTAGAAGCCTTTTGCAAGGAAGAATGGTTGAAAATCCCCCAAACAAGAATTGAAAGACTCTTAGCTGGCCACGAAAAGCATTTACAAGCTGTGATACTTGCCAAAGGGGTTGTTAATAAATACTAACCATGCAGGGTGCCCAAACTTTTGCTTTGGGCCCTTTTCCTTTTTTGTTTTTTTTAAACTGTAAAAGATGGAAATAAAAAAGTAAAATTGCTTAAAATATTAAAGAAATGTGTCATCTTTAACTCTATGCCTTTTGGAAATCAGGCCATCTTTTGCTTGCTTAGCTATTCACAGCAACAGAAATTTTGATCAGCGGTGCCCAAACTTTTGCACTGTATATAAATATCTGAAGACAAAAATGACCAATTTGTTTCCTAATATCTTACATCATTAGAACAAAATATTAGTAAGGATGACAATGTTTAGTTTAAAAACTCTTTATTTTGGTGTACAACATGGTGTTGTAGCTATTTTTCTCATCAGTGGTGGTTAGAATGTTGGGCTGTCTAGCCGCTTGAGAAGCTTGACTTCCTCCATAGTGCTTTAATGTATTTTTGAATACAAATTCAACAACTGAATTTGTTGAATTTCACTGAAATGTTCAATGCCAGAAAAACAGTGTCCATGTCTATTCAGTTCTCTCAGTCTTGCATAAAGCCCTGCCCACTGATAGATACACACTGGGACATACATATACGCGATATAGCAAAATCTCTATCGGTTGACACTTTATATTGTTGCCACAGTATATATCATCATACTGCTCCGTCCTAGGAGAAGAAATGGAACGGGATTGGGAAATGACGCAAGTCGGACTCGAACTTGAATTCAAGTAGCCTGCTAAAGCACCACATCTCACTATGTTGGAGCACATGTGCTTACCATGGCAATATCTAGAGTATTTCAACACTTAAATCTGAGGTGTGTAATTTCTGTGCCACTAGGGTCACCCAATATTACAATTGCAATTATGATTGTTTTTAAAGAGGTTTCCCGAACACTTCCCACATCTTCCATTTGTTGAAAACAGTCCAGCCCCAAAACTTACGCCATTGGTTGAGCCAGTCACTACGATTACATGCACTTAAAAGTTCGATTTCAGTCGGATTAAAACAAAAATAAAAATAAATAAATAAAAAATGTAATGTCTTTTTTGTGAAGTCGTACTAACAGACCCAGATAATGCTATTGTAGCTCGGCTTCGCCTAGCATGTATACACGTTAATCTGACCACAGTTGGCCTCGGTGTTGTGCTCTGTTGAAAGACAGAAGTGATACATGGTGTGTATTAACATTTCCTCAGCTGCCGTCCTTCCTTTAAACATTTGATTATGGGTTAGTCATGTATACTTGGACAGACAGATGAAGACTGTAGCTCGAATAATCAAAAAACTGCTGTTTAGCTCGATTAAAAGTGTGCATGTAAATCAACAGTTACTATGACAGGTTGGTCGGGAAGCTCAAACAAACTGCGCCACAGTGTTTACACTTTTGGGAAAATCAACCGATAAAAAGCATACTTATAGTTGTCTCTACATATTAAGCTTGGATAGGAGAAAGTATTTTAACATAGAAAAGAAAATCACACCGTTCAGCTATAAATATTTTTTATAACCCTGAAAAGATTGGGGTCGACAGTATAACCTCAGATGTATGAGTCTAATTTCAATATCTAAGGAGATATGGTATTAATTGCTAAATCTCTTGGAAATGACCTTCGATGAAGCTTGTTTTGAACATCAGTCTGAGTCCATGCGGATTAACTATGAGAAGCTGGGGATCTGTGAAGCAACCTTCTCTGGCTCTTCGGTTGCTGTAATAATGGTGATTTTCTCACCAATATAAGTCTAGCTCTTACCCTATTATGTCTCTGAGTCTTATATCTCTTGGGACTCTACTCTCCTATCTTAACACACTCATATGGTTTTAGGGAAGCATGCGTATTCAACATCAAAGATATTTCACTGTCTAGGCACAAATTTCTTCACGATAAGACTTTCGTGAAACTAACACACAACTCTCGTATAAAGAACATGCTGACAGAGCACAAAAGGAGAGACTGAGGGTTTTAAAGCTCCGAGGCTTTTCTAGCAGTTATAAGTGAAGTTATAATGAGCTCTGAATTAACACTGAATCTGCACATGCACATATTTTTATAAGGGGCACCAATGGCAGTCCTGGCTCATTTGGTGCTCTAGGCGACTAGAAAACCCTTTTACTAAAAAACAATTAAAAAATGTGTGTTTTTTAAAAAAAATTTTTTTTAAAGAATGTAAGAGGACCAGGGTTAAAATCCCAACATAACATATAAATACACTGGCGGAAAAAGTTTGGAATAATGTACAGATTTTGCTGTTTACAGTTTCGGAAGGAAATTGGTACTTTAATTCACCAAACTGATCCAACTGATCACAAAGTATAGTCAGGACATTACTGATGTAAAAAACAGCACTAACACCATTTGAAAAAAGTCATTCCCTATCTGTCACTCACTCGACGTTGTGTCAATGTAGTGACACTAGGGGTCACTCTTGGGAGCCCGAAACACCTCTGGTCTTTGAAAAAAGGCCAATGAAAATTGGCAAGTGGTATTTGCATACCACTCCCCCGAACATACGGGTTAAAAAGGAGCTGGAACACAACCACTCATTCAGATTTTCTCTTCCGAGCCGAACGGTTGATGCTCACTGAGCTGAATTCCCACGGCTGTTCACTCACCTCTGCTTGATCTGACGGCGCATTTCAGCGGCTTCTCCCCGGTCGCCCAGTCACAGGCTGACACGGAGATGACGGACATGCTTTCCCGGGCAGCCGCAAGCGTCGGGCTAGAGTGGAACCCTCCGCTCTCCTCTGAACCCTCACGGCTTGATGACTGGTTCCTGGGCTCGCGGCACCGCTCACAGCCATACCCCGCCCCAGTAACTTTCTTCCCAGAAGTGCACGAGGAGCTGACAAGGTCATGGGAGGCACCTTTTACTGCCCGGTCCCGATATTTCGGCTCCCCCGCCCTCACTACCCTCGATGGTAGGGCGGTCAAGGGCTATTCGGCGATCCCCCCGGTGGATAAGGCGCTCGCGGTGCACCTATGCCCGCAGAACGCTGCCACCTGGCGCGGGCGCCCAAAGTTCCCGTCCAAGGCCTGTAGGTTTACGTCGTCCCTAACGGCCAAGGCCTATGGTGCCGCTGGACAAGCCGCCTCCTCCCTGCATGACATGGCTCTCCTGCAAGTCCACTAAGCCAAGGTGCTAAAGGAACTGCACGAGGGTGGTTCCGCCCCGGGATTGATGCAGGAGCTGTGCTCGGCGACCGACCTCAGCACGGCCACAGCACGACGTGGCACCTCAGGCTCCGCCCCGCCGCGAGGCCCCACCCGCCAGTACGTCCGACGAGATTGTCCCCTTGGTCCCCCTCGCCCGGAGCTTGGACGCGTGGCTTGCACTTTCCAACCCGTCGCGATGACTGGTCCTGACCGTCCGACTCGGCTACGCGATTCAGTTCACCAAGCGTCCACCCAGGTTCAGCAGCGTCCACTTCACCTCGGTGAAGGGCGAAACGCCGCTACCTTGCACGTGGAAATCACTACCCTCCTACGGAAGGGTGCGATAGAGCCTGTCCTTCCGGCTGAGATGAAGATGGGGTTTTACAGCCCCTACTTGATTGTACCGAAGAAAGGCGGTGGGATGCGGCCAATCTTGGACCTGCGAGTACTGAACCGGGCTTTAAACAGACTCCCGTTCAAGATGCTGATGCAAAAACTTATTCTAGCGAGCATCCAGCATCAAGATTGGTTCGCGGCGGTAGACCTGAAGGACATGTACTTCCACATCTCGATTCTACCTCGACACAGACCCTTCCTGCGGTTTGCATTCGAGGGTCGGGCGTATCAGTACAAGGTCCTCCCTTTCGGCCTGTCCTTGTCCCCTCGCGTCTTCACAAAGGTCGCAGAGGCAGCTCTTGCCCCGTTAAGGGAAGTGGGCATTCGCATCCTCAACTATCTTGATGACTGGCTAATCCTAGCTCACTCTCAGAATGTGTTGTGTGCACACAGGGACCTGGTGCTCTCGCACCTCAGCCGACTAGGGCCTCGGGTCAACTGGGAAAAGAGCAAGCTCCTCCCGGTTCAGGGCATCTCTTTTCTCGGCTTAGAGTTGGACTCAGTCTCGATGACAGCGCGCCTCACTAACAAGCGTGCACAGTCAGTGCTGACCTGTTTGAAGGTGTTCAGACAGAAGACAGTGGTTCCACTGAAACTGTTTCAGAGGCTCCTGGGGCATATGGCATCCTCAGCGGTGGCCACTCCGCTTGGGTTGATGCATATGAGACCGCTTCAGCACAGGCTTCAGACTCGAGTCCCGAGATGGGCATGGCGCCGCGGGACACATCGCGTGGCCATCACGCCAGTCTGTCGCCACCTCTTCAGCACTTGGACCGACCTCACATTTCTATGGGCAGGCGTTCCCCTAGAGCAGGTCTCCAGGCACGTCGTGGTTACGAAAGACACCTCCAAAACAGGCTGGGGCGCTGTATGCAACGGGCACGCAACCGCTGGCTCACTACATCGACACAACATCTCGTTCCCTCCATCAGGGAACAGAGGTTTCGCAAGTAACCAGGATGTTTTTGATCAAATCTAGACAGGCCCCATTTCCAGCAGCCATCACTCCAACCTCTTATCCTTGAGTAATCATGCTAAATTGCTAATTTGGTAATAGAAAATCACTTGCCATTATATCAAACACTGCTGAAAGCTATTTGGTTCGTTTAATGAAGCTTAACATTGTCTTTGTGTTTGTTTTTGAGTTGCCACAGTATGCAATAGACTGGCATATCTTAAGGTCAATATTAGGTCAAAAATGACAGAAAAGAAACAGCTTTCTCTAGAAACTCGTCAATCAATCATTGTTTTGAGGAATGAAATCTATACAATGCTTGAAATTGCCAAAAAACTGAAGATTTCATACAAAGATATACACTACAGTCTTCAAAGACAAAGGACAACAGGCTCTAACAAGGACTAAGATATGTGGAAGGCCAGATGTACAACTAAACAAGAGGATAAGTACGTCCTCAGCTGACAGCGTCATTGAATTCTACCCGCTCAACACCAGTTTCATGTACAACAGTAAAGAGAAGACTCAGGGGTGCAGGCCTTATAGGAATAATTGCAAAGAAAAAGTCACTTTTGAAACAGAAAAACAAAAAGAATAGGTTAGAGTGGGCAAAGAAACAAAGACATTGGACAACAGATAATTGGAAAAGAGTGTTATGGATCTTAACCCCATTGAGAAGTGCCTGACAACACAGCCACATCTATGGCAAGTGCTACAGGAAGCGTGGGGTGAAATGTCACCTGAGTATCTGGACAAACTGACAGCTAGAATGCCAAGGATCTGCAAAGCTGTCATTGCTGCATGTGGAGGATTTTTTGATGAGAACTCTTTGAAGTAGTTTGAAGTTTTTTTTTTTTTTAACAGAAATTTTCATGTTATTAATGTCCTGACTATACATTGTGATCAATTGAATGCCACTTTGGTGAATAAAAGTACCAATTCCTTTCCATAAGAGCAAAATCTGTACATTATTCCAAACTTTTGGCCACCAGTGTGTATGTATGTATATATATATTAGTGCTGTCAGTCGAGAATTATTTTAATCGGGATTAATTGCATAATATTTTGTAGTTAATTGCAATTATTTCGAAAGTGCTGAAATTTGACACTATATATATATATAATTATTTTTCTTTCAAAATGCATTTATTTCCTTCTTAGGAAAGAAAATGAAACAAAAATGCACAATATAATGCTTTATTAACATTTTCCAAACAAAGCCTTCCACAGTATAAAGACAGAAATGCACTAATATAGCACCAATTCAAGTAACATTAAATGTTTCCCAAATCTAAGTGGGAGATTGACTAATTGAAAGAACTAGTCCTAATATAGGTTGCATATTCACTGCAATGGGCATTAAATCTCTTAAACTCTCATCCTCTACAATATTAATCTAGACTGTGGCTATCTGCTTTCCTACAGCAATCATGAAGCTGTGTTCATGATTTGCATCATGGCATCAATGCCAGCACCGTATTAAACTGCACATGAAAATTGCTTGCAGATAAAATGTCTCTTTCTGTGTTTTGGTGATGGATAAGACTTGATGACTTTTCTGTGGTAATTAAAATGCGACTTACATAAGCTAAAAAATACTTGATTTCTATCACAAGTCCCATCTGGGCTTGTTTTGTACATCAAATAGCACTAAGAAGTCCTTTCTCCATTTGAAGTGCTGTTGTGTGTGTGTGCAGAGATTCTCTTATTTACTGTGAATGAAACCGCGGCTCTATCATAAGAGAGAGGCTAACAGTCAACTAGCCTGTTATGACAGTGCCGCCCATAGAATGTCTATGGGACTGCCACATTAAGCTATTTCATGCTAAGCTTGTTGGCTTGCCTTGGTAGAAGGGTTCTGGTGGGTGGGTGTGTGTGTGTGTGTGTGTGTGTGTGTGTGTGTGTGTGTGTGTGTGTGTTGTGAAGTGTGCGTCAGTGTAATGACTCTGGGCAGACACCTTACAAAAGTTCCACCCTTCAAATCAGTGTTTATGCTGGTCTATGTTGTATTAACGGTAAATGCGTTAATAGCGATTAAGAAAAATTTCACATTAAACTTTAATGAATCAATCACATGCTATAACGCGTTCATTCTGATAGCTCTAATATATATATAATTTATAGGCTGATTTAGGGCCATGTAGCACGATTGCGATTGTGATATTGCTTATATGCAACAGTTCAATGAACAAGTAATTTTTTTTAAATTATGATAAACTGAGTATGGTCACAAAAACGCATATGTGCATGGAACTACTTTCTTACTCGACGGATCAGAATCTGCTGTTGCTGGTCTCTCAAACACATCACTTCAGAACTACTAGTATCACAGCTTTGGCTTTTTCTAACATGTTATTGAAACAAGGATGTGTGTGTGTGTGTGTGTGTGTGTGTGTGTGGGAGAGAGAGAGAGAGAGAGAGAGAGAGATGGAGCATGTGCGATCACCTGTTGATGATGCTATAGTGTGTTAGTCAGCTTTCTGAAGATAATGTCATTTTGGTGAAATTCATCCTATTTTCTCAGTGGAAAAATAGCTGTCCAAGCGGGGGTATTTCTCCCTATTTCGCAGTAGCTGGTGCGCAAGAGTCTTTCACTATAGAAACCGCAATGTCCTCCACCATTTTGTCCTCTCCATTGTGGAAAGTCTGGTAAGAGGTAAGCACCTTGAGTTTGTGTACTTAATCAGTCTGTTGTGTCTCTCAGCTGTGATGAGCCTTAATGCTGAAGTTGTTAGTTTAAAGCCATTTAAAGCTATTTCCTAACTTTAGTAGTGTAGTAGTAATAAGAGCAATCACGGAGTGCTGTTGAATATAAGCACTGAGTGACACTGATTCACTTCACGTCACCAACTGACTCATATTACACATAAAAATGGTCTTTTGCCTTCACCTGCTGGCTAAAATATGTAATGTCACAAAATTAAATGTAAAGAGACACATATAGCTCTTAACACACACACACACACATATATATATATATATACACAGTACTGTGGCAAGCAGGGTGGGGCGGAGCGGCATCTGGGCAGAGTGAGGCCAGGATGATAAGTGGTGAATGACTTCCACTTGTGTGCCACACCGGTCTTGCATTCCAGTGAGGGATGGCGGGAGAATTTAAGGAGAGGAGACAGCGGCAGACGAGAGAGAGAGAGAGATGCATGAAGCCTGTCTGTGTGTCTCTTTATGTTCATACGTAGCTGGCTGAAAAGCAGTGTGTGATTTTATGTTATGTTACACACTGAAAATTATTTATTAAATGTCTACGTGTTTGTCAAGCCGGTCCCAGCTTCCTCCTTTGCCATCTTTGAATTGTTACAAGTATATAAGCATATATACTGTATACTGTACTGTATATATTTTACAGTACAAAATATATATTACTATTTTATTTCATGCATTTTAATTGTATGGAAAGAGCATCTTTGACACTGATAACAAGTAACTAATAATTATTCATGTGGAATGTGCAACGATCTGTGAAAGGTGTGACTTTATTGGACTGATACATTTTAGATTGAGTGATTTATGTCACAGTCTTTAAGACTAAAACAAGTCAACTTAATAATTGTGCACTTGAATTATCAAAAATAGATTTATATTTTTAATTATTGGAATTTGCATTTAAAAACCACTTGCCTCAAACATCTCAGTTTGAATGAGCACAATGCTTCTAAACTTCTATAGAGCAGATGTGCAACCTTGCACAGAACAAATTTACTGCAGGACTGGATAGCCTTGGGCCTGATAATGTATTTGCAAACCTCAATTTTCTCTTTAGAAAAAAGTTTACAGAAAATAGTCTAGTGCAGCAAAACATGGTCTGTAAATGTGCAGATGTCATAAAAGAAAAAGCCATTTTATGGAGGTCAATGACTCGAGAATATGATATGATGAGATGGAGAGGCATGAGTCTTTTGATGCCACACATCTTAGAGGCCACAGCTGTGAACAAATGAGACCACAGCCTTCACTTGCATATGTTCCTTAATTACTCAAGTAAACAGAAATAATTATTGTTAAACAATTGCTTAAAAATATAGCTTTAACCACTGAAAAGATTTACATATAATTTGTGCTA
Organism: Myxocyprinus asiaticus; assembly: GCF_019703515.2. Taxonomy (NCBI): domain Eukaryota; kingdom Metazoa; phylum Chordata; class Actinopteri; order Cypriniformes; family Catostomidae; genus Myxocyprinus; species Myxocyprinus asiaticus. The sequence continues at coordinate 20,406,821 of NC_059359.1, forward strand.
AGATGATGTTTTCTTAGGTATACTTAAAGCTGCATGCACTATGTAAGATTTTTTGGTTAAAAATTAACAAATTGCCATTATTGATTGAGTATATCATCAATCAGTGTTCAAAACAATGTCCTTACCTTACCCTGATTCACTACGGTAAGCCTACAAAAAGTATTTGTATTTTGAGCTGTCGTGTTCGATTTGGCGCGAAATTACTGGTTTATGACATTCAGTCATATCCGCACACACAGGAAAGAAGTACCGGCTGTCTCATGTTCCAGCTGGAGAAAATAACTATGCTGTTCAGCTCAGTTCAGTAACACTCACACAGTTAGGACAGCATCACTGCAGTCTAGATGGTTGTTTATCTGTTATCTGTTTGGCAAATTTGTTAACCTGCTATAATGCTTGGATATTTTTTCTGGTAGGGTTGTTGAAGCTTATATTGCTTGTCATGTTTTTATGAATCAAACATTACTCGTGTGTTAACCGATGTGATGTATCTACATTGTCTGGTTAAGTTATACTGTGACATGTTTAATATGTATGACTTCTGAAATTGACTTCTTGTAATTGATATATTGCATATTTAAGCATTGTTTTTTTATTTTATTTAATAAAGTACATTTTATCCCCATCATTACTGAATCCTCATTTGATGTTTTTAGTTTACATGTGCATTGCATAGATATGCTATTGTAGTAACTGAGGCTGGACAATATAGTATAAAAATAAAGTCTTCTATTGAACTCGTATCAGCCATATCACAAGTTTAATCTCTTGATTTGAAAATTGAAGTACAATTCAAACATTAATAGTAGATAAAACACTTGAATAATCATATTAAGATATAGTGGTGGTGGCTGAGGAGAGTCCCCAGTTCTCCATTTAAAAGTGCTTTGAGTGTAGTGTTTTTGAGTGTTGAGAAAGTTGATTTAAGTGTAAAATTAATTAAATATGTAAATAAGAGTGTTGTTTATCTTCATCAAAACGAGTAATATTTCCGTTTCAAATGTTTAATCGTATAACATAATATTAACGTGAAAATAGCACGTTATGACTCCGGCTCCAGTCATGATCACACACTGGCGATGTCAAGGTAAACTCAAATTGGGAGATTCATCAGCCAGAAGAGTGCCAGAACACAACTGATGTAAATGTATTCTTCCGCAAATTGCTTGCAATTATTAGTTTCAACCACAGATGTCGCTAGAAGCACAAAGTTACATAGTGCAGCTTTAAATTTGTTAATAAGGCCAGCAATGTTTTTTTTTTTTTTACTATGTCATAGCCTAAACTAGCATAATGAATCATCAGCAAAATATGAAGAGTTGAAAAAAGTAATACATTGGCAGCAAAAGCATACCTTAAATAAAAAGAAAAAAAAAATCTAACCTCTAAAGGGGTGGTCACAGTAGGCTTTAAGCATGCAAATATTTTTTTCGGACAATGCAACGGACCAAGATATGAAGTCACGTGGGACAGCTTCTAGTTTTAGTAAATAACACTTTACAAATAACAAAAAAAATGTTATAATAAAAAAAATGTTCAAATATACCATCTACTCACTTTCCCGCAATAATGTAAACACAAAACTTTGAAATATGCATCCATTGAATTACAGTGCATCCAGAAAGTATTCACAGCGCTTCACTTTTTCCACATTTTGTTATGTTACAGCCTTATTCCAACATGGATTAAATTCAGTATTTTCCTCAAAATTCTACAAACAATACCCCATAATGACAACATGAAAGAAGTTTTTTTTTTAAATCTTTGCAAATTTATAAAAAAAAAAAAAAAAAAAAAAAAAAACAAAAAAAAAAAAAAACCACACATGTACATAAGTATTCACAGCCTTTGACATGACACTCAAAATTTAGCTCAGGTGCAACCTGTTTCCACTGATCATCCTTGAGATGTTTCTACAACTTGATTGGAGTCCACCTGTGGTAAATTCAGTTGATTGGACATGATTTGGAAAGGCACACACTTGTCTATATAAGGTCCCACAGTTAACAGTGCATGTCAGAGCACAAACCAAGCCATGAAGTCTAAGGAATTGTCTGTAGACCGCCGAGACAGGATTGTATCGAGGCACAGATCTGGGGAAGGGTACAGAAAAATTTCTGCAGCATTGAAGGTCCCAGTGAGCACAGTGGCCTCCATCATCCGTAAATAGAAGAAGTTTGGAACCACCAGGACTCTTCCTAGAGCTGGCCGCCCGGCCAAACTGAGCGATCGGGGGAGAAGGGCCTTAGTCAGGGAGGTGACCAAGAACCCGATGGTCACTCTGACAGAGCTCCAGCATTTCTCTGTGGAGAGAGGAGAACCTTCCAGAAGAACAACCATCTCTGCAGCACTCCACCAATCAGGCCTGTATGGTAGAGTGGCCAGATGGAAGCCACTCCTCAGTAAAAGGCACATGACAGCCCTCCTGGAGTTTGCCAAAAGGCACCTGAAGGACTCTCAGACCGTGAGAAACAAAGATTGAACTCTTTGGCCTGAATGGCAAGCGTCATGTCTGGAGGAAACCAGGCACCGCTTATCACCTGGCCAATACCATCCCTACAGTGAAGCATGGTGGTTGCAGCATCATGCTGTGGGGATGTTTTTCAGCGGCAGGAACTGGGAGACTAGCCAGGATCGAGGGAAAGATGAATGCAGCAATGTACAGACACATCCTTGATGAAAACCTGCTCCAGAACGCTCTGAACCTCAGACCGGGGCGAAGGTTCATCTTCCAACAGGACAGCGACCCTAAGCACACAGCCAAGATAACAAAGGAATGGCTACGGGACAACTCTGTGAATGTCCTTGAGTGGCCCAGCCAGAGCCCAGACTTGAACCCGATTGAACATCTCTGGAGAGATCTGAAAATTGCTGTGCAACGACACTCCCCATCCAACCTGATGGAGCTTGAGAGGTCCTGCAAAGAAGAATGGGAGAAACTGCCCAAAAATTAGTGTGCCAAGCTTGTAGCATCATACTCAAAAAGACTTGAGGCTGTAATTGGTGCCAAAGGTGCTTCAACAAAGTATTAAGCAAAGGCTGTGAATACTTATGTACATGTGATTTCAAACAAACTTCTTTCATGTTGTCATTATGGGGTATTGTTTATAGAATTTTGAGGAAAATAATGAATTTAATCCATTTTGGAATAAGGCTGTAACATAACAAAATGTGGAAAAAGTGAAGCGCTGTGAATACTTTCCGGATGCACTGTAAGCCAACATGTCATTGTGTGACGTTTCGATTTAGAATTATTTGTCAAGCTGATTCGCAATTCAGAGATTCACCAATGCGAAATTTCTTCGCATGAGCTTGCGTTTCCGGTCTACTGCATTCGGATGGGAGTGAATGAAGCACGAAGTGTGCTCGTTGGATATTCAGTCTAACGAATATTTTCTTATTATTATTTAGTAGATTTCTTTATTCATTTTTAAGTCATTCGGGCACATCCCTACTAGTTATGTCCATGCAGCGAGCAATACAACGTATGCCAGCAGTGTCAACAATCAGACAATGCTAAATATAGCAGAGTGAAAACAGCAGATTCAGGCACAAGCAGGAATCAACACATCGTCTCATCAGGATTACCTGTTTTAATTACTTCCTCTTGCTCATATCTACGTCTTCTGTGCTCCAGTTCAGCCTCTCCAAGTGTCTTTCCATTAGAATCAATGGCTGTGATCTGTACACTGTTTGTGTGATAAGCTGTGATGAAGCATTTACAGGCTTCTGTAATCTGTTTTTCCCTGAACAGATAAAGCTTATTGCTTATTGCCAGTCACTGGTTGTTTGCCGGGTTATCTGACTAAAATTGCAATTGGTAAAAAAAATGTTAAGCAAGGACAAACACAAAAATGCATAAGCAGCTTTGCAGGCCTCCTTTGGGTCTTTGGATAGAAACGTAATAAATTGGTTTTATACCATATTTCACCCAGAGTATAAAAATAAACATAATGAAATATTGGCAGCACTGGACAAGCACGCAAGCAGAAACACAGTAAAACTGAATGAAGCATCTGTTGAGATTAAAATCCCCAAATATAAAGAAACATTTTTCATTTTGTTAAAAATATTTATCTAGACCAGATAATTTCACTGATAAACTGGACATTTAAAGGAAAATTTAATCATTTTCCCACCCTAATATCATTCCAAAAACATGACTTTCTTCCATCTAACACCTAATTTCTAACAGCGAAAGGTAAGATTTTCAGTGAATAAGGACTTACATTTTGGTTTGTTCTTTAGATGAAACTTTCACATAGCTTCAGAACACTTTGAACATAGCATGTTGTATGGATTTTTTTTTATCGGAACTAAATGAGGGTGCAAATAATGACAGATTTTATTTGTAGGTAAACTATTAATTTAAAGCTACAATATAACCTTCAGAGCCACGTACAAAAAGTTTCTTGCTGATTAATAAAATGACCATAACTTTCATGTTACTGCCCCTTTTCACATACTGTATAGGGGTTTGGAAAGCAGAAGTAAACAATAGCAGGGTAAACTTGTATAGCGGTGAATGGGAGACCACAGCAAATATACATTTTGCATACCCATTTGCTCCAACAGCAAAAATAAATAAATAGATAAATAAAAATGCACTATTATGCTTTCACAGCTCTCCAAAAGAAGAAATAGAAACTATGTAAAATCTAATGACTAGTAAGGTTTACTTAAATTTTATTTTGTAAGTTTTTGCACACAGTTTTTCTTAATGGTCTGAAACTATGTAAAATCTACTTAACTTTGACATAATACTGATTAATGTGAGTGAGCAAATTTAACAAACATTTTATTAAACTTTTACTTACAAATATGATATACTGTACATGGTACTTGCATGGTAATAAAACTGTGTGTGCAGACCTCAACACATGGTGCACAAAACACCATGACGGTGACAATCAACAGATAATTATATATATTTTTTATGAACGGGTAATTGAGTAGAAAATTAACTTAATACTGCACAAAAAAGTGTTACCAAATGTAACAAAATTAACAATAAAAATTGTGTAATTTAATTTGCAAACAGTGAAACCCTGCTAGCTCATTAATTATTCAAGCACAGTGCATACTGGGAACACCAGCTTCAAAAAATTAATTAAAATGTACTTATTTTATTTACCATTTACCAAATGTTTTCTACTTTAGGATTAATACATGATGATACATTGTAGAAATAACAAACAATCATAAATAATATTTACTTATAAGCTAGAGCATTATTTTTACATGTTTGCATATATAAAATTCTACTTTCAAGTTTGCGCTTAAACTAAGTTATTCAATGAAGAAAGTACTTAATATTTTCAGCTATATTTACTTAACCACAAAATAATTTTTTTCAGTGTAGAGACAGGTGGATTAATGCAGTCAGAAGAGAAAAAGGGGCCAAGCTTTTCTGTCACTCCCTGAGCAGCTGTATAAGAAACCTCATCGCAGTTGTGGTAACTCGTATTTTAAAACTTATTCGAGGGTAATAATACAAAGTATAATGTATTTAATTTATTAATAAAAAATGAATTAAATTGCAGATATAAAAAAAAGTTTGCTAGATTTACACTGCTAAATAAGGCGAAAACGCATCGTCGCAGTGTGAAAAGGGTCCATTCTGCCTTCTGTAGCATGGAAACAACCCACAATTATGTTTGTGATTGTGATTTGTCTTCAAGGCACTCAAAGACACCCTTGTCTCTGTTGCCCAATAAATGCTAAAGAAAAAAAAAAAAAAAAAAAAAAAAAAAAAAAAAAAGAATCTTTAATCTTTTGATTAGTACCCAGCCTGAATGATTTGACTGTATGATGAATAACCATCAGTGATGTTTACCTATCTGTCTGTGACTGTGTGATTCAGTACAGGGTTTGGAAGAGTTATTTTTAAGCACATACAGTCTGCTGATATATGGTCTTTCAAAATTCAAATGAAATGCCATTAAAGATTTAAAGGCTTAAAGAAAAGACAACACTCAGCCCAGTGCTTTTAGTTTAGCTATATAGTATCAATTCTGACCAATAATGTTTTCCATCTCAAAATATATATTGATCTGATAAAAGCAGTAAATCCTGTCAGTTGTGGCTCTTCTGTGCACAACAAACAATATTAATGTCATACACATTGTAATATGATACTGAAAGTATTTGAACACTTTTTGACACTTATGTAAGTGACACTTACGTCTTCAACCATATGTCGTTTTAAGCCCTTATGCGGAGTGTTTTGAAGAATCCTTACGCAGTTCTATTCCATACAATGACAATGTTCATAGTGACCACAGGCTGTCAAGCTCCAAAATAGATAAAAAAAAACAAAAGCACTATTAAAGCACCATAGCACCACCGTTACATACTACTGTAATGGTGGCAGCCCCCAAAATAAATTTAAACAACTTTAAAATAAATTCAGGCGCCAGACAGGTTTGGGCCTGTCAAAATGAGCACATTCAACCCAGATAGCTCAAAAGCCACCGGTTATGAAAATGTGTAAATGTATTTTCAATGAATTCACAATGAGAAACCTTTTGGTTTTCACAACGTAATTTTCAAACACCGCAAATCAAGATTATTTCAGAACACAAGACAAGGAAAATAATTCAAGTATCACAAAAAGAAAACAACAAATCACAAAATCACATTTAAACAAAAACATCAAAGCGGTACATATCGCAATGTGAATGAATGTGTGTGGGTATAAATGTGTGAGCGAGAATGTGAGAGAGTTCAAGTGAGATGGGGGTAGATGAATGGTGTACACTGGTTCCAGAGGGTTTGCATGTACCTTCGTGAGTGGGGCGGTGCTACAGATGTGATGGGCACTGTGGGTCCCTTTCTTCTCTTCACTTTAAATCACGTTTCTTTTCCCACATCACTTGTATAAAGACACTATTTCCTTTCACATACCTGCACGGCACACAACTCTGTCTTTCCCACACCTGTTCCAACTCAAGTCACATCTCTGTTTATTTCTGGTGCACTGTTTTCACCTTTCTTGTAGCACACCTGCTCTATGATGAGCGGCCATTTTATATTCTCTTTTCCCTCTCTCTGTAATTGGGTGGCGGCGAATCCTTAAAGGAACAGTGCGCAGTTTCACTCTGACACAACTTGTGTGCTTTATACCAAGTCTCCTAAATTAATGTTAGCTTTGTGTGAACAGACCGAAATTTTGTTGAATCATTCATGCAAATCATTATGCAAGTCTCAAATTCAAAATTGTACCTATATTAATGCCACTTTGTTTGATACTTTTTCATAAATGCAAAGACATTTATACATGTATGTGTTGTAAAGATGGGCCACTTCTTTAGAATAAGATGTTGACATTTGGTTGTATGTGTAGTAGTAGATAATCATTGCAGATAATTGTACACAAATAAACCAGGAATGACCCAGTGGCTTTTTATAGCTCACTGAAGTGGTTCCCCTCCCAATCAACACTCTCCATTAGTCCATCATATAACATGTAGGATTATCCATGAACGAAGCCATCAAATGAACACAAGAAACACATTCCACAGATCAGAAAGATCCCCCACAGAGTCATCAGAGAGTCATAAAAATGAATCCATGGTGCCTAAATTGCTGAAGGAGACCGTCTCTCCCATGCCTGCTTAATCTCAAACTAGGGTTTGTAATGACAGAGCTGACCAATAAAGACAACCCTTCATTGTTCCACAAACTTAAACCCTCTGTAAGACCAAATGGCCAAGTAACACCTTGTGACCTTAATGCATAAATCTGCGGCCATATCAGGAAACGGAGACTCGTCGAAGACAGTCCCAAGGCCCCTCAGCATGACCTTCTGAACTTCCACACAGAGCAAAAGCAGATTTTCTTTGAAAGGTTTCCTTGTGAGATCCTCCTGAAATACAATGAACAAAACAACGCCAATTCTATGACTCTTTATTCTGGACGATAATTAGTCATGAGGTCTTCATGAGATCCTTATTATTCTGCAAACAGCAGCTAAAAAGGAATCCATGAATGTTGTACTTCACTGAGTTAACCCTCTAAAATGTACAGAATGCATTTAAATCCATAATTTACATAATACCTAGCCTTGCTAGATAATTCTGAAAATTACTTTGACCTGTGATTACTTTTATAACTGACAAATTAATGATTATAGCCGATGTACCTTTTAAAATATGTGTAGTGATTTGTAATCACTTATAACTGACAAATCAATGATTATAATCTTCAATCTTGTATTTATTCATCTCATTGCACTAAGAATGGTAACTATTCAGGTTTCTCATATCGTGTAATGTATTATCCATGTTGTAAAACCAATGAATTAACCAGTATGATTTGTAATCAGGGATTTTCATGTTTTGTTACTTACACGTGTAATTTTCACATTTAGTATGTAAATGCTTGCGTGTTTACATAGAGAATGTTGATGACAACGGATGTCATGTCTCTTGCACTGTTTTCAAGATATAAATGTTCATGTGTAAACATGCACTATTTTTGAGCAGGAGTTGAAAGGATCCTTCACACAAAGGATTGTAAATCAACTTCGAAAAGGACAGACCATGTGACTCTGAAAAGCCACTTCTGAATGGCTCAGGACACCTTTTGGGGTGCGGCCAATTTCAGTTCAAAAGTTTCCTACCGAGGAACAACACTCTCTTCCTCTCTCTTATTCTGCTCTCAACACTCTCTTGGAACCGTCGCTTGGTCTCCTCTCTTGGTCCTGTCTCTTGCTCTTCAGCTTCCGTGCCATGTAGAGTCCAAGGAAAACTCGGAACTCGTCCCGAGGAAGCCTTTCACTCTCTGCTCTACGGTTCACACACCCAACGGGAGTCGCGAGTCCTCCTTGTCGAAGGCCTCACTTCAAAGCCCACTTCACCATCCATCGAGACAACAACTATCAACAATCATTACAGAGTCTAGAACCAAGCAACACAAAGAAACGCAATGCAAGGAAACGCAAAGACACGCAAGTACATCTCTAGACTTTTGCTCAAAGTGCCGGTGTATTAGTTAAATACTTTGGGTAATCCGATTGCAAATCGATTTAGACTCAAAGAAGGATAAATGGTTCTTAAGGCATTGTCAACAGACTCCATAAAGTTCATTTTCTCTGTATTGATCATTTACTTCACATTCTGTCACTACTCACCAACCTGTTTCATGTTGTATGTGTTAGATTAGTTTTTATGTTTTGAATAGCAATAAAGTTTGTCTGTATTCAAAGATAATTTGACTGTGGTATATTTTGATAAATAATCTCATCCCTGTTTTTAAAAGATTTCACTTCAAAGCTGTACCTAAATGTGTGTAATATTATTTTCAATAAGCCATGAGAATAATATTACTCCAATAAGTGAATTAATCATAATTCCCTTATTAAAGCTAATTCCTTACAATAAAAATTGTGAGCGGATACAACGAGACGTTGTATTACAATGTTAATGGTGGAGAATTTTATTCAGACAAATAATCTAGTTATTTGTCATTTATCTAATTTATAATGGTTGTCGAACTCGACTAATTCCATTATAAATTACCTTACATAATAATGTAGAATAATGACAGTTTAATTTAATTCCTAGCTCACACATACTGTTTCCCTACTTATAATGGTGGGGGTACGCAGGCACTTTAACCCATCCCGTGTACATTTAAACTACCAAATTTCTTACAAACAGCTGCCTGACAACAACCAATACTTTTATATGGAGGAGACATCCCAAATGCCTGCACAAACAGCTCATAATACAAATACAACTTGTATGTCTCTTCACTTTGCCTAATGCTATATCACCCGCTCTGTGTGTGTGTGTGTTCGTCTGTTGTACCTTCTGATAGGCTGACATCAGCTCCCAGGAGAGAATGATTCAGGTGCAGAGTTTTAAAAGCTGTCTGAAGCAGACTGACATCACACGCACTGCGGGTCTGAATGACATCAAACTTCCATCAAAGCCGAGTCTAAATCGGCACCCATGTGGGTTTAAAGCTGTAATCCTTCCGACGAAAAATTTGGAAAATAATAATAACCTGACACTAGGGCTACTCCTGCCTCAACGATTTTCAGTTTTCCCTTGCCAGATATGTTGGATTCTGGGTGTGATTTAGTCATGAGATGGATCTCTATTGATATCAAGTGAATGGTTGTACACAATGATGACAAAGCAAGTCAGTGATTGGTTACCTTTTATTGTCACCACCTATCTTGAAAATGTTACAGGAAAATTCTGTGAACTGAGTTATTCATTGCAAATATAAATACTCTATATAGCCAAAAGTACTGTATATGGACATCTGAACACCCATATTCCTGCCGAAATGACCAGCTTAGACCAACATTCGTTTCCATGCTGGACAAGGTTTGTTTATGCTGGTTAGTGCTGTTCTGGTGCTGGTCTCGCTGGTAAACAAGCATAGACAAACTTAGCTGGTGAATTTGGTTGACCAGCATCGCTTTTCAGATAGAGCTAGTCTTGTTGGTGAAGCTAGTAAAAAGCATGCTGGGGATACCAGCCAGACTTATCGCACTGTGAATTCAGCAACAGCAGTTGGAAAGTTCTGATGCTGAAATCGTTCTGTGCTTACCGAAATTTGAATCACTGCCCCCAGTGGACAAAGCTGGACATTTTGTTGAATGTATGGGCACATGTGGGCTTCAGTTTCTGGGTGAAATGTCCACAGAGTGGCGCTAAAAGTGTGTTGTATCTTTAGTAGTGCTGTCAGTTTTTTTAATTATTTAATCGTGATTATTTGCATAATTTTTCATAATCACGATTAATCGCAGATTTGACTCTATATGTAATTATTTTCTTGTCAAAAATTCATTTATTTTCTTTTCAGCTCATTAGCCGACCATAGGCTTCTGGTGGGAACATAGCTCTGCAGAAATGATTTTAGGTATGCTGGAACAGACCCTGTGACTGTCCTGTATGCCAGCATCAGAGCCTTGAATTTGATATGTGCATCAACTGGCAACCAGTGAAGAGAGACAAGGAGTGGTGTAACATGCGCTCTCTTGGGTTCGTTGAAGACCAGACATGCTGCTGCATTCTGGATCATTTGCCGGGGCATAATTACGCATGCAGGGAGGCCTGTAATGTGAGCGTTACAGTAATAGGTTGACTAATTTAAATAAATTGTCCACCCATAGGTTGCATAGTCATTACAATGGGCATTAAATCTCTCAAACTCTCATCCTCCAAAATATTAATCACCCGGGAGATTGTGGCTATCTGTTTTGTTACAGCAATCGCGCAGCTGCATTCATGATTCGCGTCATGCACGGCTTTGATCTCCACATGAAAAGCGCTGCAGACAACACCTCATTCTGCGTTTTTGTGATAGTTAAGTCTTGACGTGCTTCTGTAATAATTAAATTCTCCCTTACAGAGGCTGCAAAGTATTGCTTTTTGGCACAAGTCCCATCTGAGCTTGTACATACAAATAGCATTAAGAGGTCCCTTCCCATCACTGCTGTGTGTTGTAGTTGTGTAGGCAGACGCATTGTAAAGGTTCTGCCCTAGTCCCACCAGTCTTTTTGCTGGTTTATGCTTTATTAACGGTAATTGCATTAATCACTATTAAGAAAAAGAAACATGTTAATCTTTTTTAATTAATTGCACGCATTCATTTTCTGATTTACTTATTTCTGGTAAAAATGTTTGTAAATGATGTAACAGAGTCAAAAGGAAAGCATATTTTATGATTTTATTGTTTGTTTATGATTTGAAGCCGGCGTGCATCATTTCTTTGCCGTTTATCCTTTTTTTTTCTTTGCGATCTCTCTAGTGTATTTTGGATGTTCTTAGAAGACAATATCGCAAGCAGAGCACTCGTTTCCTCTGCGTTTTCTGAACGCTTTTGATGTCTGACATTTTTATGTTTTTTTTTATTGTTGTTATAGATTGAAAAAGTACTACTTTCTGCAGACAGTAGCTACTGTTGTTTGGAAAACTATGTGGCGACGAAACAATCTCGCCCTCTGCCCCACGACGTAATCGGTTCATGTGTACAGACCAGCAAGCTTTTGGGGCCATTGCAGAACCAGATTTTCTGCCTGGAACTGCCTTTACAGCATTGTAATCTCGCAGAACATTTTGAGAATTCGCCCAGGCCCAGGAACCCGCCCCTGAACCATGCTGGTGGAAAAAGGTTGCTCGCCCAGTGCACTAACACTAGCAGTAGAGGATAAGGTGATCACATTGGATTAATACAAAAATGACTGATGAGGGATGCCGCTTGTCAGTAATAAAGCAGAATGCGCTCGATTTAAGGGTAAATTAAATTGGCATGTTGATTTCCCGTGTGATCATTTTGCACCAGCACATTGGCATCCCAAGCTGGAGACTAGTATCCAAAACACAACATGTGCTGATGACCAGCAATGCGAGTCTTTTCAGCAGGGATGTGCTTATTTAACATTTCAAAACCATACATTAATCCCTCCCTTTGCTGTTTTAACAGCATCCCCTCTTCTGGAATTCTGGCTTTCAAGTAGATGATGCCATAGCATAAAGATTAGCCTTCACTGGAATTACTGGAATAACCAAATCCGTAAACAAGCAGGGATATATATATACTTTTGGCAATGTGGTGTACTACAAAGACAAATAAGCTAGCAGGGATATCTACATACTTTTGGCCATGTAGTGTATTACAGAGGTAAATAAGATAACATACTTTGTAATTTAATCCTTTTATTTATTTATATTTAAAAAAAAAAAAAAAAAAAAAAAAAGCAAAAGGATTTTGATTTGAGCTCAAGATTCTTTTAAACTAGGTGCATTACCAGTAGGTTAAATTCAGTTACATAATACATAAGGCATCTTTTTAGAATTCTATGTTGTTTTGGTTAATAATTAGACAGCTCCTCTAAAATTCCACCTGTGTTCTCATGCTTTTTGTAAAGCAAGTAGACACCTGACATTTACATAACTGTAACGAAACCAGTCAAACATGAATAACTAATGGTCTCCCATTTACTGTATGATCTATAATGGTAGCATTACAGCCAGTCTATAATTGATTATATTTTATAATTAGAATCATTATATTTTTTATATATATATATATATATATATATATATATATATATATATATATATATATATATATATATATAATATTTTAGCACAAACAGGATGTAATCGTGTGTTAGAGGATTTTTTTAAATGTAGAGCCATGCCAAACATACAGGCTAACATGAATAGCACTCATACAAGCACACTGACATCAACCAAAAGGTTTGGGTAAGTCTCAGGACAAACAAACCAAGGACAACGATACATCCAGCAGGCAAGATAGATTGTTTGTTTAAAAGATAAAGACAGCCAGCAAAAAGTCATCATTCTCAGGAACAAGGTTTGCTCCACACATCCACCCATTCCCATTCATGCATCGTTTATTTAAATGAACTTCGACCCTCACAAAAATAACCCATCCAAGCTAATACAACTTAAAAAACGTATTGCATTATGTACCTATAAGGATTCTGTGTTGCTTGTACCCTTTATGTTTTACATAAATAAATAAATAAAAAGCAAGTAACTGCTCCTGGTCTTCAGTCAACATTTTTAAAAGTCAGAGTTTATAGAACAACTACTGATATTAAATAGCTTTTTCATTGCACAGCATCTGTGTTAGTTGCAATTTAGTGAACTGAAATCTTTCAGTTTCCTTTACAGTAAAAGCTATGCCCATCATTCAGAAAAATAGGCCTATACTTCACCGTGTCAAGCAAATGTGAAGCAAGTGACTGCGCCTTCAGACATAGGCCAAGAAAAAACATATTTAATGGCACACATCCTCACACATGTACTAGAGAGCAAAATGTCTTTCACAGACTCCAACAGACACTTTAACTAAATGCCTCATAGTTTTGACTGTGACTGTTTGTCAGCAAGCCACATGTTGTAATTACTGCAAGAAATACTCAACAGAGTTCTGTTCAGAGCTTTAATCTGAACAGTGACTTGAGTATAGTATTGCTTTAATTATAATATGCAAGGAAATCAAATGATTAAGAGACCTCTAGGGGTTTGTTCTTACCATAATGTTCTGTTTTTGGCTTACAGACTTGACTGATTTTTGTATTTACCCTTCAACAGGCTGATAGGAAAAGCAATAATTGCAGGTGTATTCTCTCAAGATCTTTAAATCCCAGCAGTCACTAAAACTCTAAAAATCTTTGCACCATATTCATTGCACATACATACACAAACCCACCAGCAAAAGTTTCGGTGTCTCCTGAGAGTGAGATTTCAAGCAAATGTTGAATTCCATCTTGGTTGTGTAAATGTAGCTCAAATCTGGGCCATGTTTCGAGGATATTTCTGCTCTCTCCTCGCAAAGAGCTTTTGAGTGATTGGCATCTGCAGATTGCTGCAGTTCTAATGGCAAGCGGTGAAGTGAAGAGATACACAGTGAGTTCCAGTCTGGTGTCCACCATTCAAAACAAATGTAGGCCCAACAGGTAATAGTGCTCTCAGTCAGTTAAACTGAAGATTTTATTACTAAAACAAGTATATTTTTTATCGAATAATCAGTAGCTACTGCAGTCCTGTTTGGAGTGCTAAATACTGTTCTTTTCAAGCACAGCTTGGTTTTAAAAGAGAGTGAATGAATAAATGAACGTTACATTTATATAGCGCTTTTTTGACACTACACTCAAAGCGCTTAACACAGTGAACCGGGGGTTCTCCTCAACCACCACCAGTGTGCAGCATCCACCTAGATGATGCGATGGCAGCCATAGTGTGCCAGTACGCTCACCACATACCAGCTATTGGTGGAGAGGAGAGAGCAGAGTTAGAGAGCCAATTAGTGGATAGAGATTATTAGGAGGCCATGACTGAGATGGGCCAATGGGGGGAATTTAGCCAGGACACCCGCATTCTATAACTGAAGTGACAACCCTGATTTTCAGGATTCACAACTGAATTTTGAGGAGTCCGCATTTGACAACTAGTTGTCTGTCATGTCACTGACATACGTATGGTATAAGGTACATGCATTTTTAGTTATGCTATCATGTCAATCACTAATTTTTGGACTGTCAACCTCTCAAGTTATGAAAAATGGCAGAAAGAATATCAGTATTGTGCAGAATTATTAAATTTTTTTAACTAATTAATCGCAGTTTTCTGTGAAATTTAAAATAATTATTTAAATATGTACAAATTAAAATTTCTGTTTTTTTATGGATAGAGTTAATTAGACCCAGGTATACTGTATTTTTACAGCTTCCTCGTATCTCTCCCACACCTGGCTCAGCACTTGCGGGTGAAGTCTCCATTCTCCGTGCAATAAATCCACTCTCCATTGTTTATTAAAGTATGCCTGGGACATGTGTCGTGCGTAAATGGTAAGCATGCACTGCTCCACACAATTAGTTTCTGTGTTGTAATGTGCAGGTGAGTTGAGCGTGTACCTCCTAAAAATGTATACATGGCAGTTTTAGCCACAGGAAATGGGGAAAGACATTAGTGAAGTTTCAGGAAGTAAAAACAACAACAACAACAAAAAAAAACATTTAGTAATTAATTTAGTAAAAAAAAATATATGCTGTAAAATGTCTATTAATAATTTCAGAAATTAACATGTTAAATTACCCAGCCCTAATATATGTATATATAAGGATGGGAAATTTAACATATAAAATTTATACACATATACACACACTGGGGTCAAAAATTTGGAGTAATGTACAGATTTCGCTCTTATGGAAAGAAATTGGTACTTTTATTCACCAAAGTGGCATTCAACTGATCACAATGTTTAGTCAGGACTTTAATAACGTGAAAAATTACTATTACAATTTCAAAACAATGAGTTCTCATCAAAAAATCCTCCACGTGCAGCACTGACAGCTTTGCAGATCCTTGGCATTCTAGCTGTCAGTTTGTCCAGATACTCAGGTGACATTTCACCCCACGCTTCCTGTAGCACTTGCCATAGATGTGGCTGTCTTGTCGGGCACTTCTCATGCACCTTACAGTCTAGCTGATCCCACAAAAGCTCAATGGGGTTAAGATCCATAACACTCTTTTCCAATTATCTGTTGTTCAATGTCTGTGTTTCTTTGCCCACTCTAACCTTTTCTTTTTCTGTTTCAAAAGGCTTTTGGCTTTATGGCTTTTTCTTTAAATTCTTCCAATAAGGCCTGCACCCCTGAGTCTTCTCTTTATTGTTGTACATGAAACTGGTGTTGAGTGGGTAGAATTCAATGAAGCTGTCAGATGAGGACATGTGAGGCATCTATTTCTCAAACTAGAGACTCTGATGTACTTATCCTCTTGTTTAGTTGCACATGTGGCCTTCCACATTTCTTTCTGTCCTTGTTTGAGCCAGATGTCCTGTAGTGTACACCTTTGTATGAAATCTTCAGTTTTTTGGCAATTTCAAGTATTATATAGCCTTCATTCCTCAAAACAATGATTGACTGACGAGTTTCTAGAGAAAGCTGTTTCTTTTTTGCCATTTTGACCTAATATTGACCTTAAGACATGCCAGTCTATTGCATATTGTGGCAACTCAAAAACAAACACAAAGACAATGTTAAGCTTCATTTAACGAACCAAACAGCTTTCAACTGTGATATAGTGGAAAGTGATTGTGTAGTACCAAATTAGCAATTTAGCATGATTACTCAAGGATAAGGTGTTGGAAATGGGGCCTGTCTATATTTGGTCAAAAATGACTTTTTTCAAATAGTGATGTTGCTGCTTTTTACATCTGTAATGTCCTGACTATACTTTGTGATCAGCTGAATGCCACTTTGGTGAATAAAATGAACAATTTCCTTCCGAAACATCAAAACCTGTTTATTATTCCAAACATCTGGCCACCAGGGTGTGTGTGTGTATATATATATATATATATATATATATATATATATATATATATATATATATATATATATACATACATTATATTCTGGTTGCTATTTACTGCAGAAAATATAGTGACCATGTTTCAGGCATTAAAGGGGTCATGAACTGAGAAATAAAAATTCCCTTGATCTTTTGACATATAAGAGGTCATTGTACTATAAAAACGTCTTGTAAGTTTCAGAACTCAAAACTTTCTTGTTAGTCTAAAAACAGCTTATATTGAAGCCAATCTGCCAAAACAACAGGATGTGGAATGTGCCAATTTATTATGTAATAGTGTGGCTAAACACCGCCTCCGAAGAAGAAGACCAATGCCTGCTTCTACATCACTGCCTGTTTAGCCCCGCCCACCGATTCACGCATGTAGTAGGTAAATAACGAGAGAGGCAAACGCAAGTCTACGCAGAAACCAAACGATAAAGATGGCTCCGAAGACAACAAGACGCTACAGTCTTTGCATTGCTTTCCTTCTGATCACAACATTAGGAAAGAGTGGATGAACTTTATTTTTAATGAAGTTCCAGACTGCGTCAGTAAGAACTTGGTCCTTTGTTCACTTCATTTTACCGTGGATTCGTTTACAAACAAGGCACAATTCGACGCAGGATTTTCAGAAAGATTGAAACTAAAAGACGATGCTGTGCCGACTATATTGGATCCGAGAGTAATGTCGCACCACACAAGTGTGAGTAACTGTTTATTACGTAGTCACTATTGCTTTGTCTGTTATTACAGATAGTTTGATATGTACTGAGTATTTATGTGTTTTTAACCTAAATCACACCAGCATCCATCTATGAAGGATAAAGGATTTTTAAATATGCAAAACTGTTTGCCAATCATACCAGTGGGCGTTTACTTCCGAGTCTACAATCCGCCACGCCTATTCAAACAGTGTGTTACGATGAGGGGGGTCAAAACAGGACAGAAAATAGCCTGTTACTTCTAAATTATGTTTTTTATGTAAAAATCTTGATAACTTTATAAGTGGGCCTCAGAAAACAGTACAAAATTTAAAAAACCTTTAAGGGATGTCATTTTGGTGCCTGTATATTTTAGTTCACAACCATTTATCTCATTAAATGATATAATATTAATATACCAGCCTACTGTAACTACAAAAATCTGCTTTGCAATTTTAAATCTACTGTTAACCACCATAGTAACACAGGTGGTAAAACAAAAGGCCACATGATGACTTTTAATAAAGTATAATCAAATGTGATTTTAATATTGGGACTTCTAGGAATGCTCAATTATTGTTTTTCACAGTAATTTTTACAATAGTTTACTGTAAAAATACATGCATTGTCTTGTTAAACATATTATACATTTTCCCTGTTAACTATAAGGTAAATCATAATCTTTACTTCAAATTGTGTCATTTTTATTTATTTATTTATTTTACAATATTTTACCATGAAATTACATGCATTGTCATGTTAAAATAAAACTATACAACAATGCAGGACGAGCACATATTTAAAAAAGAAAATCACTGTTCTTTTAACAGTTATTACAAAGATGCAAGGTGGAATGTTTTACAGCAATACTGTTGACAAATACCAGCAACATTTTAATGTGCAACCTCATAATTGTGTCACAGATAATTGAATCATTGCTGTCCTAATGTTTTGTGGATTAATGCCCTCATTTGTGCCCAAATTGTCTTGACCGCTTTACGAGTCACAACATAGGGAAGTAGGGAGTGGAATGAGACACAGTTTCGGCCTCCATCAGATAAAGTGCCTAAAGAACATTTTAATTAATTTCAAATTATGTTAAACTAAGCCATTTTAATTTGTTTAGTCTCCATTTCACTGGAGCACATTTCTGCTAAGAGCTCTTCTAATTTCCTAAAATAACATAGTTATGCTGTAATTCTGTAATTTTATGGGATTTTTTTCACGCTGGGAAAATGTTCTTAGTTTGTATCATTACCTTAATGACCCATTTATTGATACACAGATGCTTTCTGGTAGGCGTGTGATTTATGAGCATGTTTTGTCTGATTGCCTCATAAAGGAGTTTTATTCCCTCTGCCCATCTTAGCAGTGACCAACAATAAAAGACTGTTTGGCAGCTATTAAATAAATATTTATCCACAGGCTCCTCTGTAGTTTTCCCCTCCAGCCGTATGTCTCAGTCTGGGATGGAAAGGACTGAGAAAAGTGAAGTAGGTAGTTTTTAATCAAGAGAGAAAGCAATGAGTGCAACAGGATGTAACAAATGCCCTCATGCTGTGCAGTGTAGGGGGGAGGTAAGAGTCATACGGTAATGAAGTGAGACAGGGACATGTATGGACAGGACAAATCACTTGGCTACTCAGCCACAGTTCTTGTCTCACTTTATCAAGGGCCAGGCTTTCCAGGTAATCCCCCCCCCCCCCAAATCAATTACCCTTCACAGAGAAAGTCAATCAACCAACCCCTGACGGCTATTCTTGGCCAGACCTGGGCTGAAGATGAAAGGAAGTTGCATTAAAGTGTGACGTACTGCTCAATGCCATTTGTGACTTGTGCAAAGCTAGGGTCCAACTCAACAGTGTCTGGAAATAGCAATGGAAGAGAATTCCATCATCCAACACATGTCTATTCAAAGACTATATACTGTGTATATATTTGTTTTCAACTAAAAATGTAAAGGGACAGTTCAACCAAAAATAAAAACATTCTGTCATCATTTACTCATAACTTAGGTTGTTACAAACCCATATGATGTTTTGTTCCATGGGACAAAGAAAAGTAATTTGGGTTTGGAACAGCACGAAGGTGAGTAAATGACAACAGATTTTTAACTTCTGGGTGAACTTAAACTTTAAACCTTTCAGCTGCTTGTTAATTCTGACTTGAGGTCACAATGAAATCTCAAACGCTTTGCTTAAGGCCAGAGATACTAACGATGATCACATTTCTGCCAATTATATGGCACCTCTGGCTTTTCTGGCTTTTCGTTTTGCTGTGCATGAGGAAAACAAATAGCGGAGATGCGCATTAGACCCCTGCAGCTAGTGTTTGTTGGGAGATGCTCCAATGTATTCTTCTGACATTACAAGTGCTAATCTAATAATGACAGGGAGGAAAATTACACCGCACTGGTTGTCACAGTGGCTTGAACCCAGAGGATTTCAGCTTTTGTGAATGAAGTGTGAAAGCCGGAAACAAATCCCTATTACATGTCATTAAGCGAGTGAAAATGAGAAGCGAAGAGGGGCAGAAAGGGATGGAGGGATTAACAGTGGGGGGTTGGGGACATTAAGTAGAGTTCAAATGAAAGTTTGGTCAGAGCATTTTCAGATAATCCTTAAACTCTCTCGTTAATCAGCCAACACGGCTAAATATCTCAAAACTATTTTGAAGCGTCTTATAGAGTCCTCAAGTCTTGTGTTCACTGGTTCTTCCTGAATAACCTATAATGTATCACTGCTTTCCCTGTGCATGTCCTTTAATCCAGGAAGTTCACAGCCTGCATTACACTGTATGACTAAGAGTAATGACTAATCTTTTATCCTTCCTTTAATTTGTGAAATTACTTTAATATGTAGTTATTTAAAACCAGAAGCATGTTCCCTCTCAGATTTTCGAGTCAAGTGGATTTTGAGAGCAACTTCTAAAAAATTTATTTTTCATAATCAAGTTGCACGATTATTGCAGGTAAAAAAAAGAATATAAAAAAAAGTGTTTGTCTAAAACACTGTGGCAAAAATCCAATCGAGTCACACCTGCATATCATTTACAAATGTCACAGCTGCTATTTTCCATAGAATGAAAAAAACACAATGATCACTTGCTGTTACGTTCAATTGCAATTTTGGTTCATTAATTTTTTGGGGATGAAAAAATACATATTAGGTTTTGATTTGATGTAAGTTATGGTTTCAATACAAGTTAAGATCAATAGCACTGTATGGACCTACAGAGCTTAAAAATCTCTGTTTGTGTTCAGCAGAAGAAAGTAAGTCATTCACATCTGGGATGGCATGAGGTTGAGTAAATAATCATTTTTGGGTGAAATATCCCTTTAACACGTATTATGTTTATATCTTGTGGCTATACTTTTAAACTGTTTGAGTTTTAACTTTTACTGACCAGCCCGATTCGCTTCCATTGTAAATGCCTTTCTGTAGCAGCGATTTTTGCTTTTTTTTAAATAAACGAGGGACGAGTCAAAATTATTTATTATGGTAATTAACAGTATGCCAATAATGCTGTGAAGTGAACACAACATTTACTGAATCCAGAACCTTCTTTAAAAGAATAGTTCACCCAAAAATTTTAATTCTCTCATCATTTACTCATCCTTGATGCATGCGCAGAGTGTGTACAGCGCGTGTACATGCACAGAGCATTGTGTAAAGCAATCTGCGCATGCGCCAAGAGCAAAGAAGTTTAACTGAGCTTCAAATCATGATCGCACCAAGGAGACTGCAGACATCAAGATTTCTATTGAAAAAGGAGTTACATTTTGATCTGTTTCTCACCCAAAATCGATCTTATCGCTTCAGAAGACATGGATTAAACCACTTGAGTTGTATGGATTACCTTTATGCTGCCTTTATGTCCTTTTTGGAGCTTGAAAGTGTTTGACCCTGTTGACTTGCATTGTATAAACACCTCATATCTCCATCAAAATATCTTTGTTCTTGTTTAGAGGAAGAAAGAAAGTCATACGTGTTTAAGACAGCATAAAGGTGAGTAAATGATGAGAGAATTACCATTTGTGGGTGAATTCTTCCTTTAAGCTCATTCTAAACTATAAGTTGAAACTGATGTAGCCATTTAGATCATATTCTCAAAACAACACCAATGATGAATTTTAAAAGAGTGTCCCAACTGTATTTACCCTATATATGAGTTGCCCCCTCAAAAACCCAACCAAATTGTGTGCCTTTGTTCTCAAGTCTTTCAGAGTTGTGAAGGATTTTTTTGCAAGGTGATTGCACAGGACGCACACATGTCTCCTGTGCATTTCTGCAGAATGTGTCTCTTAAGACTCATTTTCCATCCCTGTGCTCACAGGCTCCCTCTGGAGCATCACAATCGCTCCAATACCAGCATCAAACTTCACCTGCAGACAGCCATTGTGTGCTGCAGACACATGTCTCCCGATGACATGTCCTTCTATGTGAGCACCAAACACACACACAGCCATTCCTACTCTCTCCATGTTTGTCTCTTTCCATACACTTCCATTTTTCTGTCTCTCTCCCTCTTTGTCTGTGTGGGCGTGTGTGTGTCTATCTCTCTCCTTTAGCTATCTTTTTCTCTCTCTCTTCATTTCTGTCAATCAGGGAAGTGTTTAGTCATGCGCTGTCTA
The DNA here is from genome assembly GCF_019703515.2 of Myxocyprinus asiaticus. NCBI lineage: Eukaryota > Metazoa > Chordata > Actinopteri > Cypriniformes > Catostomidae > Myxocyprinus > Myxocyprinus asiaticus. Next base: position 20,429,008 of record NC_059359.1, read on the forward strand.
TCATGTGTCTGCGTCCCATTGAGAGAAATCTCTTCCCAGCCATCTCTGTCAGCCAGACAACCTCATGACCCCTAGGGAGGGTGGGAGAGAGCTGGTGGGATTAAGGTAGGTGGGTGGGTGTGTGGGGGGGTGTTTGACAATTGGTGAAAGGCTTTTTTCTTCGCGGCTGCCAAGAGGGCCATGTTGAAAGACAAAAAAGTATGATGGATGTTCCCTCTTTTAGGTAAGAAAATTCTGACAATATTTTCTATGTCCACAACATAATGCAGCTGGCATGAGCTTGCAGGGAGGGGCCAAAAACTCCTGCTGGCATGAGCTTGCAGGGAGGGGCCAAAAACTCCTGTTATACAGTACATGGCATACTTTTCCTTATTTAAAATTTCCACCATTTTTGATTGACTCCTGTCATTACCCGAACCCACTTATCTCAAGCTTGATTCATAATTCATAATTCAAAAGCATCTAAGGTGTTTAATTTGAGGCTCAAATGACCTGAGACAAAGTCAAGAGGATTGTTAATGATCTGTTCAATGGCTGTTGGTGAATGTTGAATTTGATTAGGCTTCTGATTTTGTTTGGGATTCAGATTAATGTTAATCAGGAAAGACCTGTTGGTAACATCAGAGGCTGTTGGTCTGGTCTGATTGGACACTCTTAAAGTGATTATGAAGGGATTTGATTAACTCTCCCAGTCCCCCCTCACTCAAAAGAAGCTAAAATAAATACACAGCCTGGTAAAAAAAAAAAAATATATATATATATATATATATATATATATATATATATATATATATATATATATCGTTGGACTGCCTTTAGCTTTGATTACTGCACACATTCGTCATGGCATTGTTTCGACAACCTTATGCAACGTCACAAAATTTATTTCCGTCCAGAGTTGCATTAATTTATGTCCGAGATCTTGCATTGATGACGGGAGAGTCAAACCACTCCGTAAAGTCTTCTCCAGCACATCCCAGAGACTTTCAATGGGTTAAGGTCAGGACTCTGTGGTGGCCAATTCATGTGTGAAAATGATTCCTCATGCTCCCGGAACCACTCTTTCACAATTTGAGCCTGATGAATCTTGGCATTGTCATCCCGGAATATGCCCGTGCCGTCAGGGGGAAAAAAAATCCATTGATGGGATAACATGGTCATTTAGTACATTCAGGTAGTAAGCTGACTTCATTTTATTGTTCATTTGACGGATGCATCGCTTCATGCACTTCCCTTCTAACCCTGAGGTGCCCATTGCTTTGGAATAGGGTAAATCTGGACTCATCAAACCACATGACCTTTTTTCATTGCTCCACAGTCCAATCTTTATGCTCCCTAGCAAATTGAAGTAGTTTTTCCCAATTAGCCTCACTAACAAGTGGCTTTCTTGTGGCCACACAGCTGTTTAGTCCCAATCCTGTAAGTTCTCATCGCATTGTGTGTGTGTAAATTCTCTTACTTTCACTATTAAGCATAGCCATGAGTTCTACTGTCGATTTTTTATGATGTGACTTCAAGCTTTTCAGTGATCTCCGATCATGATCATTCAAGATTCTTCCGCGAAGCTGACGGTTCACCACTATCCTTCCAGGTTTTTAGTACTGTGTTGGACAGTTTTTAACCCAATTCCAGTGATTTCAGCAATCTCCTTAGTTGTTTTCTTTGCCTGATGCAGGTCAATAATTTGCTCCTTCTGAAACTAAATAACATCTTTTCCACGACCATGGGATTCATCTTCCGACATGGTTGTTTAAGAAATGAGAAGCTACAGGGGGCCTGGGTAGCTCAGCGAGTACTGACGCTGACTACCACCCCTGGAGTCGCGAGTTCGAATCCAGGGTGTGCTGAGTGACTTCAGCCAGGTCTCCTAAGCAACCAAATTGGCCCGGATGCTAGGGAGGGTAGAGTCACATGGGGTAACTTCCTCAGAATCATATACAAGGAATTTGTCTTGGTGACAGGAGCTTCCACTGTACAACAATACATAAACAGCAGCAAGACATAGATAAAAATAAAAAATAATTATACACATACGTACACACACACACATACATACATACACACATATACATATGTAGTGCAAATCTAATACAAATATGTTATCTGTTATGAACAGTGCAAATACAATCTGTTATGTACATTGCAAATGTTTTTTTTTTTTTTAGAGGAATGAAAGGTCGGATGTGTTGGATAAATATAAAAAAGACTAAACTGTGTATTGCACATAGTTATTGCTCAATGGGGCAATTTAACTGTTCATGAGATGGATAGCCTGAGGGAAAAAACTGTTCCTGTGCCTGACGGTTCTGGTGCTCAGAGCTCTGAAGCGTCGGCCAGAAGGCAACAGTTCAAAAAGGTAATGGGCAGGGTGAGTGGGGTCCAGAGTGATTTTTCCAGCCTTTTTCCTCACTCTGGAAGTGTATAGTTCTTGAAGGGGGGGCAGGGGGCAACCAATAATCCTCTCAGCAGTCCAAACTGTCCTTTGTAGTCTTCTGATGTCTGATTTCGTAGCGATTAGTGGTTCTCGCTCTCAATGGGGTGCGTGGTAAGTTGTGCATGGTTCGCGGAGAGTAGCATGAGCCTCCCGTGCTCTGAGTCTCCGCGGTGTCATGCATAACGAGCCACGTGATAAGATGCGTGGATTGACTAAAGCGGAGGCAACTGAGACTTGTCCTCTGCCACCCGGATTGAGGTGAGTAACCGCGCCACCACGAGGACTTACTAAGTAGTGGGAATTGGGCTTTCCAAATTGGGAGAAAAGGGGATAAAATAAAAATAAATTAATAAATAAATAAAAGAAATGAGAAGCTACACACTGCATCAGTTAGGGTTAAAAGAATTGTTGCCAGCTGAAACATATTAATCACCTCAATAATGATCCAATCACAGGCTCTTAAGAATCTGTTTATTTAAATCCAAATGGCAACTTTTTTTTGGGCCAGGCAGTGTATATTAATGTGCATTGGGCCTACAGTGTGAGACCTAAATGTAACATTTTTTGAATGAATGAATTTTACACATATATAGCGCTTTTCTGACACTACACACAAAGCGCTTTACATAGGAAACAAGGGATTCTCTCCTCAACTTGTGTGCAGGATGATGTGACAGCAGCCATAGTGCTCCAGTACGCTCACCACACACCATCTATTAGTGGAAAGGAGAGAGTAGAGTGATGGAGCTAATTCGTGGATGGGGATTATTAGGGGCCACGATTGATAAGTGCCAGTGAGGGAATTTGGCCAGGACACCGGGGTTACACCACTACTTTTGCCCTGGGATTTTGAATGACCACAGGCAGTCAGGACCTTAGTTTAATGTCTCATCTGAAGACCGGAGGAGTCAAAGAGGTCTTAATTTTCATCATTAAGCCCTCTTTGACTGCCAAAAGCTGCTATCAAGAGCTAAAAAACCAAAAAAAAAAAAAAAAAAAAAAAAATATCCTGCAAGTAAACTTTCACAAAATCAATAAACAAACACATTTACTGTATTTGTGAATCGTTTCAGAATTGGATGAATAGTTTGATATCACAGATTTTTAAAGTCAGTGAAGTACCACACACAAGCTTTACTTTCAAACATCAGCGAGGATTAATAGCTTGTTTATTCAATCTTTCCATCTCTCATCTCTGAGAAATTAGAAAATGAGTAGAAAGTGTCAGAAAGTCATCAGCATGCTTTTTTATTTGAATCTGCATTATGCATTATGGGTAATAGTAAAAGGAGAAAAGCCTCAGATTAGCTTCATGCTCCACTAGAAACATACTCTGTTTTATCGAGGACCAGCCATTTTTCATCTGCGCTTTCAATTTATTCATCATCTCAAACAATAACAACTCATGCAAATAAGAGAGAAAAAGCTCTGTTCAGCACATTTCATAAATTGTGCCCTCAGCAGAGAACGCTTGCCCTGAGATGGGAGCAGCTTTGGGTTATATTACTCATACAGGCTGTTATATTGTGTCACTGACAGCAGAATATTAGCGTTTCAAGAGTTTTTACTATTTGAGCCAAGAAGTTTACAGATGGTTGCATCATTTTATAATGTGAATAATTATTTTACAACATACCACAACATATATACTGTAGCATGATTTTTTACTGTGGAGGGTGGATAAATAATTACTACAAGTCTTAGACCACATTGAAAATCTGGGATCTTTTTTTTATTATTATTATTTAAACATGGGAATAATGTTTTAGTTCAAGATTCTGTGCTATTTCTAGGTCACTCATCAATTATACAGTAAGCACATTTGTGAAAATGACCATGTTAACATGTCATTTTAACCGTCCAATGGTCAGATTTTCTTGCATCCATTGAAGCACACAAGATGCTCTTTGGAACATTTTCAAATCATGCTCGGATACAAGCCTGGAGACATAGACCTATATAGACAATTTTTTGTTTCTGCATATGTCTGTATTTTATGGCTTTATATTCTTGACAATTTTTAATATTTTTCATTTAACTACTGCTAACGTAGGAGAGAGAGAGAGAGAGAGAGAGAGAGAGAGAGAGAGAAAGATGACAGGAAAAATGGCTTTAAATCTTTTTTTTTTTCTTTTTTTTTTAAGCAGTGTTTAAGTACTTGTCACTTACAAAAATGACACTTTCACTACCACTGGTTAATGTAAAGTAAAATGTGAATGTAAAAATCACAGTCCAGAATATACAGTGCATAAAGAGAGCGATACCCTTACTAACCAACCAACTTTCTTTTCTATAGGCAGCAATGTCTGACCTAATCTCATAGAATCAATGTTACTATACATTTTTGCAAACTGAGTTTTACATGCCTCGTTCTATGTTTTGCCGTAGTTTCTTGCTACAAGTATGCATTTTATTCACTTTCAAACAAATCATGACTACAACGGCTGATTATGTACATTTACAGTGCATCCGGAAAGTATTCACAGCGCTTCACTTTTTCCACATTTTATTATGTTACAGCCTTATTCCAAAATGGATTAATTTCATTATTTTCCTCAAAATTCTACAAACAATACCCCATAATGACAATGTGAAAGAAGTTTGTTTGAAATACACATACACATAAGTATTCACAGCCTTTGCTCAATACTTTGTTGAAGCACCTTTGGCACCAATTACAGCCTCAAGTCTTTTTGAGTATGATGCTACAAGCTTGGCACACCTATTTTTGGGCAGTTTCTCCCATTCTTCTTTGCAGGACCTCTCAAGCATCATCAGGTTGGATGGGGAGTGTCGGTGCACAGCCATTTTCAGATCTCTCCAGAGATGTTCAATCGGGTTCAAGTCTGGGCTCTGGCTGGGCCACTCAAGGACATTCACAAAGTTGTCCCATAGCCACTCCTTTGTTATCTTGGCTGTGTGCTTAGGGTCGTTGTCCTGTTGGAAGATGAACCTTCGCTCCAGTCTGAGGTCCAGAGCACTCTGGAGCAGGTTTTTATCAAGGATGTCTCTGTACATTGCTGCATTCATCTTTCCCTCGATCCTGACTAGTCTCCCAGTTCCTGCCGTTAAAAAACATCCCCACAGCATGATGCTGCCACCACCATGCTTCACTGTAGGGATGGTATTGGCCAGGTGATGAGCGGTGCCTGGTTTCCTCCAGACATGACGCTTGCCATTCAGGCCAAAGAGTTCAGTCTTTGTTTCATCAGACCAGAGAATTTTGTTTCTCATGGTCTGAGAGTCCTTCAGGTGCCTTTTGGCAAACTCCAGGAGGGCTGTCATGTGCCTTTTACTGAGGAGTGGCTTCCGTCTGGCCACTCTACCATACAGGCCTGATTGGTGGAGTGCTGCAGAGATGGTTGTTCTTCTGGAAGGTTCTCTTCTCTCCACAGAGAAACGCTGGAGCTCTGTCAGAGTGACCATCGGGTTCTTGGTCACCTCCCTGACTAAGGCCCTTCTCCCCCGATCGCTCAGTTTGGCCGGGCGGCCAGCTCTAGGAAGAGTCCTGGTGGTTCCAAAATTCTTCCATTTATGGATGATGGAGGCCACTGTGCTCATTGGGACCTTCAATGCTGCAGAAATTTTTCTGTACCCTTCCCCAGATCTGTGCCTCGATACAATCCTGTCTCGGCGGTCTACAGACAATTCCTTGGACTTCATGGCTTGGTTTGTGCTCTGACATGCACTGTTAACTGTGGGACCTTACATAGACAGGTGTGTGCCTTTCCAAATCATGTCCAATCAATTGAATTTACCACAGGTGGACTCCAATCAAGTTGTAGAAACATCTCAAGGATGATCAGTGGAAACAGGATGCACCTGAGCTCAATTTTGAGTGGCATGGCAAAGACTGTGAATACATATGTACATGTGATTTTTTTTTTTTTTTTTTTTAATAAATTTGCAAAGATTTCAAACAAACTTCTTTTATGTTGTCATTATGGGGTATTGTTTGTAGAATTTTGAGGAAAATAATGAATGTAATCCATTTTGGAATAAGGCTGTAACATAATAAAATGTGGAAAAAGTGAAGCGCTGTGAATACTTTCCGGATGCACTGTATATACATTACATGTGTTTTTTTTTTTCTAATGATAGTTTATGTCTATATTTCTATGTTGAGTGTTAATTTTAATTAATGTTTTTTTATCCTGTTCATTTGCTTTATGTAAAGTTCAGAATGGCTTAATATTCATCAGACTATATTACATGATGTATGTTCATTTATGAATGGAATAATATATATGATAAATTATGTAATCTTGAAGCATTAAAAGTTACTCATTAATAAATGGAGTGCATGAGTTGGAAACTAGTTTAATAAAGGTTTCTTTATTGTGCACTTTACAATAAGTTTTACTCTCAGAGGTTAAAAGGTCTTTAATAAATGGCTCACAGGAGGTCATTTTACATTAATGTACACATTTTCATTTATTAATGTTTGTAACTCATTAATAAATGGTTTACAGGTGTTCACTTTTCATTAAACTACACATTTTCATTTAACATTTGTAACTTTTTAAAAATTGGTTCACAGGTGTTCACCTTACATTAAGGTACACTTTCATCTTACTAATGTTGGTAACTTATTAATATATAAAGCACATTTTCATAGGTTAATAATGTTGGTAATAAATGGTTCATGGTTAACTCATGAATAAACAACATAGGTGTCCATTGTCCAAGATACCCTTTCTGAGGTTACAAGGTTGATACATCCATCTTAAAGCTTTATAAGATATGATTAAATTTAGTTCATAAATAGCCAATACAATTAAAGATTCATGAACAATCTTTTTATTAACAATAAAGAAATTAGAATTGTCAAACAATGCTGTGTGTGAGCATGAAGACCTGTAGAGGACTGTGTAAGACACCACACAGAGTAGCACCATTTTTTTTTAGCTAAAATTAGCTCACTATTTGACAGGTATTGCATGAAAGTCACCCTTTTTATTCATGTTGTTTTAACTGCACAAATGATTTATAATGCATTTTTTAGATGAGTTATTAATCATTAATGACCCCCTTTACAAACCCTTTACAAAGGGAATGTTAATGTAAAGTGTTACCCTAATACCAGTGTGATTTACTTCCGTGGTAGCTCACCTGATAGAGTGTTGAACTTTGGACTCAGAAGACAGCAGTTAGAGCCCAGTCAAGGACTCAAGCTGACATGTCAAATGAAAGTATCATAGAAGCGACACGAAATGATGTGGCTGCTTCAGAAAATTTGCTTGTCATGTCACATTTGCTTTTAAAAAACTTTCGTTTAGGTTTAAGTGTTGGTTACGGGTAAGGATGTCTGTTTTAACCTCTCAGTTACTTTAAGAACACTATTGGTTAGGTTTATACTAAAGTTTTAGCTTAGGAAATTATTTTCAACTCATTAAAAACTCCATCTAAATGTCACCTTAAAAACCTAGTCTGATAACGACACAATTTCACTTGGTTTTGGCGCCCCCCCCACTGGACATTTCACTGGGAAACTGCTGCCAAACCTTTAATAGAGCACTTAATTTTGGTTTGCAAAAATGTGGCCATGGTCAAGTAATTTTCATGACATCAGGCTGGCAATGTCCCTATTTAGCCCTTAGAGGTCAAATCTTCCTCTAATAGCTTTTTACTAGTTCAGTAATAGACCAAGACAAACAGGGGCGGACTGGCCATTGGGAGAACCGGGACTTTTCCTGATGGGCTGACTACGAAACAGGGCCGAATGGGCCGCGTTAAGCTGAAATGGGCCGCCGCATTATGCAGAACTGGCCACAAAATGGCGCCGCGATGTGCCGAAGGGGGCAGCGATATGCAGAAAAGGACAGCGAAGGGCCGATTTCTCTTCCCAGTCTGCCCCTGGAGACAAATAAACAAATAATTTAATACATTACAACACATGTAACACACACAACTTCCCTGTCAGCACAACAATCTCAGAGCATTTGCACTGAAAGTGTTAACACTGGAATCTTACTCACTAAAATAACAAGATTACTGCCCATGACTGTGAATATACAGTGGTTATCAGAGTGAACACTGAGAGGGACTGAGATTTGTGACAAGTCAAATGCCACTGTTGGTGTACAGTATATATAGCCTGAACTAATCCCTACCACTGTCTCTGATATAATTGATTGGGTCATGGACAGGGGCAGACTGGCCATCAGGAGCACTGGGCATTTCTATGTGATGAATATATTATCAAAATTATTCACAAATGCATTAACACTTATCCATCAATTCGATAAATGTCATACATGCATCTTACTATCCACACACAAATGCCTTTCAACTTGTGTCTGTGAAATTTCGAACGTGCACCTATCTGTACAAATAGACATATTTGTGAATACAAATGTTCCCTTTTGTATAAATGTAACACAATTTGCGTGTCTAACCAAACTGGCCTTGTGAAGCATTGAACGTTCATTTGTGGATTAAGTGACAGGTTGGGTCTGTTCTGTTTTTGTAACTTTGGGAGGAAGTCAAGAGAGCTGGATCTAAATGCAGCTAGTTTAATGAAAAATAAATTAAATACAAAAAAGGGTAAACACTGGAACAAGGCAAGACTCAGAACTAGGAAACAAAAAAATGGTTACAAACAACATAGCAACCGGTACATGAACTGGAGAATAACACACAACAGCTGACAAAGACTGAGCAGAAAACAGGTGAGAACAATTGGGAACAGCTGGCAGTAATGAGGGCAGTGAATTATTGGAAATACAGTCCGGGGAAAACAGAAGACAGAGGCTAAACACAAGGCAAAACAACAGTGAATCATGACAGAACCTCCCCCCCCCCCGGAGACCAAAGAGGCCAGAGCAGTTCAGGCGGATGGCCAGGAGACCAAGGAGATCAGAGCAGATCAGGCGGACGGCCAGGAGACCCAGGAGACCAGAGCAGATCAGGCGGACAGCCAGGAAGCCAAGGAGACCAAAGCAGATCAGTAGGACAGCCAGGAGACCAAGGAGACCAGAGCAGATCAGGCGGACGGCCAGGAGACCAAGGAGACCAGTGGGCGGAGCCATGGAAGGCGGAGCTGTGGGAGGCTCAAGGGGCGAAGCCATGGAAAGTGGAGCCGTGGGAGGCTCGAGGGGCGAAGCCGTGGAAGGCTCGAGAGGTAAAGCCATGGAAGGCTCGAGGCTAAGAGTCCTGGATGACTGGGAATCGACCGTGGTCGTGAGCATGGGCAGAGACTTGGAAATGACCTCTGTGGACGTGAACATGGGCAGAGACTCAGGAATGACCTCTGTGGTCGTGAACAGTGGCAGAGATTCGGGAATGACCTCCATGGTCGTGAACATGGGCAGAGACTCGGGAACGACCTCCGTGGTCATGAACATGGGAGCAGAAGCCCTTCTTCTCCTCCTCCGCTTCCAGGCAGCCATGTACACTGACTCTGGCCTGGCAATACTGGCTCTGGGACGGATGAGGCTGGAAACGCTGGCTGTGACCTGGCATGGAGCAGGCTCAGACTTGGCTGTGACATGGTGTGGAGCAGATTCAGACTTGGCTGTGACATGGTGTGGAGCAGATTCGGGCATGGAAGGCTTGGAAGCCAGGATCAGGGTACGGAGAGGAGGATCCTCTGAAGCGAGAGTTTCTAATGTTAGCTTTACGTATTCCTCACAAGTGTAGTCTCCTGTCTCCGGCAATTCCCTCCACTGGTGAGCTGTGAGTCCGATCCGGTAAATAGATTTCAGGTGGGAATCAGTAAAACATGTGTAGCTGGCAACAGTGCTGAAAAGATGGGAGTATTCCCTTATGGGTAAATCCGCCTGGCTCAATTGAATGAAATACGCCACTAGATCCATTTGGTCAGTTGTTCTGTAACATTGGGAGGAAGTCAAGAGAGCCGGATCTAAATGCAGCTAGTTTAATGAAAAATAAATTAAATACAAAACAGGGTAAACACTGGAACAAGGCAAGACTTGGAACTAGGAAACAAAACAAATGGTTACAAACAAGATGGCAACCGGTACATGAACTGGAGAAAAACACACAACAACTGACAAAGACTGAGCAGACATCAGGGCAGTATATACACAAGGATAAAGGAGGTAATGGAAAACAGGTGAGAACAATTGGGAACAGCTGGCAGTGATGAGGGCAGTGAATAATGGGAAATGTAGTCTGGGGAAAACAGAAGACAGAGGCTAAACACAAGGCAAAACAACAGTGAATCATGACAGTTTTATTTATTTGAATTTTGAGACTTTTGTTTCACTGTTTTTAACATGGTGGAACCACACACAAACAACTACCAATGAACAAGTCCTAAATTCATCCATGCACCAATGCATTTTACGTCTAAGCCTTCAGTGTGATTCATGCCATTAAAAAAAACACAGTTTCACAATGAATAAGACACCCTATCCCTTTGGGCATCATACATTGTTGCAGCTAACTAGTAATACCAATTGACATTTTAAAAACATGTCCACGCACGAAAGCCAGAACTTGAAACAACACTTAATGCTCAAGCAAGCCTAATTTTAACTGTTAGCTTAGCAGGGGTTTGACTCTCATTAGAGATGTCTTCTAGCAACCCAACTGATAAACAATGCTGTAGCGCTAGCATTTGTGCTTCAGGTGTACGATTATCAAAAGAGATTATAATGTTTAATACACCTGTTTCTGCAGGTGACATATCCTAAAGACCACACCCACCAAGAACAAATAAATCAATCTGATTGGCTGATGAATCTGACAATCTGACTTTAGATGCCCATTCATTTGCACTGTTGAGGGATTCTGAAGAAATTCTGAAGGCCTGACGGGGTGGAGCTCAAACTCACGCGCTGCTTCTGGCATGCAATTTGTGAAACAGTTGTCACACTTTGCTTGTAAACATCAAGGAATAAATTCTGACTGGATTAACTTTTCGTTTTTCTCTATTTGTCTGTAGATTAATTAAGAGTGGAAAGCGATTAAAAATACATAAAGGTGTTTGAGAATGAAAGGATGAAAAATATGTACTTATTTGGCATGTTAGGCCAGCAGAGAAGGCTTTGCTGGCCCTGAGAAAACGCCACTGAGTGACATGCATGCATTCATTGACATGTTTTTGTGTCTATTCTGTTTTATTTCTTTGAATTTTGAGACTTTTGTTTAGCTATTTTCACCATGGTGACCCACACACAAACAAATACCAATGAATAAATCCTAAATTCATCCATAAGTGTGAGCACATCTACCCATTAATTTGGGAAAACTTCACAAATGTGTGTGGATTAACAAAAGGATCTGACCAATCATTATTTACAGGCCATTCATAAGTCGCAGTACACAAACTGTAGCGCACAGCACTCCACAACAACTTGAGCTATATGCCTTGCAAAAGGCCTCATTTGTTTCTTTAACGGTTCATAATACAATAAAGCACAAAGTAATGATATTTAATATATAGGAGCATATTGTCCTTATTCAGACTGATCGGACAGTGAAATCGGAAACAGTAGGTTGACTTAGTACTTACCAGTGTACCAGTGGCCAAAACGGGGAAGAAGAATGCATATTTTATAAACTTACAAACTCAAACCCCAAACCTTAACCTAACCATCAGTGAACTAAAAATATAATGTTAGAGGGAAAAATGCAACCTTCAAATCACGCTAGTCATTGATTATGCGAACGCAATCACTTCCTGGTTCCAGCGCAGTTTCCAAACCCATTTCTCCCACTCTGCTGATGCAACGGGCTTCCAGTTGCACCACAAGGGAAGGTAAATACACTTGAGCTGATGCATATATGTCAGATAGGAGATGGCACTTGTCAGCGAATCGGCATAATGTGGCCGATCCTAGGGTACTAAACCTCTCGGAAACAACATCCAGACATCCCGTGTGATCATGTCGCCTTATTAACGCTGGTTACGTATGTAACTGTGGTTCTATGACGCCAGAGTGGAAGACCGGCAGAGGCAGAACTGAAAGCACTAATGGAAAACTCTTGCGCTTTGACCGAAAATCGAATTAGAATGTTGTCACCCCATGACACATGACATGTCTTTAGCTATAACAACCGCTGAACACGTCAGCTTGATCTCTAGATAATTCTCACGAATTACGAGTGATCAGAGACTCTAGCAGTCTTCCACTCAGTCATAGAACCACAGTTACATAAGTAACCAGCGTTCTATTTCCTTTTGTTCCAGACTGCCAGAAGCAGTACTGAAAGCACTAGAGCACGACAAATACCTACGCAGTCACGAGGAGTCCCCTTGTGATGCATCAGTGCAGGTAGAGAGCATCACAGCACACAGTGCTGGAAGGGGAGTCACATTCAGTCCATGTTGCTGCTGCACAAATTTCAGAGCGACACACCTCTGAGCGCTGCCCAAGCTGTTGCGAAAGCATGTGTAGAATGACATTGAATAGATGACGGGACAGAATGCCCTGAAGACTCGTATGTTTGAGAAATTATGTCACCCAATGTGCTAGTCTCTTCTTAAAGACCGCAATCCCTTTGCATGCATCACTAAAGCAAACTAATAATTGGTCAGTCTTGTGCCAGGCTGCTGTCCTGTCAATGTAAACCTGGACATAGCTCAACCCGCATGTCAGCCTGATCTGGTGGCAGAGCAGCCAACACAATGGGCTGATTGTAAAGACAATGTCTTGGGTAAAAATGCTGGATTGGCCACAATGAAACATTTTTTAAATCAGGCCCCCAGCACAAACAGGGAGTGTTCACTGATAATGCATGGAGCTCACTCACATGCTATGCTGTTGTAATGGCCAAAAGGAATGCAGTCTTCAAAGACAGCCATTTAACATCAGAGTCCATTATAGGCTCAAATGGTGCTTGACATAAGGAATTGAGCACCACACTCAAGTCCCTTATTGGGCTTCACACACCCTGTGGAGGGCACAGACGATTATCCTCTTTCAAAAAGGCCACAACAAACCAGTCAGACCCAAGTGGACACCGTTCACCTCAGAAAGGTTGGCTGCCAAAGCTGCTACATACACCTTGAATATAGACGCAGAACTTCCAACTCCAAAAGATCTTGAAAAAAATCTAAATTCCATCCTACAGAACAGTGTAGTGGATCAGCTGCATGGCCAGTGCACCAGTCACAGAACACCTTCCACTTACTAGCATACAATTTTTGTGTAGATGTTGCACGAGCATTCAAAATGCCCTGGCCCCCTGTGAACATTCCAAGAGAGACCATGTGGACCCAGTGGCCACACCCACAATTTCAACTGGTCTGGGTGAGGATGCAAAACTCTTCCCTCCAACTGAGTCAGCAGATCTGATCTGCTGGGTAGAGGACAAGGTGGCCCTGCTAACAATGACAGGAGGGTCTGAAACCATGGCCTCACAGGCCATTGAGGAGAAACTAACAGCAGATGGTGGCCACAGTCATGGACACAGCACGGGGTTCTCCAAATCAGTGGTAACGTGGGAAAAGAATACAACGTTACGTCCGGCCAATTGTGAGCCTGTGCATCCAGGCCCAGTGATCCTGGCTCGTCCGTCAGAGAGAATGAGGGCAGTGAGTTATCTGACTGTCTGCGAACACATCGACTACTGCAGTCCCATAAGTCCACCATATCATCTGCACCACCTCTGGGTGTAGTCTCCAATCTCCCTTTAACATCCTGCCACATGAGAGAGCGTCCGCGGCATGACTGAGTTGCAGTAACACCTGAACTTTGTGCGCAAGGGCACCTACCTGGTGTGGATCGTGAACTACGCCAGTGAGACCCACATACTTGTTATACGAGATGAAACGTTAATCACATGATTTTGGATTAAAGTTATTGTTTGAGCAGTGAGTGTGCAAATTTTTCTGTTTTTTGATAGTATCATTTGTTTGACTCTGCACCTTACAAAGTTCGTTTTGGTGTGTGTGTGTTCTTAAAAACTAGTGGCAACTGTCTCAAGTTGTTTCAACAGACCTCTGGCAACGGGGATTGGGCCAGCCAAACCTGGCGCCATGCTTGCACTAGAGAGCCCAAAGCTGTGCCGCAGTGGTTGGCAATGATTTGCGGAAAAAAGTGCGTTGGGGCAGCCACTCACATCGCATCGAACTCCTGTTCTGCATGCATAGCTGGTGACGATGGCGTGCATGATTCAGGCTCCACTTTGTCCTGAGCCTCTGTTGTAGGCTGAGCTCTAGACAGGAGTGGCAGTATAAGTTCTACAGAAGAAGAAAGCTGTTCCACTTTGTGTGCTAAATCAGAAGATTTAGTTTTTTTTTTCCTTTTGTCATGCTGAAGTGTTTGCTTACACATACGATCAGACACAGAGATGCTCGAAGAAGGCAGCAAATCCTCTGCAGAGGATTCCAGAGCTGCCAGTCGCACTCAAGGCACATCAAGAGGCATTATGGAGCACTCAGAGCATGGGTCAGACATGGCCTCTTTAAGATGGTCCACACCAAGACAAGCAGGGCACTGATTATGTCCATCCATGATATCCATCACATTAGGGCATGTAGAACATCTAGATGTATCCATACTGACTTTAATATTCACCTAAAAGCAATCCAATGAGTTTAAATCCAGCGCTCATTAACAACACTGATTTTTGGAGCTACAAAATTCTGAGCAACAAATATCTGGTCGCCATACACACCATTAGCTGAGATATTCTTCTAAAAATCTTTGTTTGTGTTCTGCAGAAGAAAGTCATACACATCTGGGATGGCACGAGGGTGAGTAAATGATTCATTTTTGGGTGAACTATCCCTTTAAACAATGCCACACTCTTTCCCTTCACTTCCCCTTCTCAAGTAGCTTTTCAATCTTTAATTCAATATGAGCTCTAATAATCCACTTAATAGTGAAAATAAAATTACCATTCCAAAGATTTGCTAGTTATATTCCAACACTAATGAGACGAATTGAGATAAATTGAGAGGCACTGTAAAGAATTGTATTCTAATTAAAAGATAGTGGCAGCGAACTGAGACAGTGCTTTTCATTCTGTGTGAAACAGCAATATGTCTGTTCACTCTGTATGGACTGACATGAGGACAAACGCAGGAGGAGAGGCAAGAGAGACGGAACCGGAGAGGAGAGAAATTAAGTATTGATGTAATGGGAAGAGACATGCAGGTCTGACAGTAGTGACAGAGAGAAACAGAGTGTGTGTGTGTGTGTGTGTGTGTGTGTGTGTGTGTGTGTGTGTTCGAGTGTGTATTCATGTGTGTATGATGTGATATTTGACTGCAGTGTTTTGTCATCTTAAAGCAGGCACTCACCCTTCATTCTATCTGAAATAAAACAAAAGGATCACCTGCTGGTTGACAACTGACAGCTGACTACCACAATGTGGCCACTAATTGTCTCTCTTTCACACACAACTTTACTTAACTAACAAAATGTGTACATTCAGTACCATAGACTTCTATTGCTTATATCAGGGTAAGAAATTTAAGGGGGCTCAGGGCAAAAATGCCAATGAAAGTGACAAAAATGCCATCATAATTTTTCCACTGATCATCCTTGAGATGTTTCTACAACTTGATTGGAGTCCACCTGTGGTAAATTCAGTTGATTGGACATGATTTGGAAAGGCACACACCTGTCTATATATGGTCCCACTGTTAACAGTGCATGTCAGAGCACAAACCAAGCCATGAAGTCCAAGGAATTGTCTATAGACCTCCGAGACAGGATTGTATCGAGGCACAGATCTGGGGAAGGGTACAGAAAAATTTCTGCAGCACTGAAGGTCCCAATGAGCACAGTGGCCTCCATCATCCGTAAATGGAAGAAGTTTGCCAAAAGGCACCTGAAGGACTCTCAGACCATGAGAAACAAAATTCTCTGGTCTGATGAAACAAAGATTGAACTCTTTGGCCTGAATGGCAAGCATCATGTCTGGAGGAAACCAGGCACCGCTCATCACCTGGCCAATACCATCCCTACAGTGAAGCATGGTGGTGGCAGAATCATGCTGTGGGGATGTTTTTCAGCGGCAGGAACTGGGAGACTAGTCAGGATCGAGGGAAAGATGAATGCAGCAATGTACAGAGACATCCTTGATGAAAACCTGCTGCAGAGAGCTCTGGACCTCAGACTGGGGTGAAGGTTCATCTTCCAACAGGGCAACGACCCTAAGCACACAGCCAAGATAACAAAGGAGTGGCTACGGGACAACTCTGTGAATGTCCTTGAGTGGCCCAGCCAGAGCCCAGACTTGAACCTGATTGAACATCTCTGGAGAGATCTGAAAATGGCTGTACACCGACACTCCCCATCCAACCTGATGGAGCTTGAGAGGTCCTGCAAAGATGAATGGGAGAAACTGCCCAAAAATAGGTGTGCCAAGCTTGTAGCAGCAAACATATCTCTTTGCCCTATGTTATTCTGACTCTTAATTGATCTGCTCTGTTTTTTATTTTATTTATTCATTTTTATATTTACTTGCTATTTGTAAAGCGACCATGAGTTTGTAGAAAGCCGCTATATAAAATAAACTTATTACTGTTATTATTAAGTTCAAAATGCAGGGGGCAAATATTGCCCCTTAATAGTAAAGTTAATTTCTGACACTGTTTTTATATAAGAAGCTAATTTTGAATACTTTGACTAACCCTAACCGCCCCTGAATTTGTAGAAAGGCACTATATAAAATGAACATATTATTATTATTATTATTATTATTATTATTATTATTTAGTTCAAAATGCAGAGGCAAATATTGCCCCTTAACAGTAAAGTTAATTTCTGACACTGTTTCATGTAAGAAGCTAATTATGAATACTTAGACTAACCCTAACTGCCCCCCAAAAAAGTCAAGCAATTTTTATTTGTATAGCCCCTTTCACAACACACATCGTTTCAAAGCAGCTTTACAGAAAATCATGCATTAACAGAAAATAAAACTGTAATATCTATAAAGTCTTAGAGTGATCATTGTGCAGTTTGATTAAATATGATTATGAAGTGTGTATAAAAATAAGTAATTAAATAATAATTGTATTTAGAAATCCAGTGAGCAAGCCGAAGGCGACTGTGGCAAGGAACACAAAACTCCATAAGATGTTGGTTAATGGAGAAAAATAACATTGGGAGAAACAGGCTCACTGTGGGAGCCAGTTCCCCTCTGGCTAACAGCATGAAAATAATGCCAATATTACTTATGTGCAGTGCAAGTCATGGTTTAAAATTATTAAACTAAGTAAGTGTTATGGGCCAGTGTTTAAACATAGTTTTTGTAAGAATTGTAAGATTAATGACTAATGTCTTTGAAGTTCAGCCTGGATTAACTGCAGAAGTTCATACAGATGCATTGTCCTTTGTTAGCTGACTGATGAAGGATTTTGTTGGCAATTTATTGATAGTCTATGTATTCCATTTTAAGAGTGTAGTCCATCATTAGACCAAGGTGATGCCGGCCGGTAATTTTGGTGAGGTCTATCCAAAGTCCAAGGTTCAGTCAATGGCATATGAAGTATCCCAATGTCTTATGGTTGGAGTTGGCATCAGTTCATCCTCTGAGTTCCATCATAATAGACTGAAGTGATGTCTGGCTGGCACCGGCTGCATTTTGTCATCATCACTCAGACACGTAGCAGTGGAGTCTGTTACCAAGCAGGAATGGAGTTGGATCCGGCTGGTTCTGGTGATCTCAGGATAGGAGTCCCGAGGTTGAGACATGGAAACAAATAGAATAATTTTAGCGTAGATGCCATTCAATTTTTATAGAGTTATAGATCATGATCAGTGTTTCAGGTTCTGGCAGACTTAACTAAGGTGAAGAATAAATTAGGTGTATGCCTGGTCTTTAGTCTAGACTTAAACTCAGTGAGTGTGTCTGCATCCCGAACAGTGTTAGGGAGACTATTCCATAGTTTAGGAGCCAAATAGGAAAAGGATCTACCTCCTTTTGTGGATTTAAATATTCTAGGAATTATTAAAAGGCCAGAGGTTTGTGATCATAATGAACGTGATGGAATATAGTGTGGTAGAAGGTCACTTAAGTACTGTGGAGCTAAACCATTCAAAGCTTTGCATGTAGTTAACAGAATCTTAAAATTAATACAAAATTTAACAGGTAGCCAATGTAACAATGATAAAATGGGGCAAATATGATCATATTTCTTGGTTCGAGTCAGCACTCTGGCTGCTGAATTTTGAACCAATTGAAGTTTATTTATTGAACATGCTGGACATCCTCCCAGTAATGCATTATAATAATCTAGTCTTGAGGTCATGAACACATGAATTAGTTTTTCGGGATTAGCAACAGAGCGCATGTGTTGTAATTTAGCAATATTTCTCAGGTGGAAGAATGCTGTTCTACAAACATTGGAAATTTGATTTCCAAATGACATATTGGTATCAAATATAACACCTAAGTTCTTTGCTGTTGAAGACGATGTAACAGTACATCCATCGAGAGTCAAATAATATATTAGTGGCTTATTTTAAAATGTTTTTGCTCCAATAACTAGTATCATTGATACACTGCTAATTTGGAGAATTGTGAAATTTCATCGGGTTTCAAAGAAATATAAAGTTGGGTATCATCGGCATAACAGTAGAAACTTATTCCATGATTCCTGATAATATCTCCCAGGGGAAGCATATAGAAGGAGAAAAGCAGAGGCCCTAAAACTGATCCCTGTGGCACTCCATACTTAACTTTTGTTTGATTTGACAATTCCTCGTTTACACAAAGTGGTAGCGGTCTGCTAAATAGGACCTAAACCATGCTAATGCAAGTCCACAAATGCCAACATAATTCTCTAGCCTATTCAAGAGAATGTCGTGATCTATCGTGTCGAAGGCAGCACTAAGATCTAAAAGCACTAGAAAAGAAATGCAGCCATGATCAGATGATAAGAGCAAGTCATTAGTAACTCTGATAAGTGAAGTCTCTGTACTGTGGTGTGGCCTAAATTCTGACTGAAATTGTTCATATATACTATTTCTCTGTAGAAATGAACATATTTGGGAGGATACTACCTTTTCTAGTATTTTTGACATCGAGATTTGAAATTGGTCAATAATTAGCCAATTCTCCAGGATCAAGCTGTGGCTTCTTAATAAGTGGTTTGATAACTGCCATTTTAAAGTTTCTTGGGAAATGTCGTAAGGATAGCGAAGAGTTAATAATATTAAGAAGAGGTTCTGAGATTACAGGGAATACCTATTTTAAGAGCTTAGTTGGTATAGGATCTAACATACATGTTGTGGAGTTTGATGTTTCGATAAGTTTTGTTAGCTCTTCATGACCTATGACAGCAAAGGATTGAAGTTGCACATGAGGAAAATTATGAGACACTGTTTTTTGAGGTACTATGACAGATGATTGCATAATTCCAATTTTGTTTCTGATTATTTTAATTTTATCAGTAAAGAAATTCATGAAGTCATTACTATTATGCTGTGACGGAAAATCTGGTTCAGTTGAGGCTTTACTCCTAACCAATTAGGCCACAGTACTGAATGAACACCTAGGATTAATGTGGTTATTTTTTATGAGCTTTAGTGCTTGTCTGTAGCTACAGACACTATCCATCAATGCACCGCGAAATACCTCTAATTTTGTATTCTTCCACTTGCGCTCCATTTTCCGAGCTGCTGTCTTAAGAGCATGAGTGTGATCATTGTACCATGGTGCGGGGATTTTTTCTTGAATTTTCTTTAATCGAAGGGGGGTGACACTATCAAGAGTGCTAGAGTAGACTGTATTTATATTTTCTGTTATTATATTTTCTGTTAGTTCTTCTTGACTTTGAGGCTTACTGAGTGTATGAGATAGACCTGGAAGATTATTAGTGAAGCTATCTTTAGTGGTCAAAAGAATTGTTCAACTTGAATGATAGCGTGGTGTAGACTGAGTAACATTAACTGATTGCAGCATACAAGAGATGAAGTAATGATCCGAGATGTCATCGCTCTGCGGTAGAATTTCTATAATATCAACATCAACTCCATATGACAGAATTAAATCTAGTGTATGATTATGGTGATGAGTTGGTCCTGTTACATTTTGTCTGACTACAAGCAAGTTGAGAATATCAATAAATGCTAATCCCAATGTGTCATTTTCATTATCTACACTACCGTTCAAAAGTTTGGGGTCACTTGCCTGAAATGTTTCTCATGATCTTAAAAACCTTTTGATCTGAAGGCGTATGCTTAAATGTTTGAAATTAGTTTTGTAGACAAAAATATAATTGTGCCACCATATTAATATATTTCATTATAAAACTAAAATTTAATTTAAAAAAAGTTTTTGAAATGGATGACTTGGACCGAATAATTAAGAAAAGCAGCCACTAAGTGCCCAGCATATAGATGGGAACTCCTTCAATACTGTTTAAAAAGCATCCCAGGGTGATACCTCAAGAAGTTGGTTGAGAAAATGCCAAGAGTACATTTCTGCAAAATCTAGGCAAAGTGTGGCCACATTGAAGATGCTAAAATATGACAAAGTTTTGATTTATTTTGGATTTTTTTTAGTCACAACATAATTCCCATATTTCCATTTCTATTATTCCATAGTTGTGATGACTTTACTAATATTCTAAAATGTGAAAAAATAAAAAAATAAAAAATAAAATAAAGAATGAGTAAGTGACCCTAAACTTTTGAACGGTAGTGTATGTGAATGTTGAAGTCACCAACAATTAAATCTCTAGCTACAGTAACTACTAGATCTGATAGAAAATTTGCAAATTCACCAAGGAAATCAGAATAAGCCCCAGGTGATCTATATACTGTAGCAAGGGCAAAAGACGACAGAGATTTTTTATTTATATCTGACGGTGTAACATTAAGCATTATTAGTTCAAAAGACTTAAACTTATATCCTGTCCTCTGAGTAACACCAAAAACGTCACTGTAAATTTTAGCAACACCTCCTCCTCGACCCTTCAGACAAGGCGCATTTTTATAACAATAACCCGGGGTAGAAGATTCATTTAAACTAATATATTCATCCGGTTTAAGCCAGGCTTCAGTCAAACAGAGCACATCCAAACTATGATCTGTAATAATTCAATTTACAATAAGTGCTTTGGATGAAAGAGATCTAATGTTTAGTAGCTCTATCTTTATATGATGCTTATCTTCAGTTTTTTTTATTATTTATTTATTTTTTATTTTTTTCCAAGTTTGATCTTAATAAACAAAATTCTAAATGATTTAGTGCGGGGTTTGTGTTTGGCAGTTCGGGGAACAGACACAGTCTCTGTATGATATCTAGGTGATACAGTCTCTATGTGTTGTAGTTTATGTGACCTGTGTGACGTCTCAAGGCAGCTGGCAGACGTTCGGATTAGCCAGTTTGTCTGCTTCCTGACCTGGGTAGGGTTGCACCACCTGTTCTTAAGGCAAGACTTAACTAGTAGGTCGTAAGCTCTGTAAAGTAATGCGTAGTTGCATAATATGATGTTTATATGTATTGATCCAATAAACAGCCTTCATATTTGTACACAGAAGTGTTAAAAAGCTGTACAATTCAATTTGATCTTGTTACGGTTGATGTTTAAACCTTGTTTGCTCACGTAATTGTCAGCTGTAATAAATTATATCCCCATTAAAATACGATGCGTAATAAAAGTAGATTTGATCATATATTTGCCCTGTGTAAATAACAATATATAGGAACTGTATCTAAAATAAATAAGGGGTGATAAATAAATACTAATACAACAGGCTGGAAAAATAGACATTTATTCATTTTAATATCCTATATATATTTTGAATGTGTTGAAACTGAAAACTGCACCGTTAGAACTGTTTCATGCTGAAGAGCCACTTAAAAGTAAAAAAAAATTCTCTCTCTCGTAAATGTAAACGAGTGTAAATGTCAACATCATACTGTATGTCGAAATGATTGATGCCTGTCATGCAAAACATGAGCTCATTGATGTCATAAAATATCAGTCTGCTTTTTTATTCCAACCGTTACTCCTGGTTGGAGTCTTCCGTAAATATTTAGTTTATAAGTAGGGTTACATCCTACCTAAGTTTAATGGTGCAACGCTCAAATATTTAGTAGTGTGTAAATTGTGAAATAGTGCCCATTTACGCCACAACTAGGCTAAGTTGAAACTTATGTGTAGCTGGCGCAACTGACCCCTGGGCCCCAGTTAGTCAAATACTATCACTATTAAGACTATGAGTCAAATTACTAGAGAGGAGAGCAGCACCTTCCCTGCAGGGATGGAGTCCATCTCTCTTTAGCAGGTCAGGTCTACCCCAAAAAAATCTTCCAATTGTCTATAAATTCAATGCTATTCTCCAGATACCACTCAGACATCCAGCAATTCAGTGACACTAATCTACTTTCAACCTCATCACCACGACGAGCAGGGAGGGGGCCAGAGCATATTACAGTGGCTGACATCGTTTTTGCAAGTTCACACACTTCTTTAACATTATCTCTAGTGATCTCCGGCTGGCGTAGCCGGACATCGTAAGTGCCGACATGAATAACAATTTTAGAAAATCTACGTTTAGCATTAGCCAGCATTTGTACATTTTATCTGATGTCAGATGCTCTGGTACCCGAAATGCATTTAATGATGGTGGATGGAGTCTCTATTTCCCTGTTCCTTACAATAGAATCACCTATGATCAAGGCTCTTTCAACATGATTCTCAGTGGGTGCATCACTGAGTGCGAAAAATCAATTGTAAACCCTAACAGGAACGGGAGAGTGGTGTCGCTTTGCTGAGCTAGTATGCTGCAGAGACGTCACTCAAACACCTTGCTGTAGGAGCTCTAGAGCCGGAACCAAAGTGTGTGTGTTGCTCGCTGTACTACCCGCATCCGAAACAGTATCTACCGGCTTCTCTTTCTCACTTACCTCCACTAGCGTTCGGATGCGGGTCTCTAACTCATTAACCTTCTCCTAATTCCTTACATTTATGACATGTGAATCCCACACTGCTGACAGAAGAAGCTATAGTAAACATGTGGCATGTAATGCAGGAAGCAATAATATGAGCCGATGCCGTGACTTACCACAATTGTTTGCTGTTGTTGTTGTTGTTGTTGTTGTTGTTGTTCCTGAACAGCGTGGGTTTGAGATCGATGTGAATCCCTCACGCAATTGTTTGTTATGATTGTTCTTGATAAGCGGTGCTTTGAGATCGATGCAATAATCCATGTAATACAGAGGAGAAAACGGGTTTGCACTGTAAAATGCACGCAGCTTAATCGCGATAAAAATAGAAAGCGGATGCATGCAGAAAAAATGCATGCAGTTGAATGGCGACAAGAGAATAATGTGGGGGAAAACCTGATGCGCACTGAAAAATGGCAGATATTAAAGATTAAAAGATGAAAACAGATAGATAAGCAATGCTAAAAAAGCTAGTAGGCTACAAACACAGACTCAAACTAGGTGCCCAGTATTTGATTTATTTGATGTATTTAAAAAAAACAGTATTTGCTTTTACTTATTAATCAATTGTCCAACTAACGGCCAGTGTTGGGTGTAATCTGGTTACAAAGTATTATAATATTATAATTAGTTAATGTAACTGAATTACTTTTTAAGTGGGAAAATGTAGAATAATGCATTACATTTAAAATTCTTGAAACCACATTACAGTTACCGACATTCAATTACTTAAATTACTTGTAAATACATTTCTAAAATAGAATTATGTAAAATGCATTTAAAACATGAATTATTATACGGGATTACGTATTTAAAATACCAAATATAAGTAACTGTATTCCACTACAGTTACAGTTTAAATCATTGGTAATTAGAATACAGTTACATTCAAAAAGTATTTTGATTAATGAAGAGATTACTTTGCATTTTATTGTCATTTGTTTCATTTAATATTTAGTCCTTTCAGATGGAAAACATTTATACATATAAATGATGCGATCCAAAGTGCATTTGAACAGTGGTGAAACACTTTCTTATGATGTGTTCATTCATACGATCAGACAGAGAATTAAGTTTGAAGTAAGTTTGGAGCAGAAGAAATAGGAATAAACCTTGTGTAAAATGTCAGCTTTACGCTAAGCTAAAATGCTATTTCTAGCCATTTTACATGCACATGTTACCAGGCACGATCATATTCTTTTTATCAGGAAAATTAACGTTGGACCATAATATCTTTTTTTCTAGTAAGACCTTTGATGTCAAAAAATGTTTAGGTCAAAAATCATATTCTTGATCATTTTTGTATTGTTTTCCTGTAAAAATATCTAAAAATCCTTAAAACAAGATACATTTGACTGATCTTGTTTTAGAAACAACACTGCATAAGACATTTAGGTTTTTCAGAGAATGTATTTTTAACAGTACTCTGTACTGGCAGAGTTTTTATAGTCAAAACAAGTGAAAAAAATCTACCAATCCAAAGTATTTAGAATACATTGCTAACCTTGAGTAATCTAACGGAATACCTTACAAATGACATTTTACAGCTTGTATTCTGTAATCTGAAGTGGAATACATTTCAAAAGTAACCCTCCCAACCGTGTGTGTGTGTGTGTATATACAGGTGCATCTCAATAAATTAGAATGTCGTGGAAAAGTTCATTTATTTCAGTAATTCAACTCAAATTGTGAAACTCGTGTATTAAATAAATTAAATGCACACAGACTGAAGTAGTTTAAGTCTTTGGTTCTTTTAATTGTGATGATTTTGGCTCACATTTAACAAAAACTCACCAATTCACTATCTTAAAAAATTAGAATACATCATAAGACCAATAAAAAAAACATTTTTAGTGAATTGTTGGCCTTCTGGAAAGTATGTTCATTTACTGTATATGTACTCAATACTTGGTAGGGGCTCCTTTTGCTTTAATTACTGCCTCAATTCAGCGTGGCATGGAGGTGATCAGTTTGTGGCACTGCTGAGGTGGTATGGAAGCCCAGGTTTCTTTGACAGTGGCCTTCAGCTCATCTGCATTTTTTGGTCTCTTGTTTCTCATTTTCCTCTTGACAATACCCCATAGATTCTCTATGGGGTTCAGGTCTGGTGAGTTTGCTGGCCAGTCAAGCACAGCAACACCATGGTCATTTAACCAACTTTTGGTGCTTTTGGCAGTGTGGGCAGGTGCCAAATCCTGCTGGAAAATTAAATCAGAAAAAAAAGCTGGTCATCAGAAGGAAGCTGGTCATCAGAAGGAAGCATGAAATGCTCCAAAATTTCTTGGTAAACGGGTGCAGTGACTTTGGTTTTCAAAAACACAATGGACCAACACCAGCAGATGACATTGCACCCCAAATCATCACAGACTATGGAAACTTAACACTGGACTTCAAGCAACTTGGGCTATGAGCTTCTCCACCCTTCCTCCAGACTCTAGGACCTTGGTTTCCAAATGAAATACAAAACTTGCTCTCATCTGAAAAGAGGACTTTGGACCACTGGGCAACAGTCCAGTTCTTCTTCTCCTTAGCCCAGGTAAGACACCTCTGACGTTGTCTGTGGTTCAGGAGTGGCTTAACAATTTTGTAGCCACTGTAGCCAAATTCCTTGACACGTCTGTGTGTGGTGGCTCTTGATGCCTTGACCCCAGCCTCAGTCCATTCCTTGTGAAGTTCACCCAAATTCTTGAATCGATTTAGCTTGACAATCCTCATAAGGCTGCGGTTCTCTCGGTTGGTTGTGCATCTTTTTCTTCCACACTTTTTCCTTCCACTCAACTTTCTGTTAACATGCTTGGATACAGCACTCTGTGAACAGCCAGCTTCTTTGGCAATGAATGTTTGTGGCTTACCCTCCTTGTGAAGGGTGTCAATGATTGTCTTCTGGACAACTGTCAGATCAGCAGTCTTCCCCATGATTGTGTAGCCTAGTGAACCAAACTGAGAGACCATTTTGAAGGCTCAGGAAACCTTTGCAGGTGTTTTGATTTGATTAGCTGATTGGCATGTCACCATATTCAAATTTTTTGAGATAGTGAATTGGTGGGTTTTTGTTAAATGTGAGCCAAAATCATCACATTTAAAAGAACCAAAGACTTAAACTACTTCAGTCTGTGTGCATTGAATTTATTTAATACACGAGTTTCACAATTTGAGTTGAATTACTGAAATAAATGAACTTTTCCATGACATTCTAATTTATTGAGATGCACCTGTATATATATATATATATATATATATATATATATATATATATATATATATATATATATACATATATACACAGTGCATCCGGAAAGTATTCACAGCGCTTCACTTTTTCCACATTTTGTTATGTTACAGCCTTATTCCAAAATGGATTAAATTCATTATTTTCCTCAAAATTCTACAAACAATACCCCATAATGACAACATGAAAGAAGTTCATCACATTTTTATCATTTCAAATTTTATTATTGAGAAAAACAAGTGGTGAAAGTTGGCTTTTTATTAAATACGCTCTGCCCATGTTCAGACATTTAGCACACAAAATGGTCTGATAAGCTTCTCAGTTTCTTGTACTGCTGCACATTTCCTTTCCACCATAAAAGCAGATCCTTGTTGTTGGTTTGCAAGACTCCAACAAAAACCCGAATACCAATAGAGTAGAATTCAATAATAATCAAAATATTACCACATATTACCAGTATTACCAATAAGTATTGCCACACTTGGCTTTGCTTGAAAGCACATAAAGACGGCATCATATATCTCCTTCTCTCATCCAACACCTCGACGACACACGTCCATGGCGCCCCTCAGTGGACTCAATTGTAACTGCGAGATATAGTAATAGATCCAGAGGAAAAGTCACAGCAGGCAAATGTGCAAAAGAAAATACATTTGTGATATTCAAGTAGTGTTTTTAATGGTTAACTAGCTGGTGCAGAATTGTAATTAGTCATTTGTAGTGGATCACTTTTTTTGAGTAACTCATCCAACAATGTCCCTGATTGTCCCCAAAGGAAGGTCAAATTATCTAATTTTTGGACACACACACACACACACACACACACACACACACACACACACACACACACACACAAATTGTAAACAATACCTGATTGAACAGGTGCCAAAATGATCAAGCTCAAAATGCCATTAAACACATTCACACCCACATGCACACACACAAACACATTTAATGGATTTCATTGCTTAATAAACTTCATGTCAGTGTGTAGAGATAAACAGATATTTGTATCATTTGTGTCCTGCTAGGGAGGACAACTGCCGTTCTGTCTCATAAATGAAATTAGAGCATCCATTTTTAACAGGAAAACTGTGCTGCGTGATTAGACACCAGCTCATGTTCAGTGGCTCTACGCCCCTCTCCCAAGACTCTACAGTGTGAGTGGTTTTTGTCATAGATAGAACTGTGTCTGGACAGGATTAATGACTGTTTGTGATTTTGGTTGTCTGATGAGCAGATGATAATCATCACAATTGATTATTTGATATGTTTGTGTCATCCTGTGGGCTTTGCGCATACAATTAAGAGCCTGGCGCAGGACTAATCTATTAAATATGGAAGTTTTCATTTACAAGATCTGAAAAAGGATGTTATTGTGATGTTTTTGTAAACTCTTCCACACTGCCATAATCCATCAACCAGTGGAGATTAAATACACTGAAATCTGAAGAGCCGTGTGATTGCACACAGGGCAGTAATACAGCTCTGTTCTCCTTGGTGGCAGCCTTTGCTCCTGTAAGACCTTTAACTTGCGCACATGCCTGCTGATTTAACAAAACAATACTTTCCTGTGTTGAGGTCTGTCTTCTCTCTCAAGGTCAAGAGTCAAGGGCACCACCACCTGACAGCCTGCATTTTGTAGTTATTGTTAAAGAAAACAACAGGGGAATAGAAAAAGAAGAGGCAGTCTCCCGGAGACAGAGAAAGCGGGAGAATAAATGAGGGAAATGGAAAGACGCAACAGAATGACATCAGCAGTTGAGGGAGTAATCATCGCTGCGGGGTGACAGGAGGATGGGTTTGGCTGCTGACACTCTGGTATAAAATGTGATGAGTACAGTGAGGTTTTAGCTGCTGTGTCTTCATAACACGAAGGCTCGAACAGGTTCTGACTTCTGGCAGTCAGAGAGGCAGAGAAAAAGAGTAAATATACACTAAAGTCGTTATGAAACCCTCCGAGTAGAACATACACACTTGCACACTAAAACAAAACACATTAGTTCTATTATTAAAATGTACTGAAAATATGTGCCATCTGATTCTTTAAACCGGGAGAGACTTAGTATTGCATTTATAAGTGCTATCCCACATAAAAGGTTTGTTCATTGCACTGCCAATCACGGTTTAAAATAACATATACATTTTATTAACATTATCGGAACTTGTATTGTTTAGTGCTAAAGTTTTTGCGTGAACACACTTGCCACTGAAAATGAAGTATTCAACTTTGCTACAGTTATTTTTCACTACAATTACTAAGTACCAAAAAATTATATTTCTGAATTTTTGGGTAGAAGAAAGTTATAAGCGCTAAATCTGTTTATAAACTGAAATGTGCTGTGCGCAGCATGACGGATGCCCACGGAGCACAGCATCATGAGCACAGCAGCTTGTATAATCTGCCACCAGTGTCCTCTCTTTTCTAGCTGCTTCAAGACTTTCTGCCCTGTCACTATACAAGAACTGTAATACTGTGATTTTCTGCATTTTTCATTTTATTCTGGAAAGGAGACATTCATTCAGGTACAAGGGAACCGTCTGAACACATTTAAACACTGATCAAACTTCACTTGTTTTTAAGGTAGGCAATGTTTTAACTGTGTCAAACATTAACACAATGTAGTTTGACATATATATGTGGGAATATCTTGTTTACTTGCTACTATATGTCTAAAACAAACTTTTAAATACCTTAGAAAGATACAATGCCAATAGTGTCGGAAATTAACGGGGACTCGGGCAAAAATGCCACCAAAATTAACAAAAATATCCCAGAAGTAGAAAATATGGAGGCAAAATCTGCCCATGCATGAGTTCCCATGTTTTATTAATAATACCTGATATAGTTACAATTACACACACTGCGATCTTCTTTTGACTTTTGACTGAACATTTTTTTTTTCTGCCGTCCGGTTCCTCAAACCATTGCATGCACAGACGGGCTCTCCGCTCCTATCAATCCGCATCAGTTCGATATTGTACTCCCGTGTTAAATTCTGTAACCGTTCACCCCTCTTGTTCAAAATAAACTCCTAGCGTGTAACACTCTCGCTCACGGTGCTGTACTGTACTTCCCTGCGCTGTGCTGGGAAGTACTATCCAGCACAGGGCAAGTACTATCTGTCTGAAAAGCTCACCCAATAGAGGCCAAACATGTGCAAGGGATGGATGTTATATAAAGAAGGTATGGGAAATCACAAAACATAATGTAACCCAATACTACAATTTACTTCATATTATCTCAGGGGGGCATGGGTAGCTCCGCGAGCATGGACGCTAACTACCACCCCTGGAGTCGTGAATTCGAATCCAGGGTGTGCTGAGTGACTCAAGCCAGGTCTCCTAAGCAACCAAATTGGCCCGGTTGCTAGGGAGGGTAGAGTCACATGGGGTAACCTCCTCGTGGTCATGATTAGGGGTTCTCGCTCTCAATGGGGCGCATGGTAAGTTGTGCATGGATCGCGGAGAGTAGCATGAGCCTCCACATGCTGTGAGTCTCTGTGGTGTCATGCACAGCGAGCCACGTGATAAGATGCACGGATTGATGATCTCAGAAGCGGAGGTAACTGAGACTTGTCCTCTGCCACCCGATTTGAGGTGAGTAACCGCGCCACCACGAGGACCTACTAAGTAGTGGGAATTGGGCATTCCAAATTGGAAGAAAAAATTATAAAAATAATCTCTCAATATGTTTAATAACATAATGTTTATTAAGACTTTATTATTATAACTGTAATACAATAATACATATACAGAACAACCACTTTTAGTGTTTGAATCAATCATATCTCTCACTAAACACTGTGTGAAATGTTTATTTTTGCCTCATTTTATTCAGTTGGCATGTATGAGTTGATAACAGTTTGCTTAATAATCTCATTCCATATCTGGATAATTGCTGCAATATCGATAAGTACAGTATGTTAACTTATAAGCCAAAATACTTGGACATACATGAATGAGAATAAACCTGAAATAAGAATGTGTTTCAGTCACAATGCACATTATGTAGTTTAGAGACAATTTAGAGACATTTAGAATATAAAAACGGCTATTTCTATTTAAATAAATGTTGTATTCTTAAAATTTCTGTTTACCCAAGAATTCTCTTGCAGCAATGCAGGTCTTTGGCATTTAGAAGCTGCTAGTTTAGGACCTGTGAGGAGTCTGTTTCTCAAACTGTGATTAACTTGTCTTTTTGTTGTGCATCTGGGCCGTCCACTTCCCTCTCTATCCTGGTTAGAGATTCTTTTTTCAAAACAGTAATGCATGGAATAGCCTTCATCTCTCGAAAACAATAGACTTTAGGGGAAAATAGAATTGCTGGAGAAATGTGTTTCTTTTTGCCTATTTTTAAACCAAAATTTGACTTGCAAGTGTAAATCAACTTGTAAGAACTCAATACCACAGCAAATGGGGGAAAACCCCACTATATTGTGATTTCCGCATGGTAGCGCAACCATTTTTAAATGTTCTAATAATAAGAACATTTTCTTGAGTACCAAATTAGCACTTTAGAATGATTTTGTAAGGAATAGGTGACAGTATATGTTTGCCATCACGGGTAAATTAAAAATGGAATAAATGCCACTTAAAACAGTTATTTCAATCCGTAATAATAATTAGCAAATAATGATTTTGGCAGTATTTTTGATCAATTTAATGCATCCTTTTCTTTCAAGAACAAAAATGTCTGTGTTCTAAAAATGGAAGCGTATATACTATATATGATATAATTTTCATAAAGTAACTTGTAACATAAATACTTGAGTAGTTTTTCAGCAAACTACTTATTTACTCTTACTTGAGTCATAATATTTCTCAGTACTTCTACTTGTACTCAAGTGAATTATTTCTGCAGTAGCAGTACTTTTACTTAGGAGGAAAAAAAAGAAAAGAAAAAAAGGAAAAAAAAATCAGTACTCTTTCCACCACTGCTTGTCTGGTACTTCTGGGTCATTTTTAAGCTTTAAAGTTAGGCACTATCAACTGCTGTTATGTACTGGAATATTAATTGAAATTTCTCCTTTTGTGTTCCATATTAGAAAGTCATATGAGTTTGGGACACAATGGTGAATAAATCATAACAGAATTATAATATTTGACTGAACTATTACATTAATTTATTGTACAATATAGTAAAAAGTAATCTGTACAAAAACACATTTTAAATTGTTGCTTAATCATTATAGTCACGTGTTTTACAAAATACTGCATTTCTTGATGTCCACCATTTTTTTTAAAGCTAAAATTTATGTTTTTAATTACACAAATTTTGCTGAGAAACATTAGCATACTCAACATATGGTTTTCAGAGTATTTGCTGCAAATTTTGGCAGATAATCAGGGTATCACAACTAGTGTCTGACTGATATTATCGGCCGATATTAGCCTTTCACCGATATATCGGTATTGCCGTATATTTTACCGATATTCGCCGATATGAAAACTTTATTTCAGAACATATAATGCAGAAAACAATGCTTTAGAATTGGTGTCGTAGCGTAGTTTGTCCAGCAGAGAGCGCTCTGACTCCGACGGTGCGGATTTGAGCGGTCTCTTCTTGTTAAATTGCTAACAAGTTTGTGAAATACATACTGGAAAGTTAATAAAAAAAATGACCCCATCATTTTATATAACTAATATAACATTAACCCTGTCCCTGACAACCATGTCACTCATGTTTATCACATCTGTTTGTTATGTTAGCCAGCTATAGTTTATCAGTGCAGTCAGTAATGTAACAGATTGAAAAGTAAACATCAGAGCATTTTTTTGCAGCTCAGCAGACAACGGTGCAGTGGTGGATTGTGTGTGGTGTGTTTTGATTTCATGCTTCGCTGTTACCTAGTTGATGAGACACAATGCTGGAAAGTAAATAAAGTCCATCTTTTACTCTCCGTGGCAACAAGCTTACAGCTAACTAGCTAACCACGTAGCTACTTTCATACCTTGTCAGCGTGTAAACATGTATTCACCAAAATGTTTTATTCAGGATTCACAGTCTGGTACCCACTTCAACCGAACAATTCCAGTCGTTACATTTATAAAATGTCATATTTAAAAGTCTGGTTTTCCAGACATTAAAATAGGATACGTTATAAAAGTAGATTCAATAAATAGTATATTTTCCCTGTGTAAATAATAATATATAGGAACTGTATCTAAAATAAATGAGGGGTGATAAATACTAATACAACAGGCTGGAAAAATAGACATTTATTCATTTTAATATCCTATATATATTTTGAATGTGTTGAAACCTGACACCGGGCGATGCACCCTAAAAACGGCACCGTTAGATCGGTTTCATGCTGAAGAGCCGTTTAAAAGTACGCTTTTTTTCTCTCGTAAATGTAAATGAGTGTAAATGCCAACACCATCATATATGTCGAAAGGACTGAAACCTGTCAACCAAAATATGAGCTCATTGATGTCATTAAGTGAGTCTGCTTTTTTATTCCATCACTCCTGGTCGGAGGCTGCCGTATATATTTAGTTTATACGTAGGGTTACATCCTACATAAATTTAATAGTACAACACTCAAATATTTAGTAGAGTGTGAATTAGTGCCCATTTACACCACAACTAGGCTAAGTTGTAACATACGTATAGCTGGTGCAACTGGCCTCTGATCTTTATTTAGCCATTTATTTTATTTTAATTTATTCTTTATTTAAATGGTCAGCATTTGACTGATACTAAACAGTAATACTGATGTTTATTTAGCTATTTATTTTTATTTGTATTTATTCTTTATTTTAATGGTCAGCCATTGACTGATAATAAAAAGTACTGATGTTTATTTAGCTATTTATTGTATTTTTATTTATTCTTTATTTTCTCAGTGTTCATATCTAGAATTTGTTGACAATGTATAATAATAATGTCAAATGTTCTTTGATAAAAATATTTAAGAAAGCAGCCTTCTGAGTACCTTTGCATAGTCATATCGGTGCAAAATCGGTGCACAATCCACATAGAAAAGGTCTGTTTTCATTCCAGCTCAAAAATTAGCTATATCGGTCACCATATCGGTAATCGGTGAATTTTCCCTCTCTAAAATCGGTATCGGTCTCAAAAATCCCATATCGGTCAGGCTCTAATCACAACAGGTATTCTCAACAGAAAATGCAAATACGCTGATAGCACACACATCACCCAGACGTTCATTTGATGAGTGTGTTTACATCTGGAAGACATATTTTTTACGTTGTTTGCTCAGTTCCAATATGTCTATAAGACATACGTCCACAGGCAGAAAAAAATCAGATTTTTTGGACATTGTCACTAAAATCCGTTTAGGTTTTTGTAGTCTGAACACGACAAAAACACATTCAATCCGATTTTTACAAGCCTCATCCAAACCACATTCGTAGGTGGTTTGGAATTAGATTAAAATCTCATTTTTCTTAATGCGTCTCAACAGGGCTGTTTCTAGGCATAGGCGTACTAGGCAGTCGCCTAGGGCATCACCAACTAGGGGGGCGCCAATGCAGAGGACACTGCCACACCCCCTCAGCTAACCCCATGCGATGAGAAAATATACTGCACTTCGAACAGCATAATTAATGCCTTAACAGGGCACTTCAAATTTAATACAATAATGATGGCCACGCAGTAGGATCGTTACAAACAGAATTTTCAATAAAAATGACATCAGAAGTGAGTTCAGCCTCTTTTATTACACATTTCAGCCCTACAAAACTCTCACAGTGGAAATTAAAGTCTTAAGGGAACAAACCCATGTGTCATTTATATGTTACTGGGCACGCAAAGCACTGCGAACCTCTAAGACGTTTATTATTTAGAATGTTTGTAAATCTGATCTTTTTAAGATGTTTATATAAGATGTAAATTAGATTGTGATGCTTACCAGATGAAAATATCTAAAACAGAAATCTCAGAGATGTACATGTGCCATCTGCTCAGAATGTATACTCTGAGGTCTAAAATTAAATTCACTACAAAATATTAAACAATAAATTGAATTTTCAAGGCTTTTATTTCTACCCAATTCATTAATCACATTTTTTCATCCATTAATTTCTCCATGTGGCAATACAGCATCCCATTTTTCTCACACAGCTTTCCCTTGAGCGGTTCATAACTGTTATCAAATGCTCTGAACAAGAATTCAATTCTGTCTTCTCTTCCTCACAGTTCTCAGATTTCTCTGTTGTTCAGTTCAGTGTATGACCTATAAATTGCTTGAGAGCTGATGCTATGGTAGGCAGTGTCGGCATGAACCTCGCAGTGCCTGATTACTGGTTGGTTTAAAGGGATAGTTCACCCAAAAATGAAAATTATCTCATCATTTACTCACCATCATGCCATCCCAGATGTGTATGACTTTCTTTCTTCAGCAGAACACAAACAAAGATTTTAAGAAGAATATCTTAGCTCTGTAGGTCCTCACAATGCAAGTGAATGGTGACCAGTCCTTTGAGGTTCCAAAAATCATATAAAGGCATCATAAAAGTAATCAATAAGACTCCAGTGGTTTAATATATGTCTTTTGAAGTAATGCAATCACTTTGGGTGAGAAACAATCAATATAAAATGTTTTACTATAAATCTCTACTTTCACAATGTAAAAGTCTTAAATGTTGATCTGTTTCTCACACATACCTATTATATTGCTTCTGAAGACATATATTAAACAACTGGAGTCATATGGATTACTTTTATGCTGCCTTTATGTGATTTTTGGAGCTTGAAAGGTCTGGTCACCCTTCACTTGCAATGTATAACCTACAGAGTTTAAATATTCTTTGTTTGTGTTCTGCTGACGAAAGTCATACACATGACTTAAAAGTTAAGTATGGAGTGCCACAGGGATCAGTTTTAGGGCCTATGCTTATCAGGAATCAAATTTCCACTGTTATGCTTCATATTTCTTCTAAACCCAATGGAAATTCACAATTCTCCAAATTAGCAGAGCGTAATTGGATGGCCAGAAATGTCCTTCTACTCAATTCTGACAAAACAGGTACTAATTATTGGACCAAAAACCTCTAAATTAATGCATCACTGGGAGGATGTCCAGCAAGTTCAATAAATAAACTTCAATTGGTTTAAAATGCAGCTGCCAGTGTGCTGACTACAACCAAGAAATATGATCATATTAGCCCAATTTTATCATCGTTACATTGGCTACCTGTTAAATTTCGAATTCATTTTAAAATTCTGTTAACTACGTACAAAGCTTTGAATGGTCTAGCTCCACAGTACTTAAGTGACCTTCAGATACGCTATATTCAGTCACATTCATTACGATCACAAAATTCTGGCTTGTTAATAATCCAAGAATATCAAAATCCACAAAATGAGGTAGATCCTTTTCATATTTGTCTCCTAAACTATGGAATAGTCTCCCTAACACTATTTGGGATGCAGACACACTCACTCAGTTGAAGTCTAGAATAAAGACTCATCTATTTAGACAGACATACACCTAATTTATCCATCAACAATTAGGCTGCTTTAGTTAGATCTGCCGGAACCAGAAACATCTATCACTCTGCATAAAACTGAATGGCATCTATGCTAATATTATGACGACAAACTACTGCCGGTGCTAGCCAGACTGATGCCAACTCCAACTGTAAGACATCGGATACTTCATATGCCACTGCCTGAACCTTGGGTTTAGCATGGAGCCCACCGAACCTCACCGAAATGACCTGCCAGTTGAACTGTGATGCACCTCATTAATCTCTGCCTGCATCACCTTTGTCTACTGACGGACTACACTCTTGAAATAGAATACATAGACTATCATTTAATTGCCAACAAAAGCCTTCATCAGTCAACTAACAAAGGACAGTGCATCTATGTGAACTTCTGCAGTTAATCCAGGATGGACTTCAAAGACATAAATCATTAATCTTAAAGTTCATAAGATTATTCTTTTTATTTTTTTAAACACTGGACATTAATGCTTAATTTACCAATTTTAAACCATGACTTGCACTGCACACAAATAACTAATATTGGCATTATATTGAAGTTGTTTAGCCAGAGGGGAATTGGCACCCACAGTGAGCCTGGTTTCTCCCAAGGTTATTTTTCTCCATTAAACAGCACCTTATGGAGTTTTGTGTTCCTTGCCACAGTCACCTTCAGCTTGCTCACATGGGTTCTAAATACAATTATTATTTAATTATTTAATTTTTATACACAATTTACAATCATATTTAATCAAACTACACAATGATCACTCTAAGACTTTACAGATATTACGGTTTCATTTTTTGGTTAATGCATGATTTCCTGTAAAGCTGCTTTGAAATGATGTGTGTTGTGTAGAGCACTATACAAATAAAAATGACTTGTCTTGGCACAACTGGGATGGCATGAGGGTGAGTAAATGATGAGAGAATTACATTTTTTGGGTGAACTATCATTTTAAGACTGTCTCCCAGCCAGACCAGCTTAAAAATGCCCAAAACCACTCTAAAACCAGTCAACTAACCAGGCTAGTAGACCAGATAAAACCAGCCAAACAGCTTGGACTGGTTTTATCTGTTTTATTCCAGCAGGTTATGATCTCATATACATAAAAAAAAAAATAAAAAAAAATAAAACATGCTGTCTCTCTGCATGTATTTTTCATAGGCCTGTTTCTCAAGGTACTTCTCAAAAAATGTTGGATGAAAAGAGGATAATAATACCCTCTAGATTGTGATGGATTTTTACACTGGACTCATTAGACATTTAATCATCACTGGTCCACAGGGCCGTGAACCATTAGGGACAACGTTATGCAGCATCCAAGGGGCATCTGACCTCACAGCCTGGCCACTGATGAGCCAAACGCACAGAGAACAGACAGATGGGTAGAGTGTATCCTTTTGGAAAGAGACTCAAATGTTTTTTAAAAATTCCACTGGCATTTTAATGTCTGATTTGTAATACACAAACTTACACATGCACAAATATATGTACTGCCACATCTCTAATGTCACTCTGATATTCAGTTTAAAGACCCCATGTTATAAAAATTTGAGTTTTGTGGCTTTTAGTCCATGTCTATTAGCTTTTAACCCCTTCACACTTATGATCAAACTGGTGTGATTACACTAGTGTGGGCTCAGAGGTGTATGATCAAACCGGTGTGATCTGCATTTGCGCTGCTGTTTACCAGCAGAGAGGAACTGAAGCGGTTGTCATAGTAAATCAGCTGCTCAAATAGTATTTTTAGCATAATATCTTTATTTTATTATGTTTCACAAAATAAAAGTTTAAAGCTGTTACCATCGGAGCTGACTGTTTTGATTCAGCAATGTTTTCTGATGTCAAACAAAGAATTAATAAACTAGTTAGTCCACTTGATCCTTCTCCCATTATGTCTGTCACTCATTTTCACCACTTCCGGTGCAACAAGTAGAAGGGCTACATTTTTAGAACCATCTATGCTTGACAAACTCAGAATCACATGCTGCATTGTAATGTAAACAACATGGCGGAGCACATACCTGGCAGTCGCGTTCACGATCACATCTTATCTATCATAATCAATCATTATAAACATCTAAAAATCACATTATATGTTTTATAATATTGTAACAAACTTCACAGCAGAAGGGAAGGAGAACACAGGGAAGCGGGTTTTTCCAGGCTCAGGTAAGACTTTTAATCGGCCACTTCATTGCTTTTCAACTTCACAAACTCATCAGCTTCACAGGCACGTAGTCACTTAGACACATTAGCTTTTACAGGCACGTAGTTACTTAAACACATCAGCTTAACAAATACAATAGAATGAACGCAACAGCTTCAGGAGCACCGTGGCCTTCCTTGTGCCAGACTCTCTCTCTCTCTGCTGGTGACGTGGCTGCTTATATGCCGCTCTCCCCATGCACACTGGAATTAGAGACAGGTGTTAAACATAATCTAGCTCAGGTGCAAGCGCCCTTACCGCTTTCTCTCTCTCCGGACGGACGCTTGACCACACCCCGCTGCCACAAATATATAATCTGTCCTCAATTGCATCTGCTGTAAAGTGTAAAGTGACATTTTTAATTACAGCACGCATTAAAGAACTCACGTTGTGGGATTGGTCAGTACAGGAAAAACTCACGTTTTATCTAAAAAAATTATAAAATTAACCTTAAGCAGACTCATGCATTTAAAATTTTGTCTCTCTTTTCTGGAAAAAAAGACCAAAAATATTGATGACTCATCTTGCACTACACAGATTTTTGTCCAATCAAATGCTCTTTAGAATGAGAATTTCCCTCCCCCTTATACCAAATGTCACCGACACCGGGGGGGGGCGGGGTCTTTTGATATATCCCACCCAAACTCCCTGTTTTTAATATAGAATATGTGAACACTGGAAAGAAAACTGTTTTCATGGGGATTTTAACTAAAAGCTTCTGGAAACAATCATATTCAGATTGTAATGTGGTATTCGGAATGGTTTTGCTATATTGAATGTTTACTGCCAGTCACTCATGGAGTCATTTTGAATTCCTGCTACACTGATGCAGGTAAAATAATCCAAATGTCAATGATACATACAGAGAGAGACCAAAACCCAATCAGTTCTCATACACCCCAAAATTGTTCCACTGCAAGCACATATCATCATCTCTTCCTGCAGATTCACTTCAGGCACTTTCCATTCCATTTATTCACCAAAAGTTAATTTCCTCTGAATACACATCCATCCATAAGCCGGAGAGATAAATGAGAAAGAGAGCTAAATATCCATATTCAATTTCTCTCGTACACTGAAGGATGCATTCAGCAGGCTATTTAGAATAAAGCGCAGTGACAACTTTCTGTATGAGCACCTGAATGAGGTAACGGAGAGATGGTCAGAACATTTTTAGAATACCTATTAACAAGTCAAGCATGGTATTTTTGCACCACTAACGTCACCAAACATAATTGCAAAATGAATTACTGTTTTGAACAGGTTTCCCAAGCACTCCTCTTCTCATCAATTGGTTGAATAAACATTCCCGTGACAAACTCACAACATTGCTTGAGCCAATGTTGCTATGTTGGGCTGTTCAGCGAGCTCAGATAAACAGAGCAATGTTATGAAAGTGCCATAGAGCCACAGTGTTTACATTTTAGGGAAATCATCCTACGAATGGTTTACTTATAGTTATCTCTGCATATTAGGCTGGGATAGGAGAAACATAAAAATAAATAAATAAATAAATAAAATAAAAATCTGCAATGTTCTTGTTCTTAACTTGGGAATTAAATAATACATCACCTTATGTCCTGCAAAATCTGAATGACATTCTTCCATTAACTCATAAAAATTGTACTGAAAACACACCTAATTAAACCCATAAAAGGGTAAAGAGAAGATCAACCTCCTTGATTAAACATGACTGACATCTCAGATCAGTTTCGCCAGCATGCAGTAATTATTTTGTCACTTCTCACCAGAAATCAATAATTAAACATTCAGTGTGAATGTGCTTGTATTCAATGGATATATTTTCCTTAATTAAAAGAACGTCTTTACACCATAAACAAAGAGATTCATATTCAAACCCATGTCACAGGATTCCATCACGACTGCTTTTCAAGCTGGAAAGGCAACTGGATGATTCTGCTTATGCAACAAAATTCCCTGTAAAATAATCATCCGATTTTTGTTTTGTTTAGGTATTAAATAAAACCATCAGCTTTTTCTTGGCCTAATCTTTTTTTTCCCAGTCTTCCATCTATTTCTCATTAATGTTGTATAATGTAGTAAAAAGGTTCTGCCTGCCTCTCAGAACCTGTTTTCTCTGTCCCTTCCAAGTTGTCCATTTGTACCAAGTCAGCAGTCTATGCTAAATAACAGTCTTTTAACTTGAGACTGCACTTTAATATGGGTACAAAGCTTCCCACAGGTGTTTCATCTCCACTGTCACTTAGGCCCTGGCTGGAAAGACAAGGTGGAGAACAAGGTGACAGCAAGTGTGGACAGTGTGTCTCTTTTGGTTCCTACAATCCTTCACACACTCACACTGCCAGAACCTGAGGTCTGCACGCACACTGAATTTAACCTTAAAATTTATCAGGGGATTTTAAACAAGGTGGTCATTAAATAAGAGGGATAACACTGAAAAGGAAGCAGGGTACATCATCCAAGAACTAAATCAATTCGAGGCCAATAAGCTGAATATAATTTCCAAGGGCTGTTTGCTTATCCATTTACTTGGCATCTGCTTTTAAATCTGATCCAAATTCTTTCAAGGCCGTAGTCAAAAGCCTGATGTTAAGAGGCTACCAAGTTTTAATGCACTGCCAAATGCTTGACTTAACATTGTTCTGTATAATATCATCACTGTAAAACTCTTAGAAAACACTGTCATTTCAATTATGATTTTGAACTACATTTGACATTCAAATACTCTGGGTTATTTGAAACTTAATGTAGCATGTGGCATGCTGTCGATTACCACACACAATAATTTCACAAATTAGCTGTTAATGTGTTTATAGTAATACACTCATAATGTGAATGTGGCAATGGGTGGTAGGAAAAGCAGAAATTTTAAGGTCAAAGTTTTGTTAAAGCACTTTCACAAAATCTTGAGCTGCAAAGTTGTAAAAATAAATCGATATTTTGAGGTGGGGCTACTTTTTTAGGAGGAGAGACTTCTGTTTATGCATTACCGATGCAATTCCTGTTTGAAATTTGAAGAATTTAGCTGCATCTTAACAGTGCTTTATGGATAAAGCCCTTCCTGGGGTGATTATATAGAGGAACAGTCCCTTCCACGTTCCTTCCTTGGGTGGATATCAAGGAACAGTAACCAGATTTACTTTTTTAATCTTGTCACATTATAAATTGAAAGATTGGATATGACTTTGCACACACAGTGCTAGTAAGTGATTCTATCATGCAAGTTTCATGCTTAAGTTTCTAGGTGTTAATACTTTCGAAACAGTGTGATAGCATATTTTAAACATTTATTTGAGATACTGCCATTAAAAGCCTCCATTATAAGCATATTTAATGTAAATATATTTCCCATTCGATCACACTTAGGGAAGAGTCATAATTATTGTCTGTGGTAATCAACAGCCTGCCACAGATGCTGTTTATTAAAGTGCAAATAACCCAGAATATTCATTTAATTTTTATATAGAAAGCAATATTTTTGCCCTGGTCCGCACTAAAGCCACATAATCTGCTGTCACTCATCAAAAGGCTTTTCTAATCGCTGAAGCACATCTTAAGAACAGCATGGCAGACCTGTCCAAATGGAGCCATCACAGGTTCTATAATTACACAGAGCCACCATTTAATTTCACTGAACATACCAGCTTTTCTTGAGAGAATTTGAAGTGTACCCACCACTTTAAATCGATCCTATGTATGCATGAACACTGCCTGGTCAAAAAAAAGTTGCATACTCTAATATTTCGTTGGACCGCCTTTAGCATTGATTACGGCGGGCATTCGTCGTGGCATTGCTTAGACAACCTTATGCAATGTCACAACTTTTATTTCCATCCAGAGTTGCATTTTTTTTTAGCCGAAATCTTGTATTGATGACGGGAGAATCGAACCACTCCGTAAAGTCTTCTCCAGCACATCCCAAAGATTTTCAATGGGGTTAAGGTCAGGACTATGTGGCCAATTCATGTGTGAAAATGATTCCTCATGCTCCCTGAACCACTCTTTTACAATTTGAGCCAGATGAATCTTGGCATTGTCATCCTGGAATATGCCCGTGCCGTCAGGGAAGAAAAAATCCATTGATGGGATAACCTGGTCATTTAGTGCATTCAGGTAGTAAGCTGACTTCATTTTATTGTTCATTTGACGGGTGCATCGCTTAATATCACTTTGGAATAGTGTAAATCTGGACTCATCAAACCACATGACCTTTTTCCATTGCTCCACAGTCCAATCTTTATGATCCCTAACAAATTGAAGTCTTTTTTTGCGATTAGTGGCATTCTTGTGGCCACATAGCTGTTTAGTCCCAATCCTGTAAGTTCTCTTCGCATTGTGTGTGTGGAAATGCTCTTACTTTCACTATTAAACATAGCCATGAGTTCTACTGTCGATTTTTTACGATGTGACTTCAAGCGTTTTAGTGATCTCAGATCATTATCATTCAAGAATTTTTTCCGACCACATTTCTTCTGCGAAGCTGACGGTTCACCACTATCCTTCTATGTTTTAGTAATGCGTTGGACAGTTCTTGACCCAATTCGAGTGATTTCAGCAATCTCCTTAGTTGTTTTCTTTGCTTGAAGCAGGCCAATAATTTGCCCCTTCTGAAAAACATTCTTCCAACATGGTTGTTTAAGAAATGAGAAGCTAAACACAGCATCAGTTAGGGTTAAAAGAATTGTTGCCAGCTGAAACATATTAATCACTGCAATAATGATCTAATCATAGGCTCTTAAGTATCTGCTTATTTAAATCCAAACGGCAACTTTTTGGGGGGCCAGCCAGTGTGTGTGTGTGTGTGTGTGTGTGTGTGTGTGTGTGTGTGTGTGTGTGTGTGTGTGTGTGTGTGTGTGTGTGTGTGTGTGTGTGTGTGTGTGTGTGTGTGTCTGTCCATCTGTCTATAACCAACAATGTATAACTGCATAACCGGGAAAGCAGGATCACTGTATAGCTCTTCACAAGAACCATCACACACTTTTGAGTGACAGCTGATTATAAAATCCCCACTAAAAGAATTAGGTGTTTGTTTACATTACATAAATGTG
Source organism: Myxocyprinus asiaticus (assembly GCF_019703515.2). Lineage (NCBI taxonomy): Eukaryota > Metazoa > Chordata > Actinopteri > Cypriniformes > Catostomidae > Myxocyprinus > Myxocyprinus asiaticus. The sequence goes on from NC_059359.1 coordinate 20,472,199, forward strand.
GAAAATGAAATTAAGAGGCACCAAGCCTGGGTCTTTAAAAATAAGACCATCAAAAACAGCAAGTTCAACTGATTCAAGTTGTGATTTTTCAAAAGGAAGTTCAATACTAGAGGTCATTCCAGCATTCTATAATTAGATTGTGTCTCTCTGCTTTTTTAATAGTTAATTTATTGAGGTGAAGCAACATTCACTCATGTGAGACAGTGAGTGTTGTAAAAATGCAATGTCTCTTCTCTATTTGTCTCCTGTAAAGAAAAGCTTTCACTCGCCCTGTGTTAATGTCAGACTCACAGATAAATGATCAAACATGGCGATTGATTGCGAAGAGGAGGAGGATGAAGAAGAATGAGAGACACACAAAAAGGATGAGCAGAGGACGGACACTGCTGCATCAGCACTCCAGTGGACATCCATCCATCCTACACTCACGCACACAAACCCACTTTAAATACAACCTTATCTCATTAATGCACACATGACCTTCTGCCCCACAGCCCCTCCTTCCCCATGCGCAGTGCTGTGTACACACCAAGGCTGAAGTGCAGTAAGTCATTTGTTTAAACTGAGCACCATTATGAATTGCCCAATTTGCCTTGCTGTCGTAAACGAATGGCTCAGTTAGCTCATTAGTGTGGGAAAGTTCTGGGAGTGAACATGGAGGAGTCATGCATGCAGTGTTCAGCATGTATGTAACCTTGATTTCAAAGTGACTATAAAATCACCCAGCACTTAAGGTAGATAGAACCTCCCTCTTTAAGACAGGCGAGAGAATCAGTCTTCCTTCTTAAGGGACAAAATGGGATTAGCTCTTGCTTTGAAGGGAGAGGATGTTTAGAATAAGATTTGTTTCATTCGGGTAAATCACATCAATATATTACCAAGGCAAACTAATAAAAGACATTTAATTAAGAGATGGACCTACAGTAAATACCTTTTCCAGTAACCATTTAGTCCATAACATGCTTCATTTCGTGACTCTATTCAATATGTGTCTTACAAGCATTATTATTTATGGGAGCTTTCAAATTCGAATGGCAGGTACCCATTATGAGTTATCCAGATAGTAAGTGACTAGAATTAACATCAACCAATCAAATTCCTTTATTTTTGAGGCCACAATGGGATGGGGACTTCAAGTGGAGTCGGAAATTATATAATTACGAGTTACGTGCTCATCAATGACCAAGCAAAGTCGTATTTACCTGTGGGAAACTGGGAATTCTCAATGATACCCTAGTTGTCACATTGTGGCATTAGAAGGGGTATGTGGTACACTGGTAGAAAAAAGAAGAAAAAGAATGGGCAATCGTTCATTGTTTATTTGTTCTGGTTTAGCTACTTTTGTATTTTGCTTCTCACTTAAAGCTTAAGTGTGTAATTTCTGCACCATCAAACGGAACTGCAAAATTAAACATTGTTTTCAAACAGGGGAATACTTACCCATCTGCCGTGGAAAAACACTGATAATCCCAACCCATAAACTCATGTTATTGGTTGAGTCAATGTTGCCGTGTCGAGCGGTCAGGATGCTCAAACAAACAGCAATATTTTCATAGCACCACAGAGGAAGTATTTACAGTTTGAGGAAATAAACCAATGAAAAGCTTACTTACACAGTAGATGACTTTGCACAGTAAAGCTCAAAATATATTTTAGTTTGACGCAAACACTTTGCGTCTGCGAACAGTCGAACGCATAGCCTTTCAAAGTATACTTCATATGACTGTGCACACATTCACAGGCGGTTGGCACATGCATGCTACAACTGCTATGAGATACTGGACTATTTCTATTCAAGAGTTTAGACCAATGAAGATGTATTTATATTCCTTCAGACTCAAGCTATCCAAATGCAGGTATCTTCTGACCTCCACACATGCGTTCTTGACGTGCACATCCACCGTTGTTGTTTCCAGCTTCATCTCTTGTTGTTTACTGGTGATTTCATAAACTTTTCGCACTTCTTCAGGACAGCTATGGCTCAACTGTAAGTGTTGCTACCTTGTGGACCCACAAATTAGTGCAAATAATTCCAGGCTCAGAGTATGTGCGGTTAGAAAAATCTGGCTGCACGCATTCAGTGCTCGAGCACTCTGCTAATGATGAAATTTGCATCACACATCCTGTACCGAAGTATTAAGTGGCAAGTCTTAATAACGACTGCCCAACATGGAAGTAGCTGATGAAAAGGACCTGATCTTTTAAAAACTGAACTGAAACAAAGATCAATGCATAGTCGTATTTAGATCTTGTCTTAAGTGCTTTTCTAGTGAAGTTAATGTTCTAGAGCAGAACACACAAGAGCCTTTGCCTTTTAGGTAATTATCTGTACTGTGTGGGTTAATGCCCAGTGTCTGTCCAATTCCCAAAATTCAAATGTCTGATTCCCAAATGTCTTCTAATCTAATCACAGACCATTACACCACAGAGTTTAATAAGAGAATCAATATTCAGGAGTGGCCATGTGCATTCAGGAGGTAAGTGTTTTTAATTGATTTGCAACGACCACAGATAGACCTCTGGGAACAGAATCTGCTAGATGGCCAAAAACTCACCCAGAGTTCTTCTTCCTAGCCAGCATTAATCTCTGGTAAGAGAGTAATGAAGTGATCATTTAATATGGATCCTGACAGCCGCCCTGTCTCCAATGCCAAATTGCCCCTTTCTCCTCTTTCTTGTGTAGATGAAATATGACTGGTAAACATGTTAAAAACATTAACATTAATGCAAAACAATGCATTTGGCAGCAATTTGGACTACTACAGTGTCATGAGTTTGATACAAATACTTCTCTATTTGCAAGTGCTCACAAGATGATGTTCTTATTTATCTGTTTATTGTTCCTTTGAGAAAGAGTGCCATTTTCTTCATATAAATCCAAGAGCCTACCTTTCACTGACCTACCAGCCATCTATCACTGCCATACTCGGCTCCCGTGTCCTCTCCTCTGACTTTGAGAAAGCACTCCATCATGTTTGTTTGTGTCCTGACAGACATAGCCGTAATGCACACTGCTTAACCAAACCTTGAAGTAACACGGTTCCATTCCAAACTCTTGAATAATGCAGATTCAACAGGGTGTGCATCTTGTAACTGCTAATCTCAATCTTAGTATTTTGAGCAAAATAATGTGAAGAGAGGGAGTGCAATTCTAGGCATCACCAATTATCGAAATTGTGCATCATCCCAAAAGCTGAAATGAATGGGGTTGAACTGCACTTAACATAATCACAACAAGCAAATAACAACCCAGTAATGATGCACAAATGCAGAAATATTATCTGCCACTTTGACGCATATCAGCATTACCCAAAAACAATCACTTCCTGTCTTATCATTTAAAAACAGATAGTTTGACTCTATTTTGATTGGACGAGCAATGTTCGAAGATGTTTCAAAATGTATTAATGCAACAAGTTGCTACATTGAGGCTACCATAAACTCCCACAGTTAGGATAATTAAGTATATTAATTAGAGGAATAATAAGGAATCGTATTCAGATTGTTATTAATTATTAATGTAGCTGTTTATTGTTGAGCATTGGAGTCTTATCATATTGCTGTTGCCACATTTCATAAAAGCAATAAGCCAACTGAGGATACCAGTGCACTGTAAATTACTGTAATACACGGCCTCTAATGGCTTATTACTTTATTCTATGCTGGATCTAATTTCTCTCTTGATCTCACGAATGTGATGTTACTTAGTGCAAACAAAAGTTGGGAATAAAGATAGGAATAATTTATAGGTGTCCGTTGACCAAAGAATTTTAGAAAGACTAATCCAGTTTTTGAAATCTAATTTGCTCTATCCACATGATGTGACTCTTTCCACACCCTCAAAAGGGAGCTTACGCATTCCTTTCCATTAAATGTTTAGTTGGAGCAATCTCTATTGTGTATTCTAGGCACCCTTGATGAGTTACACCTCTAGGAGACACCAGTGACATTCACATATGCATTAGGACAGCATTCATTACACCTGATATTCTCCAACAGCAGCACAGTGGCACCAGACTCCAGCTCTGTGAAATGTGACTGCATGCTCTCTTTTTCTCTCTCTCTCACTCTCTGCCCTTCAGAACTTCAGTGCTGGATAATGCACTGTAAATGTCATAAATGTTTAGGCAGGAAACAAAGCTGCACTGGGCTTAGTCTGGCTGGATGGAGGTGGATTGAGCTCTGTTGGGGAAACAGATCTCCACTGGATATTAGATGACATTTATTGGAATGCACCTGGCGTCATGGGAACTGTCAATCCGATGCGAGGCACTCCTCTTCCCTAAGCTGTTTACTTGTAGCCCCACACACACACAAATCAATTCAATGGTCAAACACACACATACACACAGAAGCAAAATCACGCTTGTGCACTGATATAAGATTAGGGTCTGGTATATATCAATATGGAAAGGCATGAAACCTCATATCACATGAGCAAGAACACAGTTATCCTTGTTTTGAAATAGTGGTGTTTCATTCATAAACATATTCATTTGAATGAATCTTTTAGGTGAAATATAATTCTTTTTCACTTCCATGTTCCAGTGGTGAACGACTAAACAAATCAGATGGGTCAATGACTGAATGACTCACTCACTCACTCATAACATTATTCACACTCATGACTTGCCACCAACTGGAGTATATATGCAAATGTAGTGAAGCATCACAGTGCTGTTGGACTGTATATCAGCACTCTTGGAATACCCCTCGTCCAATCAGATTCGAGGACAGGAAACACAGGGCTCCAGAAATGCTGGTGCGACTAAATTTTGAGAGGGCAGTGCAACTACAAAGATTGCCAACTCTCTTTGATTATGCGCTGCCATTTTCTGTTGAGTATGAGAAACAACAAATGGCCCTAAAGCCAAATGAAACAGTGCTATCCGTTACCCGGACCAATTATCAGCATGGCTCAGTGGATAAAGCAGGGCAAGCGCAGAGTAGATGCGTGTGAGCAAGAGTGCTATCCTTGTTCTGAACTAGTGGTGTTTCACTTGTAAACTAATCAGTATTTTTGAATGAATCTTTGATTTTCTTTTTCACTTCATTCTCATTCATTCCATGTTCCAGTGGTGAACGAATGTGCTTTTTAACGAATCAGTGAATGAGTCAATGACTAAATGACTCACTCATAACATAAAACATGCTCATGTGTTGATGCCAACTGGAGTATATGCAATCTCCAAAAATGGTCACTGAATAAATCAGTGAATGAAATCAAAATTAGAGAATCAAAATCCCCACCACTATTTGGAAAGCCACAAACACAAAAAAGCAGACTGATACAAATAATAAAGCATCCCAGTGATGTTAGACTGTATATCAGCACTCTTGAAACGCCTCTTGTTTAAACAGATATGAGGACAGGAACTAACTGTTGAGGACAGGAACAACTATAATTGTGTGATACAAGGCGCTTTTCAAGTCAGCAACTATAGCATTGACAGTTACTCTCACATAGCACAAGCAAACACAATTGATTTTAGGATGTATTGTAGCTATCTATTCCATACTCTAATGAGCAATAAAAAGTATGTAGCGTGCACAATATTGGTTGAAATAATGTTTTTTAAAAAGATTGAACAATTTCCTGTTGATACTTTTTAGATATTAATAGCAGCCATATCACCCTGCAGCTCTCGCCTGGTTGCCCACTAAAGCTAAGCAGGGCTGAGCCTGGCCAGTACCTGGATGGGAGACCTCCTGGGGAAAACTAAGGTTGCTGCTGGATGTGGTATTAGGGAGGCCAGCAGGGGGTGCTCACCCTGTGGTCTGTGTGGGTCCTAATGCCCCAGTATAGTGACAGGGACACTATACTGTAAAAAAACAAAAAAAAACCAAAAGCACCATCTTTCAGACGAGATGTTAAACCGAGGTCCTGACTCTCTGTTGTCATTAAAAATCCCAGGGCACTTCTCCTAAAGAGTAGGGGTATAACCCTGTTGTCCTAGCCAAATTCCCCCCATTGGGCCTTATCTATCATGGCCTCCAAATAATCTCCATCCCTGAATTAGCTACATCACTCTATTCTCTTCTCCACCAATAGCTAGTGTGTGGTGGGCGTTCTGGCGCACTATGGCTGCCGTCGCATCATCCAGGTGGATGCTGCACACTGGTGGTGGTTGAGGAGATTCCCCCTATACTATCTTTGAGTGCCTAGAAAAGTGCTATAAAAAAATGTAAGAAATTATTACTATTAATACAAATATGCATTTAATATTAAATCATAATATTTACCTCTGATTGCTCCGTCACCATCTTGGAAGGAAATATTACTCTGAGCTCGTCGTAATGCATTATGGAATTGTATTATCCATGAAGCAATCATGGAATAGTACCTCAAATTTTGGCCAAGATGAAACTTCTCAGAGGGCAGCATAATTTCACTACTTTGCTACTATAAATTGAGATTTTGTTTCAGGAGCACACTAATTGTTATCTAGGTTCGCTGCTCACAAGATTTAGAAACACAGCATTAGTTTCCAATGAATTTTCTAATTATGGCATTTTAAGATGGAGAGCACTCACATGTGCTAAACAAGTGGTAATTTTGTGTCCATTTTAAATGCTGATTTACATTTTATGTGATTCTCTCCACTCCGACTCATCTGAATAAAATTTGAAAGTCATGTCAGGGCTTGTATCCTGTTTTATTTTCAGCAGCATTTTACATGGTACATTCTCTTTCAGCAGGACAAAGTTATTTTGGGGTGGGGGTTCAGATTTGTAAAGGAGGGAACACCAGGCTATTGGAAGCAGCAGACCACAGTTCCTTGTGCTAGAACCTGTGTAGCAAAGGCCTCCCTACTTTCATTTCTGGTCCAGTGTCTGTTTCTGGCTCCAGTGAAAAGATCAACATCTGTGAAAGAACAACTGTGCTCATGAGCTCTCTTACACAAGAAGCATTCCCAATCCACATGCACACACATTGATTGAATAAGAGACAGGAAAAAACAACACCTAAAGACACTAATATGCATCAGGTAGCACAGTGGCATGACTGGTATTGTGGCATGACTGGTATTGTACTTGGTAAAATCTTAGAAGACACATTCAGAATGATCTGAAATAAGAAGTTCTGAAATCCATTGGAAAAATATGCCAGAAAATTAATAATCAGTGACATGCAGTGCATTTTAAGAGAAAATGTATAAGACCAGCTTTACATAATTGGTTTAATTTGCACAAAAGAAGCTTATCCCTTAAATTTAAGAGCTGAACCCCAACTTGGTTTAGCTTCGGCTAATTTAAGATTTGTTTTTCAGCAGGGTAATACTAATCCATGTTTTCTTTTTAAATATATATTGACTACTCCATCCATTTTAAATATATATTTTAGTGCTGTCAGTTGATTAAAATATTTAATCTCGATTAATTGCATGTTTTTTTCCCCCATAGTTAATCGGATTAATCGCAGATTTTGTAAGTGCTGAAAATTTACTATATATATACTTATTTTATGGTCAGAATGCATTTAGCTCCTTAAATAAGAAAAGAATATGTAACAATAATGCTTTATTAACATTTTCCAAACAAAGCATTCCACTGTATAAAGACAGGAGCGGAGCATAATAAAATGTCAGAATGTAATGTGAAAATTGGTAAATGTGTTAATCGTGATTAAGAAAAATTAACACATTAAACATTTTAAATTAATCACATGCGTTAACGCGTTAATTTCCACAACTCTATTATTTTTATATATTTATAATTTTGTTTATCATTGTTTAGGCAATGCTGTTGTTTTTTTTGTCAAGTGACTTGAGGCCTCTGTTACATTGGGGCTCTTATGATCTCCTTCAAAGTGTGACCTTGGTTTGTGCTTCATTGATAAACCTCAGAGACACACAAAAGACCAGTTTGGCTTAAGCCAGCATTTTGCTTGACTTGATCTGCTCTCTTTTTTTGGACATTTTACATGTTTTACTCACTCGCTGCAAGGCTTGCATGTGCAAGTCTGAAGTTTACCCCCTGCAGAGACCTCACTTCTATTTAGCCTGACGCTGTAACATCAATGCAAAGAAGGCTGCGGCTCATATAGCGCCTGCATCTCACATTCTCCCAAATTTACAGTGTTTATCCAACAGCCAACCATCCTGAGAGACAAACAAAAATAGTGCCACAAGTAAAAAATGGCTTATGAAATAGACACACATTGAGTTATTTATGACAGAGTATCACCATGTTGCCAAGCAGCCCCTGCATTCTGAATTAGATGGTAGGATTCTGTGAAGAGGCCTGATCTGTTCTCCCCTCATGCTGATAAAGAGTGATTAATGAAAGAGAGATTGTGTGTGCAGCAGTGTGTCACAGCCCTGTCATAATTAACTAAACGCCCCCTTCCTCACAGACTGTGAGTCCATCATATAAGGTTACTGTATTAATGACTGACTGACCAATTAGTTTAAATCTAGATAATCCTCATCAAGAATGATCATATACAGTATGATTTACTGAGTGACAGCTGCCTCATGGTAAAAAAATCAGGGCTTCAAATTATATCCTGCCTTTGAGCAAGACATCAAGCCTTGGGTTGCAAATATGTGCAGTACTAATATTTTGTTAATTTTTTTTAAGATAAAGCCACATTTTATTGATAAACACAGTAGTAAAAAGTGACAGCACATCATACGATCCCAAACCGAAAGTTTCCTATAAATGCACAGTGTAATTCAAATTTGCACACAACAAAATAAACAAATATATTATCCTCGTGCGACCCCGCGTCCACATTTGTGGACATTGTATTTTGGCTTTGCTATACGCAACGCATAATTTAATTTAATTTAAATTGACTGATCTCAGTTCAGGAGACTCTGGGCTGTCAGTAAAGGGCTAAACTTTCAACGGATGGAGACATGACAGAACAACATGGCGCCAAATCACAGCAGAGTTTGTATTTGGCAGAAAGCCAAAAAAACTACATCTGGTAAGAAACCTAATTAAGTTTTTACATTGAAACCTGCTTGAGTCAAAAGATAAGAGTCTCTAATTTCATCCAATGTGCCATTTTTAAAATTTGAGCGATTTATCGCGAAACGTCACGCTGCTAAACACAATGTACACTAATGTGAACAATAGCACAAGGTTTTCATTAGAAATCCTATATTTATTGTGCATTTTCACATTGAGAAATTTTTTTTGCTTTCAGAGATGGAGTTATGATGAAAATATGGTACATTTCGGACTGTTCTGAGACCAGTTCAGACAGACAGCACTCTGGAGGTTAAGTTATTCACTAAATAGGGAGTAAGGGAGCATCCTATCGCTTTCCTTTAAAGCCAAGTGGATTCATTACAAACTTCATATCAAAAGTTCAGTTTCAGGATGCAACATGGTTGAGTGGTTAAAAAAAAAAAAAAATACTTTCTATAGCATGGTATTATTTACAATTTCACAACGTAGTCTCACTGTCCAAATATGTGGACACCAATTTTCAGGAAAACTATAAAAGAATATATCTCCAGAAATACATATAGTTTACTGTAGTGTTTCATGACCCATTCATACTAACTGCCTAAAGCATACGATTGTGTGTTGTGCTTAGGGTTAAGAGAATAAGCAAAGTCAAGGTTACTAAACAATGTTATTAAATATGACATTTTGCTTCAGTCCTGACCCCTGAGAGCAAATATAGAATATTTTATGTTGGAACAGACTGTTATGAGCTCATCCCATAGTCTAAAAGACCTGCAGTAACAGCATCTCAATTTAAAAATGGCAAATTTTCAGTCACAATGGTGCAACGTTATGTAGTCCTAAAGCGGCTCTTCAGATTATTTGTGCATTATTAATACAACCAAAAAAAATGTCTGAAAATAACTCACAAAAATATGCAGCCCCAATCCCAGCATGCCTGAATTCATCTATTTGTAAACTTGCTGAGGTGTAAATCTATTACACTTTCTCCATTTCCTCATTCCTGATTGACTTCTTCATGTTTAATAAATAAGGTATTATGGCCTTATAAATAACTCATAACTATAGTGTTTACATTCACCCCAATCCCTTGGGTATGTATGGATCGGACATTGTGCTTTGTGCAAATATTGACTCAGGGAGGTTCTTTATGGGGGAGAAATGTTGCTTTGTTGATACAGAATTCTGCTGGAAGAATGCCTGGACTTCTTCTCCATGGTGGCCTGCTGGCAGACAGGCGTGCTCAACACATCACAGAAAATCTTTCATTTGTACGCAGTTTGTAGCTGGCAGTTGCGCTGTCAGTTGGGGATCAGTGACCTTGCTGAACGGGTTTGCTGCAGAGAAACAGGGACAATGTTTCCTGGTTTCTGCTGTGGCCTGTCAGACTGTTATCAATGCAATTGAGAAATGGACTGCAGGGAAACTGGCCTGAATAGCCCAAGAGAGGCTGAGATGGGCTCGGGGGGGTGGGCGTGTGACTGCAGGTGATCATACCAGGCTGTGCGTCGTTTGTTGACTTTCGGGCTGTCAGCCACTGTAATTAAGTTAAATGAGCAAAACATGCCCACAGAGAAAGAGAGCAAGAGAGAGAGGAAGGATGATCACTATGATTGAAGCAAAAAGGAAGTGGACAACAAGAGCAAACTTTAAATGTTTATTTAGTCATAGTTTGAATTTTTGTAACTTAAAAAAATAAAGATATTGTGATGTTGAAGACTGTTGAGCAACTGGTTCATTTTGGCAACCGCTTTAGTCCCTCTTTGCTGTTAAACAGCAGCACGAATGCAGATTGCACCGGTTTGATCGTACGCTGCTGAGCCCCGTCTAGTGTAATCACACTGGTTTGATCGTTCGTGCGAAGGGATTAAGCACCTGAAGTGCATTAAAAGTGATGAACAGATGGTAATTTAATTTGTTATTTACTCTCAGATCAAATCATTAATAAAATCCATAAACAGCGCTGAAAACACATAAGGTGACACATCAATAACAGCAAACCTCATTGGTTCTTGCGACAAGAATTAATAACGTTTGATCACAAGATGCAATGATTTGATTGTGAATAATGACATAAATTATGGTCTGTTTACCATAAAAAGTGATTGCAAATTACATTGATTCATTATACATATCGCAGCAGTTCCGACATGAAATGTCTACTCTGTGGCACTAGAAGTGTTTAAAATGTTTTCCCAAACAGATTTTTCAGGATAATGCTCTACTGAGATTTAAATCAACAAAACCTACTTCCCTACCCTCAACCTTAAACCTAGACCTAACAGATCATGTTATAAACGCAGATGTGACGTCAAAAACGCAACTGCTGAAGAAACCATTTAATTTTTAGTTTTCGTTTTTTTTGGTGCTTCTATGACACATTGTGTTTACGAGTCGACTTACGTGTTATTCAAGACTCGTACCCCGGTCCTTTGCGATCACAAGTGCAACACTCTATCAGTTGAGTTACCATGCAATTTTAAATTTTAAATGTAGTTGGTTATGTAATGCAAACGTTAAAATATTTCACCATACAAATGCGCTATAATAAGTGTTTTGATGTCATAAGATAGCGGAACAGCAAAAAAAAAATATGAATTAATATTCTGCCGTTTTACTCACCTCTAGTGTTTATTTCACCAGAAAATTGTCGAGATACATTCATACAACGAGCCACATAAAAGCAATTTTCGACATAAGGTGGTTATGTTATAATAGAGACAGGCCTGCCTAAAAGCAAAAAGAAAGTGGACAGTAAGAGCAACAGGGAGGAGAGTTCAGTGGTTCAGTCAATCAATTCCTCTGTCTCTTCCCTCTGTTTCTCTCCCTCTCAGCATGCTTGTGTCATTTCAGTGAAAGTAAAAGTCATCTTTAGATGCTTAATGGGATATTTTAACAATTGTGATTTGCAGTGCAACAAAAGGGTCCCTTTTGTTGTGCATGTGTAGTTATGTGCTCAACCGGAAAGTGTAGGCAGCCATTAGAGAAAGGTTGTAGAAGCCATTAAAACAATTGCTCTCAACAATTACCTTAACATAAAAACCAGACTGTGCAGTTTTTTAAGCTGACAATTTAAGTTATTCTGACATGAACATCTAATTATTGGATAACTGAGGACTCTTTCAATAACATTTTAAAAGCATACTGTGATGTGTGTGTGTGTGTGTGTGTGGGGGGGGGGGGGGGGGGGTTCAAAATAGTGGCACTCTTATGGTTTCATTACTTTGCAATTCACAAGTGAACATTTCAGACACCCTAAAGCTGGGGAGCTTAGACAAAATGGATGTGAAGTGATCTTGAGAAGCTTTAATTGTGACGTGGGTTTGAAGTGTAATTCTGTGAATATCTGAATAACGAGCATGAAATTATTGTCCATCAAAGAGCTGCAAACAGTGTCTACAGAAGTGAATGGACAAAGTCTTTTTAGCAAGTCAGTCCACTCGGCAGCCATCTTTGGAGCACTCTCTGGCAGGCTGGGTAGCTATTTTTCTATGTAAACAACTGGCATACGAGTGCAGCTCCTATCTACTTGAATGGGGAAAAACAGAAATCTACAAAAATGTTGGTCAAGATTACGATCAGAGAACATATTTCAAATCAGCAGTAAAATCTGACAATACTGGTATCATACATTTTACTTCTTTAGTTCAGATCACACTAAAAAACGCTATTTTCCCGGTTTATATTGCGCATGCGAGTTCTCGAGGTGATTGACAAGTGATGTCTGTCTCTAAAAGTGTTTGGCTCTTTTAACTGTAAGGTGGGACTTTTCTTCATCAGTTGACCATTGGGCATTCCAATTTCTCCAATTAATTTCAAGTGGTTTGTCTCTGCTAAATAGTCTCTTGAATGGATCAGGAAAAGGTTGGCTTTGACTCCATATAGGAGAACATATGTTTAATTTTGTGACCATTGCTAAAGTCCCTGTTTGATCATTACAGTTGCAGGGATCACAAACATGAATTTCCAGAGTTACTGCCCAATTATCGTATGGTACAAACAGCTCCCTGACAAACACAGACACACCTACACTTTTCTTTGTCTCTTTCTTACTGGTAAGTGAAATTGACAGGTGCAAGAAGGAAGCAGCAGGGTGCGACAGCATTTTTAGGATCTGATTGGCAAAATCCCTTCTCCATCTCTCTCTCCACTTCCATCATTTTTTTCATCAGGACATCTGGGCTAAGCACATTTTGTTTTGATTAATCAAGATTTAAAAAAAAAAAAAAAAAGTTTTTAGTCTATTTATATTTATCCAACATACCATACCTCTTCTGCCATTACATTCCCTTGCTTCTGTATATAACAGATTTGTATTTGTATATTGTACATACGCGTGTATATATATATATATATACACACACACACACACACACACATACACAGTGCCTTGCAAAAGTATTCAGACCCCTGACCAATTCTCTAATTTTACCGAATTACAAATGGTACACTGAAATTTCATTCTGATTTATATTTTATTTTAAAACACTGAAACTCAAAATCAGTTATTGTAAGGTGACTGTTTTTTTGTTGGGAATTTTTTTTATGAAAAATAAAAAACTGAAATATCTTGCTTGCATAAGTATTCAACGCCCACATATTAATATTTGGTCGAGCCACCTTTTGCTGCAATAACTGCTTTAATATTTTCACATATGCCTAATTTGATCAATACCATGTAATGTTTTGTATCCATATCAATTCTCAAGAGCTTACAGTGAGTCTTATTGAAATAATTCTGGTTATTCTCGTAGGAGTGCCTGAAGGGAGTCATTACATAGTGCCAGTCTTTGTGATGTTGTCAAACAGCTGCATTGAAATTTTGGCAGAAGGAGCTGGCAACGAACAAACATTTCAGAGGCTGGACCTGGATCTAGATAATCCTGGAATCACCTCATTCTTGGATCAACCACACAAACAGCAAAGAGACATACTATATCTGATCACATACAGTATACATTTTAAGCTGAAATGATTTTTTTTTAATTGTGTTTGGCTACATTGATCTACTGCAGAGAGCTAAATGAAATTCAACACAAAGCTCAAACAAACAAAACACTGCACTGATAATAGATGAGAAAATGCTTTGCTTGCTGTTGTCATACATACAACTCGGCTAAATCCCCCCTTAAGGAAAATGTGTTGTTTTTCTGGTGCCAAAATAAGGGACCAATATTTATACCGTGATCAATGGAAACATGTAAATGCTTACTACTGCAACCCCCCCCCCCACCCGGAGACATACTATTTTTAATCATTCACAAGTTTAAAATGTCTTCTTTGTTACCATTTTGAGTTTCAATCTAAATTAAATGATTAGTTCAAGTTGAATTAAAGAATAAATTATTTCTTTGAGAATTTGAAAGTATTTGTGTAGCAATATTTGAAACTATCTGTATCTTATCATTTATAAAATATACTTAACTGGTCCTGTTTTCTTTTCTGGGCTTTGCTTGTTTGCCCAAATATCTGCTTGCTTCATGATAGACAGGTGATAATGCTCTGGAATGTGGGGGGTATAAGTACTATTAGCATGATAAGTAGAGGGCACAATAAGCTAGCCAGACAGTATTGTGTGAATTCTGTGGAAGGTGTGAATTCTGTGGAATGGGTCAATTCTTTAAAACGTGTAAATATGATTGGGATTTATTTGCAATTAAGATTATTTAGCCTGGAAAATAATCAGTGATATTTTTTTACATTTCAGAATGCCACCAGCCAGGAAAGACTGTCTTATCTACAATGTGTATGATGTCATTGATGCCGTCCAAAATGGGAACAGTGACTTTGAGGAGGACTCTGATACAAGTGATGAAGAGGAATGTGGAGATGCCTGTGAACTGGAAAAGGAAAATAAAAAACCCAATGACCGCCCATCGGATGATTATGTGGACATCATGCCAACAAAACCAAGCCATTCAAGAACACAGACCATGCCCCGTGACAGGTATCGTTGGCTGAAAAAGGATTTTATCAGTACCAACACTGATTTTTCAGGTCAGGGCTATGAACAGAGCTAAACATAGTAAATGCCAAAGTTTTCATTCAGTTCATCAGGTTTTGTAAATACAATCTGAACATATATCTTTTATAATAAACAATTTTTCATAAAAATATGACTTCTCTGATTATCATTATTGTGTGATTATTAGTGTATAGATATATAGGCTACTGTTATGTGGCTACATAAGCAGTACACCCTGCAAATGAACCATTAGATGTTCTCTACATTTGTTCAGACATTGAGTAAAATCACTGAAATTCTGCTACCCAACAGGCCCAACACTGCAATATTACAACTTTTCCCTAAAAACGTACTAAAATGTAAAAAACAAAATGTAAAAACCCATTTATTTCTGCATTAGAGGCCTCCTACAACAACATATAAAAGGTGAACATTTTTTTTTTTTCAATGTTTCTGTATTTGGGTTTCACAGGGTTAAGCCATTCTGTAGTGGATTTACTTTGATATTTAGGGTCATTGTCCTAGCTGCTGCATCACCCAACTTCTACTGAGCTTCAGCTGCCGCACAGCCACGCTGATATTATTCTGCAGGATATCTTGATAAACTTAGGATTTACTTTTCCCCTCGATGATGGAAAGTGGTCCAGGCCCCGAAGCAGCAAAGCAGCCCCAAATCATGATGCTCCTTCTACCGTACTTCACCATTGGGATGATGTTTTCATGTTGGTATGCTGTGTCCTTTTTGCTCCATACATAGTGCTGCGTGTTCTTCTCAAACAAATCAACATTAGTTTCATCAGTCCACAAAACATTTTCCCAGTAGCATTGTAGAATGTCAGTTTGTCCAGACTGGCTAATTCACTTAATAAATGCTATGGCCATTATTGAAAAAGAGGTTAAATTAGCATACAATAATTGAATGCCACGCCCCCTTTGGTGTTCTGCACAGACAAAGAGGTGATGAAATCTGAAGGACAGCTATACTTTGACTGACATCCCAAGATGAAAGAACCTACATCCACATCCTGATACAACATCCCACGGCAAAGAGAAGCAAGTGTGTGCTACATTCAAGGGCTGAATTTAGCCGGCGGTCTCCCTGGTCCAGGAGTCGCAATAATGTTATGGTATGATTATCTTTCAAAGAGGTCCTCTCTCTATCTGTCTCCCTCTCTTTTGTTGGCTGGAGTTTGTGTTCTCCTAATGGGGTTCTTTGATGCTAGAGCCCTTTTGGCAGAAAGATCCATCCTGCCTGGCACGATCGCACCCGTATCTTATCCCCTTCTCTCTCTTTCTGTCTCTCTCGCCTGCTCTGCCTTTCTCTCCCAGTATTTAATTTTTTTTCAGATGAGAGGGTTTTTGGCGATGGAGGGGGTGAACAGCAGAGGGGGTGTGAAGTAGTTTCACCCTTCCTTTAACGAGCCACGGGAAAAAATGGGCTTCTCAAATCAGATTCCTTCCTCCTGTGTGATTAGAAGGAGCCCTGCCCTAGCTGATAACAAAACAATGAAAAATGAAACTGCTTGCTGTGGAAGAGGAGCTACAAGCTCAGGTAGAGATGAAGAGTTCTAAAATAGATCAGGCTTGATCAAGCACCCAAGAACAAATAGAGGTTTCTCTCTGAGTCACTTCTGCTGTCTCTCTCTGTCTCTCTTTCACTCTTTCTTCCTGCAAACTTTCTATTTTTCTGTCACTCTTTTCAGAATCTTTAACCTGTATTTCACACTGCTTTGCTTTTAGCCCTTTATTGAAGGCTTTAATCTTTTATCCCTAATCTGTTTTCTCTTAATAGATTCTATTCATATACAATACATGGGTGTTTCTTCAACTATGGACATTTTTTTCTTTTTGTCATATGAAGGTCACATTCTTGGAAACTATACTATGTATTCATTTATTTTATAATGCATAATTTCCGTAATTGTCAAATTATGCAAGAAAGTATTAAAATATTATGTGTTATTTAGGAAAAATAAAATGCTAGTGTAAAAGATGAGGCGAGGAGCAGTTTTTCCTTCTTAAGGTGAGGCTTTATTTTCCCCTCTTGGCGACACCACTTTACAGTTTACCTTCACGCACTAAACTGACACTAACACACACTGCTTTCATAAGTAAACTTTCACTACTAGAAAATCCTTGCTCTGGCTCGGCTCTGTCGTATCCAGTCTCTCTCTCGACTGAGTGTTGTGTCGCTCTATTTATGCCGCTCTCCCCATGCTCACTGAAATTAGAGACAGGTGTTAGACATAATTTAGCTCAGGTGTAAGTGCCCTTACCGCTTTCTCTCTCCAGAGAGATGCTTGACCACGCCTCCGCTGCCACATATCCCCACCGCCCGACTCAGGCCGGGGCGGCATCCGGTCTGCCTACCACTCCCCCCCCCCCATTCCTGGAAAGGAAGTCGGCGACAGCCATCTGCGCCCCCGGTCTGTGGACCACCTTGAACTTAAACGGCTGAAGAGCCAGATACCAACGGGTGATCCGGGCGTTAGTATCTTTCATGCGGTGGAGCCACTGGAGTGGGGCGTGATCCGAGCAGAGGGTGAAGGCCCGCCCCAGCAGGTAGTATCGGAGAGTGAGGACCGCCCACTTGATGGCGAGACACTCCTTTTCCACGGTGCTGTACTTAGTTTCCCTTAACGAGAGCTTACGGCTAATGTACAGCACCGGGCGCTCCTCTCCCTCCACCACCTGCGAGAGTACGGCCCCCAGCCCCCTGTCTGAAGCATCTGTCTGTAAAACAAAAGGGAGAGAGAAGTCAGGTGAATGTAAAAGCGGCCCCCCGCAAAGTGCAGCTTTAACTTGCGTAAACGCCTGTTGGCACTGCTCCGTCCACTGGACCGGATCTAGAGCTCCCTTTTTAGTGAGATCAGTCAGCGGGCTGGTGACGTCCGAATAATTAGGTACGAACCTTCTATAATAGCCAGCCAGCCCCAGGAACTGTCTCACCCCCTTTTTGGTCTTGGGTCTCGGGCAGGTCGCAACTGCTGCCGTCTTGTCAATTTGGGGACGCACCTGCCCGTGGCCCAAGTGGAACCCCAGATACCGTACCTCCACCCGTCCAATCGCGCACTTCTTCGGGTTCGCTGTGAGTCCCGCTCGGCGCAGCGATCTCAGAACTGCCCTCAGATGTTGCATATGCCGCTGCCAATCATTGCTATAAATGATGATGTCATCTAAATAGGCAGCGGCGTAAACTGCATGCAGTCTGAGGATTCGGTCCATGAGACGCTGAAACGTAGCCGGGGCTCCAAACAAACCGAACGGAAGTGTCACAAATTGGTGTAATCCAAACGGTGTGGAGAAGGCGGTTTTCTCACGGAAACTGGTGTCAAGGGGATCTGCCAATAACCCTTCGTCAAATCCAATGCAGTGCCCAACCGATCGAGCAACTCATCAACACGAGGCATTGGATATGCATCAAATTTAGACACCGCGTTGACTTTCCTGTAATCCACACAGAATCGTACAGACCCGTCGCTCTTAGGCACTAGAACAACTGGGCTGGACCAATCACTGTGGGATTCTTCTATTACCCCCATATCAAGCATCGCATCCAATTCTTCCCGAACAATTTTCTTTTAGTGTTCGGGTAGTCGGTAGGGGCGGCTACGTACCACCACCCCCGGCTCGGTCTCGATGTGGTGATGGATGAGGTTTGTACGTCCCGGTAGAGGGGAGAACACATCTGCAAACTCCTGTTGCAACATAGCAACCTCTGCGAGTTGGCTCGGTGAGAGGTGGTCTCCGCAAGTGACCGGGGTGAACTGTTTATGTTTTGAACTCACCTCCAGTCCGAGCTCCGCCTTCTCGGGAACTACCGTAGCCAACGTCACGGGGACCGCCTCCCTCCACAATTTTAGGAGATTGAGGTGGTATATTTGACGTGCGTCCCCTCCATCGGTTCGTTTAACCTCATAATCGAGATCTCCCACTCGTCGTGTGACCTCAAAGGGTCCTTGCCACTTGGCGAGTAATTTAGAGCTCGATGTGGGAAGCAATACAAGCACTTTATCTCCCGGTGCAAATTCCCTTAGCCGAGTTCCCCTGTCATACAGTCGGCGCTGTCGTTCTTGAGCTTGGAGCAAATTCTCCTTTGTTAGTTGCCCCAAGGTGTGGAGTTTTGCTCTAAGATCAAGAACATACTGAATTTCATTTTTACTGTTTGAAGGTCCTTCCTCCCAGGCCTCTCGCATTACATCAAGCACGCCGCGTGGGCGTCGCCCATACAGCAGCTCGAATGGGGAGAAGCCAGTGGAGGCTTGCGGGACCTCTCGTACTGCAAATAACAGGGGGTCGAGCCATTTATCCCAATTTCTAGAATCATCGTGCACGAACTTACGAATCATGTTTTTGAGGGTTTTATTAAATCGTTCCACCAGGCCATCCGTTTGAGGATGGTATACACTGGTGCGAATCGATTTAATATTTAATAACTCGTACAGTTCGCGTAGTGTCCGTGACATAAATGTTGTGCCCTGATCGGTGAGGATTTCTTTCGGAATCCCCACCCGGGAGATTATTTTGAAGAGTGCCTCCGCAACACTGCGTGCTGAGATGTTGCGAAGAGGCACTGCTTCCGGATATCGTGTTGCATAGTCCACTAGGACCAATACAAAGCAATGTCCGCGTGCTGACTGTTCTAATGGCCCGACGAGGTCCATTCCAATTCTCTCAAAGGGGACCTCGATCAGAAGGAGAGGGCGCAATGGCGCTTTTGGGGTGGCCGGTGGGTTAACCAGCTGGCATTCGCGGCATGCCGCACACCACCTGCGGACATCGCCGCCAATGCCCGGCCAATAGAAACAGGCTATTAGACGGTTCAGTGTTTTTCTTTCTCCTAGGTGACCCGCCATGGGATTATAATGAGCCGCCTGGAATACCATTTCCCGACGGCTCCTTGGAATCAACAGTTGGGTTGTATCCTCTTTGGTCCGAGTGTCCTGTGTCACTCGATACAACCGCTCATTTATAATTGCAAAATAGGGGTATGAAAGGGCGATGTCAGGCTGGAGTCGTTGACCATCGATGACTCTCACTTGGTCAAAGGTGTGTTTGAGGGTTTCGTCTCACGACTGCTCCAAAGGGAAATCCCCGTCAGGGAATTCCCTGAGAAGGGGAGGGGCCGCAGCCTCTCCCACTCTCTCGTCATCATGACGTGGAGCTGTCGAGGACGGCCCCTGCTCCGCCTCCCCTGCCAGAGCATCGCACATCACACATCTCCCTATTTTCATACAGGACCCATCCGCGCAAATTCCCTTTAATAAAATTCTAAAATCAGGCCAATCAGTCCCCAAAATCAGCGGATGGGTGAGGCGGGAACTAACCGCGGCCTCCACTCTATGCTTTTTCCCCCAAAATTTAATTGTCAGGGTCACCACCGGATACTTGTGAATATCCCCATGTACACATTTCACCTTCACCGTTTTGGTTGTGACCAATGCCTCGGGTTGAACCAGGCGTTGGTGGATAGTGGTTTGATTACACCCAGTATCCACCAACGCTTGGGGAGTACCCCCCTTGACACTTACCGGTATCCGGTACGCTCCGGCCCGGTCGGGGGCAGCCTGTGGGAGGTCAGAGACCCGCACCACCGTCCCCAGCTCCATCAGAGGGCACTGATCCCGGAAGTGGCTTGGGTCTCCTCACCTCCAGCAGGCCGGCCCAGGCGCTACACCCGCACTTGCGTCGGCGGGCGCCCCCCCCCCCCGAGGGGGAGAGCGGCGGGGCATTGGAGTAGGGGAAGGTGTCGCCTCCCACACCCGGGGAACTGGTCTCAGGGGCTGAGTTCCTCCTCATCTGCGTGGGGCAGGAACGGGACCTGGAGAGAGAGCAGACGAGAGAGAGAGAGGGGAGGGGAGAGAAACAGAGGGAGGAGAGAAAACGTAGGAGGGATCTTCCGCCCTCGGGATCGCCGCCATGTGGTCCTCCGCAAGTCGGATGGCTTCCTCCAACGACGCCGGGCGGTGGCACTGGACCCACTCCGCCGTCCCTTTTGGCAGTCGAACTATAAACTGTTCCAGTACCACCTGGTCAATAATTACCTGGATGTTGCAATCCCCCGCTAGCAGCCATCTTCGGCAGGCGTCACGGAGCCGCTGGGCAAAGGCGAACGGGCGGTCGGAGCTTTCCAACTTCAAGCTCCGGAAGAGTTGACGACTTTCCTCCAGAGTGCGACCAACCCGTTGCAAGATGGCTCTTTTTAGATCTCCATAGGCCAGGAGGCTCGACGCTGGCAGTTGTTGAGCCGCGAGCTGGGCTTCCCCGGACAATAGTGGGATCAATCGGGCTGCCCATTGGCCGAGCGGCCAGCCCCAGATCTCGGCGGTCCGCTCAAACAAATCCAGGAAGGCCTCGGGGTCGTCCGCCACCCCCATTTTCTGTAATGCTGGCGTGGGTTACGGCGTGGGTGTGTCCAGGGTCGCAGCTGAGGATGCCCCCTGGCTGAGGAGGCTCCGGATCGCCTGCCGGTCCTCGGCTTGAGCATGCATGAGCTCGACAAACCGGCGGTCTTGATCTTGTCGGAGCTCAAGCAGCGTTTGTTGGTGGTTCTGATGTAGGCTGGCGAGGGCTTGGAGGATCTCCGCCAACTGGGAGGACTCTACGGGACGACCTCCATCCATCTTCGACCCAAACTTCAATCCCGGGTTTCGGCACCAGTGTAAAAGATGAGGCGAGGAGCAGTTTTTCCTTCTTAAGGTGAGGCTTTATTTTCCCCTCTTGGCGACACCACTTTACAGTTTACCTTTACGCACTAAACTGACACTAACACACACTGCTTTCATAAGTAAACTTTCACTACTAGAAAATCCTTGCTCTGGCTCGGCTCTGTCGTATCCAGTCTCTCTCTCGACTGAGTGTTGTGTCGCTCTATTTATGCCGCTCTCCCCATGCTCACTGAAATTAGAGACAGGTGTTAGACATAATTTAGCTCAGGTGTAAGCGCCCTTACCGCTTTCTCTCTCCGGAGAGATGCTTGACCACGCCTCCGCTGCCACAGCTAGTTAGGAAATTTGTAGAGACAAAAGGGTCTGTCATGTTATTCCAATAATGTTTAAAACGTCATGTCCACACAATATTATCAAACAAAACAAATAATTTGAGATTACAATTGTTGATTCAAAATAACAAAAATTAGCTTGAAAAAAAAAAGTTCTCCTGTGATGGATGCATATCCACTGTTTTGCACTGCTAGTAGACAAACTAATACACAATAGAGAGTAAAATGTGTATTTTAAATGTGTTTTTGTTTTTTTTTATATCATACTTACTACATCAGACTTTAAAGGTCATTATCCTCTAGAGACCCAGCAATTCATTTTTGTATTGGACTTTTGTTATTTAATTTGCTCTTAGCTCATACATGCCACAGTAGTAAACTTAAGAGGACTATTTACACCATGGTACGAATAGTGGCAGATACTATCTGCACCAATATATAAATACTAACATACTGTATAGGCATCACTACTGTGTGTATTGTTTATTTCAAGTCCCACATATACCCTACATTTTAATATTAAATATTAAAAAAATATTAAAAGTGGAAACAGGAAACCGGATGGAAAACAAAAAGGCAGAATCTAATCCGGGTTGCTTTCACGAAAATACACATTCACTTTACATACACTCTTTACACCCCACACCACTGCATATATAAACGTAAATATTAGTTCCCCTTTAAATATATCTTAAAACAATTATATGTCAGTAATTTCAAAGCTCTGTGTTTGAGAAACTGATTGAGAGATTAACTTCAAAAGCCTGTTGTACCATATTTGATACACTTCAAGATTTATACACATTTTGAAATATCAGTAACAATATACTCATTATTGTTACATTTACTTTATTAAAATCAGCAAAGATTTCACAGCAAAAAGCATCACAATGCAAAGGCGGCTAATTTGAAAATGATATTACAAGTGCTGTATCCGAATATCCATACTTCCCTACTAAATAGTATGCCAAAAAAAGTATGCCAATGGAGCAGTATGTCTGAATCCTCAGTATTCATGAAGCAGTAAATGAGAAATACCCGGATGACCTCCAATTTCCGGCGAGATTCTTAAATGCGGATTGACCCAAAATCCCATAATCCCTCAGGAGATGAGGAGACATCACGTTCAAAACGCTGATAGTCAAATGTCTGGCTACACAAGACTACTGACTGATAGTTCTGTACTTTAAAACAGTTTTAACTTAGAGACCATAGGAGTATTTTCTGAGTTTTGAACATCTGTTTTATCAGAGCAACGGATTCTAAGAGGTGCTTTGAGGGGAACAATCTATGATTTACTGACCATTCCAGGCAATTAGGCATCAGAGAGAATAATGAGAGGCTCTCATTAGCTTCATGAGCGGCAGCAGAAGAGATTGAAGGCTGTGGAACGCTCTATAACCTCCTTATTACTGTACAGTATGTGCTCTTGTTTGAATGAGTGTTTCAGCAGAACCAGACACTAAGTGAAATGTTTGAAGACAAAAGAACTGTCCAAATAATGTCTAAAACTTTCAACATGCCACCTGTTGAAACTTTATTGCTAAAAGTGGTTGAGAGGAATTATAGTGTCATTGTTTACACTGTGCTTTAAACATGCTTAATATCTGTTGTTTGCATCCGCTAATTAAATGCAAGCAAACATCCCTGCTGAAGAGATCAGCTTAACCAGCATGCAGTTCCCATGCTGGTCTATGCTGGTTTGGTGCTGGTCTAGCTTGTTGATCATCCATGGTCTTTCTGATGAAGCTGGTTAAAAGCCTGGCGGGGACACCAGCACACCAGCATCCCACGCTGGGGGACCAGCACCCAAAACACAACATAAGCTGGTGACCTGCAATGCTGGTCTTTTCAGCAGGGATATGTGCAGAGGTATAGACTGGGAGTCCTTGAAATTTAGCCGCTGAAACTCAACGCAACAAAAAAGTACACATCCTTACACACATCTTAATAAAACATCCTCCATAAAGCTCAAAATAACCCTCTTTCAGAAGTCCTTGTTACTTTAGTCTTTATAAATGATGGCCAATCCTGTCAAATAACTTTGGCACCAACCTTAGTGAACACTGTCAATTTGTGACACCCCATAGGAAAGAAAAATTACAAATGAGATGTCTTTAATAAGTCAATTGCTTCACTTAAACTGTAAAGAGATTAAAGGGATAGTTCACCCAAAAATGAAAATTATTTCATCATTTACTCACCCTCATGCCATCCCAGATGTGTTTGACTTTCTGCTGAACACAAAGATTTTTAGAAGAATATTTCAGCTCTGTAGGTCCTGACAATGCAAGTGAATGGGTACCAAAATTTGAAGCTCCAAAATACACATAAACGCAGCATAAAAGTAATCCAAAAGACTCCAGTGGTTAAACCTATATTTTCAGAAGCGATATGATAGGTGTGGGTGAGAAACAGATCAATATTTAAGCACATTTTTACCACACATTCTTCTCCCAGTAGGTGAATATATGCACGAAGAATACGAATCACCAAAAAACAAATGAAGAATGTGAAGGTGGAGATTGCTAGTAAAAAAGGACTTAAATATTGATCTGTTTCTTACCAACACCTGATCATATCGCTTCTGAAGATATGAATTTAATGACTAGACTCTTATGGATTACTTTTACGCTGCCTTTGTCATTTTCGAGCTTAAAAATTTTGAAATGGCAAAATGTTTTATTCACTTGCATTGTGAGGACCCACAGAGCTGAAATATATTCTTCTAAAAAAGATTTGTCTATAGCAGAAGAAAGTAAGTCATACACATCTGGGATGGCATTAGGGTGAGTAAATGTTGAGAGAATTTTCATTTTTGGGTGAACTATCCCTTTAAATGGATGTAAATTGCTGACTTTGATGAAGTCTCTGTTGCTGGTCCAAGGTTATGGAATGGTCTTCTGCTCAATATTAGATCCTCCTCTACCTTCTCCATCTTTAAATCTCATTTAAAAACCTATCTTTTTTCTGGCTTTCAACACTTGTTGGTTAATGTGTGCTGTGATTTTGTGTTGTTTTATTTGTTAATGTTTATTGTTTTTATTTTATTGTTACATTGTGTGATGTGATCTTAATGTTTGAATTTTGCTTATTGTTTTACCTCTAACGTTCAGCCCTTTGGTCTACAGTGTAGTTTTAAAGGGCTTTATAAATAAAGGAGACTTGAAGTCTCCTGCTTCACAGATAATTCTCCCCAATTAATCTCACATGTGTCTACTCTATATTTCCAAAGAGATTTCAAAAATGTCTCAAACGGTGCTCAGATTTGCCAAGATATCAAAGTCCAACAAATTAAAAGTCAGAGATCTCAATATGAACTCAAACATTTCTCATCAAATTCTCTTAAAACCTTTTTATCTGAGTTCTTATCTGATACTCTTACTGTTTGCCAACAATTGAGAATTTTTTTTTATTTTTTTTTGTTTTTTTTTTTGTTTCTCGTAAATATTAGGAGTATCATTTGATACTTTGAAACATAACTGGGAACTCAATTAAAGGATTAGTTAGAAGGAAAGTAATATGGGGTTATAATAACACAGGGGTGAGTAAACAATGACTAAATTTAAATTTTGGGAGAACTATCCCTGTAAGACTCCTAAACAATGAAAGAACAACCTCTGAACAATAACATTTTCCTCTGGAACTTCACCATCGGCAACTCTTTCAGTGTAAATCTGTCAATGATCTCAAAATCTGTCATGAAAGACCACAAAAAGGAATAAACAAATACAAAGAACACACAATAAGTTGATTTTTTGATAGCATTTCAGTCTGGACATATTTATTCTCTACACAAGCCTACAGTGAAATGTGCTGCATACCACTGCTGTCAGTAGAATAAATCAGTACTTTAATAATGTAGCATCCTCTTTTGTCACCTTACAGAAGGGGCTTTCCCTGTGCAGCAAGGAGAGTGAGTGGGGTAAAGAAATATAAAAAACAGATGAATAGAGAGAAAGGCACAGCAAGAATCAGCAAGCACATATCACTTGTTATTTAAGTGTATTGCTTTGCAATAGAGCTGTTCAGGTTGTAGTCCAAAAAACCCAGGAGAGAATTAGCATGTTCAAGCCACAGGTTCCCTCTGGATTTTCCTCTGGGTTTTTATAATGGCAGTTTTTAATTTATGAGTAAAATAAGATCTGTGGTAAACATTACTTTAAGATACTTGGATGTTTTGTTCTACAACATAAATTACACACATTCATGCCCCTGTGAATTGGAGTGAATTTTAAGCTGCCATGTTTTTAAAAAAAGGTATGTTACTAATAAGACACTATATAAGAACTACTATGGTTTTCTGTTTCGTCAGGCACATTCACTCATATGCTTGTGGTATTTGTAGTCCTTATCTAGCAAATCGTTAGCAAAATTTTATTTTGTATTTAAACACGGCAGCTTCAATATTCATGTTTGAGGAATGACTGTGTAATTTATGTTGAGGAACAAAACATTCAAGTAGCTTCAGGTAGTGTTTACCACAGACCTTATTTTACTCAAATTGAAAAACCCTATAATAAAAACCCACAGGAAATTCTCAAGGTGGAACCCATGGTGAATTAGCCAACTGGGTTTGCCTACAAATTGATGTTACGGCTGAACAGCTCTATGGCCTAAAGCACATCCATACCCTATCCTTACTTTCCCCATCAAGAGAGGAAATGTAGGGGCACCAGATGAGAGTTAGTAAAAAGGGGAAATTAGTAGTGAAAGTGAAAAAGTCAATTTTAATGCTATGCTTGCAGTGTGCCAGAAGAAAGGAAAGATGCTAAGAACTGATTTGGGTTTAAGGTTAACAGTCTGACTAATTCACCATACTTATCACATGGCCAGATCAGTGACAGAATTAGTGAACACAAACAAATAATTCAGTTTACCCACAATCATGCAAATGACTTTCCATTAATTTATGACATGTTCTATTGACTGACTGAAGTCAATGGCTAAATGAAAGGGAAAAACTCATTCTCAGGAAATGGAGATATTTGTGTGCTAAGTGTGTCTCCATGACTAACTATTCATACAATAAACAGTACATTGAACTAAGTCACGTGAAATGATACATGTATCTCTGTTCGTTGTGTAATGTATATAAACTTTTAAAATAATACATTATTTTTAATTGTTTGTTTGTTTTTTCATAGGACTTTTTGGCCAATTTTTATGTTCCCATTCCAATCCATTTTAATGGAATCCAATTAAATTGTAGTTACATCTAGCTTTTATTGAAAATACAATATCATTCTTTCAATATGTAGATGAAAATGAATGAATTTCTCTTTGGCCTTGCACTTTCTGTTCAGCCCTGTTATGCCATGACTTTTACCATTTTAAATATAATGGTTTGATCTTTCTCACATACATTTGCTTTGACCAGAGTGTTCCAACAAAAGCAAGTTTCTCTGCTGTAACATTCAACCCAAAAACATTATCAGTTAATAGTAATAGTAATTCAAATTATAAGTATAAATAGTGGTCCCCCTATGTCTATAGCAGTTGCAGCTTCGTAATTCGGGCCTGCTTCGGGAAAATATGATTTCTTTTGAAGATGAAATGGTAAAATAATTGAATTACACTCACTGAGCACTTTATTAGGCACACCTGTACACCTACTTATTCATGTGATTATCTAATCAACCAATCATGTGGCAGCAGTGCAATGCATAAAATCAATCAGACAAAATGTGATCTCAGTGATTTTGACCGTGGCATGATTGTTGGTGCCAGACGGGCTGGTTTGAGCATTTCTGTTACTGCTGATCTCCTGGGATTTTCATGCACAACAGTCGCTAGAGACTGGTACCAAAAATGCCAAAAAAAAAGTGGCAGTTTTGCGGACGGAAAGGCCTTGTTGATGAGAAGTCAACGGAGAATAACCAGATTTGTTCGAGCTGACAGAAAGGCTACGGTAACTCAGATAACCATCTCAGACTGCACAACACGTCGAACCTTGAGGCAGATGTGCTACAACACCAGAAGACCATGTCGGGCACTTTATTAGGACCATAGTGTTCCTAGTAGTGCCCAGTGAGTGTGTGTGTATAAATATATGTATGTGTAATATATATATATATATATATATATATATATATATATATATATATATATATATATATATATACACACACACACACACACACATACACACACACACATACATGGTGGCCAAAAGTTTGGAATAATGTACAGATTTTGCTATTTCAGAAGGAAATAGGTAATTTAATTCACCAAAGTGGCATTCAACTGATCACAAAGTATAATCAGGAAATTACTGATGTAAAAAAACAGCACCATCACTATTTAAAAAAAAGTCATTTTTGATCAAATCTAGACAGGCCCCATTTCCAGCAGCCATCACTCCAACACCTTATCCTTGAGTAATCATGCTAAATTGCTAATTTGGTACTAGAAAATCACTTGCCATTATATCAAACACAGTTGAAAGCTATTTGGTTCATTAGATGAAGCTTAACATTGTCTTTGTGTTTGTTTTTGAATTGCCACAGTATGCAATAGACTGGCATGTCTTAAGGTCAATATTAGGTCAGAAATGGCAAAAAAAGAAACAGCTTTCTCTAGAAACTCATCAGTCCATCATTGTTTTGAGGAATAAATGCTATACAATGCTTGAAATTGCCAAAAAACTGAATATTTCATATAAAAGGTGTACACTACAGTCTTCAAAGACAAAGGACAACTGGCTCTAACAAGGACAGAATGAGAAGGACCAGATGTACAACTAAACAAGAGGATAAGTACATCAGAGTCTCTAGTTTGAGAAATAGATGCCTCACATGTCCTCAGCTGACAGCTTCATTGAATTCTACCCGCTCAACACCAGTTTCATGTACAACAGTTAAGAGAAGACTCAGGAGTGCAGGCCTTATGGGAAGAATTGCAAAAAAAATTCACTTTTGAAACAGAAAAAAAAAAAAAAAGTTGGAGTGGGCAAAGAAACACAGACATTGGACAACAGATAATTGGAAAAGAGTGTTATGGATCTTAATCTCATTGAGCTTTTGTGGGATCAGCTAGACTATAAGGTGCGTGAGAAGTGCCCGACAAGACAGCCACATCTATGGCAAGTGCTACAGGAAGCGTGGGGTGAAATGTAACCTGAGTATCTGGACAAACTGACAGCTAGAATGTCAAGGATCTGCAAAGCTGTCATTGCTGCATGTGGAGGATTTTTTGATGAGAATTCTTTGAAGTAGTTTAAGTTCAGAATTTTGTTTTCAAATTGTAATAGTCATTTTTCACGTTATTAATGTCCTGACTATACATTGTGATCAGCTGAATGCCACTTTGGTGAATAAAAGTACCAATTTCTTTCCATAAGAGCAAAATCTGTACATTATTCCAAACTTTTGGCTGCCAGTGTATATACAGATGAAGTCAGAAGTTTACATACACCTTAACCAAATACATTTAAACTCAGTTTTTCACAATTCCTGCCATTTAATCGTAGAAAACATTCTCTGTCTTAAGTCAGTTAGGATCACTACTTTATTTTAAGAATGTGAAATGCCAGAATAATAGTAGAGAGAATGATTTATTTAATCTTTTCTTTCATCACATTCCCAGTGGGTCAGAAGTTTATATACACTTTGTTAATATTTGGTAGCATTGCCTTTAAATTTTTTAATGTCAAACGTTTTGGGTAGCCTTCCACAAGATTCTCACAATAAGTTTCTGGAATTTTGGCCCATTCCTCCAGACAGAACTGGTGTAACCGAGTCAGGTTTGTAGGCCTCCTTGCTCGCACACGCTTTTTCAGTTCTACCCACAAATTTTCTATCGGATTGAGGACAGGGCTTTGTGACGGCCACTGCAATAACTTGACTTTGTTGTCCTTAAGCCATTTTTCCACAACTTGAGGTATGCTTGGGGTCATTGTCCATTTGGAGACCCATTTGTGATTGAGCTTTAACTTCCTGGCTGATGTCTTGAGATGTTGTTCTTAGGCTTGCAAGCCTCACCCTTTTTCTTCCAAATATAACGATGGTCATTATGGCCAAACAGTTCAATTTTTTTTTTCATCAGACCAGAGGACATTTCTCCAAAAAGTAAGATCTTTGTCCTCATGTGCACTTGCAAACTGTAGTCTGGCTTTTTTTTTTTTTGTGGCAGTTTTGGAGCAGTGGCTTCTTACTTGCTGAGCAGCCTTTCAGGTTATGTCGATATAGGACTCGTTTTACTGTGGATATAGATACTTCTCTACCTGTTTCCTCCGGCATCTTCACAAGGTCCTTTGCTGTTGTTCTGGGATTGATTTGAACTTTTCGCACCAAACTATGTTCATCTCTAGGAGACAGAATGCTTCTCCTTTCTGAACGGTATGATGGCTGCATTGTCCCATCAAGTTTACACTTGCGTACTCTTGTTTGTACAGAGGAACATGGTACCTTCAGGTGTTGAACCAGACTTGTGGAAGTCCACAATTTTTTTTCTGAGGTCTTGGCTGATTTCTTTTGATTTTCCCATGATGTCAAGCAAAGAGGCACTGAGTTTGAATGTAGGCCTTAAAATACATCCAGAGGTACATCTCCAATTGACTCCAAATAGCTAATTAGCCTATCAGAAGCTATCTGGCTAATTGTCTAAAGGCTTGACATCATTTTCTGGAATTTCCAAGCTGCTTAAAGGCACAGTTCACTTAGTGTATGTAAACTTCTGACCCACTGGAATTGTGATATAGACAATTAAAAGTTAAACAATATGTCTGTAAACAATTGTTGGAAACATTACTCGTGTCATGCACAAAGTGGATGTCTTAAATGACTTGCCAAAACTATAGTTTGCTAATATGAAATCTGTGGCGTGGTTAAATATGAGTTTTAATGACTTCAGCCTAAGTGTATGTAAACTTCTGACTTATATGCTGTGTGTATATATATATATATATATATATATATATATATATATATAGTTATTATTAATTTTATTTACCATAGCATTACTATAAATATCCCAGTTTCCTGAGAATGGCTTGCTTTGTATTGGAGAAACATGACGTACGCTGCAGAGACATGCAGAGGCCCATGGTGGCACAGCTTTTTGCCTGACGGAACTTTGCTTGGTATTGATGGCAAGTCAAAATTTCTGGCCTCGGGTGGTTACAGTTAGTGCTCCATATTGATCTCAGTTTATCTTTAAGATTCAGAGGAGCAGCTGGGCTAATGGCAGCATGGTGACAGGTGTGTATTGAAAGGTCAGTGAGGAGTCTTCTACTTGTGGGAAGCTGGAAAGGTTGGTGCTGCCATGCTCCATCAAATATTAATCTCAGCAACGATTTCCCACTGGATTCAACCCCAACAAACAAATAGAGGGGCTTGAATGTTTGATTATAAATCCAATCACAACGCTGAAATAAAGGGTAAGCTACTCCTGGGAAGGCTTTTATAGACTTGAGTTTGCATTTGATGGTCAGCTGAAGTTTAAAGGGTCATATTTGTGACAGCAACATGGTTTGGAGGTTAAAAGGTATAAGAGCAGTGAATTACAAACTTCTACCACTGAAAGTACAGAATAGATCTCGGTTGAAAAGACCAGCATAAACCAGCATGAATTTTCAGTGCTGGACCAAGCTGGTTTATGATAGTTAGTGATGGTTTGGTGCTGATCTAGCTTGTGGACCTGCACAACCTTGCTGTTTACCAGCAAAAAATGCCGATGATGAGGTTGGTGTAACGACACCAAAGCAGGAGTTGTGATGAACCCAAGTGCGGGAGTTTATTTAAAGGAAACTCAGGAGTAACAGGTAAGTTGTGTATACAGGGAATCACAGGATAGGAATAAAGTCTTTGACAATAGACTTAGGTCAAACACAGGGCAATGGTAGTAGGCACGGATCCATAACAGGAAACACAAAACATGGCACTTGCCGAAAACAGAGAACTTAAGCTTCAAACTGGCATAAAGGTGAGTTACTTCTTTCAACAGGGAGGTTGGTATAAATTACAAGGCTTGAGGTTCACACAATGTAAACAAAGTCACATATTAAGCATAGACACAGCGGGGTGAAGAGTAACCAGGAAGTAACACTCGGGCAAGGAGTCCTTCATAAAGGTCAATATATAGGAATCACTCAGGCTTCATGTTAGTCGTTAATCTTGTAAGAGCAAGCAGTTCATCAACACACGAATGGGGCGAATACTAGTAAAGTCGGCATGCCATACACTCGGTATATACAAAGTCACTTATCTTGAGAAACTGAACAGGGCGTCGAAGCACATGTAGGCGAATTGCAAAGATGTTGAAAGTCACATTGTCAGAGCCGAGGGAGAGTCCATGATGCCTACAATAAGGCTAGATGCTGACTGAGGGTGAGAGTGCGGCTTAAGTGCGTGTCCAAATGAGGTGAACGTGAGCTGCAGGTGTGAGTGATTAAAACGCAGGTGAGTGAGAGCGAATGACTGACGGTGAGGGAGAGCCCGGCGCCGTCATGACAGTACCCCCTCCTACATGGGCCGCTCCTGTGGACTGATGATCCAGATGTCAGGGTCGACCTCTTCCCCGAGGCGCTGGGCGGTTAGGGTGTAGGGCGTGGAATCTGGTGAGTAGAGCAGGATCAAAGATATCATCTCTAGCAACCCATGACCTTCCCTCGGGGCCGTAACCTTCCCAATCAACCAGGTATTCGAGGCACCTATCACGACATCGAGAGTCAAGGATGTCATTGACCAATTAGGTCAATCATCCAGGAGATGCGGCAGTGGAGGACCATCAGCAGCACCGGACTCTGTGGGGGAATCGGTGGTGTAGTGGGCTAAAGCCAATAACTGGTAATCAAAAGGTTGCTGGTTCAATCCCCACAGCCATCATCGTGTCCTTGAGCAAGGCACTTAACTCCAGGTTACTCCAGGGGGATTGTCCCTGTAATAAGTGCACTGTAAGTCACTTCGGATAAAAGCGTCTGCCAAATGCATAAATGAAAATGTAAATGTAAATCAGACAAAGAAACTGGGGACTTAACTTCTTGCAGGGTAGACATAGCTGGATATCCCTGGTTGAGAGCCAGACCTTCTGCCCAGGTTGGTACTGAGGTGGTGTTGATCTCCTGACATCAGCCTGGCTCTTCTGGCACCGTACTGCCCTGCTCAGGTGGATGTGAGCCGCATTCCATACCCTCTCACTCTCCTTGAACCAGTGATCCACAGCTGGAACCTCCGAAGGATCTCCTGTCCAGGGAAACAGGGGTGGCTGAAGGCCGAGCACGCACTGAAAGGGTGTAAGACCAGTAGCTGCCTGCTGCAGGGAGTTCTGTGCATACTCGGCCCAGGGTAGAAACCGGCTTCAGCTGTGCTGTACGAAAATCATAATTGCAGATTATTTCCTTTGATATTGTAATTGTGATTATTTCGATTAATAGAATTTACATTAAAATAAACTCAGCAAAAAAAAGAAATGTTCTCACTTTCAACTGCTTTTATTTTCAGCAAACTTAACATGTGTAAATATTTGTATGAACGTAAAAAGATTCAACAACTAAGACATAAACTGAACAAATTTCACAGACATGTGACTAACAGAAATGGAATAATGCGTCTCAAAGTACGGACATTGCAATTTATTGCCCTGGCCACATCTGCAGTCCTCATGCCTCCATGCAGTATGCCTAAGGCATGTTCACGCAGATGAGCAGGGACCCTGGGCATCTTTCTTTTGGTGTTTTTCAGAGTCAGTGGAAAGGTCTCTTTAGTGTCCTAAGTTCTTATAACTGTGACCTTAATTGCCTACTGTCTGTAAGCTGTTAGTGTCTTAATGACCGTTCCACAGGTGCATGTTCATTAATTGTTTTTGGTTCATTGAACAAGCATGGAAAACAATGTTTAAACCCTTTACAATAAAGATCTGTAAAGGTATTAGGATTTTTACAAAATTATCTTTAAAATACAGTGTCCTGAAAAAGGGACGTTTCTTTTTTTGCTGGGTTTATTTATTTTATGTAGGCTATACATCAAAACAACTTGAACTATGTTCCTGAATTGCTTTAATATTTTTATTGCATGTAAAACAAAAAGTGTTATTCATATTTTGAATAATTTGTACAGAGTATAATTTAAATAGTGAGCACTACAAATATGCCTTGAGACTCATTTAAACACGTCAGATTTTCCTCTGCATTCATGCACGCAACGGCCCAAAAAATATGTTGTAAATAGAACATTTTGGTGCAATCGGAGTACACCTAAATGGAATGCTGTAATTGGCACTTTTTACGATTATATAATTACGACATCTGTAATGATATTCTCTGTTTTCTTTTTTCTATTAAAGTGTGCAGCCCTACTTTCATTGCATGTTTTTTTCCAAACCATGAAAGTGAATGGTGACTGAGGCTTACATTCTGCCTAATGTTTCTGGTGTTCCACAAAAGAAAGCAAGCCATAAGCATTTGAAACAACATGAAATGTTAGTAAATGATGGTAATAATTTTCATTTTTGGATGAACTAATCCTTTAAACTAGCTAAGTAGTCCAGTTGGAACACCAGCGCACTGGCATCTCATGCTTGGGACCAGCAACCAAATCACAATATGCAGGTCAACAAAAGGGATCTTTCCCAGTTTCAGATTAACTATTCTTCCATTTGTTGCCATTTGAGAAAATCAGATTTGTTTGACACGCAACCTCATCATGTACCTCAAGCCACTGACCTTAAGGCAAAAAAAATTGCGCAGTAGAGAGTATGATTTTTCATTTTGCGAGAGTAGTACACATGCTGTTCATTTCACTGTTGCAGTTTCATCCTCGTAGCTGTCTGATAAAGGTCAGAATCATAAAGGCCTGGGCTCAGTGCCCTAACCATTCAGCAAGAGCAGAGGCACCTATCGTCTCAATGACTCACACAGGACTTTTGGAAAGGTTACAGCCAAATGCTAAGGGATAAAAAGGAGGAAGGCTCCAGGCTCTCACTGAGAGAATCAGAAAATTGCTTGCAGTAATGTCAGGTGCCCTAATAACATACCTCTGCTCCATTTGCCACATTCTTCAAATATATTCATTCCACTGCTCTGAAAACCGTAGGCCTAATTATTTTGTTTACAATGAGAGAGAACAAGGATGTCGGTTATGGGTCATTGACAAATAACATGGGTATGGACTTTTTTTAAAATTCAATTCAATATTAAGATTATAGGTTACATTTTTATGAATGTGTAAGAGAAAGTGGATACTCTAGGTGATTCAGACTGTATTTATTTTAAGTTTTTCATAATTGTAATCACCTTTTAGTTTTTTTTTTTTTTTCAGTCCACTTTAGTCCCCCTCATGTTGTTCCAAACCCATATAACTTTTTTTCTTATTTGGAACACAAAAAGAGATTTTAGGCAGAATGACATCCTCAGTCACCAATCACTTTCATTGTATGGAAGAAAAAAAAAGCCACATGCAGTGAATGGTGACTGAGGCCATCATTCTGCCTAACATCTTTTATGCTCACAGAAGAAAGAAAGGGATACAGGTTTGAAATGACATGAGGGTGAGTAAATGACAACATTTTCATTTTTAAGTGGACTTTCCCTTTAAATATTCCTATATGGTGACTAATGAATTTTAAAAAGCACAAATATTCTATGTAGCCTCTCAATTAATATGAGGGCATTAAAAACTGCACAACAATCATACAAAGATTCGAAAAATTTTAAAGTCGTTTTTAATGAAACAGGTCATTACATGTCATACTTTTCTATTTTTAAGAACCTTCAAAGTGGCAAATGTCACATTTTTGCTTGTATAAAATAATTCTCAATTGACAGTTGCATATAAAGCTGACAGTGAACCTTTCGAAACCTTTAATCACTCACTGTATATTTTACAACCATAACAATTGAGAAGGAAATGTGCCATTTTGGCATAAATATAGTATATTAATATACTTCTCAAAAGAAGTTGCTCAGACAGCCATTAAAGCTGAATACAGAATATCCCTGCCATATACGACATTCAACATTGAAAATCTAATAAATATAGCCCTTGTTGTTGCCCACTGCAGTTTAATATGGCAATTTACAGAGCTTTCTGAGCCAAAGTAAGCCGTGGGGAGCCCAAGCTCGTGTGTTTTTAAAGTATCATATAACAATATGCTCAGAAGTGGATATAATACGGTCTTATTTCCATTCTCATATTTTTTTTCTCCTCTTACTGAGTGGAGAAAAAGCAAAGTGTATCATGCCTAACAAATGTAGTAATAAAATATATTTTTTCATCCTTAAAAAACCTGCATAAACAAAAAGTGCAGATTCGCATCCCCTGAGTAGAACTTGAGGGGCTGTATCACAGAAAAAGATTTCACACTAAAAGCCTTGCTGGTGCTAAGATGGCTGCCTGCCTTATCCTCTCTCTCCTCTACACTTCGAAAACAGCTGAATGATGCATGAGGTCCAGTCAAATATAACCTCAGAATAAATCCAATCACAATCCAGACTTCTCTTTAAAAAAAAAAAAACAGCATTTGAACAGAGGGAACAGTGAAGCTAGTACCGCCCCTCCATTCTTTATCCAGCACTAAATAATGGATTGTGGGTAGGTAACTGCTGGCAAATCCCACAGTCTTCCAAGCGGCAGACAGAGAGGTCACTGCACATGCCCCACAGGGTTTAAAAGTGCACTAAGTTTTTGCTAATTAAAAAAGTTTTACACAAAGACATGAATAGCATTTTTTAGAAATATGTTGAAAATGATGTACACTCACGTGAAATGAATACTCCAGTCATATCAGAAACCCTATAAAAGCGGTTTAATTTCACAGAGCGGGTCGCCCCCTCATGGGCGCTGCCATGTTGACAACACATGATACTGTGTCATGCAATGGTCATCAATAGTACCAATGATGGTACAGTATTGATAAACACAAGTGTGATCCACCAGACAGTTTAGACAGAATGAGTAAAAGTGGAAAGATAATGCGTCCAAACAAGACGTCACTGCTGGAATGATGAAACAAACAGCTACGACCTGCAGCTCTCACGACATGGATCACGGATAAGCAGCACGACATCAAACGCCAAACGCGAGCACAAACAGGTTTTCTGCCGGCAGAGAGTTAGCAAGTTGTGGCTGTCCGGTCACAGTCCGGCACAAAAATTTGTTAGGATTGGCTATAAGAATATCCATTAGAGGGATGTGTGTAATATGAGATGGATAAAAACAAAGATTAAAAGTAACAAAACAGATTATAAACAAACATATTTGGTAAAAAGCACTCCAGGACGATGGGTGTCAGAATAGAGTCAAAAACCACAAACTAATTCTGAGTAAGAGCCAGTTAAAATCTTGCTTAGTGCTGCTTTAAATTGGAGAAAGAATTTCAGGATGTGCTCTGCTCTTTACATCCACCTCACTCTCTTTTCCCTCCTCCATGCCTGTGCATCAACAGCGAAGACTGAGGAGACATCAATATTATGGATTTACAAATCATATGCCACTGATATGGATCAGTTAGCTTTTAATCATTCCATTCAGTTCTGTACGGGAAACATGTAATCAGTATGTCACTACAAATTGTGGCATAGACTACTACGTGACCAAGTCTAAGAATGTTCATATAAAGGTAAAGGACATTCAATGTAAAGACTGAAATGTCATGTTAAGGAAATTTAAACATCCAGGCAACATGCAGGCTCACCCTTAGACAACACATCCATAAACAATGCATATTGCACACAAAAATGGCAAGAGTTGGCTGAAATCAACTGCTCTAGTCTGATTGGCTGGCTTCAACACAATTTCTAGGTCAGGAAATTTAGGTGACAATGACAACACATTTGCAAACCAAAATTACATGTACATTTGGCTGCAGTTTCCCTGGGACATGTCCAAAATCAAGTGAAATTATGTTGTAATCAGACGAGGTTTTTAAGGTGAATATTAGACGGATGTTTAAATGTGTAAAACTTACCCCCTAACCTAAAACTTTGAGCTAAACCTAACCAATAGTGTTAAAAAAAATTTAAATGAGAGGCAAACAAAACATCCTGACCCTAAATCAACACCTATACCTAACCGATAGTGTTTAAGCAAAATCAACATTAAAAGCACATTCACTGAAGCAACCATGTAACTTCGTGTCACTTGTGTGGCACTTTCGCTTCATTTTCACTTTCATTTCGAGCCTCCTTAGCTGGGCTCGAGGCTGGGTCTCTGAATCCAAAGTCCAACACTCTATCAGATGAGCTCCCGTGGAAGCTAGTCATGTTGGAATAAGTGTGTAAATGTAGGTGGGTCTGTAGCGCAAGCGTTAAAATTTTACGTTTTTCAAATGAGGCGTTAGAGTAAGTGTTTTTATTAGTGCTGTCAGTCATTTAAAGGGTTAGTTCACCCAAAAATGAAAATTCTCTCATGATTTACTTACCTTTAATCCATCCCAGATGTGTATGACTTTCCTTCTTCTGCAGAACCGAAGTAAAGATTGTTATAAGCACATTTCTATGTGTATGTGTATAATTATTTTTTATTTTGTATTATTATCTATGTCTTGCTGCTGTTTTTGTATTGTTGTACACTGGAAGATTCTGTCACCAAGACAAATTCCTTGTATGTGTAAGCATACTTGGCAAAAAAGCTGATTCTGATTTCAGCTCTTTTTGTCCATACAATGGAAGTATACATGTGCCATCAGTCTACTGGCTATTTGACGGTCCAAAAGACATATTTAGGCATATTTATCCAGTCGATCAATGAAAGTCTTCTGAAGCAAATCGATAGGTTTGTGTAAAAAATAAATCGTTAGTTAAAACGTTATTAACTTTAAAAGATCAGTGACGTAAGCGAAATGGCACACTGACGCGAGAAGTCGGAAGTGCGCTCTGTTTACAACAGAGGAACGAACGTCACGTGAGAGTTAGGTAATTTCAAACAGCAACTGGAAGCAACGATTTAAAGTTAATAAAGTTTTAATTATCTATTAATTTTTTTTACACAAACCTATCAATTCGCTTCAGAAGACATTAATTGATCGACTGGAGTCGTAGTATTAGTAAGAACAGGGTGATCACAAGTAAAACCATGCTCATTACCAGATGTAATTATGGTTTCTAAAAAACAAACTATGATATAAAAGAATCAGCACTGCACAGTATTCCCGCTCTGCTCTTGTGCTGCATCCAGTGGATGCATTGCACGGGAGGGTCATTCTGGTCCGGTTCTTGCGATACGGGCAGTAGATGCACTGCCTACACAGAAGGCCGGTCCCACTTTGCTCTCATGCTGCGTGGTTTAATCGGGTAGCAATTCAATTATTTGGTGCTTTCCATGGACAGCAATAAATGAGTGGAGCGACTGACCGGCCCAATACTTGACCGGCCCACAAGGAAAAGTCCTGGTGCTACAAATTCCCAGTCCATCACTGTATAATAACATAGCAGAGTGAGAGTAATAGAGTGAAAAATGCGTGTTTATAAAGTCATAAACAGCCATAGAACCTGTGATATGTGTGAAAGTGAATAATTTTTATTTTTATTTTTTTTATCACAATTGTTTAAGCATCTGTAGTGTTAATTTCAACAAGAAACTGCAGCAAAACGTAGAAAGTGCAACGTAAAACTCAGTTTGCAAAAATTTAGTTATAGTAACATTCATGCTATGAGACTAGGTTGAATTTTGATTATTTTTGGTTTTTTGGTTTGCTGCCATTCTAAACAGTGCTCACTGCACACTGATCATGGGACATCACCAGGGCCATAACCACAATATTCTTTAATCAGATATGGCCAGATTGTCGCCCACAATAATTGATATACTTGTGGCTGTTCTGATGCAGTCCATTATGCACCACTGTCTAATTGTCATTAAGTTGTTGCAGGAATAAAATAATGGTTTAAAAAAAAAAAAAGTTACATTTTTACCGCTCTCAGTAGTCTAACACTGCTTGTCATTGTCATATGAGATAGCCAATCAAATCGATGAAGGCGGGACTCAAGTTTAAGACGCTAAGTGGGAACCTCATGGATTATCCCGGCGCCACGCATCAGCAAGCAATTCAGGTTAAGAGTGTTTGTGTCATATGAGATGTAAGTATCTAACTTAACATGCAATATTTGACCTCTGTTTTATGATTGAAATGTTGTACCGACAGATATTAATTTCCAAGCGTGCAAACTATTCACCATTTGGTGAAATTCGCCATTTTAAATTAAAAATATATCATGTACAGTATGTGATTTGTATGTCATTCATAACTGTGAATCTGAAAACATTAACGGAGCAGTTTTCAGCGAATCGGGCTTAAGACAAAGAGTGAATGTGTGTATATTATAAAGGAATTGAATGAATGTGGTAATCTGGCAGGCTTTTGAAGTAGCTTTTTAGAAAACTCTCTTGACATTGTCTAAGAAAATTATCTATAAAAAAAAACACAAAGTAGAGTGTTATCACCCAGATCAGAACTAGAATATGGTAAGACCTAACTTGTGACTTCTATTGTGCTTTTAGGTTTTGGCAAGGACAGTGTCATATATTCTTAATGCAAATATTATTAGGAAATAATTTAAAATCGATGTAAGATTTTCTAAATTTATGTCTTTAATTCTGAATTTTGTACAGCATCTCCTAAGAGTCTACTTTTATAAGAGTTTTATTTTGAGCATCTCTTGTCAAGGTCTGTGCTTAAAAAATGAGCCACCAGTTAAAGGAGTAGTTCACCTAAAACTGGAAAATGTACTTTTACTCACTCATTTACTCATCCTTATGTTATTCAAAACCCATATGCTGGGTTTTTTATTGAAACATAAAAATAGATATTTTAAGCAGCTCTATTCCATAGAATAACAGTTTATAGTGAACAGGAGCTATCAAGCTTCATAAAGTACAAATACTATAAAGCACTATTAAAGATTCAGTATAAAAGACATTATAACAGTAGTCCATATGACAAGTGCCCTATATTCCAAGCTTTCTGGGCCATACAACAGCTATGTTTTGTATGAACTACTTTTATAGTATTTTTATAATGATTTTTTTTTTTTTTTTCTTTGGACCTTGATAGCAGTGGCCAATATGAACTGTTTTTGTATGGAAAAGAGCAGCATTAGGATTCTTGAAGAAAATATTGTGTTAAGATTCTACTGGGAGAAAAAACAAAACAATGAGGGACAACTTGAGGGCAGTAAATCATTTTGTGTATTTTCCTTTTGTTAGCCAGCTGACAAAGTCATGTCATTTTCCAGATACATCAATGATGAAAAGAAATTCAAATTATATTAATCTTTTCTTTGAGACAGCACAAAAAAGAAAGAAAAGATGACTGAAACAGGCAAATTGCTAGCAATGCAGACACAGTGTTTGTCTTGTACTGTGTGAACTTTAAAACTACATGTATCTTTTAAAACCAAAATTATACCATTTTGGGCCTTTATCACATTTCAAGCCTTTATTCAGAAAATTATTGCATTCAGTGCCTTTACCATATTAAAAAGGACCACAGAGGACCATTATATTTATGACCTCAACACCCGTGATGACAGTTTTATTAGATCTCAGTGCCGCGTTCGACACTATCGTCCATAATATTCTTCTCAATCATCTAGAATGTATGGTTGGCATCCAGGGTATGGCCCTCCAGTTGTTTTCCTCCTATCTAAAAGAAAGGACATTCTCTGTAAATTTAGGTAATTTTTCTTCTACGTCGGCTCAATTACAGTGTGGTGTCCCTCAAGGGTCGATTATAGGACCCTTATTATTTTCCCTGTATATGCTTCCTCTGAGCTCTATTTTTCAGAAGTACAGCATATCATATCACTGTTATGCTGATGATTCCCAATTTTATTTCTCAGTGAGTGTAGACAAGAATTGTTCATCTGAGAACACCCTAAATTGTTTCAAAGATATTAAACATTGGCTGGCAGACAATCGAAGCAAAACCGAAGTTCTGATTTTAGGTTCCTCCATGTCCTCCTTACCTGGCCTGGTTGCCTAGTTAGGTCCTCTGTCGTCGAATGTATAAGATCATGTGAGGAGTCTTAGAATGATTTTAGACTCCTCGTTACTTTTCAATAAGCAGATCAGTGCTGTTGTCAAGGGAAGCTTTTTCCACCTGAGATCTATCGCTAAATAAAACATTTTATTTCCCATAAAGACTTGGAAATTGTGATCCACTCACTTACTACATCAAGGTTAGATTAATGTAACTCATTGTACATTGGTCTCCCTCAAACTGCGTTATCCAGCCTACAGCTGGTTCAAAACGCAGCAGCTAGGCTTTTAACAGGGCCAAGAAAGAGGGATCACATTTCCCCGGTTTTAGCATCTCTACACTGGCTTCCTGTGAAATTCAGGGTCGATTTTAAAATTCTGATTTTTGTCTACAAGGCACTATCTGGTCTCGCACCCCAATATATCAGTGACCTTCTACACCCTTACTCCCCCACCAGAGCGTTCAGGTCTTCTGATCAACTTCTATTAAGGGTTCCTCATTGCCGCTATAGATCTAAGGGTGACCGTGCCTTTTCAGTGATAGGGCCTAATCTATGGAATAGTCTCCTTTTCCATGTGAGGTCAGCTTCATCATTAGCCATTTTTAAATCTTTTTTAAAAACATTTTTTATTCAGTAGCTTCTGAATATATCATTGAAGAGTTTGAAATGGATAAATACATGATGTTGTA
Organism: Myxocyprinus asiaticus; assembly: GCF_019703515.2. Classification (NCBI taxonomy): domain Eukaryota; kingdom Metazoa; phylum Chordata; class Actinopteri; order Cypriniformes; family Catostomidae; genus Myxocyprinus; species Myxocyprinus asiaticus. The sequence goes on from NC_059359.1 coordinate 20,514,693, forward strand.
TTTAAATGTTTTTATTTTATTAAGTTTTATATTTAAATCAATCTGCTTTTAAATCCCTCTGTCATTTTGTTTGTTTGATCTGTAAAGCACTTGGGGTCAACTTCTGTTGTTTTTAAATGTGCTCTATAAATAAAGGTTGACTTGACTTAGTTTGAGAAACTTAGAAGCAATTAACCAAGATGTTCTTGAGCACTTTAGTATATTTTAAAAAAAACTCTTTGAAGTCAAAATTGGAGTTTGGTTCATTTTTAGCTTTGAAGACATCTATTTGTGCTGGTATAGCCTAAAAGTTGACATAAACAATGTTTAGCAGATATACACTCTTAGAAAGAAAGGTTCTTTGGGGTTCTATATAGAACTCTAGGTTTCTTTACTCAGCTCCAAAGAAAATCTTTTTTTGCCAAAAAGGTTCTATTTACAAAGATTTACAAAAAAACAAAAAGAACCCTTTTTGCACAAAGGGGTTCTTTAGGCTGACAATTGCTTAATATGTATGTATGTATGAATGTATGTGTAAGCTACATTATTACAATTTTAATTTACAGTATAAATAGTTTTGGACAATACACACTTTTGCATTTGCATTTCATACTGCAGAAAAATAAAACTACAATTTACTTCTTCAGCTTTGGGTTTAATTAGAAAAGGACAAATTACAGTTGTCTTTAAGAGGACAGGTTTATCTCAGTATCAGTATACAGTCTACGGTACAGTCGATTCTTGACTCATAATTCAACAACTGATGAATAATACTGTGTTTATCATAAACAGCAAACAACTTGAGTGTAGTGCTGTTATATTCGTCATTTAAGCCATGTGCTCGGAGACACTAGGGATGGGCGATACCACTTATTTTCTTTTCGATCCGATACCAAGTACTTTTAGGCCAATATCGCAGATATCGCTACTAATATCTATACCTCTACTGAATTAAATTTTTACGAATTTTTTGGATAAAATAAGTACCTTTATTACACACACACACACACACACACACACACACAATTATATATGGGACTAAACAGAAAATTATTAGGCTGCTTTGTTTACCCTTTAAAAATTAGTTAGTATAAGCCACATATAAACCTCAAAATTAACCACAGATATTGTTTTATGGTTACTATTACTAAAACCAAGTTACCATATGGATACTACAGTAATGCTGTAGTAAAACCATGGTTAATTGTATCAAAACCTTGGTTACTGCCAAAAAAAAAAAAAAAAAAAACCATGCTTACTGTAGTAATATTGTATTACTATGGTTAATACAATATTACTACAGTAAATCCATGGTAAGTTTTCATAAGGGTATCATTTATTAATGATGATTACAGATGATTATCAATGTTTTATCAACTCTGAATTTAAATAAAGCTGTAAAAATTGTCACACAAGCCTATTATAATAAATGTCACACCTAGGTTTGTCATTACTTAGTGTGAATAACTCTAGATGCTGTTTTTCTGTCATTACCACAGGAAAGCACTGCTCCTTATTTGACCGAGCACTATGACTGAAAGGGTGAGCGCTGTCTGACTGTTAGTGTATTTTAACATTTCTGTGTGTCAAGTTGAGCGAAAGAAAAAACAGTTCCGTTGCCATGCAACAATTCGCTCATATAATTTTTTTTTCCCACTTCGAAGCTTATGAGATATTCATGTAATCTAAATCATTTCACTAGTAAAAAAATAAATAAATAAATAAATAAATAAAAATCAATCAATAAAAAATTTAAGAATCTATATTTTTATGCGAGTATCGATATTCTTGATACCACATCAGTATCGGAAGTATCGATACTTTAGTATCGATCCGCCCATCCCTAGCAGAAGCGCAACTTGCGCGAGTGATCAAAACGCGCAAGCATCCTATTTCAAATTTCAACTGTCATGGAATGTCGGTTGAGCTGAAAGACTGAAAGGGGCAATAGAACCCTGGTAAGTGAAAAAATAAATACATTTGTTGATTGTGTTATTTGTAAAAAAAAATTTTTTTTTACCTAAATCCTTGTCATTTATGACTTACACATTTATTTTAGCAAGCACAAAGAAGAAAAGTCGACAAAACTGTTTCGTCCAGGCATGCAATACTCTCTGCCGTTAGTAATTTCACACTTGAATCACTAAAATCTCTTTAGTAATCCTGATGACAGCTTATGTTATCATTTACTTTTCTTTCAACCTAGAAAACATGGGGAAAACAAAACAAGTTTCACATCAAAGCACATCAAAGCCAAACATTGAATAAAGCGCACTGATTGATAAAAGAAAATGTCTAATGTTAAAGAAAGAAAGTGATGGAAATGTTTCAATTTCTCTACTTGTGAGTATTTGGTGTTTGTAGTTTCATTGTAATTTACTAAAATATAATAATAAAGTATTTTTAAATTGAAGACGCCATATTAATTGAACATGGATTTTTAGCAAAGACCTTCACCAAACTCAGAGAGCACTTCTGAAGTTCTGGCCACCAACATCAGAGCCATGAGAAGTGAAAGTCAAAAGGAGACATTTGACTTCAAAACAATGGCAAACAATGTCATAAAAGGTATATCTTTTCCCATTATTTCTCATTATTTTGTATTGCATCAAGATTTATATGATACTAAGAAATGATTAATTTCTGTTTGCAGTGGCTCTGGAGTGCAGCATTACTTATTTCTTCATACAGATAAAACACAATACTCCTCTTCATGTAAGTTTTAAGATATAATTTAGAGAGATACCAATTTATTTCTGTTTTTAATTACTCTGCATACTGACACCACAACTATTTCATGTTTCTTACAGGGATCAGCACATCCATCCTAAACCTAATCTTTCATATGGTGTCAAGACCCCTCAGTGCTGAGAGTCGGCATCAAATTGATGACATGGAGATGGCTGAAGTGAAGTTTTGTTTAATTTGTTGTATCCAAAAGACCTCACTCAGTGTGTTTCCTTATAACCATGCAGGAAGACCCCCCCAGTGGCAACAAAATGATTCTGATCTGACCCAGTTCTTAAATTGTTTAACAGATTTTTATAGGTCATTTAGTTTTTATTTATTTTTCTCTTAGATTTGTACTTATTAATCTTACTTATGGTTATAATTTTAATTTATGGTTAATGTTAGATTATATTTAATATTACTACTTTTAGAATTTTAGCTTGTTATTAGGCTACAAACCTATGGATTTATTGAGTCAATTGTTATAACTATTGCATTATGAATTGTGTTATTTACTGCTTGTATTGTTGTAAACAAACTATTAAAAATGCTTTACTAAATGATACTTAAACATGTTTTATATGGTTATTTCACTTTCTTAGTGATATACTATCTATATGAACTATTTAATTCAAATATCCATTAAATGTTCTTCTGGTAAGAAAACCCAAACTTTTTGGGGTTCCAAATATGAAGCGAGTGATAGAACCCTTTAAGGTTCTATATGGAACCTTTTCTTCTAAGAGTGTACTTTATAGCAGATTAATCTACTATAAATATTGATGACTCATCTTGCACTACATATTTTTGTCCAATCAAATGCTCTCTAGAATGAGAATGTCTTTTCCCCCTATTCCACTTGACACAGATTAGCAAGTAGCAAATCATGGTTCTTGGCTGTGACAAACTAAATGCTATTAGCTATTTAAAAAGGGATGAACCCTTAGATATGTCCTGGCCAAACATTCTGTATCAATAGGAAATACATCAAGACAGCAAAGGAAACTACGCTCATAAAGTAAATTCATGTAGACTTAAAAAATGGATGGCCACTTTACATATCGGTCATACCATCCTGTCTAAGTGGCCAGTCCTTTACCAGAATAAGCTGCAATGTGGGCCAGACTTTTTGCCTACAACCAAAATCTTGGGAATGCGCTACAATATTTTTATAATGTGCCAATATGTCCCAATCAGCTCGTATAAAACTGAGAGATACAGCATTCTGAGCTGGTTAGGGGTGTGTGGCCAATGGAGGTTAAACTAGGGAAGATAACAACTCAAGGCCGTTCCAATGACATAAAAAGCTTAAAGAGAAGGCTCCAACACACACAAACACATACACTCAGACATCAGCTCTCTCACAGGATAAAGTCTATCTACACAAAGGCTGTGTAGGAGCAAAGCAAAGACTCTTAGGCGGGCTCCTGAGATGATAAGTGGGATGTAGCCGGTCATTTGGAGCATGTTGGAACTCAGTTAGCGAAGCATCTTCGAGCTCCCTCAGGAGACACCCGCAGTATATTTATGTACCAGTTTAGGTGGAAGAGAGTTCACTCTGTTTACTACAGAATCAGTGCCCTTACAGCTTAACCTGGTGAGAATTGCGAGGGTCATACTGAGAGGAGGAAATGATGAAACAAGAAAGAAACAGAGGAAGAGAGAGAAACAAATTGAAAAAAACATTTATATTACATTTATCTCTAGGGATAACCATGTGAGCAGGAAAGACATTGATTGTTTCTTAAATAGACAACTTCTGAGAAGGCATTAATATTCTTTCTTTAAAGGTGCACTCTGCACTTTAAAGGTGCATTTTACCCCAAAAGAAGTGAATAGTACTTTTGAAAAATATGTTTTAAATCATGGACAGATGAAGAATCCAGTCATATCAGTATTCAGTAGCCTAATAAAAGTAGTTATATTTTACGTGGAGCTGAGCTGCCAACATGTTGAGATCGCATGACCAGCTGAATACTACTTATTTTATCTTGGTAACCCCCCTATTATCAGAAGCTTACACCCATGGAGTAAATTAAACCAACTTAAACCAAAAGTTACACCTTTAATGTCTTTCATTTTCTAAATGTAACTAGTTCACTTAGCCTAGTTTGATTATTTTAACTGTTAAGGACTTAAAACAGCAATTTGGCAGATTTACTCAGGAATTTTCTCCAGCAAAGTATTCCAAAAATGTAGCTATTTTATGGCTACTATTTTAAAATGTGCTCTACCATATTAAATGTTTCTGAATTATTCAGAGCCTTGGAAATTCAATTTGAGTGTTAGAGGTGAACATTGTTTCTTTTTCAAATTGTTTAAATAACATCTGTGTCAAAAGGTTTTGTACACATCCAACATTTCCTATGATTAAAATGTCATGCCACATGGAAATGTTTTATGTGTATGTGTGTGCATGTTTTATTCTTTAAGCTGGATCGGCCCCAAGCATTAAATAATGTCAAAACAGTCAAGTGTAATGAGCCCCATATCTGCGGATGAAATATTTAATATGTTTCCCCCTTGGGCAGCTCATCTTTAATAAAAGAAAGCAGTTTTTGTGGCTGTATTTACATAAAGACAAAGAGAGAATATCTAATCTGTATCGGAATTACAATAAAGCAGAACTTAATTATTCCTCTCACATTGTAAGATTGCTTTTTGAACACTTCTATGATTACAATTCAATTGGAACTTATTACTGGAGAGCAATAATCCTGAAATCTTGAGCAAGAACTTGATTGTGGAAAATGAGAAAAATATATTATGCATATATTTATGCATGACATTTGCAATTCATGGAATTGAATTTGAATATGGAATGGTATAGGAATTAAAATGTATGATAATGCTGTCTGTCTCATCTTACAGTTCAAAAATGTTTCATTCAATTAATGGTGCAGGATATACAGTTGAAGACAGAAGTTTATATACAACTTAGCCAAATACATTTAAACTCTGTTTTTCACAATTCCTGACAATTAATCTTAGAAAACATTCCCTGTCTTAGGTCAGTTAGGATCACTACTTTATTGTAAAATATGTGAAATATCAGAATAATAATAGAGAGAATGATTTCAGCTTTTATTTCTTTCATCACATTCCCAGTGGGTCAGAATTTACATACACTTTGTTAGTATTTGGTAGCATTGCCTTTAAATTGGGTCAAACATTTTGGGTAGCCTTCCACAAGCTTCTCACAATAATATGCTGGAATTTGGGCCCATTCCTCCAGGCAGAACTGGTGTTACTGAGTCAGGTTTGTAGGCCTCCTTGCTCACACATGCTTTTTCAGTTCTGCCCACAAATTTTCTCTCAGATTCAGTTCAGGGCTCTGTGATGGCCACTCCAATACCTTGACTTTGTTGTCCTTGAGCCATTTTGCAACAACTTTAGAGGTATGCTTAGGGTCATTGTCCATTTGGAAGATCCATTTGTGACCGAGCTTTAACTTCATGGCTGATGTCTTGAGATTTTGCTTCAATATATCCACATAATTTCCCTTCCTCATGATGCCATCTATTCTGTGAAGTTCACCAGTCCCTCCTGCAGCAAAGCACCCCCACAACATGATGTTGCCACCCCCATGTTTCACGGTTGGGATGGTGTTCTTCGGCTTGCAATCCTCAACCTTTTCCTCCAAACATTATGATGGTCATTATGGCCAAACAGTTACATTTTTGTTTCATCAGAACAGAGGGCATTTCTCCAATAAGTAAGATCTTTGTCCCCATGTGCACTTGCAAACTGTAGTCTGACTTTTTTATGGCGGTTTTGGAGCAGTGGCTTCTTTCTTGCTGAGCAGGTTATGTCGATATAGGAGTCATTTTACTGTGGATATACAGATGCATCTCAATAAATTAGAATGTCGTGGAAAAGTTCATTTATTTCAGTAATTCAACTCAAACTGTGAAACTCGTGTATTAAATAAATTCAGTGCACACAGACTGAAGTAGTTTAAGTCTTTGGTTCTTTTAATTGTGATGATTTTGGCTCACATTTAACAAAAACCCACCAATTCACTATCTCAAAAAATTAGAATACATCATAAGACCAATAAAAAAAACATTTTTAGTGAATTGTTGGCCTTCTGGTAAGTATGTTCAATTACTGTATATGTACTCAATTCTTGGTAGGGGCTCCTTTTGCTTTAATTACTGCCTCAATTCAGCGTGGCATGGAGGTGATCAGTTTGTGGCACTGCTGAGGTGGTATGGAAGCCCAGGTTTCTATGACAGTGGCCTTCAGCTCATCTGCATTTTTTGGTCTCTTGTTTCTCATTTTCCTCTTGACAATACCCCATAGATTCTCTATGGGGTTCAGGTCTGGTGAGTTTGCTGGCCAGTCAAGCACACCAACACCATGGTCATTTAACCAACTTTTGGTGCTTTTGGCAGTGTGGGCAAGTGCCAAATCCTGCTGGAAAATGAAATCAGCATCTTTAAAAAGCTGGTCAGCAGAAGGAAGCATGAAGTGCTCCAAAATTTCTTGGTAAACGGGTGCAGTGACTTTGGTTTTCAAAAAACACAATGGACCAACACCAGCAGATGACATTGCACCCCAAATCATCACAGACTGTGGAAACTTAACACTGGACTTCAAGCAACTTGGGCTATGAGCTTCTCCACCCTTCCTCTAGACTCTAGGACCTTGGTTTCCAAATGAAATACAAAACTTGCTCTCATCTGAAAAGAGGACTTTGGAACACTGGGCAACAGTCCAGTTCTTCTTCTCCTTAGCCCAGGTAAGATGCCTCTGACGTTGTCTGTGGTTCAGGAGTGGCTTAACAAGAGGAATACGACAACTGTAGCCAAATTCCTTGACATGTCTGTGTGTGGTGGCTCTTGATGCCTTGACCCCAGCCTCAGTCCATTCCTTGTGAAGTTCACCCAAATTCTTGAATCGATTTTGCTTGACAATCATAAGGCTGCGGTTCTCTTGGTTGGTTGTGCAACTTTTTCTTCCACACTTTTTCCTTCCACTCAACTTTCTGTTAACATGCTTGGATACAGCACTCTGTGAACAGCCAGCTTCTTTGGCAATGAATGTTTGTGGCTTACCCTCCTTGTGAAGGGTGTCAATGATTGTCTTCTGGACAACTGTCAGATCAGCAGTCTTCCCCATGATTGTGTAGCCTAGTGAACCAAACTGAGAGACCATTTTGAAGGCTCAGGAAACCTTTGCAGGTGTTTTGAGTTGATTAGCTGATTGGCATGTCACCATATTCAAATTTTTTGAGATAGTGAATTGGTGGGTTTTTGTTAAATGTGAGCCAAAATCATCACAATTAAAAGAACCAAAGACTTAAACTACTTCAGTCTGTGTGCATTGAATTTATTTAATACACGAGTTTCACAATTTGAGTTGAATTAATGAAATAAATGAACTTTTCCACGACATTCTAATTTATTGAGATACACCTGTAGATACTTGCCTACCTGTTTCCTCCAGCATCTTCACAAGGTCCTTTGTTGTTTTTCTGGGATTGATTTGCACTTTTCGCACCAAACTACATTAATCTCTAGAGACAGTATGCGTCTCCTTCCTGAGTGGTATGATGGCTGCATGGTCCCATGGTGTTTATACTTGTGTACTATTGTATGTACAGATGAGCGTGGTACCTTCAGGAGTTTGGAAATTGCTCCCAAGGATGAACCAGATTGTGGAGGTCCACGTTTTTTTTTTTTTCCTGAGGTCTTGGCTGATTTCTTTTGATTTTCCAAGCTGCTTAAAGGCACAGTTAACTTAGTGTATGTAAACTTCTGACCCACTGGAATTGTGATAGTCAATTAAAAGTGAAACAATATGTCTGTAAACAATTGTTGGAATTGTCATGCACAATTCATGCACAAAGTAGATGTCCCAAATGACTTGCCAAAACTATAGTTTGCTAATAAGAAATCTGTGGAGTGGTTAAAAAATGAGTTTTAATGACTTCAACCTAAGTGTATGTAAACTTCTGACTTCAACTGTAAATATTTAGAGGTTGACATTTATGTATAGACAAACACTCACACACACAATACATACACATATATTGCACATACACCAACATACTGTATGCACAGTAGCCCCAAAAAGTATTTGGACTTTTTTAGCTACACTTAAAAATGTAAAAATGTCTTTGCATTACATAGGGTGACCATATGTCCTTTTTTTTTACCGGACATATCCTCTTTTTTGGACCTTAAAAAAAGCATCCAGCCGGGATTTCTAAATTTGCGAAAATGTCCGGATTCAGCTTTAGTTGCATTATGATGTGCATCCGGTCTAATACTTCATTGTGTGTGCTCGCATATTTGCATTGCTTTAACCCCTCTTTGTAAGTCCCGCCTTCTCACACACCAATTGGACGATTATAAGAGGCTTGCAGCAACTATTGGCCAAATTCCTGCCTGTCAATCTCTCCGCGAATGCGCGAAGCACTGTTGTGTTCGGCATCAAACAGTTGTTTGACTGTAACAGCAAATGACAGCTGAGTGGAAACAATGCCCAAACAAAAGTGCAAATTTACAGAAGATTTGCACAAAAAATTCCAATGCTTTCATCCAGGTCGAGATCCGTGGGAAGCAGAATGTATGACATGTAAAGCTGGCACTTATGTGTCAGTTGCTAATAAAGGTGCAAGTGATTTAGAAGCACACATTAGCTCTGCAAAGCATAAAGGGTCAGCAAAAGGTGAAAGTTCATCAGGTTAATTGATGGACTACTTTTTGCGACCAGGTAAAATTATCACATTACTTCATTTTCCATGGCCATTCAAAATAATAGTAATAGTAAATGAAGGTACACCCATGGCATCAAATATTTTATTTTAGTACATGGACATTCAAAAGAATGTTGGAAATTTGTATTTATTTATATATATTTATGTTATGCTAATAGAGTGTCTTTTTCACTGTATTAAAGTTTGCATTCATAGTAACACTGTTTTGTACCCTATTATTCCCCGCCGGCAAAAAAAAAAAAAAAGGTGTCCCCTTTTTGAAAAAACAGAATATGGTCACCCTACATTACATAACAAAATATCAAACCAAATAGCATTCATTTTAAAGGGCCATGAAACACTAAAGTACTTTTTTCTGAGATGTTACGAGAAATGTATATGTTACACATAATAGAAGACAATGTAAGCATCCACTGATTTTTATATTATGAGGAAAGTGGTTAATTTAGCTGATTTTTTGCGACGTTTTCGTCTTCCGGGAATAAAATCAACATCGAGTCAACGTCACACGATGTGATGTTTCAATGTACTATAGTGCATCGTCACATCATCAGTATCTCATAATTATTAATAAGCCTTGCGTGGCCTTATCCTATGAGAAAGCACTGTCTCATGATTATTCATTTAACTACATTAACGGAGCTTCAAACTCGCAAGCGCTTCAGCTGAGAGCAAGGAGCTTGACTGAGAGAGTTGATCCCAGGACACGAGTGTTCAAGACTGCATAGCCTCCCCACGATGCTAAAAGAGGTGGACAGGACAGGCTTTCAATCAATGGCTAAACCTTCTATATGTTTGTGCAACACACATTTATTAATGTGAGTGTTTCGAGATATGCGGTAAGGAGGACTGTCTCTGACTGGGACTCGGTTTACATGGATTATCCCAGACACAAACACTATCTATCCATCCATCCATCTATCTATCCTTAATGCGAGTGTGTTAACTTGGGCTGCCCCCTAATAGTCAACCAAACGTTAGTCGATGAGAAGAGTCTTGGTCGACCAAGTTTTGATTGGTCAGTTGGTCGCAGAAAAAAAAACTCAGACGAGCACCGGTATTACTGCTGGTTGGACGCTAGGTGGTACTATGGGGTAATTTTCGTTAAGCTAGGGTTAGGGTTAAGCCTACATAGTAAAGCAAGACACCTTGATTTCAAACTTTGAACTTTATTTTTTATTTATTTTAACAAAAAATATTTAAATGAAATTGTAAAAAAAATTAAGTGCAATTAAAATGTGTGCTGTTCAACTTTTTGAAAGATGGCTTTACAACAGTTGTGAAGGGTAACACTTCTCTGGCAAAGAACCTACTGCATCTGTGCATTCTCTACCGGTGGGGTAATTCATTGTCCGGGAAAATACATCATGTGTGTGAATAAATTTGTTTTGTTCCCTCCTTCACAATAGCTATCTATCTATCTATTTATATCACAATATCCAGTTACATCGGACACCCCGGGGCTGAGGGATCGGTGAATATTCTTGCTTTAGTGATTTTTGCATTGAAAATTAAATTAATTTATTTAAAAAAACAAAAAAACTTAAATCAAATATATTTCTAAATTCAAATCGCACTACAAATGAAATGAAAATGCAATTAAAATAATGAAGTGATCAAAAAAATTATATACAGGTGCATCTCAATAAATTAGAATGTCGTGGAAAAGTTCATTTATTTCAGTAATTCAACTCAAACTGTGAAACTCGTGTATTAAATAAATTCAGTGCACACAGACTGAAGTAGTTTAAGTCTTTGGTTCTTTTAATTGTGATGATTTTGGCTCACATTTAACAAAAACCCACCAATTCACTATCTCAACAAATTAGAATACATCATAAGACCAATAAAAAAAACATTTTTAGTGAATTGTTGGCCTTCTGGAAAGTATGTTCATTTACTGTATATGTACTCAATACTTGGTAGGGGCTCCTTTTGCTTTAATTACTGCCTCAATTTGGCGTGGCATGGAGGTGATCAGTTTGTGGCACTGCTGAGGTGGTATGGAAGCCCAGGTTTCTTTGACAGTGGCCTTCAGCTCATCTACATTTTTTGGTCTCTTGTTTCTCATTTTCCTATTGACAATATCCCATAGATTCTCTATGGGGTTCAGGTCTGGTGAGTTTGCTGGCCAGTCAAGCACACCAACACCATGGTCATTTAACCAACTTTTGGTGCTTTTGGCAGTGTGGGCAGGTGCCAAATCCTGCTGGAAAATGAAATCAGCATCTTTAAAAAGCTGGTCAGCAGAAGGAAGCATGAAGTGCTCCAAAATTTCTTGGTAAACGGGTGCAGTGACTTTGGTTTTCAAAAAACACAATGGACCAACACCAGCAGATGACATTGCACCCCAAATCATCACAGACTGTGGAAACTTAACACTGGAGTTCAAGCAACTTGGGCTATGAACTTCTCCACCCTTCCTCCAGACTCTAGGACCTTGGTTTCCAAATGAAATACAAAACTTGCTCTCATCTGAAAAGAGGACTTTGGAACACTGGGCAACAGTCCAGTTCTTCTTCTCCTTAGCCCAGGTAAGACGCCTCTGATGTTGTCTGTGGTTCAGGAGTGGCTTAACAAGAGGAATACGACAACTGTAGCCAAATTTCTTGACATGTCTGTGTGTGGTTGATGCCTTGACCCCAGCCTCAGTCCATTCCTTGTGAAGTTCACCCAAATTCTTGAATCGATTTTGCTTGACAATCCTCATAAGGCTGCGGTTCTCTCGGTTGGTTGTGCATCTTTTTCTTCCACACTTTTTCCTTCCACTCAACTTTCTGTTAACATGCTTGGATACAGCACTCTGTGAACAGCCAGCTTCTTTGGCAATGAATGTTTGTGGCTTACCCTCCTTGTGAAGGGTGTCAATGATTGTCTTCTGGACAACTGTCAGATCAGCAGTCTTCCCCATGATTGTGTAGCCTAGTGAACCAAACTGAGAGACCATTTTGAAGGCTCAGGAAACCTTTGCAGGTGTTTTGAGTTGATTAGCTGATTGGCATGTCACCATATTCAAATTTTTTGAGATAGTGAATTGGTGGGTTTTTGTTAAATGTGAGCCAAAATCATCACAATTAAAAGAACCAAAGACTTAAACTACTTCAGTCTGTGTGCACTGAATTTATTTACTACACGAGTTTCACAGTTTGAGTTGAATTACTGAAATAAATGAACTTTTCCACGACATTCTAATTTATTGAGATGCACCTGTATATATATATATATATATATATATATATATATATATATATATATATAGCTGAGATGTCTGAGGTCATTTGCAGCACTCATAGATGATACTGTTCTTGCAAAAAAAAAATTAAGAAGACAGAAACAAAGAAAGAGTGAGAACCTTTTACATGCTTGTGTTCCACGAGACTGCACGCCTCCATAAAAACAGCATGTCAGACATGCATATAGACTACTTTTCTGTCATCTGTTCTTAATAATATAAAAGTGTGTTTCTTCAAGCGCATGACTGTGTGTCTACGGGCAAATTATTTGTAATATTAATTTGATAATAATACTAGCCTAATAATAATAATAATTTAATAGGATCTAAAAATGAATGGGATCAGCATCAGCTATTGGTGATCACACTGACCATCGTCGATCCCCGAGATCATCGTCTGTCGGCACACCCCTAATGTGCATTTCTCTCTATAAATTAACAAAATGTTCAGACAGTCTCCATGCTGGTTTTTCCGACACATTCAGAATCATTACGCATCGCTTCGTGCGTGCGCTTGTAAAATTTATATTTTACATTATTACGGTTTAGCATTTCTCTGTAATGTAGAACAGTGTTAGCAATGTTACTTATAACATTCTTTCTCAGCCCTGGAACTCAAACCTTTTTCTGATGCCCCCCAAAATATATATATACTTAAGTAATTAAATTAATATCATAAACGTGCGACAACTAGTCGACTAATGGCTTAAACTAACACCTACTAGTTGACTAGGAAAATCTTTGGTCGGGGCAGCCCTAGTGTTAAATGATCTAAGCACTTATATTTGTGAATCAATGTCTTTGAATAAGTCTCAAAAGTTAATAGTGTAAAAACATTCACATATTTTTAAAACAGTACATGGCTTGGCATTTATTTGTGCATAAATAACAGATATAAAATGACCAGTTGTGATTCTGTGTAATGTATTGTGAGCTAACAAAACAGTGTATAATTTATTTGTGCATTTTGTTACGAGCAATTGTGAGAATCTTTGATGCTGTTTACTACATTAGTGGAATGAAGCTGAGTGACTAGATCAGACAGCTGTTGTGTTCCCTCCCCCTTCTCCCCTCACTCCGCTGCTGATTATGCCCAATTTGGCTGGCATTTTTTGAAAATGTGGTGAGAACTCAACTGTGCAGAAACAGGGTTTCATGATCCTTTAGAGGAAGATGGCACAAGCACAATTTTAAAGCAAAACATTTTACAAAAAGACGTTTGTTAGGTTTCAAATTGATATATTGTTCGAAATAAAATAAGATTAACAAATTGTTATTAATGAGAGAGTGCAACAAAAATCCATCTTCCAAACCATGTCTTCACCCAAATACACTTTGATAAACCTATAATAATGACATTATAAATATTTTAGAGCTGTCGGGACGGATTTTGCAGGAAATTGCGTACATACGTCATTCGCCCATGCGTGTTGACATCATAATCATACACAGAAAATAAGATCCAGCTACTGTAGCGCATGTGTGGGAGTAGCTGAAGCTGAAAGTTTGTCGTCACAACGAAAGAGAAAAAAATTACCATGGACCATTCAAAACGGCAAACCTCCAGAGAATCACCGGTTGTAAAAACAACCTACAGAGCAGAGAAACCCCAAACAGAGTCTACAAGCAAAAAGGGAAAGTGACAGAGTTCGTAATAAAACCCGAATCAACATCGGCTTGGATTTTCAGAGATGGCGACAACTGAAAGGATTTAAAAGCGACTCAGAGATGGCTTTTTTCTTACTCAACAGGTAAGATATTTTATTGATATGGTTTATGTATAGTTGTGTAATCACACACACACACCCACTCTGACCTTCACTTCACACAAACACCAACACCTCCTGCAACCCCCCTCCTCCCACTCAACCTGCACTTAAGATCTATGAAGATGATGTGAGCCGGGTCTTTCTGAAACATAAGACGAGGAAAGCTTCAGGCCCAGATGGCGTCTCACCAGCGTGTCTTCGATCCTGTGCTAACCAGCTGGCCCCCATCTTCACACAGATCTTCAATAGATCACTGGAGCAGTGTGAAGTCCTATGTTGCTTCAAACACTCAATCATTATTCCTGTACCAAAGAAACCAAAAATCACAGGACTTAATGACTACAGACCTGTCGCCCTGATGTCTGTGGTCATGAAATCATTTGAGAGACTGGTGTTGGCCCACCTGAAGAACATCACTGGACCCTTTCTAGATCCCCTTCAATTTGCTTATCGAGCAAACAGGTCTGTGGATGATGCGGTCAACATGGGATTGCATCATATCCTGCAACATCTGGACAGACCAGGGACATATGGAAGGATCCTTTTTGTGGACTTCAAACACCATCATCCCAGCTATACTCCAGAATAAATTACACCAACTCTCTGTTCCCATGTCTATCTGTCAGTGGATAACCAGCTTTCTGACGGACAGGCAGCAGCTTGTGAGACAGGGGAAACTCACTTCCAGCACCTGTACAATCAGCACTGGTGCCCCCCAGGGATGTGTGCTCTCCCCACTACTCTTCTCCCTCTACACCAACGACTGCATCGCCAAGGATCCCTCTGTCAAGCTCCTGAAGTTTGCAGATGACACCACTGTCATCGGCCTCATCCGAGATGACGATGAGTCTGCATACAGAAGGGAGGTTGAACAGTTGGCTGTCTGGTGCAGTCAAAACAACCTTGAGCTGAACACACTCAAAACGGTGGAGATGATTGTGGACTTTAGGAGAAACACCCCAACACTGACCCCCTCACCATTCTAAACAGCACTGTGGCAGCAGTGGAGTCATTCATGTTCCTGGGCACTACCATCTCACAGGACCTGAAGTGGGAGACACACACTGACTCCATTGTGAAAAAGGCCCAGCAGAGGTTGTACTTCCTTTGCCAGCTGAGGAAGTTCAACCTGCTGCTGATACAGTTCTACTCAGCAGTCATTGAGTCTGTCCTCTGCACTTCAATAACTGTCCGGTTTGGTTCAGCTACAAAATCAGACATCAGAAGACTACAAAGGAAAATTCAGACTGCTGAGAGGATTATTAGTTGCCCCCTGCCCCCCCCCTTCAAGAACTATACACTTCCACAGTGAGGAAAAAGGCTGTAAAATCACTCTGGACCCCACCCACCCTGCCCACTACCTTTTTGAACTGTTGCCTTCTGGCCGATGCTTCAGAGCTCTGAGCACCAGAACCGTCAGGCACAGGAACAGTTTTTTCCCTCAGGCTATCCATCTCATCAACAGTTAAATTGCCCCATTGAGCAATAACTATGTGCAATACACAGTTTAGTCTTTTTTTTATATTTATCCAACCTCTTCTGCCATTTCATCCCTCTGAAAAAAAAAAACAAACAAACAAAAAAAAAAAAACATTTGCACTGTACATAACAGATTTGTATTAGATTGCACTACAAATGTGTATGTTTGTATGTATGTGTGTCTGTGTGTGTATGAACGTATAACTATTTTTTATTTTTTATTTTTATCTATGTCTTGCTGCTGTTTTTGTATTGTTGTACACTGGAAGCTCCTGTCACCAAGACAAATTCCTTGTTTGTGTAAGCATACTAGGCAATAAAGCTGATTCTGCGCAGAGGAGCAGAGCCGAACCACAACCAAAACAATGGACTTCCGCAAGACGCATGCAGTTATTTTTTTAACCACCAGAGGGCCAAAAGTTACATAGTGTAGCTTTAAATGTAAATGCATAAATGGCTAAAAAATAAAAAACGGGTTTCAAAGTGCAAGTTTTTGAAAACGATGCCGTTATCGTCTCCTTGTAAACATACAAAAACGCTTGAGTACTTCAAAACAACGCGCGAGACATTCAAAACTATAATGGCGGACTACAGGACTGTGTTTGTGCTGCTCAAGATTTTGAGTTTATTGATGCTTCTCCAGCAAAGAGTAGATTTACTGCATCACTACTACGACCAGCGATCGCCATCTTCATTGTTTGTATTCACCGCTCTGTGGAAGAATGCGTATGTGCGCAGGCGCGTAGTGTTTCTTCACAAAGTGACATCGCCAACTTCTGGCCTGGCATATACAGCGTTTTTAGTCGTTTTCGCGGATCCATGTGAACGGGGATCGTTTTGAAAAAATTGTCGTCTCTACGCGAAACTTTTCAAAAACGCAAAGGAAAAACTTTTCCGTTTTTAGTACATCAGACAAAAAAAATAATAATAATCTAACTATAAATGGTGTAAACTCCAAACAGACAAACAGCATGCTTTATTGTATCTCAGGCAATGCTGATGATCCAAAATCCCAGCAGTGTCATAAACTGATTGGTTTCCCTGCATATCCAGCTGAAGAGAATTAGATTTGATCCCCTTTTTCCACCCTAAATGACTGAGTGTCTAATCCAGAATAGTGTGCCATAAAAGAGCTCAGCAATCAGGAAAATGGTTCTCTCTCCTTTCCAACCTCACAAACATTAAATACTTTGACAGCATCCTACAGTGGGAAGAAATAGCCTGGAAAAAGGGAGTGTGACATCCAGACAGATGGTGTCAAGCGTCCTGGCACAGGCTTGGGAAGAGGGCATATGCCCACATTTGGACTGGCACAGCTAGATCGCCTGGTAGAAACAGCACTATTGAGTATGCAGCAGTCAAGAAGGATTTATCACACCACCCAGAGTTTCAGAAGACAAAGACCTCCAAAAACCAAATGTGTGTGTGTCCTGTTTCCCTGTCAGGGGAGATTTTGAGCTAGTCTTAATCCAAGTGTGACATAATTATAAGGATTTGTGAGGCAGTAACAAAGTGAACAGGATCTTCACAAAGTAAATGAGTGTCACTCTTGTCTTCGGAATGTCTGAAAAAAGGCTCTACTGATTGCCAGGGATCACCACAAACACACTTACCAGCAGGAGAAGCTCTCTGATCAAAAAGCACCGGAGGCTTCGGTCTCCAGAGGGATTTCACAAGGACACTTTCAGCTTAATGGAGTGCAGCGTAACAGCCCATTTTCAACTAAATGCTATCATCAAAAACTACAGTCAGGAAAGTTAAAGAATTCAAAGAGATTGCAAAGAAAGATGTTAAATATATATTCACATAAATACAGTCTAAGGCCAGAAACACTTAACATACTTAAAGTTGCACTCAGTTTGTGTAATCTTGGACACCTTACAGTGACACCTAGTGCTGTGGATGCATCATTTTCAAAATCAATATTTTCAGTTACAGATGCCATTGTAGAAATTCACTATTCACACTCAGCCATGATTAAACCAAGAGTGAAAGTGTCCAATAACAGGATGGTTACTGAGATTAAGCAAGTAGTAGGCTATTCAACTGCCATGTGATTTTAACATGGCAGCCCCTTATGAGGGGGCCCTTTCATTAAGAATAAAACAGATTTTATAAGGTACTAATATGACTTGAGTCAAGATCGTATACATAAGTTTCAAAATTACAATTCATTTCTTTAGAAGGAAAACTTTTTTAATGAGAAAAAAATATTGAGTGCCCATTTAACATGCGTTCTTACATTCCTGTGGCAGTAACAAACCTCAAGGGGGTGATAGAGTTACGTTTAAAAGGTGGTGCAATAAAACCAGATGTATTCAGGTAGTTGCAATAAAAATACATACTCTAACTCAGTTGCCCAGAAATATTCTCCTCATACTGTTGTTCTGCCATTACAGTAGTAGAGAAAAGCACAGAAGCAGCTTACAATTCACA
Source organism: Myxocyprinus asiaticus (assembly GCF_019703515.2). Taxonomy (NCBI): domain Eukaryota; kingdom Metazoa; phylum Chordata; class Actinopteri; order Cypriniformes; family Catostomidae; genus Myxocyprinus; species Myxocyprinus asiaticus. The sequence goes on from NC_059359.1 coordinate 20,533,045, forward strand.
CTATTTTCCAAATTAAAATCGAGCTTGTGTAACATCTTCATTCACATACTTGTGCAGAATATGCTTAGGGCCTGAATCTTTTCAAGTATATCTCAAAACATGATTGAAGTGTCCACAACATAATTTTGCTGTGTAACACATGTTCTTGTAACAACATCATGTTGGTACTGGAACAACATTCCTATCAACCAATCATATTTTAGGGTTAAGTATAATGTTAAGCATAGGGGTTTATATACCATTCTTCCCAACACAATTTACCCAATTCTAACCCTCAGAGACCCAAGCATTGATAATGATGGTATATTTTCTTTTTTCCTTCTTGAATGTGTTTTTAGGAAGCCACTTATTATGTCTATATAAAAATGAATATTCTGTTTTGTTTTTTTCCCTCCAAAACTGTTGCCATGTTACAGTGTGTCATCTAATGTTATACTGTTCTAATTAAAATAGGTGTAGGTTATGGTTAGGTTGAGATTAGGGATAGGACTGTTTATTTGGCTCGAACGTTGTTCCAGGATCGACAAAAATGTTGATCAAGGAACATTTCACTACATGACTTTAACAAAGATTTTAGACCAGATTTGCAGTTGGGCCAAGTCATTGCTCGTCGGCACTAGTCAACTCCAGTCTGCAAATTTTTGGTCAGTCGGAGTTTACAGATTTATCAAGATAGAGTATCAGCAACAATAAAAGCAATGCTCGTGTACAGTACATGTTTGTTTACATATGTCATGCGATTGAGTTTTCATGAGTTTCCGAGTTTATTTAGATTGGATTGATTGATAGTCGGGGTTGTGTGTTATGGCCAGTTTTTATCTGTAGCCTTACAAAGTCGGTAGGTATATGATATCTAGTTTTTAAGAATCTGTTCAGATTTTAAAAGCAGTAAAGTGTAATCCAGCCTTTACTTGGTGAAATCATGGTGACCACAGAAGTGTTAAAGATGAGAGAGGACTAAAAGACCTGTCTGTCACATAAAACAATATCAAATACAGCTTGATAAAAAAAAGTTTCAAAGATTTGAGTAGAGAATTTTCCCCTCAATCATAGTCATTCCGTTTCTGAAGACAATATCCACACATACATCAGGGTGCTTCCAGGAACACTGTGATTTCTTCCTACATACGAGAGCAAAACAGTTTGATTCAGCACTATACATTGCTGTACAAGTTACATAAAAATCTTCCCTGAAATCATAAATCACACACACCTTTCTACATCAAGTACAAGCAAAACTTAAATAATCCTATGAGACCACATTTAATATGTGAAAACCCAAAAATTCTGTCATCATTTACTCACCCTAATGTTCTTCCAAACCCATATGAAATTCTTTCTTCTTCTTTTGTGTTCCACAAGAGAAAGATGGTCTAACAGAACAGAATTTTCTTTTTTTGGTGACCTATGCCTTTAAAATATTGATACTTTTTAGAGTTAAAAAGTATTATTTAGTATACTAAATAGTATGATCTTGTTCGAGACAATTTTGGAAAACAGTCTATTCTCTGATCAGCCTTCAGTGTTGCTTAGATGACACCTGCGCAAAGTAATCAGGAGCTCATTGTAATCATTTAGCAGCTGAATTCAGCCAGACAAAGAGCAGAGTGCAAGCCCGCTGTGAGCAGAGAAATAGAGGCCTCTACATCACATTAATGCTCCATGCCAGGAGAGGAGATCAGCAGAGAAGAGATCTGCAATGGATGAATGGGGTCCAGATTCCTCCAGGACTGCAGTAATGTGTGCCTGAATCCAGATTAGAAGCATCATTGATTTAGCGTGCTTGGCTACAGACAAGAGCTTTTACCACACAACCATAATGCACTGGTGAATAAAGATCCAGCTTTGATCACTCGCTCCACACTTTCCCATCTCTCTCTAGCCTGCTTTTTCTATTCCTGTTGATCACTTTGACCCTTAATTTTTCTGTTTTTATCCCACACTTTATCTTTCCGCCACATTTTGTCTTTTTCTCTCTCTCTCTCTCTCTTTGAGTAGGGAATAAAAGACAGGAGATGTATCGGGTGCCAAACTCACAGGAGAAGAAGAACCAAATGGCTCGAGAAAGAGAGAGAGAGAGGCACACAATGCTGCAGGAGGAATACAAGCACATTAGTTCACAGCAGACAACGTTTCACAAGCCGTGCTCCTCTACACTATATCACACAGCCCTTCAGGCAAAGCAACAGTAGGAATCCAAACCATAGTCGGGAGGTGCAGAATAGATCATCAGTCTGTCTCTGGTTCCCCCCTCCCTAGAGCACTGCAGCCTTCTGGGTAAAAGCAGACATGCGTGTCCAAACATTGGTGACTTTGGTTGGTGGGCGGAAGACCAAAGATTGAGCCCCTTTAACCAAAGACTCTATCATGACTTGTCAATCATGACCAGCTATAAAGACCTATTCTCATCAAGATCGGTGCAAATCTGCATTAAAAATCAGCAAAATGTTCTCCGATAAGTTTGTACTGTATATACGAATAAAAAGTTAATCATGCTCAGGTCTTTCGAAACCACTTGAGGTCTATCAGACATGGTTTCTGGATACTTGATCAGATTATGTCTTCTTGGCAGATGAGTTTTTGTGGCTTGGCTAAATAAAAAGGTCATCTATATGATGAAAAAAAAAAAAAGTATTTTCGTCACCGGGTGAATTTATGCTCCCGGTGTAAGGGTCACAATGCTTTCCTTTAAGTTCGTACATACGTATAAAAGTGAATCAAAACTATTCTATGTGACACTGTAAAGTTATTAATTTTGTATTTTGCTGATGGCCATTCCACTGTTTAAAAACAGAATAATAAACTAGTCTGAAGAACTAAAGCGGACTCTTTGATGTACTCTATAAAAGTGTTGAAAGTGAAATTTTCTCTCTCTCTGTTTCAGTATTCAGTTTACATTTGTATTGCAGAAGCAGCTGAAGCATAGCAGGGGACAATTCTCCACCTCTCTCACTTTCTTTCTCTCTGAATGTGCCTGCGGGGTAAAAGATGACAGCACAACCCATTTTTCCCATTATAGTATAAAAGTCTACCTAAGCAAACACTCTTGGGATCCCTTCATTTCCGAAGTATGCAATCCTACACTCTTGCACACTGACACACACTAACACAAAGATACAAGCGAGCCCTTCATCTCAGGAGTTCGATGTCAAACTCAGACTTTTATTGCTATGCTAAATTTATAAAAAGAGGCTGAGGGTGCTCTATGCAACAGGGATTTACAGCAGGTAAACAGACAAGTGACAAATTAAGTTTTTGTTTCTTTTCCCTCGAGGAAGTGGCTAACACTTAGCACAGATAGTGCTAAATGTTAAAAGGCTTTAAAATGAAGTTGACTAATTAGCTGTTTGCATCTCAGAAAACTTGAAAAACATCCTTCTAGTGAGAACAATCGTCCTGTAACAAGTTTAAAATGTCTGGCTTTCTGTTCTTTCCACACCTTGTTACATGGAAGTGCTAGTCAGTGTTGTGTTGGTGTGCTATATTTGGCCTCCCTCCTGTTGGGATTTTTCACATAATACACACACAACTGCAGTTACTGTAAGGCACTTATAATGTAGGTGAATGGGGCCAGTACATAAATGCTAAAATACACCCCGTTTCAAAAGTATAGCCACAAGAAGGAAACATTATATATTTTAACATGATTTTAGTGTGATAAAATTGATTGCTAACCTTATCTGTTTAAAGTTATATCCATCATTACAATATCGTTTAATTTATGACAACAAAACCCTGTAATCCTGGTATTGGACTGTACACAGATAAGATTAGTACACAATTTGATCACACTAAAATCATTTTAACATGTATAATGTTTACGTCTTGTGGCTATACTTTTTAAATGATGTGTATTTTAATGTTTTTGAACTGGGCCGCTTCACTTCCATTGTAAATGCTGCGAGATTAAATTATTATTTTGTCTTAACCCACATTATGCTACCAATGCTGTTGATTGAGCTTAATGTGTATTGAACCCGGGATATTCCTTTAAGTTCATGCAATATCAAAAAGTGGCAACAGCTCTGCCATCTTTATAGTCAAATCCTCCATCACAGGCAGTTTAAATGGAACCACACTCAAAAACACACTCTGGTTTGCTAGAATGATTCGAATCTATAGTTTGGCCTTTGATTTGCATGTGCGGATAATCTAATATCGCTTCCTGTTCACATTCCCTAGAGTCCCTCTGCAAGGACTGGCTGACCTTCCTCCACCTACCATTACTCAGCACTCACACACATACACACTCAGACACAGTAACTGTTGTTGGTGACAGCGGGTGGAATAATAGGGACACAATGATTGCTCCTCAGAGCAATAGATTTAAAGAGGTGTTTTGAGGGAAATACCGAGCTCTCACCTGCCTCCATTTACCAAGTCTGGCCAAGGGCATCTCAGATACACGTTACATTTTACATTCAGTGAACACTTAAGAATTAGCTGGTTTTTTGCATTAATTGGTCATAAAATGTGATCTCACCTTCATCAAAGTCACAATTATAGACAAACACAGTGTGCTTAAGCTAACAACACACAAACAATAATATAATCTTTCATGTCTTTATTGAACACATCCCATCAAACATTCACAGAGCTGTGGATTTAATAACTGGTCAATCCTCCTTTGGCAGCAAATAACATTAACCAATCATTTCTGGTAGCTGCGGATTAGACCTGTACAGTATTCAGAGGGAATTATAAACCATTCTTCCTTACTGAAATGCTTCAGCTCAGCCATATTCTTAGGATGGCTTTCTTGAGGTCATTCCAAAGCATCTCTATTGGGTTACGGTCTGGGATCTGACTGGGCCACTCCAAAACATGGATTTTCTTTTTTGAAGCCATTCTTTAGTGGATTCACTTCAATGTTTAGGGTCATTGTCCTGCTGCATCACCCAACTTCTACTGAACTTCAGCTGGTGCAGAGCCACCCTAAATTATCCTGTAGTGTAGCTGTAGGACAGGGCTTCTCAACAGGGGGTGCTGAGAGCAAATTAGTAGAGAGGGGGGCGTTAGGTTACAAATGGGGGGTGTTAATCAATAATGTTAATAAAATCTATCGTCAAGTTCCTGTTTGCATTCAAATGTTTATCTAGACCCCATTATACAGGTTGGTATGCATTTGTACAGCGGTTCATCTGACTCTGAAGTCTAATGACGCATCTGAAGTATCTGGTTTAGCAGCGTCAATTAATGCACCTGTATGGCTCTGTAGGTGGATACGTCTCAATGGACAGAGCAGTGCGGGCACAAAGCAGGTGCGTTTTTACTCACAGACTGGTCCTGAGCTCTTAAACACGCACCTCTGATTATTGCAGCACTGCGAGAACCAGTGAGAAGCACGGTGCGAGATGCGGAAACCATTTGAAATCGGCACAGAATTCTGCATGACCACCCTTGAATTTGCTATAGTAACACTAACTGTACTTTAGGCAGAAACAGATTCATAATACATATCATAATATCACTAATTCAGCTCTATTAAATTTGTCATAGGCTACATTAGGGGAGTGAGGGAATATAATACATTTTGTTACAACTTTTAAATGTTTATTTTGTATTTATTGTTTTTACATGTGTTTAGAGTAAGCCTACTTTGTAATTATAAAAATGCCATAATCTGTTTTATAGAAATCATATTACATCTAACCATGGTAGTGAAGTAGATCCATGCTTCCATGTGCTTATTATGGTCTTGTTACAAATACCACTGTTAAAACTATAAAAATAAATAAACACATTTAAATTTTCATGAGGGCAAATGCAAAATACACTATCTGTTTAGATGAAATAGAAAGGTGTATATCCTATAAAAAAAAGTATTAATTTTTTTTTTTTTTTAAATAATAGGCTAAAATACTTGTTTGAGTGTAAGAAAATATAACTGATTTTGTTTGTTCCAACTCATTCACACTGTTAGAATAATTTAGTCACATAAATTAGGTGTTAACTTTTTACTTTTTATAGATGTTATAGATAACATTACTGTTGTTGATACCAGTAAATTTACATCTACATACAACTCAAAATCAATGCTATAATGTAGAATGAGCATTTCCGTGGGACAAAATATGCAATATTATTGGTCTTTTCACTTATTTTTTTAAATATAATAACGATACCACTTTTATTATTAGTTTTGGTCTTCACATTTTCATTTTATATGCCCCAGATATAGCCCTCCATCTGCTTAAATTTAAGAAACGCAAGGTTTGGTCTCACATTCATGACACGTAAGCCTGCTGAATTTACTAACAAAACTTTACGCAAATAATACAAATATTGAGTTTTGTGTTTTATTTTCATGATGCTCCCTCCACTGTACTTCACCTTTAGGATGATGTTTTTCTGTTGGTATGTGGTGCCCTTTTTATGCCATATGTAGTGCTGTGTGTACTTCCCAAACAATTCAACCTTAGTTTCATCAGTCCACAAAACATTTTCCCAGTAGTGCTGCAGAGTGTAAAGGTGGTATTTTGCAAACTTCAGGCACGCAGCAATGTTTTTATTGGAAAGCAGCGGTGTTCTTCATTGTGTCCTGCCATGGACACCATGCATGTTTAATGTTTTCTGTATAGTAGACTCATGAACAGACACGTTAATCAGTTCCAATTATTCCTTCAAGTCTTTAGCTGTCACTCTAGGGTTCTTTTTTACCTATCTTGGTTGGATGGCCACTTCTAGGGAGGGTAAATTGTTATGAAAAAAGTGCCGTCTCATACTGGGAACACTCTAAACCTGAATCTAAACCTGAAGTAGCAGAGAGCTGTGGCTTTGTTGTGTATTCATTGTCAAGTGTCAAAATTACTGCTATATTATACATGACAAAGTTAATAAATGATTTTTATTGCTATAATAGTTTATCTTCTATTTATTTTAATTAGATCACATACAGTTGTTAGAGGGGGGTTTTATGCTGTAATATGGTCATGTTACAATATGCCCTGTACCTGACTTTTCTTTTTTCCAGACAGACAGGGAAAAAAGTGCACACTGTATTCATAAAAGAAGACCACATATTTGTACCAGACATTTGTAAAAAATAATGTGAAAAAAGAAAAATATTTTGAACCCCAAGTGTATTTACACAAACGAAAGAAAACCAAAAATGTACAACCTCCGAGAACATCATTCCACAGATTTTGAGAAGATGAAAATCTGAAGTGAAAATATGGTAGGTAGGCTAAAGACCCCCTTACATAAGAAACACAACCAAATACAGTACTTTTTCCAGTTTTGACATGACTCAATATAGCTTTTTAGGTGACTAGCTCGCCACAGCACTTGCAAACAAGCCAACTGCTTGTTCATACATTTATTTTCTTAACCCTATAAAGGGCAAGAACATAACAATACAGAAAATTAAAGACATTAGGTTCTCAATGATTCATTTCTGTTTTTCTCCGAAAATTGTTTTTATCTTAAATTTTACAGCTTGTAGAAATCATGTTTAGATGACATTTGCCTCAATGCTTCTCAATGCTTAATCGCAGAGCAACAGTTAGCACACAACGTGTATATTACTAATATGTTTTATTTGTAAAGTTTACAAAGTGCTTAAAGCATACAGAAAAAATGGCTGTGCTAGTCCAAAAAAAAAAAAAAAAAAAAAAAAAAGGATTCATTATTGATCGTAATGCACCTTTTTGGTGTAGTTAGTTTTCTTTATTTTTAGGTAGGTAAGCCCGTTGAGAATCAAAATAAATTACAAACGCGATTACTGAATCGATTGCACAATTTAACTGTTGCAGGGTAGTATCACTGAAAATTATTTGTTTTTAAAATATAATGTTTCTATTATAAAATGATAATAATATTGCAATGTACCTTAATACCATGAATTTTGTTTTTGTTGGTTTTTTTGGTTTTGGTTTTTGATAGTTAGCCTTTCACTTTCAATCTTTATTGTTCTTGGGAGGCATTTCAGTTAGTAGACAGCAGCCAACAACACAAAAACAATTAACATCGAACAAAACAAAAATGATCTTATAAGCTATTTATAAAAGTAGGCCTACTGCCGGAATAAAATCAGTAAAATTGGTGAATCTCATACATGGACCAGGGAGATGCTCGCCATCTGCGCAGACAATTAAATTAACAGTCAGTTTAGTTTTACCGTACGCAATTTGTTTACAAGATGATGAAAGAGCAGGCTTCTCGAGATAAAAGACATGGTCATCAGTAAACTCAAGACGCTGACATCACATCTTGCACAGATTACGGGAAAGCTCTTGCAGCAAATTTTGCAGTCCCAGAACAGTTGCCGGAACGACTTTTCCCAGGATTAATACCGAGATCTCTGTGTGAAAGGGGCTTTACTCACCCCCACCCCCTGTAATTCCAAACCCATCTGACCTTCTTTCACAGAGGGGGCTGTTAGGCAGATGTTTGCTTCAGACACTATTCACTTTTATTGCATGTAAAAAATAAATAAATAAGGCAATGAAAGTGAATGGTGACTGAGGCTGTCAGTTCCAAACATTTTGCCTAAAATCTCTTTTTGTGTTCCGTGGAAGAAAAAGTCATACGCGTGAGTAAATAATGATAATTTTCATTTAAGTATGATGATAGAATATATTCAGTATATGAACAGAAAAAGAGCTACAGAGAAATGAGACTACAACGCTTTGCCTAATAGAAAGATTCATTAATCCCTCTCACCAGCTCTGCCACATGTGATTATGGGGGAATGTGTTTGCACATGGCAGTTTGTTTCAGATTTAAAGCCATAAAAGATGGCAATTAAAAATGTGAGATTGATCGTGTGTGTTAGGGGTTGAGTACGTGAGTGTGTGTTAGTGAATGTTTTCATGGCAGATGTGTTGGAATCAGTGTGTGTATTAAAGCCCACCCTGATCATCCAGTCCACAACAGCTGTGGCCGAAATGAACTGCACTAATGCAATTATAGAGCAGCTGTTGCATCCAGGTATCACAAAGGTGTGTGTGTGTGTGTGTGTGTGTGTGTGTGTGTGTGTGTACAGGATGACGCATCAGTATACATAACGGCGCAGGCTGTGGCCCCAGCAGGGCTGAAATTGGATTAGTGTCAGCCTTGATAAGACAAAGGACAGTAAAGGGAATAGTGAAGAACTGAAGAAAAGAGAATCGGCTGTAGTAATTTTATTTCCAGATCAGGTGGTTGAAGTTATGAAGGCACTGCTATATGGTGCTCAGCACAGTGAATGGAATATTCCATGCACTGATTGCTTCTCTCTTTCTTTCTCTCTCCCTCCCTCTGTCTGTCTTTGTCTGTACAGTATTTCTTTCTTTGCACTCCTCAACCTTCTTGCATTGTGCTAGCTGTCATTCAGACACTGTAATCTTATTATGTTCCTGCCTATGGCTCAGAGCTGTGAGAACTGCTGTACTGCAGGCCCAAAGGGACGTGCTAGCCAACATTGTAGTAATGGCTTTTGGTTGGTTGTATGTAAAGCCCCGTTCATACATGCAGCAACTTCGAGCAACAGAGCAACATGATGTTATTAATTTTCAATGAGAGCTGGCGACCTCCGGCAGCATGAGCGTCAGTAGCTGAAGGCCGTGGGTGGGTGTGTCCAGTGACTTCAAAAAGTTGAGAAAAGTTTAACATTATGAAAATGAGGAGAGACTGTCAGCAGCGACTACCAATAGGAGTGAAGATAGTATCAGTGAAACTCACTTCATGCGTCTCCTGTAAGAAACTGGAGTCAAGTGCTGTCAAGATGGAGAAGTTAATTTTTCTGTGAGCGATTTCAATGTTCTATATGATTTGTCTGGAACCACATACAGTACATGAATATAATAAAAATGATGGGTGGAAAATAAATTGTCGGCACTCTTTGATTCACGAGTTTAATTCGTACTTTGATAGATCATTCATAATTCAATGAAATGATTTCCTTGTGAAAATAGAATGACGTTTCAGAAATTGTTGACAGTCTGAGTTTGATTCATACATTGATTGATTGTTTAATGCACTGAGCACTGCTGTAGTTAACTCTCCCCTGCAGAATGTTAATTTTTAGTGACAATAAAACTAATTCCTTTTCAAATTAGAAAAATATCTTACTTTTTACTAAAGATATGGCAAGACATGCAGTCCACCAATCACGTTAGAGTGACAGCAGTAGGAACGCCCTACAGTGACTTCACAGTACAGGGACAAGAGACATCAAGCGATAAAGTCACTGCATGTGTGCCTGGCTTAGCAAGCATCATGTATTCTCAGCTACAGTTGCAATCGAAATTATTCAACCCCCCCAAGACAGTAAGGATTTACAAAGGTAAGCTTTTCTGATGACCCAGAACTTTACATCTATATCAGTTGAGTGACATATTCAAAGTCATAGTGTGAATATATAACCTAATTTTTCTAAATAGCAGGATTTTTTTTAAATACAGCCGTGTCATAATTATTCAACCCCTATTGCATGTAGCTGTTTTTTAAATATGTACGGCTACACAAGTAATTATTAAAAAAAAAAAAATATATATATATATATATATATATATATATATATATATATATATTAAGTAATCAGTCTGCAATGGCACTTATTTAAGTTTTAAAATGTAAGTTTAGCGTTGTAAGCAAAAATGTATTTCTATGCAAAAAATGCAATTAAAAATATGCTGTCTCAAAAGCTAAGAGAGGACATTATTTCATTACACAAGAAAGGTCATGGCTAAAAGTACATTTCCAAGGCACTTCAATTTCCAATAGACAAAGTTGGCAGCACCATTCATACATTTTTTAAATATGGTACAACAGCAACCTTCTTGGGGTGTGGAAGAAAGCAAAACATCACCAAGGGAAATGTTGACTTGAATATTCAAGAAGTAATTAAGAAAGAACTGTTTAGTCCTGGAAGAAGGTTTTATAGAAGTATGACACTAAACTGAAAATGAGTTTTAGACCCATGGGTCAGCAGTATGTCTGGAGTAAGATGACAAGGTGATGACAAGAACGACACCATCCCCACAGTCAAGCATGGAGGTGGGTCAGTCCTGTTATGGGGGTGTTGTGCAGCTGCAGGAAACGGCTATCCTGACTATGTGACTGACACCATATTTTTTTTGGCATGAAAACTTTGATGCCTTCAGTGTGTAAATTGAAGCTTGGTGACCACTGGACTTTCCAGCAAGACAATAACACCAAGGATACATCCAAGTTGTCCAAAATCTGGTTCAGGGATAGATCGTGGAATGTCCTTAAATGGCCCTTTCAGTCCATCATTAAAATCCCATTGCAAACCTTTGTTGGGATTTCAAGGAAGCAGTGGCAGCACAGAAACCAAAGAATGTCAATGAGCTGGAAGCTTTTGCTCATGAGAAATGTATAAAAATTCTAATAGAGAGGTGTCCGAAGCCTGAGAACACTTACCTGAATCATTTATTTGCTGTTATTAAGGATAAAGGATGCTCAACAAATGATTGACTTTGGGGGTTGAATGTTTTTGACATGACATTTGTGGAGAGAATTAGTTATTTTTTATGTTAAAATTTGGGTAAACTGAACTCTTTGTTCTGAAAATCACTTAAATGTGTATTAAAAACTTACTTTTGACTGTTTACTGAGGTTTTAGTTGATGTGTTTTAATTCACATCACCAGAATATATTGCTGGTCAGTGGGGGTTGAATAATTTTGATTGCAACTGTACCTCCCTGCTGAAAAGACCAAGATGAATTTCTATGGACCAACATAGCCCATGCTGTTCACAAGCAAAACTTAGTTGGTGAAGTTAGTTGAGCTAGGTGCTTTTTGAACACTGCAGCCTTAATAGTTAAACTAGTTAGTTTGAAATCAAAATTGGTGTTTTTGTGACTTTTAGTCCATGTATTTTAGCTTAGTGGCCATTGATATAGTATAGAGGATAGCATATCCTCTACTATCTGATGACTCATCTTGCACTATATAGATTTGGTATTAGCACATTTTCTCAGTGTGGGCTGTGCTCTACCATCCCACCCAATATAAAAACAATATTATGGAATGCTATAAACATATCGGGCACTTTTCAGATCAAAGAACTTATCTAGCCACTAGAAACAATTAAGTACAATGAAATTCTTATAAATAACATATTGCTTACAGCAAAAGCAGAATAATGGAAACAACATGCAAACAAATGCGATTGCAAAGCAATATACAGTAATGGAACCATGAACAGCTATTATTTTATAAGAAAAAGAATAGTATGAGGCCAACGCATGTGTAAATACAGAATATCACAACCCAACACAGCAAAACAATCAAATGCATCTAAATCTAAAGACAATGGTACATTACATGCTATCAAAATAGAGTGAACAGCAACATTTTGATAATAATCCATTGAAAAAGGAAGGTTATGCACGTTCCATCCACTCGTGAGTATAAAATAGCCACAAAAATCAGCTTACCGTGTTCAGTGTGACAGTTGAGCCCGTTTCTGAGAGCACATCAAGCCAATTAAGTGGTTCAGTACCCGAAATAGTCATGAAACATTATCCATTTTCAATAATAGTGAGGGGTACTTCAATTTGATGCCAGCTTAGAAAACGTGGCTTCGCTCTGTGGTTTGGGTGGTCATTGTTTGGTTTGTCAGTGTCTTAGTTTCACAGATTTTAAACTGTCGTTTGCAAGCATCTTGGAACATACACACAGTGGATGTGGATCGTTATATAGCATGATACGTGAATCCGTATTTTATGTACTGTTCGTCATACGTCCATCATATTATCCATGCATGCCCAAATAGTGTTTGATTCGTGAACGAATCAGTGTTTTTGAATGATCTTATAAAGAAAACGAATCATTTCGTTCCAGTATTTTGAACGACGCGGCGCTTCTTCAATGAAGAAATTACTCACTGATAACAAAGACGCTCATTTGTCGCCATCTTCTGGCGTAAAGATGTAATCAGAATCAAAATCAGAATGAGCTTTATTGCCAAGTATGCTTACACAAGGAAGTTGACATGGTGACAGAAGCTTCCAGTGTAAAGAGAATACATAAAAATAAAAATATATAACATATACATATAAACATATATACATAAACACTGAAATGAGAATACAAAATAAGATACAATAGATAAATATATAGAGGAAACTACAGTAGGGCAATAGGCTAATCTAGCCTTTATAAGAACACCTTGGTAAACGAACCTTTTTGGTGGACAGAGACTTGAGTTTTGGGACGAATCATAATCCCAACACTATAAAACAGTAATCTGATAAAGCCCCTCCATAGTCTAAAGGTTGAACCCCCCGTCCTAAACTAAATGTAGGAGTATATTCTTGAAGTCTATGGTAAGCTTTGATCTTTGGTCTGAAAAATGCCAAATGTTTTAAGTAGGGCCTAAATAAATAATTCATTTGCCTGATGTTAGAACTTCTGTATACTCATTTTTATAACTGCCTGAATGCACTTTTTAGTTTTGGAAAAATATAGAATTTACTTTTCACCTCTAAAATGTTTCCCCAAATGTTTAGAGAACAAAATATTTAGTAGTAATTGTTTCAATCCAACATCCTAATTCTAAAATATCCCAAAATTGGCATCTTAAACTCACAGGTATACATAAGCAAAACTATAATAACAAATGATATAGTAAAAATCCATATATATATATATATATATATATATATATATATATATATATATATATATATATATATATATATATATTAAACATTTTAAGTCTAAACATGACTTGTTAATGAGGCTTCCACACTTTATAATTTTGAAATAATGGAAAAAGAATATTATTAAAATACTCAAATTAAATGTCAAGTGTTCTACTAATATGGGAGTTCTCTCTCCTGTAAAGAACATATTGCAAAGAATCTATTGTATATTGGTAATGTGATTTTTGAGAAGCTACTAACTATTTATAACTAACTATTTATAAATTTGCGTATATGATATCCACCCAGGCTTTAAGAAAAAAATTGCTTGAAGTGTTAGGATGATATAATCAAAACAAAGTCTGTAAGGCTCACATAATGTTTAAAATAAATAAATAAATAAATGGTGGTATAATGATTCTCACTCTGTTTGAGAGGTGTCTAAAACACATATCATTTAGAGTTATTGCATGTAGCTTAGTGAAACAAAACATCCCAGATAAGAGCAAGTCTTGTCATGATATATACAAAAGCAAATGCCAAGGTCACACCAAACTCTCCAATTCAATATTGTGTAATCAGTCATTTCATTAAGAGCACTTTAAGATGAGAAGTATGTATTTCATTTAGGCTTGCAGTTGCATTTCAAAACTGAAAAAATATTATTATACTACTGTTCAACATCATTGGATGATCAATCAGTGAATATGAAACAGGCATTTGGCTTCAGATCCAGAAGTGAAGTGACCAGAGATAAAACTATCCCATTGATAAGAGTGTTAAGGGATCTGTGAGTATTGTGTATTGGACTGAGAGAAAAATGGAGAGGGGAGATGGGAAACAGACACAGACGGGTATTCAGAATTCAGCTAGGGGGCATAATGGCTTCTGGCTTGTCTGCCAAGAGATTTTCATTTCCACTACGTGTGAATTATCCACATAGCCTTTGTATGGTCACGTTCCTATTAAACAAGCTGCAGACTCAATCCTATCTCTCCCTACAGGGACAATGATTTGCCAAATAGTGAGTTCATTTTTGAAAATGTGGCAATATTTCTGTGAACTCATTCTGGCGGTAAATATGCACACTTATTGAATTTATGAGTGAATAGATATTAGATATGATGGGAATATTTGCATTCTTCCCTCCCCTATGTTACCAGGCCTGAGAGAGTCTAGAGTTATTATGCATGAAATCCAGCAGTGCCAGGCCACAGAATGTGCTGCTATGTACATGCATAAGTATTAGTTTTACTGTAATGTAAACACAAATCATCCATCATTCGACACTGGAGTTCACACACACACACACACATGCAGGCAGACACACATATAGCACATATGGATCATACCTAACATTTAGTACATTTGTATGTCCTCATATCACATAGTATATTGGATAAAATATTAACTGGCCATTTTTAAAGATGGAATTAGTTTGTTTTCTTCTATCACAACATCAAAATTTAATAAACATAGGGATGGATTTGAAATAATATCACTAATTTGGTTTGAGCAGAAGTTGCCATTTTTTCATGTTCCTGGAAGCTATAGGCCTGGCAATTTATTATAAAATATTCAAGGTCATCATCCTCCAGCATAAACATCAGTAAGCAACAACAGCATAAACATCAGTAAGTTTTTGAAATGTATTTAATCAGTTGTGTTGTTTTGTGGTTTATCTCACTCTACAACATTTCATACTGTTTGATGACAATATCAATATTTCAAAAGATGTTTAAAATATATTTAAATTAACTTCAAGTAGACATCCTCATGTAAGATACCTCTCAATTCCTCACTGAGTTACCTTTAGCTTTTTATGCCTGTTAGTCATCATGTTAGTTTTCTTGTCTTGTATACCCTTTATATAAATAATTCATTATATTACAGCACAAGCACATTCATTTCTTTAAAAGTCAAGAAATATTCAAAAAGTACTGCATAGCATGAATGGACCATAAACACTATAGTTCAAAACAGCAGTTGTATGCTGTAAGTAGGTAATGAGACTTTGTGAAGATGTTTAAGGATTCACGCAAATCAAAATATATCCTTATTCTTCTCTCTTTCTCAAGAGCCTCAACTTCATTACTTATGAAACAACAAATCAATAACATTTCTTTTGTAATTTTTTAATTCGTGAAAAGAATAAGACAGAAATTCTGCAGAGGTTTTCAGAGCATTGGCTTTAGAACCATAAACACGTTGTCCTCCCACACACCCATGCACACGCATTCACATATGCAGCACATATCCTCCCCACAAATACAGCATCAGTATCCTCTGAGAGCTCCCGATTTGCCTTACAGATAGACTGACATGGGATTTTGGAAAGATGGAGCACAAAACTGAAATGCTAATGTAAACTGATCGAGTTATTTGTTATGCATAATCCTCAGAATCCAAAGTAAAGGCACCTCACTAGATCAAAACTAGATGAATGTTCAGAAGTTTCTGTAAACAACATCTCCAAAGCAGTCATTTGCATGTGTGCATAACTTCACAGCCATTGTCACCCACTGTGACTACAGTACAAAAAAAGTCTTAAACCAGTCTATAAGCTGGTTTGCTTTGCTGGTTTTAGACAGGGGTTTGGGCACTCGTAAAACTGGTTCGGCTGGGAGACCAGCTGAAGACCAACCTAGCCAGGCTAGAAGATTCAATAGACCATCTTAAACCAGCTAAATATCTCAGGCTGGTTTAGGCTAAGACAGAAAGAAATTAATAAATATGAATGACAAGGAGCTGTCATTACCGGTGGAGAACTTTATAGATATGACCAACCCACCCATTGTTTTCAAATATAGAATAGAGAGAAAGCGTTTGCAAGAGGATGATAGGTGCTGAGAGGGTTTTAATGGGTGACTCTGGAAACAAAGACAAAGACATGCTAATTATTGCCCTAGCTTTGAGAGAGCAACAGGAACACAATTCATGCTTCCCAGGTTTGTTTCACACAAGCCACTAATTGCACTGTCAAGTGCTCACACTTCCTGAATGGATGCTGCTCATATGACAACATTCGCAGGCACATATGCACACAGACTATGCAGGATAAATATGATGTAAGCTGTTTTATTGTGTTGCAAGGAAACAATGATAATAAGTCGTTTTAAAGTACAGGCCAAAACCCGAGCCATTTTGTTCCATTCCCGTCAAAGAAAGAAAAGTGTATCGACAATGTGCCAACAGCGGCCCCTAGCGTATCCATAGGATAATGCACACAGAGAAAACCTGAAACTGGAGAGTTTGTATTTTGGGAAGAGAAGAAAATGAATCATTTGTAAGTAGTTTTCAGCAAGATCTTTATTTACCTAAAAATGGGCCTATTGTTGGTATCCACTCCAATTGTGACATCTCTGTGCAGTCTACATAAACACATACAAAACTGTACATGAATACATAAACACACAATTTATGCGTGTAGTTCCTTTTGTAGTTTAGCGACAAGTAGGCCTAGCTCTTCCTTGAAAGCTTCGTCGTAGACACTGGTTTCGAATTACGTCGTTTTGGTAGGATAGCTTAGCAATACCCATCATTCATTTAGGGCCAGGCTATATATGAGCTATTTCCAACAATACTGTCTTATACTGTTGTTTAAAGAGCCGATATGTTGTCAGAGTTATAATGTATTGTTTCACGTGGACATATGCCAATTTAGGTTAGAGTTAGTCTATAGTAATTATAATGAGCTTAATTTAAGAAAAAACAAATGTCAATGGGCAGCCCCCACTATGATGTACAAACAAATGTTTGTTTGTGTCTTAAAGTGAGAGGACATAAATTAGAAACATTTAGGGTTTCTAATTTATATATATATATATATATATAGCCAGGAGCTTCAGTTAATGTTCACATCAACCATCAGAATGGGGTAAAAATGTGATCTCTGTGAATTGGACCATGGATTGTTGGTGCCAGATGGGCTGGTTTGAGTTTTTCTGTAACTGCTGATCCCCTGGGATTTTCACGTGCAACAGTCTCTAGAATTTACTTAGAATTGTGCCAAAAACAAAAAAACATCCAGTGAGCAGCAGTTCTGCAGACAGATATTTCTTATTGATGAGAGAGGTCAATGGAGAATGGTCAGACAGGTTGAAGCTGACAGAAAGGCTACGGTAACCCAGATAACCACTCTGTACAATTGTAGTGTGCAGAATATCATCTCAGAATGCACAACACGTTGAACCTTGAGGAGGATGGGCTACAACGGCAGAAGACCACGTCGGGCACTTTATTAGGACCATAGTGTTCTTAAACTTTGTGTGACCTTCGGGACATTTGTCTTTTTCATTTTTGTTAATGCCAATGGCATATATTTTGTCAAACGTGTATTCTGGGGGGAATTTTGATATTTCAACCTCAGTTCCCAAAATACATCTATAATACACTGTGTACACAAAATAGTTACACTTAGGAGCTTCAGGACAAAAATGTCCCCATTAAAACTGCAATATTTTATCCTAGTGCCATTAAAGCATAAAATCATGAATTCTGTGATATTATGCTTTCATTCCAGAGCCCTGGCTTCAAAATGTAATTTTTATTTTTTTTATATTTTCCACGACAATTGTGTGGGTGTGTTGGTATGGATGTCAGAGTGTGGTGTGTGTGTCTGTGTGAGAAAAAAACAACATTAGCATTATGTAAAGAAACTAACATTTAAAGGGTTAAAATCCTGAAAATGAATATTTGGTAGTTATGATCAAGACTGATGTTGGTTAAAAATCTAAATCAGTGAAAGTGGAAAATAATATTAATATAAACAATTTTATGGCATTTTTTTGACGCAGACATTTTTGTCCTCTAAGGTCCTGAGTGTGAGGTTTTTATTATTTTTAAATCTGACACAGCACAAAAAATAATAATGCATCAAAATCAATATTGTTGCTAATCATTGACATATCCTAGACTGTGATAATCCACAAAAAAATCCCCTTAGCATTAGTATATGGAAAATAATTCATTTTTTGTTGTTTTTTATAAAAAAAAACAACAGTGGCATTATAGAAACAAACTGGCATTTAAAGGGTTAAAATTCTGAAAATGAATGAATATTTGTTAGTTATGATCAGGACTGATGCTAGTTAAAAAAAAAATTAACTCATTGAAAGTAAAAAATAATATACATTTTTTTAATATTATTATGGCAGTTTTTTGATGCGGACATTTTTGTCCTCGAAGGACCTCTGAGTAACTTTTTTTATTGATGCACAAGGGTTATAAAGTGCTCAGTGAGTGTGTCTGTCTGTATCTATCTATATTCTTTCTCTTTTTGTGATTGTGAATGTTTTAATTTTGGTGTAAATGTGAAAATGCTTTAAATAAAATAGTAAAAACAAAATATGTATAAAAAAATTAGAAAGGAGGAATCTATAAGAGGTCATTGTATGGCTAAATATGTTATGTGTTGAATGTTTTGGTGTCAGAGGGTGTCTTGTTTAGCATCTGCCACAAACACACCTCTGCTCTCCTGTTTTAGCCCATGTGGCCATTGTCCTGACAAAGAAGAGCATGAAGTGCTTCAAGTCCTAGGAACAGGTGTTCAAAGAGTGAGAGAGAGAGGAGAAAGAGAGGTGTGCTTTAGCCAAACTCCGATTCATCTACACATTACACAGGACTGAGGGTCTGCAGGTAAGCCACATACATATACTCTTTCTTCTATATCTTATATTGATCTGTAAGATTAATTTGGTGGAACACTTAGCAATGGTGATGATTATCAGATTATTAGCATTGGTAATAATAAATGTAACGTGAACACGGCTATAAGGATGTTGCACTTTAACAGCCTTTTTCACAGTCGAGATTTTTTTTTTTTTAAAACTGAACAATTTAATTTTATCTAAAATATTGGATACATTTATTATTTATGTTTGCATTTTCCTTACGAAGTGCTCCATAAATCTGTGCTTGTTTATGCACCTTGTCTATTGGTGGATTATATTGATTTATACTGCCCAACTAAAAGCCTCTTGGTGTCAGTAAAGCGTCTGTGATAGGGCTATCTGCTCTATACTGCCCTCTGCTGGCTGAATACTTTTCTGGGACAGTGTAGCCGAGGTTTTAAACCCAAAAAGATGTATGCCGTGCATTTGGAAGCAGTGAATGACTACATAAATGAATAATATGGAGAGGATGTATTGAGGCTAATTGAGGCCAGAGCTGAGATTCCTCACCTCAAATATGTTTGACACCAGATGTACAAGTATGTGCATTATTTTTCCAAAACTGTAAGCTCCCTAATTAGAGTATGCTGTTTGATAAATGAATACTCATGAAGGGCTATATGTTGCATCTAGCTATACACACACACTCATGTTATAACTTTACAATGCTGTGTTTGTTATTCCAATGATAATCTGATTCTAAGACTGGCGAAGGGAGCTGGGGAAGTTTTAGGAAAAACTCATGATGAGCTGATGTTCGCTTTTGGGGTCCGCATGGTGAAGCAGACAGGAAATTACGGCTATGAGAGGATCCTAAAGGTAATTTTCAAGCATGGTAGACAAGGCTGGTATTTTGTTTGTGATGGCTAGAATTTTTGTTTTGATCAAAATCAAGGTTTTAGGTTAAAATTAAAATTAATGTAAAAGAAAAAGTGTATATATTAAGTGCCATAAACTGGTCACTATTTCTTTTAACTTTTGATAAAAAATAAATAAATAAATAAAAATCGTCTTTTTTTCCCCACCATTTTAACTTATTGCCTTCAGTAGGTCTTTTTAAATTGCCCCGCGTTGTGACATTTTTTTTTTTCTTAAATAAAATTACAAGGATTCAATGTAGCCTTAAAGGGATAGTTCACCCAAAAATGAAAATTCTCTCTTCATTTACTAATTCTCATGCCATCCCAGATGTGTAAGACTTACTTTCTTCTGCTGAACACAAACAAATATTTTTAGAAGAATATTTAAGCACTCTTGGTCTATAAGTGAATGTGTACCAAAATGTTGAAGCACCAAAAGCACATAAAGGCAGCCTAAAAGTAATCCATACAACTCTAATGGTTAAATCCAAATCTTCAGGAGTGATATAAGTGTGGGTGAGAAACAGATCAACATTTAAGTCCTTTTTTACTATCAATCTCCAATTTCACTTTCACAGTTTTCTTCTTTTGTTTTTGGCTATTCACATTCTACATGCATATCACCACCTACTTGGCAGGAAGGAGAATTTATAGTAAAAAAAAGGACTTAAATATTGATATTTTTCCTCAACCACACCTATCATATCGCTTCTGAAGATATGGATTTACCACTGGAGTCATGTGGATTACTTTTATGCTGCCTTTATATGCTTTTTGGAGCTTCACAATTTAGTGACCCATTCACTTGCATGGTATGGACCTACAGAGCTTCTCCCGCGGAGGAAAGAAATTAATTTGGGTTTTGAACAACATGAAATGAGGGAATGAGTAAATGAAAACAGAATTTTCATTTTTTGCATGAATTATCCCTTTAATATGAGGTCATTAAAGCTGCATGCATAATAATTATAGAACTAGCAGAATGTTGTTTTTTAAATTGTTTTAGATGGAATTGAGAATGCTAGCCCAAAAAAGGCTACTTTTATATTATGTTTGAGTTATGTTCTGTCATTAAAGTTTACATTGCTGTTCAGCCAGTTCCCACCTCCTCCTTGCCCATGCTGTGAAACTCGTTACATGCAGTTTCTTCTCAGTCTACATCTCAGTCTCTTAGGTACTGGGACGCAATGTTCGAGAGCTGTTCGATTCTCCTTCCCAAAATTCCATCCACCCAGTTTCTGAACAATGAGTCAACTCCATAGATGTCCCTGCTGAAATAGAATCTTAAACCAACCTAAGCTGGTTTGCTGGTCTAACTATCTTAGGTGTTTGAGTGTTTTGTTTTTTTCAGCAGGGTATTGACTTAATTTACTTCCAAAGACTTCATGATAGTCAAACAACTATACTGATCCTCCCTATATTAACTAAATAATTATGTTTTATGTAACATTTGCTCTTTAAACTGTTACCATAGATATTGGCATGATTAAAACTGTTTGATTGTGACCTTTGCACTTGTACTTTCTGATATTGTTTACATATTTATAGAATTGATAGATGTGTAAGTTAAAATTATCTCAAAGTAAAGTCCAGATAATAGAGATGTGCCAAGAAGATGTTTGTTAAAATCTTATACAATGAAAGCTGGTCATTCCACAGTGTTCACAGACTGTTTCAAATTCAAACCATGTCTCTTGTGCCTGTTCTGTAGGGCAGCTCTCTCAGGTGGGCCGACAGTTTTACAACACAGATATTGAGGTGGAGATTCTATCCAAAGAGGAAACAGAGAAAATGTCATATGTGGTAGAACACATTTACCTTCCTCTGTACACACAGCTTAGTGGTTCTTTATTCTCATCTTTTTTATCTTCTGTAGGTGTACAAGATGAATTTTGACAATGCTGCATTTAAGCACTGTATGCCCCAGCAGAAAACAGCTCCAGGCTATGAGAAACTGCCCATGAAGCGAAGAATCTTCTTTGACATGTTCAGCATGATCTTCTGCAGGGACATGACCATGTATCGAATCGGAGACTGTTTGAAATGGGTGTTTTCCGATCTGCAGGGCAAAAAGGTCAATAAGGAGTTTACACTGGTGCAGCCCATGCTGGAATTCAGCTGGTATAATGTGAGGGAATTTAGATCCTGGTTTAAAGGCCAAGGTAACTTAAGAATGAAACAACAAACATCAAACTAAAACATCAAATTAAAAACAGGGAGAATGTATGTAATGTAAGAGTATTTATTTATTTAAATATACAAGCTCTAGAATGTAAAACAAGCCTTTATATTTCTTTAAAGTTGCTGTCTAACGTCAACGAGACTGAGCCGCTTCAAACTCATGCCATTGGTTATGCCAGAGTTAATATGTCAGGCTGGGATACTCAAACAAACAGAGCAATGTTTTGATTGCACCACAGTTTTTACACTTTTCAGAGGAGTTAACTTACAAATGGCTTGTTATAGCTGAGTCTGCCCGAGTATGGCACGGGATCCATCTTTATGACGGTAGCCCGTGAAAGGAACAGTGGCGCGCTCCTTCCCTCCGTAGTGCTAGGGTCTTCTCCTTGGGCAAGACAGAACAACCCTCAAGCCCCCCTTGCTAGTGTAGGGCTTTACTGGTTGTTTAGATCAGTGCTACTATCAGAAATAATTAATTATTTCTGTAGTTATTAATTAATATTTAAATTAATCAATTGAATCTAACTCATTAAACCTCATATGGGGCTCCAGTAAATGTAGTGTGCTACGTTTAGGAGCAAGTTTGGTTATTAGCAATAATTAATAATTATCAAAGATAATTATTAATTATTAAAATCAATAGATCATTGATAAGAATCAGTGTTAGCTTTTTTTAATCCTTATTGATCATTCAAATTCAACAACCATCAAAGATAATTATCAATTATCAAAAATCAATAGAATAGTAATAAGGATTAACATTGACGGGGCACCACCCTGAAATCAGGGACTAATAACCAAATAGTAAAACAGTCTCAATATTAGATTGTTTTCTTAGGAAAATCGACATCCGAAGAATATCGATTTTCCAGAAAAAAAACAATGAATGAAGGTTTGAATCCGAGCACTGACATCCCATCAGCATGACACAGGCGTATGCAAAACAAACCAAAACACTTCTCTTTGTAATATAAACAAAGTTTATTTATGCAGTAATATCAATTAATAATTAATACAATGCAGTCAATAAACTTTTGACTTACAACTACAAACTAAACAGTGATATGATTAGATATGGAAATAAAAATAATTCTATAACACACAAGGTGTGTGTGTGTGTGTGTGTGTGTGTGTGTGTGTGTGTGTGTGTGTGGGTGTGTGGTTAGTACGAGAGAGAGAGAGATTACGGCCCTAAAGCCGATTTCGCGATAGTGGGAGAGAAAACAGCTGTCAGTTTATCACTCAGAGACACGGTGGACGGCTCGTAAACAGTCCCGCGTTATTTGACTCTTTAATGGATGAACTCAGTTGCTGTCTCACCCGCGATGGCGAAAATGCACAACAGTCCAATCTGGTTGGACCACAATACAGCAAAACAAATTCTTGATAATTAATACCCTGAGTATTAATAATGAGCGGACATGGCGGTCCATAAACTGTACAAGCAAAAATCTTGAAACACAAGAATAACACACTATAATATTCTATCTCTGCCCAGACGTAAACCTCTTACTTGAATCGCATGAGGACACAGGTAGAATGTGTGTTCCTCCGTCCTTTAACTCTGACCCGGTTCCTTGAGGCTCGGGTGATGACAGGAGGCCGTTTCCTCGATCTGTCGGCGGGCGGTACGGCTGTTGATTCTCGGCGGGCCGGCGGAGAACTCAGAAATGTCGACTTGATTGAAGATGGAAGAGAAATCTTTAATCTCTTCACTTCTGTAGGCAAACGGATGAAGATGCGAATTGCTCGGCGGTCTCCTTCGGATCCGTTAGAGTGTTCGGTTGAACACAGAGAAATCTCAACTCGTCCAGCGAGATGGAGATTGTATGGCCACAGTTTCAAGTCGGACGTTACTTCCTTGTGCCACGAGGTTGCACAGGAGAGCAGCGAAGAGCTGCACGCTGCAATCAAAGTCGCTGGAAGCAACTCACGAAAGCATTTCAGAGGTATTTCAACTCCTGATGATGTCATGGTTTGAGGTGACGTTCTGTTGTATGCCTCGTCCAATAGGAGTTGAGAGTTCGATCCTTTAGTGAGCAAGGCTTCATGGATTTGTAGTCTGTTTTGGACTCCCTTTGTTTGATTTTGGTGTGATTTTTATCAGTAAGATTTACGACATGGAATGTGGGGGCTTGAGTTAGGTTTTTATGACTGTGTTAGGCCTGCCTTTGTCTTCTATCTGAATACATGAGGCCCAACACTAGGGTCACAGCTATAAAGGTTTTTCCACCACTCTGTAAGGACCCAGAGTTTAATAGATCCCTTTTTTACCTCTTTACTATTATAAGAAATAGGAAAAAGAGACGACTCATTTGCCGTGAGTTGCGACCCATGTCGGTGGGAATGGCTCCATCCAATCAATCAGCTGGTCAAGTCTTGCCCTAGGACTGCTCTATGTAGGATAACTGAGCATCAAATATTTCTCAGACTCCCAGTAGGCGTTGGCTAAGAGTCAATCAAGTAAATTGAGCAACTTATCCCTGTATCCCTGATGCATAATCTGCTGGAGATCTGCGGCGCTGTGCATCCCTCTCTTTTGGGCTCCAAGGTGGGTGGGGAGCAGAGATGATGAAACTGAAAAACTAAAACGTGGCTAAACAAGGCTAAAACACACCTCAAAAAAAGCATTTTTTGGACTTGGACACTGATAATACTTCAGAAAACAAATGTGCCTCTATACCGAATAATGATGACTGGACAAAATTTATCATTATTGAAGCTGCTGCTCCAGACTTTCCAATCTGCAAGCTTTCCCCTTTTGCTATACAAAAGGGTATTGCAGGAATTGCAGGTACAGTAAAAGAAGTGAAAAAGCTTTGATCTGGTCAAATTCTTGTGGAGTGCAGTAAAAAGGCCAATGCTGAAAGCATACTACATGCCAGCACGTTAGCTGGAGTACAGATAAAGACCTTCCTGAACTCTGAATTACAGTAAAGGAGTAATCCGCACTAGAGAGCTGGATGACATGGATGAAGAAGAAATAACACATGAACTCAAGACTCAAGGAGTAACAAATGTTAAAAGAATAATAATCAAGAGAGAAGAGCGAACAATCAAAACTAGTACATACATACTCACTTTTAATAAACCGCTATTTCCAGAAAAAATTCGAATTGCATACCTAAGTGTTCCGGTGGACCTATTTGTACCCAACTCTCTGCGGTGTTTCAACTGTCAAAGGTATGGACACGGATCTAATGGCTGCAACAACAAACATACCTGTTTACTCTGAATAAAACCTTCACCTCTGCTGCAAAAAAAGCTGTGAGAACAATAGATTGCTAGACAGATATTACCTGGATACACAAAGATAAACCCCAAACTCTAAATTATAGTAATATTCACCCAAAGACGAAGAATACAGGAACTCAGAGTGAAACTCTTCTAAATGACACCATTCCAATCAGAGCTCGATAACAGAGAACCAAAAAGCAAATAAAAACAATAGAAAGGGAAGCTCTTCACAATCAAAAGCACCCCAGGACGAAACTTCAAAGACCAGGCAAACTAGAGATGTGGAAATGAAAGAGAGGGAACATCATAGTAGAAGTCCGTCCCCTAAAGGCAAAATCAGACCAACTGTCTCTATTCTTCCTAACAGGTAATGGAGAATGTTATCATCCAATGGAACTGTTGTGGTAACAGGGCTAATTTTACGGAACTACAACGTTTAATTGCATTCACCAATCCTATAGCCATATGTCTTCAGGAAACACAATTACCATCAGATTGTACTCATTAAAAATTTAACAATTTTTAAAAACCTTCGGTCCCAATGACAAGCGGGTTTCCGGTGGTACATCCATTTTAATAAGAAATGATGAGATCCACAGTGTAGCATCTGGACCAATCAGACACACAATTATTCATTATTTAATGAATAATCCAACAAACGTCTCAAGACGGTAACAAGCGAAGGTCCAAGCAGACTCCGAGATGTCTGCTCTCACACTAATCATTATCAGCTTTTACTCCCCCTTTGCTGACACTGGTCCAGCAACTAGTGGACCTCAGAGACATTCCAGGTGGGGGAAGGTAGCCACATGCAAAAGCAAGGGAATGTGGGGAGAAGTAAGTCACTCCATTCCTCCATAGGAAAGACATATAAAGCCCATAAAACAGACTTTTCTTCATTAATTTATAGACAAACTGTTCTATAAATAAACATGCATATCCTCAGGACATTGTGTGTATGATTATTACTGTCTCGTATAGTGTCTTTTGTACTGTATACCGTTTTGTGCATGCTTTATGACAGAACCACTAAATAATGTAAAATTATTGGTATCATGCTTCCTATCAAATTAATCCTTGTGTGATGCCCTAAACATTGGTGTATAGCACCCCCTTATAGCATGCATTGTATGCTTTTTATATTAATCAGAGCATAAAGGGGTACAAACTGCCAGCTTACTCCAATCATGTAAATGAGTCAGCTTCCAAACAAAGGAACTTTTCCCACTGGAAAATTGCATCTTTCTCATTGGTCAAGCCAAACTCGAGAGGAGTGGCTTCCCTCAGGAGTTAAAGGGCACTGTCGGAGTGACCTCCCTCTCTCCTCTCTTCTCTCTCTCTCTTTCTCTCCCTTCTTGATTGCAACTTCAACACCATCGACTCAAGGAACCATCAAGACTTTCTCCTGAGACTGCATCCGGGCGCTCTCTCAACAGCCAAGGCATTGCAAGTATCGTACAATTAACTAACTAAACAGAGGTTTAGTATAAGCTGTGAACCCCTTTGTTAACAAAGGTGTTTTGAAGTAAGAAACTGATGGTTCTTTCAGATGGTTAAATGACTCTTTTCATAGCTTCATTCCCCTGTTCAGTTCCGGTTTCATTCACTTTCACTTTTCCATTTCCCATGTATGCATGATTTTTGTGTATGTGTTTGTTTAGATTAGTTATGTGTTTGTGATTTAGTTAAATAAAGCTTTTGTGTACATTCTTGCGAGCTGATCCTGGTCCGCTTGTAAATCAATGTCAATTTAACGATTTGATCACAGCTACATGCTAAGAAAGAGTTATTTTTCTGTGGCCACGAAAAATATCCTTTCTGAGAGTTGATAGACGATCAGTACTGAGTGTTCGCTGGACGAACAGATTAATTGATTATGTTAATTCAGCTACATCAAGTTAATTCTATTAACTGATCCAAATATTTATAATTAATTATAATGAGTTTGTAGAGCTGAGGAGGGCGGGGCCGGGCTGGAATGAGACACAGCCGGTCCCCAATCAGCCTGATGGGGCGCGCGATGGATAAAGGCGGCCGGGGACGACAGTTCGAGAGAGAGAGAATTACAGACAGCTGTGCTGTGTTTTTGGTTGGGTTTTTGTTTAATAAATTGTTATTTAAGTTGTCAAGCCGGTTCTCGCCTCCTCCTTTCCTCTAAACCCCCTTACACTGGTGCCGAAACCCGGGAAGGGGGAGGGATTCCCGTCGCAGAGTCCTCGACACTGCCGTCCACCCAGGGGAGCGCCGCTGCCGTCCGACGGGGGACGGAGTAGCCCGACTACCCGGACGCGGGGAACGGCCGCCGTCCGCGAGGCGAGTGGGGACGGGACTCCATGACCGCCTGGAGCGAGGGAGCCGCTGCCGGGGGCGGAGGAGTGCCCTGCCGTCCCCCGGGAACGCGGAGGGGTCGAGAGAAGACCGCCGTCCGCTGGGGGAGGAGGGAAGTGACTCCCCGACCGCCTGGAGTGGTAGGGCCGCTGCCAGGGGCGGAGGAGAGTCTCCACGGGACGCCGGGAACGCGGAGGGGCGTTCTGTCCGCTGGGGGTCGGAGGTCTGACTCCGGTCCGCCCGGGGAGGAGCGGCTGCAGTCCGCCTGAGAGGGTGGAGTAGTGATCGAGGACCACGCGACGGCGCATCAGAGAACCGGTGAGTTTCTTTTTCTCTCTCTCCTCTCTCTCTCTCTGCCGCTCCGTGTTGGCCTTTCCCTCGCCATTTTGTGTTGTTGTTTTTTCTCCTCCCAGGTCGAGGAAGGCGGGGAGGACCCGCCGGCAGTCGGGGCATAAGGCACGCCCCCCCACCCGGAGAGGAAGGGTGGGGGGGATGTACGTCATGCCGGGGGCTCCCCGGCCTGAGGCAACGCCGGGAGGAGTGTAGAGCTGAGGAGGGCGGGGCCGGGCTGGAATGAGACACACCCGGTCCCCAATCAGCCTGATGGGGCGCGCGAGGGATAAAGGCGGCCGGGGACGACAGTTCGAGAGAGAGAGAATTACAGACAGCTGTGCTGTGTTTTTGGTTGGGTTTTTGTTTAATAAATTGTTATTTAAGTTGTCAAGCCGGTTCTCGCCTCCTCCTTTCCTCTAAACCCCCTTACAGAGTTATTATTAATTATTCATATTTCCCTTTTAAAGATAATTTGACAGTGGTATATTTTGACAAATAATATCATCCCTGTTTTTAAAAGATTTAGCTTCAAAGCTGTACCTAAATATGTGTAATATTATTTTCAATAAGCCATGAGAATAATATTACTCCAATAAGAGAATTAATCATAATTCCCTTATTAAAGCTAATTCCTTACAATAGAAATTGTGAGAGGATACAACAAGACGTTGTTTTACGATTTTAATGGTGGAGAATTTTATTCAGACAAATAATCTAGTTATTTGTCATTTATCTAATTTATAATGGTTGTCGAACACGACTAATTCCATTAAAAATTTCCTTACATAATAATGTAGAATAAGGACAGTTTAATTTAATTCCTAGCTCACACATACTGTTTCCCTACATATAATGGTGGAGGTACGCGGGCACTTTAACCCATCCCGTGTACAATTATACTACCAAATTTGCTACAACAGTCATATAAATATTAAAAGCAACCTACAGGTGACAGCAGTACAACTGACTCTGCAGAAAACCATCACAGCTGTTTCTGTCTACATTCCTCCAAACTCAAACTTGACACACACGGACATAGATCACCTTGTTGCTCAGCTCCCTCCTCCCCTCCCCTCTCCTCTCCCCTCCCATTATTCTCATGGGCAATTTTAATAATCACAACTTTCTGTGGGGCAGCAATCATTGCAATACAAAAGGTAAGAAGATTGAAGATTTTATAGATAACCATATATTATGCCTTTTAAATAATGGATCAAATACCTACTTACACCCGGGACATGGAACATACTTTGCGATCAACTTAACAATTTGTCAGCCTGGATTGTACTTGGACCTATCATGGAGAGTCTGGCATGACCTCTGTAGTAGTGACCACTTCCCAATCATTGTAACCATCGAAGGAAGAGAGGTAGAAACAAAGGTACAAAGATGGCATATTAAAAAAGCTAATTGGTTTCAGTTTCAAATCCTCTGTTATGAGAGGCTTGCACAGTTTCCAGAAGACAGCCCTGATGCTATGCAGAATTTTACTAAAACGCTTGTAGCTATAGCTAATGATACAATCCCAGGAACATCTTTAAATATGAAATGTAGGTGACTTCCATGGTTTGATAATAAATGTAAGGAAACCATAAAAGAGGAAGAAAGCTGAAAGGATTTTCTTTAGACACCCATCAACTGAAAATGTTATCAAATTCAAGATGAGTAGAGCACAAGCAAGAAGAATCATAAATTAAGTTAAAAAGGAAAGCTGGAGAAGATTCGTTTCCAACTTGACAACAAGTATCAAACCAAATATGGAACTTGATATGGGTAATGAAGGGAAAAAAACAATGGCTCTCAAATACAACACATCAAACAGCATGGTACACTCGATGTCAAAACAAGAAATTGCAAACATTTTAGCAAGAACTTTCCAAAGCAATTCATCTATTGAGAACTGTCTTGCCGCTTTTCGAATATTTCATGCACAACAAGAAAAAGAGAAGATTAACTTCGGCTCTAGCAATGCAGAGCCCTTCAACCAACCCTTCTCCATGGAAGAGCTACAGCAAGCTATAAAAAAATCCCACAACACAGCTGTTGGACCAGATAAAGTCTACTATCAATTCTTAAAGAATCTACCCCACCTTTTTCTGAAAATGCTCCTTAGAATTTTCAGCTCCATCTGGATATCTGGAAAAATCCCACCCGCTTGGCATGAAGCAGAAATAATACCCATTCCAAATCCAGGAAAAGACCATAGTGATCCCATAAATTATCAACCTATAGCCTTAACCAGTTGCTTTTGTAAAACAATGGAGAAGATGGTCAATGATCGCCTGGTCTGGGTACTGGAATTTGAACATCACATAAGTAATGCCCAGTGTGGTTTCAGGAAAGGTAGAAGCACTACAGATCATCTTATTTGTCTTGAAAGCTATATTTGTGATGCTTTTATTATAAAGGAGCATGTTGTAGCTGTCTTCTTTGATCTGGAGAAAGCCTACGACATGGCATTTTAAAGGATCTGTATCGAATGAATTTTAGAGGTCACCTCCCAACCTTCATTGAACATTTTTTTATCGAACAGACTTTTTAGAGTAAAGATAGCAAACACCTTGTCCAATCTACACAAACAAGAACTTGGAGTACCTCAAGGTAGTATTCTATCAGTAACTCTCTTTAGTATTAAAATAGACACATTGCGAAAGTCATTGGTTCTGATGTTCATTGTAGTTTATATGTAGATGACATCTGCATTTGCTACAGAAGCAAGTACATGCATACTGTCGAGTGAAAAATCCAACTGAAGATAAACAAAATGCACTCCTGGTCAGCTCAGAATGGTTTCAAGTTCTCACAAACAAAAATTGTCTGTATGCATTTCTGTCAGCTCCATTCGTTGCACAATGAACCAGAGCTGTTTATGGACATTAAAGAGACTGTTTAGGGTCGTTAAAGAGAACAGTTTCCTTGGTATCAACTGTGATAGCAAGCTGTCTTTTATCCCTCATATTAAATTATTGAAAAATAAATGTTTTAAAGCTATGAATGTTTTAAAGGTTTTATCCAAAACCAGATGGGGAGCAGACAGCTCAACTCTTGTGAATCTGTACAGAACCTTGATATGCTCAAAGCTGGACTTTGGAAGCATAATTTATGGATCAGCCAGGAGATCATGATACTGTTCACCACCAAGGTATTCGACTGGCCTTAGGAGCATGCAGAACATCACCAATTCAAAGTTTATATGTGGAAGCCAATTAACCTTCTTTGGAAATCAGATGCCTAAAGCTGACCCTACAATATGCAATCAAACTGAAAACAAATAAAGAATATCCAGCCTATCCAGTAGTTTTCTCAACTCAACATTCAATACTATATGAAAGAAAACTAAGTCACATTCGTCCATTTGGCCTACGTGTAAAAACCCATCTGGAGAATCTGAAAGCAGATCTAAACATTCTGGAGCAGACACATTTTTGCTAAATCCCCCCATGGGATCTCAAAAAGCCCAAAATCCATCTGGATTTAATGAGAAACCAAAAATCAAAAACTCATCCGAATGAATTTTACCAACCATTTCCGGATATTAGAGCAGTGTTCCCACAACATATCCCAATATATACAGATGGCTCCAAATCTGGAAATCAAGTGGCAGCAGCATTTGCAACAAGTCAACTGTGTCAAGGCATCCGCATCCCCGACCAAAGTTCAGTTTTTACTGCAGAGGCAAATGCTTTATTATTAGCACTGAAGTTCATGGAGACTGTTCCACAGAAATCCTTTTTAATGATAAATGATTCTGTATCATGTCTGGAAGCATTAGAGTCTATAAGAACCGATCACCCAACAATCGTGAAGAATTTAAACAAAGTGTCATCTCTGGAATCAAAGAATTTTAGTATTATTTTCTGCTGGGTACCTGGCCACTCAGGAGTCTCTGGAAATGAACAAGCAGATAGAGCTGCCAAAGAAGCATTATCCTCAGAACCAGTTAAATGCTCTATTCCATTCACAGACCTAAAAACAACATTAAACATATACACTAAAATCAAATGGCAGTCAGAATGGGATAAATGTTTAACTAACAAATTATGGGAAATAAATCCTGTTGTTGGGACAAGACACGCATTCCCTTTTAATAATCATTGGGATCAAGTCACTTACACTCAATGCTGGATAGGACACGCAAGGCTCACACACCAATTTTTACTATCTGGAGAAAATTGCCCATGCTGTCAGAGCCCACTATCCATTAAACATGTCTTACTGGACTGTAACGCTTCTACACACCTTCTACAGGAACCTGTATTATTCTGTTGATACTTTTCAAAAGGTTTTTAACTAAATAAATCCAAATGTAGTTTTAAGGTTTTTAGAAAAAACTAATCTAAACACCTTTTTTAATTTTACTCTTGAATAACTAAACTGGCTCTCGCCATTAATATAGCCATAGAAGCTGGCATGGTATTAAAAAAGGAAAGAAAGAAAGAAAGCTGATTCTGCATATTAAAATGGGATAGGAGAACATATTTTTACATCGAAAAAATGACACACATCACCTTTAAATACTTTCAGCATTTCTATCCCTAAAAAAGGCATTATATTGGTGAATGTGCTTTCAGATCTACTCCCATCTCAACAATGTGTTTGAACTACTGTCTGAAGCTGTGGTTGAGAGCAAACAGAAGGTCAACATCCCTAAACTCCACAAAGAACAACCAGAGAAAGAGGAGTCCAAGAAACCCAAAAAGGAAGAGAGATGTACAGTGCTTAGATCCGCAAATGTCAAAATAACACCAACCAATCAAAACTTTAGATCTGCATTCAGCAGATTTACATTTACACATTTGGTCGAAACCTTTATCCAAAGACAATTACAGTCAGTGCTGGGTAGATTACATTTGAATTTTAATTTGGTACTGATTACAAATTACATGACTAAAATTGTAGTCAGTAACGTAATCTCTTGGATTCCATTTTTCCACTTCTAATTTAATTCTTGTTTATTTAATGTCACATGCATTTGGGGCCTGGGTAGCTCAGCAAGTAAAGACACTGACCACCACCCCTGGAGTCATGAGTTCGAATCCAGGGCATGCTGAGTGACTCCAGCCAGGTCTCCTAAGCAACTGAATTGGCCCGGTTGCTAGGGAGGGTAGAGTCACATGGGGTAACCTACTCGTGGTCGCTATAATGTGGTTCGCTCTCAGTTGGGCGTGTGGTGAGTTGTGTGTGGATGTCGCGGAGAATAACATTAAGCCTCCACACGTGCTATGTCTCCACAGTAACACGCTCAACAAGCCACGTGATAAAATGCACAGATTGACTGTCTCAGATGCAGAAGGCAACTGAGATTCGTCCTCTGCCACCCGGATTGAAGCGAGTCACTATGCCACCACGAGGACTTAGAGCGCATTGGGAATTCCAAATTGAAATTTTACATGCATTTGAGTAGGATAAGACTGTACTGTTTTGACAACGTTGCTTCAATGTATTTAAGAAAACTTACTTAATGGATCACAATATGAGAAAAAGGAACTTAAAATGTTCTTTCTCCAGCAATTTTGGCATTACAAATGCCATACGTGTGTGTTAACGGATAAGACCAGTAATATTTGTGAATTAACATCACAAAAAACAAACAAACAGAGCATTCATGTACATTTTTGAAGCCAAGTACAAAAGCAATTTGCTAAAATAAAACAAACATTACTGCACTAATGCAATCTAATCTGCATTTATGTGTGGATGGCAATTCATCTTCAGTGTGTTTATGGCTGGTGGCTATTATCAGGTCTGTGTGTGCAATTCTAGTCTTGAATTCAGAGTTCATATTATCTTTAGGTAGATTTAGAATTAAAAATGTAAAATTAAAGGGAACAGAAAATTCTTAACAATTTACTGCCTTTGATATGTTATCATGTAATACATAAAGTCAGTTTAATCTGATTCAGAGTACTTTAAAATGTAATTTAATCTAATTACAAGTACTTAATTTTTGTAATCAGTTTACATAATCCAGGTTTGATTACAGTGCATTCAAAGTAGGTGTTTTAACAGTACATGCATACACTGGGATTCAAACCCATGACCTTGGCATTGCTAGTGTAGCACTATGCTCTACCAGTTGAGCTACAGGAAATAACATACAGTTTTAATGTCTTAAAATCATTTCATCCTGATTCCTGTCACTGTGCCTCTGCTGTTCTCTCAGACATTAAGGTGATTGAGGAAATGAAGGAGATGGATAAGGAATACAGCAGTGCTCTGTCTGACTTAGTACAACAGCTCTGCTAACTCTGGAGGATAAGACATTGAGCTCCTAGCTTTTCAGACTGTCACTGGTTAGACATCCTGTCATTAAACCAAGTGCTACCTTGAATGACCTCCGCATCTCTCTAGACATTGTTTAATGTTTATTCTTGTCTTATATAAAACACTTATATTACAATATTCAAGAGCACTTGTCTTGCATAAAACTGATCTAAGGCAAAAATTTGAAATTCTATCAAATGAATGTGACTACAATAATTATTTAAAGAGTTTTGGGACTGGTGCAAGAGCAATCGGAACTTTAAGTGCCTCCAGATCATCCATATCAATAAGGCAAGCCATTCAAAACCTATGTAAATGCTGATAAAAATGTAATCCTTGGAACTCCCGTGTAAGCTCTCACAGTGTCATCCATCTTTACAAAACTGTTGTCAGAGCTAGTGGAAAAGATTTTTGTGACATGAAACTGACATTTCTGCTAAGTTATTTTAAAAGGTGAATATCCTACACTTTTGCAGCATTTGATCTTTTTCCTGGAGTTCCAATTATAATATTATAATATAACCTCTGTTATGATGACCTGTTATAACCTCCACATATATAAATGAAAATACAAACATTATGTCAAATGAATACGAAATATTTAAGATTCTGCGTATTTCTATGTCACTAATCAAATAAGCAAATTTGTGACATCATGTTCACTCCTTTGTACAAAGGGTCAGATTTCCTTGCTTTACATTGAAGCACACAAAATGCTCTTCTGTTCATGTTAATTTTTCATTTCAGCATTTCACTCAAATTGTCATTATGATTTAATTTGTAATGAGGAAAAAGCTGTATTTAAATGCAAAATAGAAGCATTTTCACAAGTGGTGCTTTTGAACCCAACTGTAACTCCCCATGCATGTTCATACATGCTCATATACAAGTTAAGAGCCCTTCAAAAGAGTCCTCAGCTTATTCTTTACTATTAAATATGAACAATAAAGCTTTGTTTTCATCATTAAAGTGAATGAGAGTTAAC
Source organism: Myxocyprinus asiaticus (assembly GCF_019703515.2). NCBI lineage: Eukaryota > Metazoa > Chordata > Actinopteri > Cypriniformes > Catostomidae > Myxocyprinus > Myxocyprinus asiaticus. The sequence goes on from NC_059359.1 coordinate 20,568,501, forward strand.
CTGCAACCAGTGTCCTTCTTTTCTCAGGTGGAGACCATCAGGGATGCCTGTGTGGTCATGGCAGGTGTTCCCAATAAGACCACATTCCATACCCACCACATCTGCGACATGGCTCTAGATATGTTGAGTTCCATCGATCACCTGAAAGACCCTTCCACCAGGGACAATATCCAAATTCGTGTAGGTGGGTGCACCCAGACTCAAAAAGCATCATGTAAGAACTGCTTTTTTATCTAAATTTGTATGTTTTGCTTTGAAATGTATATGCACGTCACACAGTGAAAGAACCTGATCATTTTTAAAACATCGGCATTTACACATATTAAGCTACAGTATTTATGCTCCAGATAAATGGTTTTGTATGTTACAGATTTATGACTGAAACTGTTTTTTACACTCTGGATGGTGGTTGCAGGAGTGGTGGGTTTGAAGATGGCCAGGTATTGTCTGTTTGGTGACATGGTAAACACGGCTTCTAGAATGGAGTCAAACGGCATGGTGAGCCATTTTCTTGTGTTGTACTAAGACAAGAAATTAAAGTTCTTTCATAACCATTCAAAACTGTGTTTTAACAAGAAATAAAAAGTGAAGGGAAATTATACATTTTAAATTACATTTTAATTGAAATACAGTTAATTTCTCTCTCTCTCTCTCTCTCTCTCTCTCTCTCTCATTATTTGTGTTAGGGCATGCAAATTCACATTAGTCAGATCACCAAAGACCATCTCAAGCATGAGCCATACATTATTGAGAAATGAGGAAAGATTTTTGTTAAGGTACTTCTATTAAATACATTATCATCGCCACGATTATCATTTTTTTTTTGTCAACGTCAACAAAGTTACAAACATTCAAAACTTCGAAAGTATCCCTCAAGTATGACAGTAATGTGTCCTGGTGTAAAAATGACTTTCTGAACTGAGTCACAGTTAGCAGCAAAGTTTAATCCAGAACTTGTCTTAACCTCCGTCTGGAAACCTGCCCAAAACAGGTTACAGGTTATGCCTCATATTGGAAACAAGTAATGTCTTAAAGTGGTGTGAAATATACTGTTTTCTCTCCTGATTAAGGGTAAAGATTATATGAAGACGTACTGGCTGAAGGGAAAGAAGGATCTCTCCTTTAAGACTCCAGCAGACCTGAGATACAGCAATGAGCAGAAGGATTCTGAGGATGAGGATAGAAGCTCAAATGGTTGGCATTTCTAGTGCCATGCTCTACTAGTTGAGTTTCAGGAACAGGATTTATGATGACTAAACATTGAAAGCTTTGTGGTTTTAAATAATCTGTGATCATGAATGCATGTTAATGCTTGATGCTGAAACTTAATGATGGTATGACTTACCTAGAATTTGAGAAGTTCACCTTGTTTTTCCTTCTTCCGAAATAAGACCTGACAAAACAGGCATTCCAGTTCTTCTTATCTTGTCTTGTTTGTGTATTGCTGTCTTGCCTTACCTGCATTTGTGTGCTTCCTTCTACACTTTTGTCTTCAGTTCCACTTGCACCAACAGCAAACGTTTCCTTTCTAACCTGAACATGCCCAGTGAGGAGCAGGCTAAAGGCAAGCCAACTCCCACTGACTTGCCCCCTGACAATCTTTCACCACTAGAGGGCAATCCTAACCCAGCCACATTCACCAATGAGTTCAAGGCTAAAAAGTAAAAAACAAAGGAGGGAAAGCTATGGGGTTATTTTTGTTTCATATTAACATACAAATGGAAAGAGATTTATAAATAAAAAGTTGGTTCACAAATCAATTGAATGAGATCCACAAATAAATATGAGTTTCACAAAAATTTTATTAATTCACAAAAAAGTATGAGATTTATAAATATATGTTAAGAGATTCACAAAAATAAAGTTAATTCACAAATAAATAAAATGAGATTTGCAAATAAAAAAATAAATTACAAATATATTTTTTATCTTACAGACACAACTCTGTCCAGCATTCATTTGTGAATTGCGCGCATTTATTTGTGGATCACTACAAGCATTTGTCAATTTTGAAACAAATCTAGCATCAAGATGTGCACACAAATCTACAAATAGGTGGACTCCACTTATTGTCTACTCAAGCCAATCAGATAATAGCCACATTACTCGGACCAATCGTAGCATGTTCTATCTTCAACCAATCAAGCTTAGTTTTACTATCAGGGCGGGACCAGAGCCACAGTGCTCTCATGGGCATGGAATCAATTACATACAGACAAGCTCCAATGCCACAAAGTTTTAAAGAAACAGACGTCATCAGAGGAATACTGTGACTTCTGAGACTTTCGTATCTATTTCTCTCGGTTATAAACACGTGTAGTAGTGTCTTGTTAAATGTCGACAGTTGAAAATTGCCCATTTGTAGTGTCCTAATCATTAGCTTTATAGCTAACCTGGCTGACTGTATGAGTCTGCTATTTTAATTTTAACCAAGTTTCTTGACTGAAATGTGTCGTCAAATCCTTTACTCTTAATGTTACATGGTAGATCCAAACAGATGCTGTATTTTAAAAAGGGACCCCGTAATAGTACCTCCTACAACATTCACACAAAAGTGATAAAATGCAAAATTCTAATAAATATTACCTTACAACTGCTTTTATTAAATACATTAACATATTGTGAAATCAAATTATTGGCATAGCAGATCTTGTACACTGTGTAATATAGGGTATTAATTTATGGTTTGTGCTCCTAAGATCATCTAATATGATTCATGTTTTATAAAGGCACTATCTGTACTTCTGATCTTTTGTAGTGTCAAGTAGTGTGTCTGTTTGGATCTACCATGTAACATTAAGAGTAAAGGTTTTGACGACACATTTCAGTCAAGAAACTTGGTTGAAATTAAAATAGCAGACTCATACAGTCAGCCAGGTTAGCTATAAAGCTAATGATCAGGACACTCTACAAATGTTTATATTTAAATGTGAATATTTAAATCATCCACAGAATTATTTCCACTGTGTGCAGTCTCCTGAGTTAAAATAATATCACCTCAGTTAATTATTTAGTAAATAAAGAATTGTTCAGCTTAATGGCAAAATGTATCTGTATGTTTTGTCTCTCTATGTGTTATGTTATTTTCATCAAGTAATGATTTGTCAAAAAGTAATTTAATACATTTAGCTTGAAATAAAACATTGCAGGAGTGAAGGAAGCAGTAAACTCCCAGCTCATATGTTTTCCCCGTGGTGGATTATGGGCAATTAACTGTCGTCAAGTGTACATCAAAATTAGAGTGCATTGTGGGTGAGAATAAGTAAAAATAAATAAATAGGGAACGAGTGGCTCACTCAGAATTCAGACAGTCCTAGAAAATGACACCCAAAGTAGTGCACTACATTGTGGATGGGGCAGTTTCAGACACAGTGAGTGTTCTGCGACCAGGGCTGGTGCCCTACGCAGGCTGCGTACTCTGCATTTAGAGAGCGGCATTACTGCTGTATAGAACTAATGATCTAAATTCTTTGAATATTGAAAACTGTAACTACACTGAAATAAGAATCCATGCAGGACTTTAAAAGCTATGAAATAGCGAAAGTAGGCATTAATAATCTTGCTTTGGTTTATATTTCAGCATTATATATATTGTCCCTGTGGGACATTTTCATGTTTTCACCGTAATAATTACTAGAAAGGTTTCCAAACCTCTCTTCTTATTGACAAATTCATCCAGATCTGACAAGAGCCCTTAAAGGAATAGTTCTCCCAAAAATGAAAATTCTCTCATCATTTACTCACCCTCATGCCATTGCAGATGTGGATGACTTTCTTTCATCTGATGAACATAAATTAAGATTTTCAAAGATAATTATCAATTATCAAAAATCAGTAGAATATTAATAAGGATTAACATTGACGGGGCACCACCCTGGAATCAGGGACTAATAACCAGATAGTATAACAGTCTCAATATTAGATTGTTTTCTTAGGAAAATCGACATCCGAAGAATATCGATTTTCGGGAATAAAACAATGAATGAAGGCTTGAATCCGAGCACTGACATCACGTCAGCATGACACAGGAGTATGCAAAACAAACCAAAACACTTCAAAGTTTATTTATGCAGTAATATCAATTAATAATTAATACAATGCAGTCAATAAACTTCCGACTTACAACTACAAACTGAACAGTGATATAATTAGATATGGAAATCAAAATAATCCTATAACACATGAGGGTGTGTGTGTGAGAGTGAGTGTGTGTGTGTGTGGTTAGTACGAGAGAGAGAGAGAATAAAGTGACGGCCCTAAAGCCGATTTCGTGATCGTGGGAGAGAAAGCAGCTGTTAGTTTATCGCTCAGAGACGCCTGTGGACGGATCGTAAAAGTCCATCATTCTTTGACTCTTTAATGGATAAACTCAGTTTGCCGGTCTCACCCACGATGGTGAAAATGCACAGCAGTCCAATTTGCCACAATACAGCAAAACAAATTCGTGATAATTAATACCCTGAGTATTAATAATGAGTGGACATGGCGGTCCGTAAACTGTACAAGCAAAAACCTTGAAACACAAGAATAACGCACTATAATATTCTATCTCTGCCCAGACGTAAACCTCTTACTTAAATCGCATGAGGATGCAGAATGTGTGTTCATCCGTCCTTTAACTCTGACCCGGTTCCTTGAGGTTCGGGTGATGACGGGAGGCCGTTTTCTCGCTCTGTTGGCGGGCGTATGGCTGTTGATTCTCGGTGGTTTGCGGAGAACTCAGAAATGTCGACTTGATTGAAGATGGAAGAGAAATCTTTAATCTCTTCACTTCTGCAGGCAAACGGATGAAGATGAGGATTGCTCGGCGGTCTCCTTCGGATCCGTTAGAGTGTTCGGTTGAACACAGAGTAATCTCAACTCGTCCAGCGAGATGGAGATTGTATGGCCACGGTTTCAAGTCGGACATTACTTCCTTGTGCCACGAGGTTGCACCTGAGAGCAGCGATGAGCTACGTCTACACACTGCAAACAAAGTTGCTGGAAGCAAATCCCGGAAGCATTTCAGAGGTATTTCTACTTCTGATGATGTCATGGTTTGAGGGACGTTCTGTTGTGTGTCTCATCCAATAGGAGTTGAGAGTTCGATCCTTTAGTGAGCAAGGCTTCATGGGATTTGTAGTCTGTTTTGGACTCCCTTGTTTGATTTTGGCGCGATTTTTATCAGTTGGTGTGTGGGGGCTGAGTTAGGTTTTACGACTCTGTAAGGCCTGCCTTTGTCTTCTAGCTGAATACATGAGGCCCAACAAAACGTTGTCGTGTAAACGGCCCCTTAGTGACTTAGTTGGAGAGCTAAATTGCATAATATTTTGATCGCATTGGACTCAAGATGGCGCCAAGTATGGCTGCTGTGTTGCGAGCTCCAACACAACATTGCAGTTTTTTGTTTGTTTTGGTTAAAGTTCTTATGTTTTTTGTCTTGGATGTTGTCTGCCTTATTGTCTACGACAGACAAACACTTTTGGACATTGGTTCTGCAATTACACACCATAAACCGGACTTCAAATTCTTCAATGCCGACCCGCTGTTTACAAACACGCCAGCGGAGCCCTTTGTCTGGGCAGCCCAGCCGCAGAAATGCAGAAGGAAAAGGGGAAACAGAGCCGGCGTTCTCATCAGAGTAAGACGTTGCGCAAATCGAACCCCGCTACCCAGTATTCTACTGGCAAATGTTCAGTCTCTGGACAACAAGCTCTGCGAGCTGAGAGCGCGGATCACTTTCCAACGAGAGATGAGGGACTGCTGCATTATCTGCCTTACAGAAACTTGGATGTCTGCGGAGATTCCAGACTCAGCCATCGAACCCTCAGGGTTCTCCGTGCACTGAGCGGACAGAGCGAAAGACCTCTCAGGTAAAAGCAGAGGTGGTGGTGTATGTTTTATGATCAACAAATCCTGGTGTGATCAGAGGAACGTACATTCTATCAAGTCTTTCTGCTCTCCTGATCTGGAATTTCTCATGCTTCTGTGTCGACCATTCTGGCTACCGAGGGAATTCACAGTGGTCATTATCACAGCTGTGTACATCCCGCCTCAAGTCGACACAGACCGAGCACTCAAGGAACTGTATGGGATTATAAGAAAGCGGGAAACCGCGCACCCTGAGGCCGCGTTCATTGTGACCGGGGACTTTAACAAAGCCAATTTCAAATCAATCGCACCAAAATACCACCAACACATCAGTTTTAACACATGAGGGGACCGGGTTTTGGACCATTGCTACTCTATCTTCTGGGATGGCTACAAATCCCTTCCCCGCCCACCATTTGGCAAATCGCTTACAGGCAGAAACTGAAACAGGAAGCAACCCACCCTCAGAACGATCCAGTGCTGGTCGGACCATTCAGACTCTACGCTATCAGACTGTTTTGATCACGCGGACTGGAGATGTTCCGGTCCTTTTCTGATGACGACATCGAGCTTTACGCTGATAGCGTAACGTGTTTCATCAGAAAGTGCGTAGAGGATGTTGTTCCATCCAAAACAATAAAGATCTACCCGAACCAGAAACCTTGGATTAATAGCAATGTTCGCATGGCACTTAATGCGGGAACCTCCGCTTTTAATTCCGGGAACGCGGAGGAGCATAAACAAGTCAGTTATGCCCTCTGAAAAACTATCAGACTACAGGAACAAGATTGAAGGACAGTTTAACACCACCAACTCTAGAAGCATGTGGCAGGGAATTAATATCATCACGGACTTTAAAGGGAATAAAAACTCTGCTTTCCGTGAACACCGCTGCCTCTCTCCCGAATAAGCTAAATACTTTTTATGCACGTTTCGAGGGAAATAACACCACCCTCATGGAGAGAGCTCTCGTGGCAGAAGCAACAGGGGTTAGTTCACTCTCCGTCTCTGTAGTGGATGTAACCCAATCCTTCCGACGGGTGAATATCCATAAAGCCGCGGGTCCAGACGGCATTCCGGGCCGCGTCATCAGAGCGTGTGCGAACCAACTGGCTGGTGTTTTTACGGACATTTTCAACCTTTCCCTCTCTTTGTCTGTAGTCCCCACATGCTTTAAAACATCCACCATTGTGCCTGTACCAAAGCAATCCAAAATCACTTGCTTAAATGACTGGCGTCCTATTGCTCTGACCCCCATCATCAACAAATGCTTTGAGAGACTAATCAGAGATTACATCTGCTCTGTGTTGCCTCCATCACTGGACCCATTGCAGTTTGCTTACCACAACAACCGCTCCACTGATGATGCCATTGCATCTACAATACACACTGCTCTCTCCCGCCTGGAAAAAAGGAACACTTATGTGAGAGTGCTGTTTGTAGACTACAGCTCAGCATTCAACACCATAGTGCCCTCCAAGCTTGATGAGAAACTCCGGGCTCTGGGCTTAAACAGCTCGCTGTGCAGCTGGATCCTGGACTTCCTGTCAAGCAGACGCCAGGTGGTTAGAATGGGCAGCAACATCTCCTCATCACTGACCCTCAACACTGGAGCCCCACAGGGCTGTGTTCTCAGCCCACTCCTATACTCCCTGTACACACATGACTGTGGCAACACACAGCTCCAATGCCATCATTAAGTTTGCTGATGGTACAACGGTGGTAGGTCTGATCACTGACAATGATGAAACAGCCTACAGAGAGGAGGTGCACACTCTGACACGCTGGTGTCAGGAGCACAACCTCTCCCTCAACATCAGTAAGACAAAGGAGCTTGTGGTGGACTTCAGGAGAAGAGAAAGAGAACACAGCCCCATCAGCATCAATGGAGCACCAGTGGAGAGAGTCAGCAGTTTCAAGTTCCTGGGTGTCCACATCACTGAGGAACTCACATGGTCCGTCCACACTGAAGTCGTTGTGAAGAAGGCTCATCAGCGCCTCTTCTTCCTGAGACAGCTGAGGAAGTTTGGAATGAACCGCCACATCCTCACACGGTTCTACACCAGCACTGTAGAGAGCATCCTGACTGGCTGCATCTCCGCCTTGTACGGCAATAGCACCGCCCACAACCACAAAGCCCTGCAAAGGGTGGTGCGAACTGCCAGACACATCATCGGAGGTGAGCTTCCCTCCCTCCAGGACATATATACCAGGCGGTGTGTGAAAAAAGCTCAGAGGATTATCAGAGACTCCAGCCACCCAAGCCATGGGCTGCTCTCGCTGCTACCATCGGGCAGGCGGTATCGCAGCATCAGGACCCGCACCAGCCGACTTCATGACAGCTTCTTCCCCCAAGCAATCAGACTTTTGAATATTCATGATCAATATACATCAGCACTGCACTTTATTAATCTTATTATCTCACACTGGACTGTCATAATTATATCTCTCTTAACAACACACTGGCAACTGACTATCGACCGACAGCCTGAATGTCAATACAGTACAATACAACCTACTGTACATTTTATATATACTATATATATACTATTTTTTTATTGTATAATGTGTATTCTATATTGTGTGTATTGTATACTGTACATTGTATGTTATTATTTGTATATTGTGTTGTGTAATTATGTGTATATTAGATTTTAAATTGTGTTGTGTAAATCTGAAGTTTATTGTAAATTGGTATATGTCTCATCACTGTCACGACTGCTATGTTGCTCGGAACTGCACCCATGAATTTCACACACTGTTGCACTTGTGTATATGGTTGTGTGACAATAAAAGTGATTTGATTTGATTTGATTTGATTTGATCTGCAATTGGATATTTCAGTAAATAAATCAGCAAGAGAAAGAACAATTGTTGCTGGAAACCCCGTTTGACTAAGTACTCTCATTTGTGTACAAAGCAGGACATAAATTCTTATATTTCAATCAAAAATTGTCAGTGGCCACACAAATACATCAAGTTAGATTATAAATAAAATGACAATTAAAAATGTCATTAAAACCTAATTCTGTACAAAAATGTTGCTAATGCGAGAGAGGAGGTTCAATCTTTTTGCACTGGTATCAGACTAGCAACACAGCAAGTTCAGTTTGGGACTCAGGTTGCCACTTCCTCTTAGAAATATATATATATATATATATATATATATATATATATATATATATATATATATATATATATATATATATATTTTTTTTTTTTTTTTTTTTTTTTATGGAATAGTTCATTAATACACGTGATACAGTGCATACACTTTTTCCACATTTTGTTATGTTACAGCCTTATTCCAAAATGGATTAAATTAATTATTTTCCCGATTGAACATCTCTGGAGAGATCTGAAAATGGCTGTGCACCGACGCTCCCCATCCAACCTGATGGAGCTTGAGAGGTCCTGCAAAGAAGAATGGGAGAAACTGCCCAAAAATAGGTGTGCCAAGCTTGTAGCATCATACTCAAAAAGACTTGAGGCTGTAATTGGTGCCAAAGGTGCTTCAACAAAGTATTGAGCAAAGGCTGTGAATACTTATGTACATGTGATTTTTTTCATTTTTTATTTTTAATAAATTTGCAAAGATTTCAAACAAACTTCTTTCACGTTGTCATTATGGGGTATTGTTTGTAGAATTTTGAGTAAAATAATGAATTTAATCCATTTTGGAATAAGGCTGTAACATAATAAAATGTGGAAAAAGTGAAGCGCTGTGAATACATTCCGGATGCACTGTATGTTAAAGTTTCGATAATTTAGTATTATGCATGATGCTTGTGTTGAATGCCTGTATTCATTCAATTACTGTAACAACAGAAATTTGGATGTAAATGTTGTATCTCCATTATGTTGTGATTGTTTACATTATACTTTTGCATTGACTGTTTGATGAGCACTGCAATATTGCCATGAAACACATACTTTACTAAGGTACGTGCAAACAAATCAGATTAACTCAAGTGACCTAAATAAAACCCGTTAACACATGAACGCCCAATGACATACACCTACATTCAGAAAAGCCTACACACATTTTTGCTCGCACATGCTCACACATGTAAACACACAGAGATGGAAGATAAACCAGGAAGCAGACACAAGCATGACATACCATTTGAACTTCTTCAGTGTAATCCTATGCTATGATTTCAAATAATCAGTTCAAACTCTGCTAAGAGACAAATAAGTTCAAATTAATAATTAGCGATCAAGAACACAGATGTAATATAAATTGAAAAAGTAACACAAATCTGGAAGAAGAAAATAAGATACTTTGTCCCAGATCTAGGTATGCAGACTTTCACATTTTCTCTCTGGCTTCAAACTTAGCTAAGTATCTAACATGACTTTCAGTCTATTTCTGTAAAACATTACGCCAGAGACTATTTAGCAGAGAATGAATTCTATTTAAATGAATGGGAGAAATTGGAATGCCCAACCAAGGAGCTCTAGCGCCCAATGGTCATCGGTTGTAGAAAGGAAGTCCTGCCTTACAGGTAAAAGAGCCAATCACCTTTTAGATATAGACATTGCCTGTCAATCAACTCGAGAATGCACATGCGCAATAACTATACAAGTCGGGAATGTGAGGTAAAGAAGCACAATTTATAATACCAGGGTTTACAGATTTTACTACTGATTTAAAATATGCTCTTTGATCATAATCTCAACCAACCATTTTTGAGATTTCGGTGTTCCCCCATTCAAGTAGATAGGAGCTGCACTGGCATGACTGGAAATAGCCTCCTGGGAACATTCCGAAGATGGCCGACAGTGGACTGACTTGCTAGAAAGACTTTGATTGTGCACTCGCGCGCACACAACATGTCAGATATCATTCAGCGATAAAGAGGAAGCCATCAGGAAACCACTTAAGTGACACTTCCTGTCTGTTGCCTTAGAGACAAGCTTAATTCTTACTTTGCCTGAACACTCTGAGCTTTGCAGAAAACAGATATAATGTTTCCAACAGTTGCCTGTCTGTCTCAGGATTTGTTTAAATTTACACAACTGGGTAAGATAACTATTCTAACTTTAGAATTCTGTAAATTCAGATGAGGTGAGGATCCAATCCTATGGCTTGTAAACAATCTTTATTTTCAGAGCCAAGCATAGATTTTTTTTATAGTCCATATGCATTAGTGCTCAAGCCCATATGGTTTCCATTCAGATAGCAGGCATATAAGCAGCCACCTTTAGTATGGACAATGAGCTTCCATTACTAATGCACACACATTAGCCTTAAGGATGACTTTGTATAACACTGCACCAATTCATTGTACAGACATTTCTAATTTTAGTGACTAAACAATAACGTATTCAATTACGTTAGATGGGGCAAATAAACTACTCCTACCACTCAGGTTTCCATCAGTGACCACACTTCACCCCTCCTATGTATTTTGTGGCTTGTTTGTGTAGTATTTGGATGTTATTGGTTATATAGTATAATCATCTACATAAGAAATGGCACATCTTTATCACAGACATTCAAATAAAACAACATTTACAATTATATAACAATTATTTTGTTGGTTTGATAAAACAAACATAGGTTTATTTCTTAGACTTGTGTTAGGGTTTTTTCAAAATCCCTAAACTAAGACCGAAAATTCCGATTGTAACTCATCCTAGAACTTAAGGATACATCTACCAAACTCGGCACAGTCCTTCAGACTGTTCTGACTCGGGTTGCTATCCTGTCTTTTCTAACTGATCGGACTTACAGTTGTCTCCAAGCAGCATTCAAAGTTGGCAAAATTTGCACAGACTTACATTGTTCGTGAATTCCAACTCTGACTGTCAAAAAATGTAAACATAATCACATCTATCGATCTATCCATCCATCCACCCAACTAACCAACACCTTAAAATTAACTTTCAGACAAGACTTTGTAAAGCCAATATCAACATACCTATATAGTTTCAATTGAGATTATCTTTTTTATTATGCATCCAAAATGCTCTTAACATGTATTCATTAACCTGTTCGAACATTTATTAAAAAGTAAGGTATTCTGTATAAACAGAAATCTTAAACTAATCAGTTATTCCTAATTGGTTTGTGTGCATCTGCATTGCCTGATAACAGGAAAAAGTGCCCTATACCTGCAAGATATAGTTTTTTGACTTAATTAACTAGTCCAAAAAATCTATAACAATGTATTAACCCTCTGGTGCAGTTGTAAACAGTCATAACCAAAATGTCCAGACCTGTTTCCATTTGCATAAAATCAATTACATTTCTGTGTGCTGTTGATGGATAAACAAATAACTGTCCAGGTCATGCAAAATGGGAGTATCTTTATTTTATTTATTTATTTGTATTTAAGGCTGTGGTTTTGTAGAAGAGACTGATGGAGACACTGATCACAGACCAAACATAAAAAACAAAATACTTTTTTTCATTTTTTTCTGTCAGATAGTGTGATCAGCTGTAGTAGATAGTAGACACTACTAATATACTATTTAATAATACTATGTACTGTATTACTATATATATATATATATATATATATATATATATATATATATATATACACACACACACACACACACACACACACACACGCACAGTACTGTGCAAAAGTCTTAGGCAGATAAGATGTTTCACAAAAACATTTGTCTTAAGATGGTTATTTCTATCTTCAGATTAGTGTGTCAATAGGAAATAAAACATGAAGAGACAGAAGTAATTGAGACAGCCTAAATAGATAGAAGAACGGTGGCGAATTCTCCCAAGAAGCTTGGAACATCCTATCTGTCAACAACCAAGAAAAAATTTGTCCAGGTGTACCTAGGAGAATTGGTGCTGTTTTGAAGGCAAAGGTGGTCACACCAAATATTGATTTAGCTTTTTTTATGTTTACTGGACTTTGTATGACATCAGTTGCTAAAAGACATCCTCACTATGCAACATTTTTCACAAGTGCCTAAAACTTTTGCAAAGTATATATATATATATATATATATATATACATATATACATATATATATATATATATATATATATATATATATATATATATATATATATATATATATATATATAATGATTATGTTAAGTGAAAAAGACATGCAATGATAATGATTACAGTGGCTGCATACCAGATCACAAAGAGACTAAACCTACCCTTTCACTGGGCCGCATCCAGGATTACTGCTGAATTCTTTACAAGGGTTGCACTTGTTAGGGCAAGCAGATGCACCTTGTCAGCAGCTAACACACACACACAGAGAGTGAGAGTGAGAGAGAGAGAGAGAGAGAGAGAGGCACACTCAGGGGTGTGTCTTATACATTTAGTTCCTCGAGGAAGTACAAGTCAAATTATTTTGTTTCAGTTGTGCGAGCACAAGATAGTGTTTGTGTAAAGGATTTTGGTTTGCTTTTATCTGTCCAGAGAGATTATTTCATCAGTCAAGCAGTGGATTTTTACCACTTGATCTGAGCACAGGTGAAGGAGAGAGAGTTTGAAAGGAAGTGGAAGAGTGAACTAGAGAAAAGGCAGGTGAGTTCTCCTAGGTCTTGACCTCTGCCCTCTTCTCCATCATATTTAAAACAACTGTGATACTGTACACATAGGCAAAGAAAGAGCTGACTTTACTTAAAGTGACCTTATATACTTAAATACCTAGCACACTGTTAAAGGGGCTGTTATAAAAGGATGCCGATATCTTTTTCTTTTTTTTATCTCATCACCAATAGAGTTACTTGTAATATTATCAGATTTGCTTTGGTTGAAAGTGTCCACTTTAAAAAAACATGGAAGTATGTAGACAATCATTTTAAGTTGAAACCTGTTTTTCTGTTCAACCACTCCCATGTTAAACATATAAAAGGCTTGGATAGTTGATGTTTCATCGGGTGGACCGTTCATAAATCACGTTATACTGTATCTTCAGTCTTTTTAAATTACTTTCAGCCATTTAGATTACAGCGATTTAAAGAAAGCACACTTTAGATTCGATTCTAATTAAATAAAACGTATGATACCTCTGTAACTCCATCATACCTCCACACACTGAATTATCTAGGGTCAACAGTATCCAAATCTCACTGAACTCACAGTAGCAGAGAGTTTGTGAGTCTTATTGGGGCAGTGACAGTCAGGAGAGATTAGCTCTTATGTGTTTAACTGAAAAATGTCAGGGTAAAAGCTGTGCCAAACAAGGAGTTTCACTTCCTTTGCAATCAGTTATGCACATGGTTTGGTCACCTCACAAAACAACTGTTGAGATTGCGTGAAAGTGTCATATACAAGCAAAAGACTGTTAACATTAGAAATGGAGCCAATACACTGGAAGTTTTACTCAAACATACAATACAAATGTCAGCAAAGTAAACTGTAAAGGGACAGGTAGTATTGTTTAATAAGGTAAATTTAGCACAATAAGTGATGTCACCACATCAGATCTCACTGTTCGTGTGCTGTGCTGAGATAGTGAGAGGGAAACACATTACAAACACCCACCAATAAGCACCAAAGACAGCTGTATTAGTGTAGACAGGGGTGTTGAAATGATCTAAAAAGTGGGGGACACATTACAGGAATAGTTCTGGAAAAGGTCATTTCTTTCATCATTTACTCGCCCTCATGTTTCTCCAAATCCAAATGACTTTATATCTTCTGTGGAACACCAAAAGAGAAATTCTGAGAAAATGTGCTGTCTGCTGTTTTTTATGCAATTACTGAAACTTTAAGCTTCAAAAAAGACACAAAAAGTGTTTATAAAAGTGGTCCAAAGGACTTGTGTGCTATATTCCAAGTCTTTTTAAGTAATTTCATAGTTTCCAGTAAGGAACAGGCCAAAATTTAAGGTACTATTCACTGATCATCTGCAACAGGATCATGGAATCAGAACTGAACTCGAGAATGTGATTCGAATCATTCAGACATCGCCACTTCTCTCATGAACTTTAATGAATGTGCAAAGGTAATCTAGGGCAAATAGCAAGATTATTAGTAAATAATGTCAGTCTATTCCTTACACAAAGCTATGGTATGGCTTCAGACAGTGGCGAATTCTCAGGGCCAGCAAAGCCTTCTTTGCTGGCCTAACATGCCAAATAAATACATATTTTTCATCCTTTCATTCTCAATCACCTTTTTGCCTATGTATTTTTAATCGCTTCCCACTCTTAATTAATCTACAAACAAACAGAGAAAAATGAAAAGTTTATCCAGTCAGAATTTATTCCTTGATGCTTACAAGCAAAGTGTGACAACTGTTTCAAAAATCGCATGCCCGAAGCTGAGCTTGTTAGCTGAAGCAGCGCGTGAGTCTGAGCTCCACCCCGTCAGGCCTTCAGAATTTCCACAGAATCCCTCTACAGTGCAAATGAATGAGCAACTAAAGTCAGATTGTCAGATTCATCAGCCAATCAGATTGATTTATTTGTTCTTGGTGGGTGTGATCTTTAGGATATGTCCCAGTCGAGACCTTCTAACTGGCCTTGAGTGACGCAATCACGCTTTAAGTGATGTACATAATTCAAGAGTGAAAAGCAGGAGATTTTACTGAGGAGTCGGCTGTCACTGCCACATCACCATTGACAAAGAGATCCTTATGGATTTAAAAACACGAGATGTTCTGCATTGTGTGATTGCTTAATTTATTAAACAGGAAAGGAGGACTGATTTTCACTTCAAGTAAATTGGTAAGTGCTTTTTGCATTGTTATAGCAACATCAGGAGTTTTCTAAGTGTAAATTAAGCTGCTGGAGCATTCAGTGTCGGATCAAGTTTTGAAAAGTAGTACTGCGTTCTATTCAATTCAGAAAGTCAAATTTTACAACTTCCTACTAGGAAAAGTGCAATGGAATGCATCTTTAAGTCAGAATTACAACCTGTAGGCTCGTGCAGAAATTCTCAACTCCGATTTTGCTTAGATGCAGGGGCATGATGTCACTCAAACATGTCGATACTGAGGGAGATATACAAAGTAAGTGATAAACAGGGTTGGGAGGGTTACTTCTGAAATGTATTCCACTACAGATTACAGAATACATGCTGTAAAATGTCATTTGTAACGTATTCCGTTAGATTACTCAAGGTCAGTAACATATTCTAAATACTTTGGATTACTGCTTCAGCACTGGTAGATTTTTTCACTTGTTTTGACTAAAAACTCTGCCAGTACAGTAAGACAAAATACACATGTTAAAAATACATTCTCTGAAAAACCTAATTATCTTATGCAGTGTTGTTTCTAAAACAAGATTCATCAAACTGATCTTGTTTTAAGGATTTTTAGATATTTTTACAGGAAAACAATAAAAAAAAATTTATCAAGAATATGATTTTTGCCCTAATATCAAAGGTCTTACTAGAAATAAAGAAATTATGATCCAACAAGAATTTTCTTGATAAAAAAATATGATCGTGCCTGGTAACGTGCATGTAAAATGGCTAAAAATAGCATTTTATCTTAGCGTAAAGCTGACAATTCTATTTCTTCTGCTCCAAACTTACTTCATACTTACGTCTGCTCGTATGAATGTAACACATAATAAGAAAGTGTTTCACCGCTTTTCAAATGCACTTTGGATCTCATCATTTATATGTATAAATGTTTTCCATCTGAAAGGACTAAATATTAAATGAAACAAATGACAATAAGTAATCTCTTCAGTAATCAAAATAATTTTTGAATGTAACTATTTAAGTTATGTAATTATTTAAATTGTAATTGTAGAGGAATACAGTTTCTTATATTTTGTATTTTAAATACATAATCCCGTTACATGTATTCCGTTACTCCCCAACCCTGGTGATAAACATTCACTTTATTAAGTAATATCGATAAATGAGTTTGTTTCCACATTACATGATATTAAACCTTATTTAACAAACGCCTGCAGAAACAGGTGTATAAAACATTATAATCTTTTTTGATAATCGTACACCTGTAGCACAAATGCTAGCGCTGTAGCATTGTTTATCAGCTGGGTTGCTAGGAGACATCTCTAATGAGAGTGAAACCCCTGTTAAGCTAACGGGAGCATTGCAGTTTTGTTTCCTTAAACGTCATCTTCCGAATATCGGGGAATAGAATGCATTTATGGTTGGAGATATCAAGTAGGAATATCCCTCATCCAACTTGAATGGAACGCAGCATAACCATGTACCCTGACGAAACATTTAAATCGCAAATATTATTAGATAGATTTTTCCAGGTATTATAGACCTCCTTGGTAGATTCATATGAAAAATTATGATTTTTGAATGTCTGTTTGGGGGACGTTCATTTCACAAAACAGTCATGCTACAGTTAAAATTAGGCTTGCTTGAGCATTAAGTGTCGTTTCAAGTTCTGGCTTTTGTGCATGGACGTGTTTTTAAAATGTCAATTTAGTAGTTAGTATGTTAATGTAATCTTATATTGAAGCAGTAAACATATTTGCTTGCTGTCCGTATACTGGAGGGCTCGGAGCTCGAGACTCGACTCGAGTCCTGATTACCCCCCTGGACTTTACTTATTTAGATGATGAATCTAGAGAATAGGTGGCGATGGGGTGGAGGTGGGATGTCAGGAGAGTTGTCACAGGAAGCAGGTAAGCAGCGGCTTATATACTCCTGCTCGTGGGCTGTGATATGTCAGATTAAAATTAACATGCTCCTCCCGAACCTCTGTTAATTAACTCCATTTTGTATTATTAGTTAGCTGTGACATAATGTCTGATGCCCAAAGGCATAGTGTGTCTTATTCATTGTGAAACTGTGTTTTCTTAATGGCATGAATCACGCTGAAGGCCTAGACTTTAAATGCATGGCCCGCCACTGGCTTCAGAAGACTTGGATCATTTTATGATTCTTTTATTGTGCTTTTGTGTCCTATTTTATGCTTGAAAGCCTCAGTCCCCATTCATTGAGCAATTAGCATGGAACAGAGCAACCAGTAAAATTCTTCCAAATTTTAAGCTTTTTTGTTCCACCGAAGAAAGTCAACGGGTTTGGAACGACATCTGGGTGAGTAAATAACAAAATAATTTTCATTTCTGGGTAACCTAATTCTTTAAGGCATGGGACTTTGAGAAGTAAGGTTTTGCTAATGTAATGATGTCCCCAAAGCCTGTTGTCACTGCATAGGCTTTGGTCCTTTACCTAATCACTTTGAAACATGCACAACTAGCCTCGAGCCAAACAGAGACAAATTTCTCCCCCACTCACACATAAAACAGGACTTTCCGCACTCTTGTTTTGTTGCTGTAAAAGTTAGGTATGTCCCCTCTGAATAAAAAAAAAAAAAAAAAAATGCACACACACAGAGTGGGCTGCAAGCAGCTAGAAGCTGAAATGCAATGTAGCTCAGAAGCAGGTTTTGACCTGTCCCTTTTATGATGTCATTGGGGCTTGAGCTGTGACTTGCTTCATGGTTATGACAGGGTGACTTCTGTGGTCTCCAGGATGGTGAAACAACATGATTCCTCACTTCCTGTAAATCCCCTAGGCTTTATCTTCATACACACACACACACACACACACACAAGTTCACACACATACACACACACTCACACTTAGAGCCCCAGGCCATGCGCTTAAGTCATCTATGGAATGCTAAATATTTACCTCGTCTGCGACAAACATTTCAGTCAAAAGAGAGGATACAGGAGGCTATTTCAACTCATGGTAAATGCAAATTACGCAATCACAGGACTATGGAGTTAAAAAAATTATGAATTTGCTTGACCTCAAGTTACAGTAACTTACTCTTTAGCTAGGGGTTTATAATAGAAAGTTCATTTGTTTATCACATTGAGGTAAAGATGTCCATATCTCAACTTGTCAGGTATGACTGAACCTGATGTGGGCCTTACAAATACAGTTGAAGTCAGAAGTTTACATACACTTAGGTTGAAGTCATTAAAACTCATTTTTTAACAACTCTACAGATTTCATATTAGCAAACTATAGTTTTGGCAAGTCGTTTAGGACATCAACTTTGAGCATGACATGAGTTATTTTTCCAACAGTTGTTTATAGACAGATTGTTTCACTTTTAATTGACTATACCACAATTCCAGTGGGTCAAAAGTTTACATACACTAAGTTATCTGTACCTTTAAGCAGCTTGGAAAATTCCAGAAAATTATGTCAAGCCTTTAGGCAATTAACCAATCAGCTTCTGATAGGCTGATTTGCTAACTGGAGTCAATTGGAGGTGTTTCTGTGGATGTATTTAAAGGCCTACTTTCAAACTCAGTGCCTGTTTGCTTGACATCATGGGAAAATCAAAAGAAATCAGCCAAGGCCTCAGAAAAAAAAGAAAAAATTGTGGACCTCCCCAAGTCTGGTTTATCCTTGGGAGCAATTTCCAAATGCCTGAAGGTACCATGTTCATCTCAACAAACAATAGTACGCAAGTATAAACACCATGGGACCACGCAGCCATCATCCCACTCAGGAAGGAGACACATTCTGTCTCCTAGAGATGAATGTAGTTTGGTGCGAAAAGTGCAAATCAATCCCAGAACAACAGCAAATGACCTTGTGAAGATGCTGGAGGAAACGGGTTGACAAGTATCTATATCCACAGTAAAACAAGTCCTATATCGACATAACCTGAAAGGCTGCTCAGCAAGGAAGAAGCCACTGCTCCAAAACCACCATAAAAAAGCCTTACTTAGATCTAACTTTTTGGAGAAATGTCCTCTGGTCTGATGAAACAAAAATTGAACTGTTTGGTCATAATGACCATCGTTATGTTTGGAGGAAAAAGGGTGAGGCTTGCAAGCTGAAGAACACCATCCCAACCGTGAAGCATGGGGGTGGCAGCATCATGTTGTAGGGATGATTTGCTGCAGGAGGGACTGGTGCACTTCACAAAAAAAGATGGCATCATGAGAAAGGAAAATTATGTGGATACATTGAAGCAGCATCTCAAGACATAAGCCAGGAAGTTAAAGCTCAGTCACAAATGGGTCTTCCAAATGGACAATGACCCCAAGCATACCTCCAAAGTTGTGGCAAAATGGCTTAAGGACAACAAAGTCAATGTACTGGAGTGGCCATCACAAAGCCCTGACCACAGTCCAGTAGAAAATTTGAGGGCAGAACTGAAAAGCATGTGCAAGCAAGGAGGCCTACAAACCTGACTCCGTAACACCAGTTCTGTCTGGAGGAATGGGCCAAAATTCCAGCAACTTATTGTGAGAAGCTTGTGGAAGGCTACCCATGACATCTGACCCAAGTTAAACAATTTAAAGGCAATGCCACCAAATACTAACTAAGTGTATGTAAACTTCTGACCCACTGGGAATGTGATGATAGAAATAAAAGCTGAAATAAATCATTCTCTCTACTATTATTCTGACATTTCACATTCTTAAAATAAAGTAGTGATCCTAACTGACCTAAGACAGGGAATGTTTTCTACAATTAAATGTCAGGAATTGTGAAAAACTGAGCTTAAATGCAATTGGCTAAGGTGTATTTAGACTTCTGACTTCAACTGTACATGAACATCTGACCATTCATAACAAATCATATCAGCTCTTTTCAGCATGATGCAAATGGTCGACTGTTTAACTGAAATGCTGTCTTATCGTATTTGAATATATATTTAGGTGCTGCAGAGTAAAAACTTGCAATGTGCAAAGAAAACCCTTTCTCTTAAAATTAGCAACAACATTTTATATTTTTTCAAAAGAACAAAAAAGGAAATATCAATATCATCTGCTCAAAATGAAACTAAAAAATTTTAAAGAACAATTTTGGCCTATATTTTCTAAGTTAATTATATACTATATACAGTGGTGTGAAAAAATGTTTGACCCCCTTCCTGATTTCTTATTTTTTTGCATGTTTGTCACACTTAAATGTTTCAGATCATCAAACAAGTTTAAATATTAGTCAAAGATAACACAAGTAAACACAAAATTCAGTTTTTAAATGAAGGTTGTTATTATTAAGGGAAAACAAAATCCAAACCTACATGGCCCTGTGTGAAAAAGTGATTGCCCCCTAAACCTAATAACTGGTTGGGCCACCCTTAACAGCAACAACTGCAATCAAGCGTTTGCGATAACTTGCAATGAGTCTTTTACAGCGCTGTGGAGGAATTTTGGCCCACTCATCTTTGCAGAATTGTTGTAATTCAGCCACATTGGAGGGTTTTTGAGCATGAATTGCCTTTTTAAGGTCATGCCACAGCATCTCAATAGGATTCAGGTCAGGACTTTGACTAGGCCACTCCAAAGTCTTCATTTTGTTTTTCTTCAGCCATTCAGAGGTGGACTTGCTGGTGTGTTTTGGATCATTGTCCTGCTGCAGAACCCAAGTTCGCTTCAGCTTGAGGTCACGAACAGATGGCCGGACATTCTCCTTCAGGATTTTTTGGTAGACAGCAGAATTCATGGTTCCATTTATCACAGCAAGTCTTCCAGGTCCTGAAGCAGCAAAACAGCCCCAGACCATCACACTACCACCACCATATTTTACTGTTGGTATGTTCTTTTTCTGAAATGCTGAGTTACTTTTACGCCAGATGTAATGGGACACACACCTTCCAAAAAGTTCAACTTTTGTCTCGTCAGTCCACAGAGTATTTTCCCAAAAGTCTTGGGGATCATCAAGATGTTTTCTGGCAAAAATGAGATGAGCCTTAATGTTCTTTTTGCTCAGCAGTGGTTTTCGTCTTTGAACTCTGCCATGCAGGCCGTTTTTGCCCAGTCTCTTTCTTATGGTGGAGTCATGAACATTGACCTTAACTGAGGCAAGTGAGGCCTGCAGTTCTTTGGATGTTGTTGTGGGGTCTTTTGTGACCTCTTGGATGAGTCGTTGCTGCGCTCTTGGGGTAATTTTGGTCGGCCGGCCACTCCTGGGAAGGTTCACCACTGTTCCATGTTTTCGCCATTTGTGGATAATGGCTCTCACTGTGGTTCTCTGGAGTCCCAAAGCTTTAGAAATGGCTTTATAACCTTTTCCAGACTGATAGATCTCAAATACTTTCTTTCTCATTTGTTCCTGAATTTCTTTGGATCTCGGCATGATGTCTAGCTTTTGAAGATCTTTTGGTCTACTTCACTTTGTCAGGCAGGTCCTATTTAAGTGATTTCTTGACTGAGAACAGGTGTGGCAGTAATCAGGCCTGGGTGTGGCTAGAGAAATTGAACTCAGGTGTGATAAACCACAGTTAAGTTAAGTTTTAACAGGTGGGGCAAACACTTTTTCAAACAGGGCCATGTAGATTTGGATTTTGTTTTCCCTTAATAATAACAACCTTCATTTAAAAACTGCATTTTGTGTTTACTTGTGTTATCTTTGACTAATATTTAAACTTGTTTGATGATCTGAAACATTTAAGTGTGACAAACATGCTAAAAAATAAGAAATCAGGAAGGGGGCAAACACTTTTTCACACCACTGTATATATATATATATATATATATATATATATATATATACACACACACACACACACACACACACACACACACACACACACTACCGGTCAAAAGTTTTGAAACACTTACTCATTCTTTATTATAATTTATTTTTTTTTTTTTACATTTTAGAATAATAGTAAAGTCATCAAAACTATGGAATAACATAAATGGAACTTTGGGAATTATGTTGTGACTAAACAAAATCCAAAATAAATCAAAACTGTGTTATATTTTAGCATCTTCAAAGTACTCAACCTTTGCCTAGATTTTTCAGAAATGTACTCTTGACATTTTCTCAACCAACTTCTTGAGGTATCACCCTGGGATAATTTTTAAACAGTACCTATATGCTGGGCACTTATTGGCTGTTTTCTTTATTATTTGGTCCAAGTCAACATTTTTTTTTTAATTACATTTTAGATTTATAATGAAATAAATTAATATGGTGGCACAATTATATTTTTGTCTACAAAACTAATTTCAAACATTTAAGCATACGCCTTCAGATAAAAAGATTTTTAAGATCATGAGAAACATTTCGGTCAAGTGTTTCAAATCTTTTGACCGGTAGTGTGTTGTAACGTGTGCTGGCTGCTGGCAATGATGATGAAGACGAAGATGATGAGAACCCAAGTGCAGTTTTAATTACAGAACGTGAAATCCAAAAACCCTAACTAAATATAAACATGAACATGGCTTGACTAAAAACTTGACTTGACAAAAACTTGACTTGACAATAAACGTGGCCTGACATAAACTTCTACACTCACATTCATCACATTCAATACTAGAAACAGAAATCACACGACAAGGGAAACAGGAACACATGACATGAAACAGGAACAAGAATTTCAAAATAAAAGACATGAATCAACAGAATACACATGACATATATATATATATATATATATATATATATATTAGTGCTGGGAAATTAATTTCTACGATTAATAGTTTCTGTTTAACGTGTAAATTGTTTTTTATGCAATTAATGCAGTATCCTCCCCCCTTCCTAAACATACTTGAGAAGGGAGAAAGTCTCGAGTTGTTAATATATATATACATACACATACAGAAAGGCTGCAGTAACTCGGATAACCACTCTGTACAATTGTAGTGAGAAGAATAGCATCTCCGAATGCACAAGACATCGAACCTTGAGGCGGATGGGCTTCAGCAGCAGAAGACTACAACAGCAGAAGACCAGAATATATATATATATATATATATATATATATATATATATATATATATATATATATATATATATATATATATATATGGTCTTCTGCTGTTGTAGCCCATCCACCTCAAGGTTCGATGTATTGTACATTCGGAGATGCTATTCTTCTCACTACAATTGTACAGAGTGGTTATCCAAGTTACCATAGCCTTTCTGTCAGCTCAAACCAGTCTTGGCATTCTCACTGACTTCTCTCATCAACAAGGCGTTTCCATCAGCAGAACTGCCGCTCACCTGATGTTTTTTGTTTTTGGCACCATTCTGAGTAAACTCTAGAGACTGTTGTGCGTGAAAATCCCAGGAAAACAGCAGCTACAGAAATATTAAAACCAGCCCGTTTGGCACCAGCAATCATGCCACAGTCGAAATCACTGAGATCACATTTTTCCCCCATTTTAATGGCTGATGTGAAGTCTAACTGAATTCAACTTTAATCAGGTTGGTCCTCCATAAAACAGAATTGGATTTAAAAACAAAACACAGCTGATGGCCGCCTAGAGATTTGACTTTACTTTTTGCTTTACTTTTTTTGTCTTGCTTCATTTACTGTAAAAGAATACACAGTGCATTTGTACATTAATGTACTTTGCAGTTGTTGTATTAGTTATGGAATTGCTGTGCAAATTAGAGATGTACAATCTACATAGCTCATAGCTTTCATAAATGCTACGCTAAAAGCTATTTAACAATGACAAGGACCTCTTGGCTTTTTGCACTCTATGCAAGAAAGTACACAAATATGCAATCTTCAAATCCATAGACCATAAGAAAAAAGGTATTAACACTGAAGAAAGGAAGACTTTCTCTAAGCACATAGATGTCTTGACACAATCTGTAGATTCATGTAGAAACTTGTGAGTACTATGCAATTAGCTTCTCTCTCATACTTGTCTTTGCACGTTCAACTAAAAAAACAACTACAAAAACTCTGAGGCACTTCTAAGCTATGCTGTGTTAGAATACTTAGAGACTACAGCCTAACTGGAAAAAAATAAATGCATATAAATGATGATATTTCATGAAACCTGAAACTTATATTTTATCTAATTATACCTATTGCAATTGGAATTGTAACACCTGCATTATCATGAAATAATTAGCATTATGTGAACACACACTGATCACAGATATTTGGATGTCATTGTGTCTGTTTTATGCTGTTGATGATGACATGTCATAAGAGTCTTGAGAACAACTCATTTTGTGTGGCAATGATGGCAGGTGCTTCCCCCTGATGAGCAAGTGTTAAACTAGGGGACTTCCCTATGGTGGGACTCTAAAGGGGACTTCTCCCAGGCTGACAATCTTACCAACACACAAACAGAAAAGCCAATACTAAGGGAAATGTACAGAAAATCATAAATAATATTTTTAAAAAGCAGGTTTTACTTCAGGACACAGATTTAACATTGGGCATTAAGTGGCAACCCAACACTATAACAAAAAATTGCCTTAAAATTAAACATAAAAATTTATTGATTGGTTTAATATTTATTTCTAAATTACAATTTAATTTGGATGGTTTCATGCCCTCAGCAGACAATAATTCAGTTCACAAAACCATGTTTATCTTATTTACATTTGACCCATGTTTAATGTTGTCTAGGTTAGGTTTTCTTTTACCTTAGTAAGTTTAATTCATAGGTTTCGAGGATGAGGACATATTGGACAGCTCGTCCAAGTTGGGATGAAACTAATTTATATAGCTTCTACAAGGTGACAGGCAAATTTGAGCCAAAATACCATAGGGTTTGATTGATCACACAGCCTTTGACATCACCAACAAAAGACAAGGAAAGCATTTTCTTCTTTCTTTTAAAAGTTGCTTAGCCTATTTAATTTGCTATCCGAACTATGCACAGTGTTAGTTGCATTTGAATTATTTGCATTTAGCATTGTTTTACCCTGCTTTCTGTGACCCTATCAGAACAGACCTGAGACCAACCTGTTGCGAGACACTGCCATAAACATCTCAAAGACTGGTGTTAAGTCATAGGCATATGCCATTGTACATACAACTTAATATTCAAAGACTTTTAAATCATGTTTCTCCGTGTTTCATCATGTTTTATTGATGAAATCACTCAGTTTCACTGAAGATACAACAATAAATATTAAATCTCAGCATCTTGAATTACTGTTAATCTCTTTCTTCTTAAGACATGGAGACGTTCAACTCCAAGGAAATGGCTCTGAAAGCCCAGAAAAAGATCCTGAGCCAAATGGCCAACAGGTC
Source organism: Myxocyprinus asiaticus (assembly GCF_019703515.2). NCBI lineage: Eukaryota > Metazoa > Chordata > Actinopteri > Cypriniformes > Catostomidae > Myxocyprinus > Myxocyprinus asiaticus. The sequence goes on from NC_059359.1 coordinate 20,594,229, forward strand.
TATGGTGCAGATGTTCATCGATGACAACAGCAGTGAGATTTTAGATGAGCTTTACCACGTGTCAAAAGAGTACTCTGGAAACCGTTCAGAGGCCCAGAAAGTGGTAAAAGACCTCATTAAAGTGGTGGTGAAGATTGCAGTCCTTTTCAGGCACAATCGGTTCAGTGATGAGGAGCTAAAGTTGGCTCAGACCTTCAAAAAGAAACTACACCAGGGAGCCATGACAGCCATAAGCTTCCACGAGGTAAACAACACCCACACCTACCTTACACATTTGAGCAGTGCTATTTGAGTTTTATGCTGTATCTTCCATTAAATGTCTGGGTGGACGTGTACTGTAGCTACTACTAACTCAGTTAGTTCTCTTTAAACAGAGTTCATGTATAAAGGTAATCAGGGCAATTCTTTGTAAAGTTCATTTAAAATTGGCCTACTTATTGATCGTAAACTGTGGCAGCCTATGAATGCCACTAAACAAGGTGATTAGACAATGATAAATTAAGTGATCAAATAAAAGTTAATTAATGAAATGTGTATCAACAACTGCTTCTCTAAGCTGCAAAGAAAAATCAGATATAGAATCAGATGATAAGCTACCACACCTGTCGGTGACCTCTACATATGCAAACATGACTGTGAGAGATAGTATCATCAACCAGCTATGACCACTGACAGCTTATTTAGTCTCGTGTAGCGTGCCAAACCTTTGACTAAAGACAAAATTATAGTTTGGTTTTTATGCGTACGCTAGCGTATGTGTACAGTCGTCGAATGCTATAGCTTTTCAAAGTATACTCCATTTGTCTGTGTGTGCAAACACAGGCTCTCTAGACTTTCTCCTCAGGGATTTAGAGCCTTTAAAGATATTTTTATAGTCTTTCAGACTCTAGTTATACAAATGCAGGTATCTGCTGACCTCCTCACACATGCGCTCTTGATTTGCACATCCACTGTTGTTGTTAGGGGTAAGTTGCTCCTGGTTAGTGGGTAAGATGAACTATCTGGGGGTAAGCTGACCAATTAAATTTTTCCAGTGAAACACTGAATAAAATTCCACAATTATTTTTTATCTATAATTTGTAGTCTATAATCTATTTATTTATCAATTATAATCTCCTACTTTACTCTTGTTTACTTTAAAGGAATATTCCGGGTTCAATACAAGTTGAGCTCAATCGACAGCATTTGTGGCATTATATCGATTACCACAAAAATTTATTTTGACCCTTTTCTTTAAAAAAAAAAATAAAAAATAAAATAATAATCTTGGTTCAGTGATGCACTTATAATGGAAGTGAATGGCGGCCAATTTTTTAACATTAAAATACTCAATGTTTTAAAAGTATAGCCACAAGACATAAAGGATATCCATGTAAAAATTATTTTCATTTGATAAAATCACTTAAAACCTTTTCTGTGTAAAGTTATAGCCAATTTTACAACTTCGTTACCATGACGATGTAATGTCAACAAACCCTAAAACGACTGTAAAAATTACAATTTAAACAACTTTACAGCTCAAATAATACACAATTTTTAACAGAAGAATTACTGTGTGTTTTTATAAAATTATAAGCTTCCCATTTCTGTGTTTAAACCCTCCAAAAATTGGCCACATTCACTTTTATTGACCCCATTCACTTCCATTGTAAGTGCCTCACTGAAACCCAGATTTATGCTTTTTTTTTTAAGTGAAGGTGGTTCTCGCTCTCTGTGGGGCGCGTGGTGAGTTGTACATGGATGCCGCGGAGAATAGAGTGAAGCCTCCACACGTGCTAGGTCTCTGCGGTAACGTGCTCAACAAGCCACATGATAAGATGCATGGACTGACAGTCACAGACACGGAGGCAACTGAGATTCGCCCTCCGCCACCCTGATTTAGGCGAGTCACCACGCCACCGTGAGGACTTAGAGTGCATTGGGAACTGGGCATTCCAAATTGGGGAGAAAATCCAAAAAATAAAAAACATTACGCCACAAATGCTGCCGATTGAGCTTAACTTGTATTGAATCCGGAACATTCCTTTAACATTGAGGATTTTTATTGCATGTAAATGATGGAATGATTTGGATCAATCACTTAGCATAGCCTATGATAAATACCTAAAGTATTTACCACAAGAAAAAAAATCTCAATCCTTTAGGTATTCTTTTAACTTTTAACATTATATGAAAAAAAACAGTTCGTTTTTAGAACAAAGTTGTTTCAGTAAAAACCAGTGGCTAAACTTTCCCCAGAATGTTTGGTTTATTTTGCACCATAGTGACGATTTTGGAAAAAAGCACCTAGCTTCAGGACTAATATTGTGTTAATCAAATCAAGGGTATTTATAGGGCGAATTCCAAACTGCATTTTTGCGCACTTGAAGGGCACTGTGGGAAGGGGACACCACACGAAGGGGTGTTCCAAATTAAAGTGAGCAACTCAAGCCCTCCACCAAGGGCCCTTCCACAATGCCGGAACCGTTAGCGAAGGGTCCATGCGGTGGTCATCTTCTTCTATTTTATGGCAGATTGCAACTTAATAGTGCATTACTGCCATCTACTGTTGGCATGGACCAGAATCCCTAAACCTCCTCTAACTATCCTCTCTCCCCTGCCTTTTGACCTGACAGAGCTAAGGCTGGGGGGATGAGGAAAATTTTTTTTGTAAATGTGACTCTACTAAAGTTTCTATTTATCCATCAATATCTTTATCTTTCATATATTCCCATCACTTAAATCCTACCAATAAACTTGTGCTTTCCAGGAATTTAAACAATACTGAAAATTTTCACCTTCCCGTTTCTGGATTTAACAAACTTTTTAATGTTATTTCTTGTTCTCCTCATCATCTCCTCCAGTAATAGTTCTCTTTCATCACAATACTTTCTACAATACATAATTACATGTTCTGCTGTTTCTCTGACTCCACACCATTCACAAAGTCCAGTAGGATGCTTCGATATTAACTGCATACTATTATTAATTCCAGTATGCCGCAATCTCAATCTTGATATTATATTTTCTTCTCTCTTGCTCCTCCCAGAGTTCCTTCCCCTCCCTACTATTGACTGTATTGAGTATAGATGTCTCCCCTTAGTTTCTGTATCCCAATATTGTTGCCATCTCTGATATATCTTCTTTTTTTATTAATGACTTGATTTCTGACCTACCATGTGAGATTTCCATTTCCACTGTATTCCCTTCCATTGCTTGTTTAGCCAATCTATCAGCCTCCTCATTCCCTTTCACTCCCACATGTGCAGGGACCCACACAAACTGTACCTTCACTATAATGTATAAAAGATTAAGAATTTCCAATATAATATCTTGCCTTGTTTCAGATTGCCGAACATCAAGACTTACCAGAGCAGAACATGAGTCTGAGCATATTACTGCGTGCTGTGGATTTATTTCACTTATCCATTGTATTGCTATCATTATAGTCATAAGTTCACCAGTATACACTGATAACTGATCAGATATCTGTTTCTTCTTTACAATTTTCAACTTTGGAATGGTAAATGCAATCTCGACCTGTCCAGTACGTAGATTCGTTGATGCATCTGTGATCTGTGTATTATCTATATAAAGTGACCATAAATACTCCCTCACCCATCCCACTTCCTGTTCTTTCTGACCTTCTTTTTGTCTAGCTTCCAACAATGTCAGGTCCACCATTGGTTGGGGCAGGATCCACAAAGGAATTGGTAAAACATTCATTCTTGATGCATACAAGTCATTATTTAAACCCAATTAATTTACTATATCCCCTACAACCCATCGATAACTATTACATTTATTTTTCTCCTGCTCCCAACATGGTCTTAATACTTTTAGTGTGGGATGATTTGCATCCTGTCCTTTAAGGTTTGTCCAATAAACTGCTGTCAATTGTTTCCTTCTTATTTGAAGAGGCATTTCACCTACCTCCACCCGCATTGCTGAAACTGGTGTTGATGGATAAGCTTCACAACAAATTCTCATTGCCTGCACCTGAATTCTGTCCAATTTATCCAAGTGAGATTTTGATGCTGCTCCATAAGCTATTCTACCATAGTCAAAAACTGATTTGACCATTTCTGTGTATATAGTTTTTAAGGCCATTCTCTCTGCCCCCGACTCTTGTCCTGACAAACACCTCATTACTTTCAAAACTCTCTTACACTTCTCCACTATTTTCTCTCTGTGTTCCCTCCATGTAAGCCTATAATCTAACCACATCCCTAGGAATCTTATTGTAGGGACCCGTTCTAATGTCTTGTTATACAATTTCAACTTTAATTCCTTATCCACTCTCTTATTAGAAGAAGATTGTCTGCCTGCATTTTCTCCACCGAAAATTTAAATCCCCACTTGTTTGCCCTTTTCTTAACTTCACTTAATGCATTTTCTGTACATTATGCTTATTATTTTTTACTCCTATACCATAGTGCTCCATCATCTGCAAATAATGATTTGCAAACACCCTTATCTACCATTGAAAAGACATTGTTTATCATTTTTATAAACAATAAGGGACTAATGACACTTCCTTGTGGTGTGCCATTCTCTATCACACCACTAGAAGATGTTGATTCCCCAACTCTTACCTTAATCTGTCTTTGCATAAGAAAATCTTTAATCAAATTATACATTCTTCCTCCTTTCCTCAGCTGCCCCAACTTCATCAGCAGTCCTTCTTTCCACAACATGTCATAAGCCTTTTCTACATCAAAAACCACTTCAACCACTGACTCTTTTCTTATCAATGCTTTCCTGATATCAGTTTCTAAACATACAGTATTACTGGATCCATTGTATCTCTCCCACTCTTAAACCCACTCTGATATGATGAGAATCTTTCTTTTTCCAAATGATACATCAATCTATCTGTTATCATTCTTTCCATTACTTTACATAAATGAGATGTGAGAGCATAGTTGTGAGAGTGTAGTTTAGTGGAATACTTAGATCTTTCCCAGGCTTCCTTATGGGCAACACCAATGCTTCTTTCCAACGGTGCATTTTCACCTATCAGTCATTGATGCTCTATGAGAGTTCGGGCATACTAAGATGGCCGCTCGAACACTTCTGGTGGTTTCACCTCCTGCTGGCAGTTTACCGTTGCATCAGTGGTGTAGACACCATTATGCATTATATTTAATTGTGTCCCTGAATACATTTGCTTTGGCACAACAATCAATAAACCTCAAATGTAAAACAAATTATTTGGCCAGCAAAAAAGCTTGTGGATATCCACTTAACTTGCTGTTACATGCCTCAAATGAAACGCTGAATATATTTAAAAGATGTCACTAACTTAGAAAAGCTGTGTGCTTTGGAAACTCCCACAGATGGGAAACGCCTATTAGTGTTCCGCAGAGACCTAATTTCTCCATCAGATTGTTAGCTTACTTATTAGATCGATACCATTTTTTTCCGGCTTTGAGTGCAATATGCATTTGACGGTAACGGACGACATCTTATGTAACATCTTGAAAATTATAGGATTGCTGTTTGGTTGCCACCTTCTGATACAGTGATTAAAATCAATAATAAAAACTATTTTATATATTGGCAAAAACAAAATGCAGAAATAATTAAATTGCAATATAAAACTTTTATTATTTTCTTTTTCATAACTTTGTGTTCTCAATTTATTTTACTTTTTAAAGTTCTTTATTGATTAGCAAATTGATATCTTTACTACTTTATCCACAACCATTTCTTTTATTATTTTCTTTTGCTTTTACTTTGATCCACAATTGATTCATTATGTATTTGTCTATTGATTATAGAGTGGCATAAATGGGCCCCCATTAAAGTCCAGATTTCAACAAGCCAAATCACTATTGATGCTGAACACTGCAGGAAGATTTGTCAAATATAGATTAAATGTACTTCATGCTGACTTAAGTCTTTTCTCTTTGCCACTTTCAGGTAGATTTCACATTTGACAAGGCAGTTATGTCAGAAATCCTGAAAGAGTGTAGGGACATGCTGCTGAAGCTTGTAAACATTCACCTCACACCAAAATCTCATGGACGCATCAACCATGTTTTCAACCATTACTCTGACCCCGAGCTCCTCACCCAGCTTTACAACCCATCTGGGCCCCTCAAGCACCACCTTACCAAAATCTGCAATGGGCTTAACAAACTGCTGGAGGATGGGACGTTATGAGGACAGTGAAGAACTGACAGACTTTTTACAAGTTGGCATGGTGGGCCACCTGTGATCTTAAACTGTGTGCAATGCAATGAAAGAGGCAGATTGTGAGAACACTGTGGACTGACTGAAGGCACTGAACTTCAGTGACCTTTAAAAAAGTGTTGCTGTGCTGTTAATGAATATTCAAATTAATTCAGTGGCCTGATACTGTTAACAAGTTGATGCGAGCCACTGTCACTGTCTGGGTGAGCTCAGATCAAAATATTTTTATCTGAACAGTTTTTTTTTTTTTTGTTGCATGGAGGTTTTTCTAGACTACTTATGTTTAGCCACTGAGGTTCTACCACTACCACTGAGGTTCTACCACTAGATAACACTGTAATGCCAAAAATTTTAAACATATTTGAGCTGAATGCTTACCTCCCAGGACAAATAATGCACACACAAACACATATTTTATTTGAGCACTCTTTTACACTGCCATCTAGTGTTACCCTAAGTTTGTGGCCATGATATACAAATCTAAGCTTGGTACTAACTACACAGTAGACAAACCTATAGTGCTATTAAACACAAGACTTAACACCTCTAAGGGGATCTACTGTGTTTTAAGTGGAACAACCACTGAATAAATAATGACTTATAGCTCCATCAATTGCTTATTATATACTTTACATATAGTGTTGCAATGGATAAGTATAGGAACAGAACAAGCCTTGGCTATCTGAGGTCTAAGTATTGGCATCGAGTGAATCTGACATAACAGTTGATGTCTGTAAATTATTTGTACTTATGCCAACAAACACAATTTATATACAAAATACTAAGCAACTGAACTGTAATCACATCTGTAATCGCTGTTTTGGGAGCACTCATATTCATAAACTGCATGAAAATACAATTCTAAAAGTTTAAAAGTGGACCAGGTTACAAAAACACATGACTAGTGGAATACTGGAGCAATTATGTTATTCTGCATTTAACAAAATGAACTCAATTCATGCTTAAGTTACATATGTTTTCTTTGATCCACATGCCAATGATAATCTTTCAATTTACAGCATTTTTTTAAAAGAATTTGATACCAAGCAAATACCAAGATCTGTTTGAGTTTCTGGCATTTAATGTGTGTTCTACTGCATTTATATTTACTATGGAGTGTTGTGCTTTTGAAGTTAACATACCAATGATGGATAAACTTGCATCCAGGGCAAAAACTAAAAGTCTTTATAATGTTTTGGAAATCACAAATGTCGAATGGCATTAGACACTTTAGCACATTGCAAAATGAACAGATCAAAACGTAACAGCATGTGACTGAAGTGCAAAACTATGCACTGCATTAAAGGAATATTCCGGGTTCAATACAAGTTAAGCTCACTTGACAGCATTTTTGTGGCATAATATTGATTACCACAAAAATTAGTTTGGACTTGTCCCAACTTTTCTTTTAAAAAAAGAAGAAAAAAAAAATCTGGGTTACAGTGAGGCACTTACAATGGCAGTGAATGGGGCCAATCTGTAAATGTTAAAATACTCACCATTTCAAAAATATAGCCACAAGACGTAAACAATATGCTTGTTCACATGATTGTAGTGTGATAAAATCACTTACTAAACTTTTCTGTGTAAAATTGGAGCTAATTTTATAACTTCGTTGCCATGATGATGTCAACAAACCCTAAAACAACTGTAAAAATGACAATTTAAAGAACTTTACAGCTCAAAAAATACATAAGCTTTAACAGAATTAATGCAAGTGATTTTATAAAATTATAAGCTTCACATTTCTGCCTTTAATTGGGCCCATTCACTTTCATTTTAAGTGCCTCACAGTAACCTTGATTTTTGCTTTTTTTTTAAAGAAAAGGAGGGAAAAGTCATTTTTTGAGGTAATCAATATTTTGCCACAAATGCATTCAATTGATCTTGACTTGTATTGAACCCGGAATATTCCTTTAACAAGTATGAAAAATTAGTATCTAAAAGACGTCTATTGGCATCTATTCCCAGAACAAATACTTTTTACTTTCCTAAAACTTACTCTTCCTTATATGAAGTATTTGTGGGGGAGTATTAAATATAAATTAGCAAGTGTACTATTTGTTCAAGCTACATTCCTGAACAGTTCTATTGCTCAAATGCAGTAGTAAGCAAGTGCCAAAACCACACTCCTGTCATTACTTTAATTACATTATAAAAATAAAAACAGCAGTAGGCTGCAGTGTTGTATGGTGCTAATACATGTACGTGTCTAAAGCTTTTGGTAGCAGTTTTATAAGAGAACAACTACAAATCACTATCATTAGTCCATTATCAAATGTACACTGCTAACAATTTAAAGGCATGCCATAAGAAGTGAGCACTCTAAAATTGGTCAGTTTTTCTCAAATTGCAAACAACACAGAACACAGTCAGAAGAGCCTTAATGAGCAACCTAGATCAGAGCTGAAAGATCTCATCCTCTCTGTGCCTCAAATTCCTGGTCCGTTTGGTGATGGTAATGGGAATAGCTCCCAGTACTGCCTGCTGGGAGGAAGCTTTGCTGGAAGCCAGATTGCCATAATGGAGTTGTTCCATAGAGGAGAACCTATAAACACAGCCAAAGTAAAGGCTTAGGTGATCAATTCATTGATTTCAAAGGTGAACAATGATAAATAGCTGTAGCAAGTTTGTAATGGACTGATACTCATTGTGTTAGTAAAACAAAGACATATGAGTCATGGTACAGCCACTGAATTCTTGCTGAATCTTTTGAAGCACTTCAGTGATGGCAGACAATCTCCCAAACAATACAAATAATGGAATTATGTAATGCCATTATGAAAATGACTGCCGGCATAAATCCATTCAACCAACTTACTGTTTCTCTCCCTCCTGACATGTTTTCACTGCTGCTTGTTTAGACTGACTGATCAAGCTGTCTATCTTTTTCAGGTACTCCACTGGAGAGAGATCGGTGTTCTCTTCATGACAAACAGAGTCTGTTTGGCTTGTATGGGTCTCATCAGAAGTCTTTGTGTGTGTTTGTGTTGGACTTGTCTCCTCATTCAATTTCACTCCATTGCTGAAAGACGCAGACTCCGTCAGCACAGGGATGAAGAGGGACTCCTTTAGGAATATTGAATCATTTGTGTACAGTCTGTTTGCTCTTTTGATTTGCTCCATCTATAAAATAAAAGAAACTGCATTCTATATTATATTGTTATGCAATAACAATCCATCCATCTTAAAGTTTACAACCTATTTCTACAAGATAAGATTAAAAAATAAAAAAAAGTCTGCAGAACTCCTCGTGTTTTTGTTTACTTACAGAAACGCCATACTTCAGTGACAGTCCTTGCAAAGTCTCACCGGGCTGAACTTTGTGTTTAATTCGTCTTTGTCTAATGGGTGACAGTGAGGAGGACACGAGACTGCCATAAGACCGAGTCCGCTGGCCGCGGAGGAGGCCGTGAGTCCCGGTGGGAGCTTTATCCGCGGACATGGCCTGAGCTCATGCGGGATCAAGCCTTAAACTAATAATCGCCTGACAAACTATAACACACCATCTCCGACTAGTGAATACATGACAGTATTCTTGAGCATAACATATGTTTTGATACGTCAAATCAATGGTGGCAGGTATTAAATCAATCCTGTTTCAGCAACAACGCGAAACAACCCAGATGTAATGAACTCGCCCTGCTGTTTGCATAAACTGGTCATCTTGAGCGACAATACAAACTAGATTAAAGCCTTCTAACTCAACTGAACCATTAGCTAAATAGCACTAAGAAATTATACTTCCGTACTCCCCATTCAATTCTAACACTTTGACGGACTACTTAGCTAACTTCACTTACATTACAGCGGCATTTTCAAAATTAAAAATGACAGCCATAAAAAAAAATAAAAAAAAGTACATTAACGATTCAACCCAACGAGGAAATTTTTACGGTAGCCGTTACATACTAAATTCAGGCAATCTGAAAAAAAAAAAATTCACAAGCTAAACTCTAAGCACATTAGCTTAGCTTATGTTGCCATGGCGTCGGACTATGTCTAGAAGGTAACAGAGATTATTTTATTTCATTATATAACAACCTCCGAGGCTCTATTACTAGCGATAGTAACGGTCAACTAATGCGTTACGACAATAAGTAACCGTTTGCGGATACTATACAAATAAATGGGGAGAGCCGTAAACTGACACAAAACTGTCGCAAAATTGTCCGTGGCTTCTCTTAAAAACAGCTGTTTTATCGTAGTAAACTCCAACATAGCTCAATCCAAAAGTATTGTTTAGTGTGACAGGCGGTCAGTTCATTAAGTGATTAGCTGTTTCCTCACAAAAGCAGCTTATTCAGCACACTGAAGCATCATATTTCATAAAAAAGGCCTCTTGTCTCCTCGCCAGTGTACCGCTCATTGATCATTGAATGTCTATGGTACCTCTATAGTAGATACCTTATTAGAGGCTGTTTCTATGGACCGCGATACGTTTCTCCATTTCAAAAGCGAAATGAAACTTTATTTTGAAATATTGCAAGGACTTTCAAGCCATAAAACTATCAGGACTATGGACATCTACACAGGGTTAGGGAGTAATGGAATACATGTAACGGGATTGCGTATTTAAAATACAAAATATAAGTAACTATATTCCACTACAGTTACAATTTAAATCATTGGTATTTAGAATACAGTTACATTCAAAAAGTATTTTGATCACTGAAGAGATTACTTTGCATTTTATTGTCATTTGTTTCATTTAATATTTAGTCCTTTCAGATGGAAAACATTTATACATATAAATGATGCGATCCAAAGTGAATTTGAACAGCGGTGAAACACTTTCTTATGATGTGTTACATTCATACGAGCAGACAGAGAATTAAGTTTGAAGTAAGTTTGGAGCAGAAGAAATAGAAATAAACCTTGTGTAAATTGTCAGCTTTACGCTAAGATAAAATGCTATTTCTAGTCATTTTACATGCACATGTTACCAGGCACGATCATATTTTTCTATCAAGAAAATTCATGTTGGATAATAATTTTTCTAGTAAGACCTTTGATATTAGGGCAAAAATCGTATTCTTGATAATAATTTTTGTATTGTTTTCCTGTAAAAATATATAAAAATCCTTAAAACAAGATCAATTTGATTTATCTTGTTTTAGAAACAACACTGCATAAGATATTTAGGTTTTTCAGAGAATGTATTTTTAACATGTGTATTTTGTCTTACTGTACTGGCAGAGTTTTTATAGTCAAAACAAGTGAAAAAATCTACCAGTGCTGAAGAAGTAATCCAAAGTATTTAGAATACATTACTGACCTTGAGTAATCTAACGGAATACGTTACAAATTACATTTTACAGCATGTATTCTGTACACTTCAAAAGTAACCCTCCCAACCCTGCATCTACATAGCCAATATTTTAGATGATAAAAAAATCCTGAACTATTCTCTATAAATTAATATATCAGGGCAAACATATTGAGAATTAGCACCCAGTCAGTCAATTCACAACATGATGAACTGTTTCCACACAAAAGCAGTTTATGTAGTGGTCTGAGGCTTCTTCTCCATTCACTTGCATTCAAAGAGCTCTCCTTGTTGACTGTTCCAAGATGGCGCCGCAGTTGACATATCCGAACCAGCCGAATGAAGTATCTATTTTGTAGAAGGGCTCTGGAAGGTAACGCCCCGGCAGCCTAAGTCTCGCGAGAGTCTCATTCGCTGTTACTAATCCGGGGGTTGTTCTACCTTCTAGACACGACCCGTCGTCAGTTTAAGAAAGGCCCCGCCCACATCAACCCCACAATGCTTCTGTGTAAAACAGGAAGTAAACACTGTTTGTGTTAGAAATGTGAGATTGTCAATGACAGCAAAATAAAAAGCTTCATTTAATACCTGGGAGTAAAAGAGAAGAGTTCACGTCTACAAATATGTCTTTCAAAAGGGAGGGTGATGATCAAAGTCAACTAAATATACTGAAGGTACTTTAACATGCTCACTTGTACACAGTACATTCCTATCGCACATATCTGTACATTGAATCTCTTCTGTACATAACTGTGTAATTCTTTGTCTGTCTTTCTATACATATGTTATTTTATGATTCTGTGTCTAGCTGTTGTATTTTTGTCAGTATTGGAAGCTTGTTTCTGGAGACAAATTGTGCGCGCGCGCGTGTGTGTGTGCGCGCGTGAGAGAGAGAGAGAGATAGCAATAAAGCTAATTCTGATTCTAATTTAAACACCTTCAAACAACATTATATCACCGGTGTACAACATACACAGCGAAACAGCCCCTTTCTTTTTCTCACTGTGTTTTTCTGTCTTTCTAAAACAAGAAACGGCGTGTTGCAGATCTTCTGTCTAACTTCATTCCAGATGATGAAGCTGCTTTGATGAAAAATGGAAGGTGATTCTTTACTGCTGGTTGATTAAAACATTTCAGAGTTGGACTGTTTACCATGTTCAAGTGTATGGCTGTATTTTCTATCCCATTCACTGAGTAATATTATGTGTCTGTTTGATCCTTCACTGTAGATATACCTGCCTTGTGTGTTCTCACCGTCCTGTGTTCGACACTGTTGACATGCTCACGGTACACAGGAAGGGAAAGCGGCATCTTGAAGGTGAGATTGTGTCTCTGTATTTATTCAGTCACTGTATAATGTGGCACTCTGGATTTAAAGGAATATTCCGGGTTTTGTACAAGTTAAGCTCTATCCACAGCATTTGTGGCATAATATTGATTACCACAAAAATTAATTTTGACTTGCACCTCCATTTCTTTAAAAAAAGCAAAAATGTGGGTTCCAGTGAGGCACTTGCAATGGAAGTGAATGGGGCCAATCCGTAAACATTAAAATACTCACTGTTTCAAAAGTATAACCACAAGACATAAACAATTTGTGTGTTCACATGATTTTAGTGTGATAAAATCACTTACCTTTTCTGTGTAAAGTTATAGCCAATTTTATAACTTTGTTGCCATGACAATGTAATGTCAACAAACCCTAAAACAACTGTAAAAATGGCGATCTAAACAAATTTACAGCTCAAATAATACACAAGTTTTAACAGAAAAATTAAAGTAAGCGCTTTTATAAAATTCACATTTCTGCCTTTAAACCCTCCAAAAATTGGCCCCCATTCACTTCCACTGTAAGTGCCTCACTGCAACCTCAATTATTGCTTCTTCTTTTTTTTTTTTTTGGTAATTAACATTATGTCACAAATGCTATCGATTGAGTGTAACTTGTATTGGACCCAGAATATTCCTTTAATTCTTCCTTAATCTATTTCTTTCTAGGAATGAAATGGTTTTATGGCAAAAAAAATAAACTGCAGCGTGAAATTGATAAAAGAAGGCATCAAGACTATATCAAAGCAGAAGATGATCATCAGGTGACTGAATGCTATCGTGGCACGTACATACACATACTGTAGGCCACATGGGAAATCTGATATTGATGTAATTTAAACCTGTATATAAAAGTTTTCTGTTTAAAAGAATGACAACAAAGAAAGGTAATGACATAAAATGGGTAAGAGATATTTAAGATTCTACACATTTTCTAGGCCACTATCAAATAAACAAGTTTGTGACATTGACCATGTTAAATCCTTTGTATGGACGGACAGATTTCCTTGCTTACTTTGGAGCACACAGAATGCTCTTTGGAACATTCACAAATCATGCTGCCGTTCTAATGATATTATAGGGAAAAATAGTTTCAACTCCACTGTAACCCTCATTAAAAGCTTGGTCATAGACTCAATATGTTATGCTTGTCCTCAGGAACCCTCTAGTTCAGCTCCTCTACTCACTCAAACACGTAAAATCACCCATCATGCCTTACTCAGAACTGCTCCATACAGTAGCTGCCATAAGAAGGCCAGGTAATGTTTTGGCATTTAATTGTCCTTAGGTTTTTGCAAATAAGCCATTCTAGACTGAATATCAGATTCTTTGATTACTGTTCACTGTTTTTTCCTCCATTGATTGTAACATCAATGTCATTGTCATTTTAGTGAACGATCTGAATCCTCTGGATGTGGCCAAGAGGACATGTATTGTCAAGTCAACAAGATCACCTCAGCATGTAACCATGAACCTACTACTATGAGAACATCAACTGCTGATACAAAATCAGCCACCTGCACAACAGGTACAACACAAATATATAGTTAATTTTAAGGCAAGTCTCATGTTGTTTTTATTTGTCACCTGCATAGTGTGTAATTGTCATCTGTAGTCCATCAGGGCCATATTGAAGGGAAAGGAGAGACAACGAAAAGGAAAAAAGGATCCAAAACTGTGAACTCCACTGAATGTGAGCCTCTAACAGAGCAGAGACACAGGGAACTGGAAAACTACCTCAAATTAAAGAGGTATGACAACACTCAACATAATGACTCACTTTACCCATGATTTATGTCACATGCATGACTATATATATCTCATATTTGCACAGCAAATTAATAGTGTTAAAGTTGAAAAATATATTATGTTTTAGACTTTTGTTCTGTGTAAATGAAACACTGCATTAGATCTGCATTCCTGTTGTCATAAGATTTAGCGTGTGTCTTGTTTTCTCTCGGCTGTGCATGAGAATCAATTCATAATGAGACACAGCTGATGATTAAATGCAAAAAAAACCCAAAAAAAACCATCAGTCATAATAGACCTTTTTCACAGACTGTGATGACGCGTTTCCGCCTTATTGGTTTTAAAAAATGAATTACCACAGCTGTGAGGGGGTTTCTATTACAGCTGCTGAAAGAGTGACAGTAAATTTGTCATCTTCTCCCATCTGACTGTCTTAATCCACGTCTGGAAAGTCATTCAAATGTAATAGTGGATTTTCTCTTTTGGTCTTGGAGCAAATGGGTAAGTGAAAATAATATTTGCTGTGATCTCCCATTCACTGCTGTCGAAGTTTACCCTGCAAACGTTTACTTCTCCGTTCCAAACCCGGAGTGTGAAAAAGGTCTATTCAGTATTCAAATATCACAATGTTGTAATCTGTCGGTTATATTTTGAATCGCATACATTCTATGAATGTAAGTTTGAAAATCTCTCAATAACTTTACATTTACTGAAAAGTATAAACATAAAAAAAAAATATATATATAAGGCTGTATATCTAAAAAACAAAGCTGCACATTAGATTCTCACTGTGAGATCATTAAATAACTGTATGCTCCTTATCTAATAATATTTTGGCCATCTTTATCTTTCTCTCTTTTTCTCCTTTTTTACTCCATTGGTCCAGTTCCGGGTGGCTGCAGGACAGAAGTGGTAAATGGGTAAAAGATGAGAATGTCGAGTTTGACTCGGATGAAGAAGAACCAGCTCTGTTGCCTCCTTGCGGTGAATCATCATAGCAGACTATGCTAAAACAGTCGTCAAGACTGATGTTCCATACAATACAGCCACTGCCAAATAAGCTACAGGCTACATTTAAACTGAACTGCGTGTAGGATGACAATAATGTTTGGATGGTCACAGCTCTCATATGACATCTTTTACATTTAGGCCTCTGTGACCCACTTTATATACTATTTTAGAAAAGTTTTACCTCTTGCATGTTGCAGTTTTTATAAGTATTGTGTACCTGGGATCTTGTTTAAAACAATTCCACCAAATTGAGGGGTTTTCTTTTATAAAATGCAAAAATAATTTGCATAATACTTTGTAAATAAAGTTATCACTTCCCCAAAGGAAAAAGACATTTGTTGATTCTCATGCAGTGTAGTTTTACAGATTTGCTTATCATTTTGCCTTCATTGTCAGAATATTGTTTGCGTGATTGAAGAGGTCCAGTTCCAAATCTAGAACAGAATGTAGAACGACTGTGTTCTGTGGTTCCTTTGCCAAATGCCATAAGAGTGAGCTTGGCGTAGTGTGACTCCACATTCTGCAGTAGACCTGTGAAGTTTAATCAGCCACAGAAATGACAAGCACCCACACCCAAAAATTTCTGTTAACTTACAGTAAATGCTTGCAGTTCTTTTAAACAAATTCACCTAACACACTGTCTTTTTTTTAAACAGAAGTAACATCTAGTGGTTAATTGCTTTATTTGGAGCTTTGTAACTCAAACCCATGAGGCTGAGTTTCATGACTGTGTGGATTGCATGTATAAATAGGTTGGTGGAAAGGGGGCAGGAAGTGTTGCCAGGGGGTATTGAATATTTCCACTTGAGTTGTGCAACTGGGTTTGGGTCAGGTTAATCACATAATCAAAGATATGACAGTTATTCATAATTGTATATTTATATAATCAAAACTCAGTAAGTTGTTTCAGTTTTCATACAGTCAGTCTGTTGACATCTTCTTGTTCAGAAGAGCTGTCTTAAAGGGTTAGTTCACCCAAAAATAAAAATTCAATCCCAGATGTGTATGACTTTCTTTCTTCTGCAGATCACAAACAAAGATTTTTAGAAGAATATTTCAGCTCTGTAGGTCCTTTCAATGTAAGTGAATGGTGGCCAGAAAGAAAGTCATACACAACTTGGATGGTATGAGAGTGAGTAAAAGATATGAGAATTTTCTATTCCTTTAAAGGAAAGGTTCACCAAAAAATGAAAATCTGCCATCATTTACTCACCCTCATGTTGTTCCAAACCTGACTTTTTTTTTCTTCTTCCATGGAAGAAGACTGACAACTTCAGTAACCATTTACATTTATTACATATTATTTCCATACAATGAAGGTGGCTGTCAGTCCTTAATGTTCTGCCTAACATCTATTACACTCCAAGTTTATGTCAGTGTTTTGGTAGAACAGACCTGGATTAAATGACACTTTTGTAATTTAATAAAACTTTAAAGTCTGATTAGACAATATAGAATGTAATATTTTATTTAAAGTATTTACAACTGGGAGCACCATATTATAAGAAAATGCTTGAGTGACACAGTGCCTTTTGTCAAGTTTGTAAACAGAGGGATTGAGGAACAGGTAAAGTTTATTAGATCAGAGCATTTGATTTGATGAAATCCACAAAAAGCAATGAACGCTTATCAAGATGGTGATAATGATATCCACAATGGCCGTTGATAGGGTTCGTCCTGGCTGTTAATGAGGAGTCTGGGACATCACGTCAGATCGAGACTTTTGATTCCTCTGAGATGAATAACTCTGTCCTCCTTTCATCTTACTCTCTGCTGACGAACTGAACATGGGAAAAATGTGACAAATATCAAGTTAATTCCAGCTGTAAGTGAATGAAATAATGTTCCTGTTTCAGTTTTTGATGAGTGCAATATGAGAATATACTTACGAACGTCATTGTTTCTGGTGATGGCTATGGCAGCTCTTGCCCGTGGACCCTGCTGAGTGAAGTGATAGCCAATCTTGATGATGCTGGGGTTGTTCTCCAACATGGATGCAATCTCCATCTCAACTGAATCACCCAGTTTCTGTCTCTACAAGAACACACATGAAAAGACATTAAATGTAATTTTCAGAGTTAAACAAAATAGTTATTTTGTTATTTTACACCTCTTTCCAGCACATCATATATATTTGCTAGGAGTTTGAAGTGAGAGTTTTAGTCTCTTACTTGGTTATCAATCTTAATCTCGGTCAGGGTGGAGTTCTCACCCAGTGCCTTGATGATGGCCATCATGCCTTGTGCAGTAATGAAGTTAGACTCAATGTTGAGCATCTGGAGGGTTGTGTTAGTTTGTAACATCTCAGCTACAGCCTGAATCACAGGAACAGAGCAAGAGAAACAACTGACATCAGCATTCCAAAGTCTTCCATAATACATACAGAGGAAAACAGAATTATGAGTAATAATTTCATGAAGAATTTGAAACAGGATGAAAATCACATAAGGGTTTTAAAGTTTAAATAAGTTACATTTATTTATTTACTTTATATTCAGATCTATATATCTCTGAGTGAATGAAACAACAACAAAAGCCGAGTCAAGGTGGCACACTTCAGTACTTACATAGGCCACAGGATCATTACTGCGTGTCCCAGCGATACTGAGGCTCACCACGTGTGTGTTATGCTTCATGGCTTCAAAAATCTCTTTCAGAGTTGGGATGGGAATGTCCTACAGCAACACAAAACAATTATTACTATCACTGTTCTGCTAAAGTAGAGAAAACAGTTATTATGATTGATGAACCAATACTGAAACTATAGTAATGTTGTCATTATTCTACTTATTCTATTCTTACTGATAGAGGTATCAGTACTGTTAACATTTTTACCGGGATGTTGTTCAGGTTAACCTCTGTCAACCTGTTGTCGTTTTTCTGGATGCAGCGGAGAGTGTCCTCCACATCTGTGTCATTAGGTGGTTCATCAGGATATTCCTTATACACATCTGGTTTCACCACACCTAAAAGAGAATAGACCTGCTTATGGGATAGAGCTTCATATAGTTTCTGTTTATGATTCAATACAAGTGACATTGTTTGAGGATTTGGGCTAGTTCGGGAGAGTCACTATTCACTATTTAACACTGACAATAAATGCTGCTGACCTCAGGTTATGTGTTAATTTTGTTGTGTAAATATACAGTAGCAATATATTGAAGCATACATACTGTTGATGCCTTCTGTGTTGGCAATCTTGCCAGTGGTGTTCAGGGCATCATAATACTGCTTGTTGCTCATGAGTGTGTACATCCCCAGGATGGCTGTGAAGACACAAGCACATAATTAGTTAATCATTTAAACATCTCATACTTTGGGACTATAGGTATGGGACTTTATTGCAGTGTAAATAAAAGTTATGTATTGATATTATTATAAATTAATATTTAGTTTATTTATAATATTTAGGTATCACAAAGGTATTGTTCATTGTTAGCTCATGTAAACTAGTGCATTAACTGATGTTAATGTATACAACCTTATTGTAAAGTTTTACCTTTTAAATTAATAGTAATAATACTTTTATTGAAAAGTTTATTTTATTATTTTATTTAATAATCATGTGTAGCTTGTGAGCAATACTGGCACAAATCATTTAAACTGGGCTTGCTGCAGTGATCTGAATAGATGTCTGTTTTTTTTTTTTTTTTTATCTGTAAGGCTGCAGATGCACAGCAGGTGGCGCTAGCTCACAAGTAAGCCCCACTATTAAAAACTTCCTCTATAAAGCTGTTCAGGTTATAGTCCTAAAAACCCTGAAGACAATTAGCATTTTGGAGTCATGGGTTCCATCAGGAATTTCCTATGGGTTTTTATAATGGCAGTTTAGATTTATACGTAAAATAAAGCCTGTGGTAAGAATAACTTGAAGAGATTTTTAAGTTTTGTTACAGTTAACCTCAAACGTTAATTTTGAAGCTACTGTGTTTTTTAAAAATGTATGTTGCTATCACAATGCTAATTAAGGACTAC
Organism: Myxocyprinus asiaticus; assembly: GCF_019703515.2. Taxonomy (NCBI): domain Eukaryota; kingdom Metazoa; phylum Chordata; class Actinopteri; order Cypriniformes; family Catostomidae; genus Myxocyprinus; species Myxocyprinus asiaticus. The sequence goes on from NC_059359.1 coordinate 20,613,739, forward strand.
AACTACCATCGGCATGTGAGCTAATTGCCTTACGAAATGGAAGACTGTTGTAGTCCTTATTTAGCAATGTGTTAGCAACATGCACTTTTAAAAGACACAATGGCTTCAAAATCCATGATTGAGGTATGACTGTGTGTAATTTATGTTCTGGAACAAAATGTAAAAGTCTCTTCATGTAATTTTCACCACAGATCTTATTTTGCTCGTACTTCTAAAAACCGATGGGAAATTCCTGAGGGAACCCATGGCGAATTGGCCTTTTCGGGTTTGCTTACAAATTGACATCATGGCTGAACAGCCCTATTGGTCTGGACTGGCATAGGACAGTAGCAGAAAAGACATACAAAAAATGTGGACTTGGGCAAGACAGATGCTCTAGATCAGACAGCACCTCTGAAAAGCACTCAGTGCTCTAAACATCTCTCTCACATACAATAACTATATTTAAACCTCCAGCACAATTTAGGAAAAGAATAATTAGACTATCTGGATCAGTTCAATTTCCACTTAGCTGCCCAGCAGCTCAGCGAAAGGGGATTCATCCGTAAAAACAGCAAAGGCAGAGTGGCAGACCCCTATTGACAGTTTAATCCTGAACTGGATGTGTTCCAGAAATAAAACTGTTCTGAACGAGGGGCTTTGCTGGGTAATCTGCACCCAGTGATATGCTCCAAAACGCACATGTGTGCTACATCAAGACAAAAGCTTTAAATGTGCTTCGAGGAAAAGGCTGTTTATGAAGTGCTCATACTGTAGTTTTAAATGAACAGCTCAAGGACAGTCAGACTGACCAATTACCATCACTTTACTATGTTACTATCTGAGGGTTCTGTGATTCGTGCAGGAGGCATCGATGGACCGCTACATTTGATCTGTTGTATTGCTTGAAAATTGCTTGAAAAAAAAAAAAACCTACACTGCAAAAATTATGAAACTGTAAAAATCCATGAACCATGGCCAACAAAACCTGTACTAGACAGAGCAAAGTATTAAAAACATCAGAGAGAATGACATGACAATAAATTAATGTGGTACACATTCACAAAACAACATATAATGGAACATAAAACACCACAATGTGCATAACTGATAACAAAAATAATACAAAATATAACTATATAAATAAAAAATAATCAAATGTGATGCATTGCACAGGAACTTCTGGGTACCTTTTACTGTTTTCCATCATTGATTATAAGGAAACTCATACTTTTTTATCACAAAAAACATGATTTTAACAATATTTTACTGTAAAAGTACACGTGTTGTCTCATTAAAAATATATAAAAAATAAATACAATCACTTTTATAATTTTTTATTTTTGTATATATATATATATATATATATATATATATATATATATATATATATATATAAATTTTTCCTTCAAAAAACAGTAATTTACAGTAAAATTACAGTTGCTGTCCTGTTAAATATCATATTATTTTTCACAGTATATGGTGTATATGGAGTAATATAAAGCTAATTTACAGTTAATCCATGTCCAGGTTTTTACTTAAGCAATTTTACTTTCTTTTTCCATTATAATTATGAAAAAATGCATAATTTTGTTTATTTTAAAGCAAAGATAAGCAAGTCAATATAGGCACATTCTCAGTAAACAAAGAATGACAGGAAGGATATGAATTATGTGTACTTGTCAGGTGTATTCTGTTGATTCATGTCTTTTATTTTGAAATTCTAGTTCCTTTTTCATGTCATGTGTTCCTGTTTCCCTAGTCATGTGATTTATGTTTTCCCTCCATGTTCATGTGTCATGTTTTCATTGGTTTATTGTTTAATTATCTTGTTATCAGTTCTGTTTGTTCATTGGTTTATGTTCTCCCATGTCTTGTATTTAAGCCCTCATGTTTGCATTGTCTATTGGTCGCGTATTCCATGTCCATGATTTGTAGACAGGGTTATTGGAGTTCACGTTCTGTAAATAAACTGCAGTTGGGTTCTTCATCTTCACGTCATCATTGCCAGCAGCCAACATACGTTACAATACTTCATTTTGCATTTTAAATGGCCACGGTACGGCATCTGAGTTTCCTGCTTTGTCAGATGCTGTCAATGTGTTTTTTGTTTTTGTTGTTTGCAATGTCTCTGGCCTACACACCATTCGGCCGCAAACCCAACATACAAGCACACACACTTTCTCTCCGTCTTTGCGCATGTTGACTAGTTGGCCCTTGGTGATCTTATTCTGGTGAGCTGCTGAGCTTGGAGAAATAGATACCGTGTGGTATATTTCGATGCATGAGTGGGATTTGACCTACACAGTACATGGTTCCACATATGAAGTCATCTGGGCTGCTTCTATGATATGTATTGAAATGTTGTTATGAGACACTGATTGTATAACACAAATAGAGCAGATGGGTCTTTCAGGAAGGTCTTTGGGTTTGATTGACAGCTGTTGTGCAGGGGGTTTTGTGATCAGCTGTTTACATTAGTTAATAGGGGATTAGTCATAAATCAAGGATAAAAATTAGGACTATGGTCAGAGCCATTACAGGACATTACAAGTTATAAAGTGAGAATAGGTGTTAGAAGAGTTGTAATGCATGTCTTTAGAGCACTCCAGTCTTTGGATGGATATTATTTACTATTTTATATCATGTGAATAGAAACAGAAGATACAGAGCTGAAATGTTATCCTGACTGTTCATAACATCATGCCTACCTGCAATGTCACACATTTCAGCATCTGTTGCATTCCTCAGTGCCTCCTCAAGCTCAGGTTCCAGAGTGATCTGTTCCTCCTTAGGGATTTGTCCTGCACCGTGTTTAGGAACAAATGTTTTACCTACAGAAAGCAGCGAGAGAGATAGTTACGGTGCCCACTTAAATGTAAATTTTTATCAAGTCAAGAGTGCTTTTGACAATACAAATTGTTTCGAAGCAGCTGTACAGAAAATAGTGCCTTAAAAACATTTTTTTAATTTTATTTATTTTTAGTCAAAGTGTGTTTGCTTTGAGGTCATCTATATGCTAGTGTACTCCTAAACATTGACAAAATTAACTGCCAAAAGTTTGGAATAATGTACAGATTTTGGTCTTATGGAAAGAAATTGGTACTTTTATTCACCAAAGTGGCATTCAACTGATCACAATGTATAGTCAGGACATTAATAATGTGAAAAATAACTATTACAATTAGAATTTTTTTTTATTTTTTCAATATTTCAACTTAAACTACTTCAAAGAGTTCTCATCAAAAATCCTCCACATGCAACAATGACAGCTTTGCATTCTAGCTGTCAGTTTGTCCAGATACTCAGGTGACATTTCACCCCACGCTTCCTGTAGCACTTGTCAAAGATGTGTCTGTCTTGTCGGCACTGTCTAGCTGATCCCACAAAAGGGTTAAGATCCATAACACTCTTTTCCAATGTCTGTGTTTCTTTGCTCACTCTAACCTTTTTGTTTTTCTGTTTCAAAAGTGGCTTTTTCTTTGTAATTCTTCCCATAAGGCCTGTACCCATGAGTCTTCTCTTTACTGTTGTACATGAAACTGGTGTTGAGCGGGTAGAATTCAATGAAGCTGTCAGATGAGGACATGTGAGGCGTCTATTTCTCAAACTAGAGACTCTGATGTATTTATCCTCTTGTTTAGTTGTACATCTGGCCTTCAACATCTCTTTCTGTCCTTGTTATAGCCAGTTGTCCTTTGTCTTTGAAGACTGTAGTGTACACCTTTGAATTAAATCTTCAGTTTTTTGGCAATTTCAAGTATTGTATAGCCTTCATTCCTCAAAACAATGTTTGACTGACGAGTTTCTAGAGAAAGCTGTTTCTTTTTTGCCATTTCTGACCTAATATTGACCTTAAAACATGCCAGTCTATTGCATACTGTGGCAACTCAAAAATAAACACAAAGACAATGTAAAGCTTCATTTAACGAACCAAATAACTTTCAACTGTGTTTGATATAATGGCAAGTGATTGTCAAGTACCAAGTTAGCAATTTAGCATGATTACTCAAGGATAAGGTGTTGGAGTGATGGCTGCTGAAAATGGGGCCTGTCTAGATTTGAACAAAAATGATTTTTTTCAAATAGTGATGGTGCTGTTTTTTGCATCAATAATGTCCTGACTATACTTTGTGATCAGCTGAATGCCACTTTAGTGAATTAAAGTACCAATTTCCTTCAGAAACAGCAAAATCTGTACATTATTCCAAACTTTTGGAAAGTGTATACATTTTAAAACAGACCAAAATAACTGATGACTCGTCTTGCACTACTTTTTGATCCAATCAAATGCTTTCTAGAATTAGGTTGTCCCTCCCCCTGCAACAGACCTGCAAATAGCAAATCATGTTTTCATGGCTGTGATGTAATGAAAGTCTATTGGCTATTTTTTTATTTTTTTTTAAAGGTGTGAGTCCTTGGATATGTCCCGCTCAAACTTCCTGTTTCAATAGGAAATAAGTCAACACAGTATACCAAAATGTGCTCAGCAAGCAGTATAATGGGGTCTGTAATACCCCCAAAGTAAATTTGGAAGTGCTTCTGTTCCAAGAATTTAATCATAAACAAAGAAACTAGAGTTGGGGTACTGGAGTTCGGTCTCGAGTCCGAGTCACGAGTCCAATGTTAATGGACTTGGATTTGTCACGGACTCGGATGCATTTTTACTCGGACTTGACTCGGACTCGAGCCTTTCAGACTTGGGATTTGTTTTCTGAGTCCGGACGAGTCCATGGCATTTGTGATGCAATGAAAAACAAACAAACAAACAAACAAAAAAATAATGTAACACAGGGTGACCATACATCCTCTTTTCCCCAGACATGTCCTCTTTTTCAGACCTCGGCAGGGATTTCAAAATTGCCTCTAAATGTCTGGGATTTGTCTTTGTCTTCATATTGATGTGCTCTCTACAGTTAGTACTATCATACATTCTGTGTATTTGATACTGCGCATCAGTTTTCACGCGTATATGTCCTCACGTGTGATTATTCTGGCTGAGAGCAGCAGCGCACACTCTTTCAAAGTACTTTTTTAACTCTCTCGCCCATACCTGTAAAGATGACACTTGCGTTTCAATGGCAAAAAAGTCAGAAAATACAATGAAGAACACAAGTGAGGGGAGAAGTCTCTATTCACCTATTATCCATACTAAATACAATGTGAAAAGAACAACACGTCAGCCCAAGGTGAGTTTGATCTTGACTTTAGGGGAGTAGGCTACACCTGGACACACCAGACTGAAAATTGTGAAGTGTAGTACTGTAGTATATAAATATTTTTTTAATGGTATCTGATCTTTTCTGTTTTTATTTTATGTTGTTGTATTTAATTTTATGGGTATTATTAAATAATTTAATATTACCATTTATTAAATGTATTTCACCCATAATGTTAGATTAAACTAAATTGAATGGACAAATTGAAGATGAAGTAGAAATAAAAACTAAATTAAAATTCAAAACAATAATAATTCTGGTTTCAAAGACTAACACACCTTTCACTTTCTTTGGTGTATGTTGAGTGGAGGGGAAAAGCAACTAATGATTGAAATGTCAACAGAACGCAATAAGAAGTGTGTTGAAGGACGGTTTTGTCATCATACACCTAAAGCATATGCTTTCATTCTGAAACCACACTGAAATTTGTTCAGCAGGATACCAATAATTGCATTTTTGCATTTATATTGACAAATTGTTTTTCTTAGTTGTGAAGGTTAAAATAAGCTTAAAATATTTATGTTGAGTTTACAGTTACAATTTTAATTCAGATTCTTGAACAGATTCATTGGGACTCAACTCGGACTCGGCCTGTTATGGACTTGGTCTTGAGTCTGACTCGGCCTCTTTTGGACTCGAATTCGACTCGGACTCAATTGTTTAAAGACTCAGACTTGACTCAGACTCAACTAAGGTGGACTCGAACCCAACACTAAAAGAAACAGCATAGATATCCAGTTGCCAGCTCATTAACCTAATTAATTTCATGTCTGTTTTTCAATAAATCAACCAAACTATAATGTTAATATAAGTAAAATGGGACTGTCTGCATGTGGTACCTCTCTTTTCGCCTGTAAAAGGCACCAGGTCATCTCTGTCCTTGTGTTCTATGGCCTCCTTCTCTAGGTAATCCATTAGGGCGAAGCGATCGAAGGGGCCTGTAGGACTTTTCTTTGTTTGGTCACGCTGACGGAACCCGGCTGGGAGCATGGCATTCTGAAATACAAAGGGCAAGAGCATTATTTGTAAAGCATGTGAATTTGGTTTATGTGCTCAGTGAAACACAAATCATTGTTACTGCTAAAGGCATTTCCCTATTCAATTTTGTGATACAGTATAACTAACAACCAAAGGCAAAGCATAAAAAAAATATACATTTAGTTACTGTTTTCAAAACATTTTATTTGCTTATGTCCATTAAAAGTCCATTTAAAGTGCATTTTCAGTGTGCAATTTCTGTGTCACTAGTGTCACCAAACAGAATTTCAAATATATCACTGTTTTCAAACAGAATTCAGGAAACTCTGCTCATCTTTCATTTGTTGTAAAAAATGATAGTCCTGCCCCAAACTCAACCAATGGTCAAGCCAATGTTGCTGTATCAAGCTGGACAAGACACTCAATTAAACAGAGAAATGTTTTGATAGCACCACAGAGCCAAAAGATTACACATTTAGGGGGAAATTAACCTACAAATGGTTCACCTATACTTGTCTCCACATATTAAGCTGGGACCAGTGTTTGAATTGAGGGGGAACTGAGGGGGTCCAGGACCCCCTAAAGGCCCAAAACATTGTACTTGTTAAATAATTGTTTATTTTAGAACTGAACCATCACTAGAGGTTAAAATGCACATATTTAATATGCACATAGTTTTGCCGGTATTTATCTAATGCTGCATGTTAGCTCACTATCAAACAGTTGTTCTGTATTTTTTCATGGATGCTATGTGGAAAAATCTCTTTGTTCATCTATTTTGCTGTACCTGTGATAAGTGGGCCCTCTCTCAATATCTTTAAATATGAAACGATTATTTTTGTAATTGTTATTTATATTATTTATAGCTCTACCATACACTATGCATCTCAGCAGCACTTTTTCTGCAGCTCCAAAGTCTTTTCTGTCAACGTTATACTGTCATCTTTCCCCGCATTAATGTTATTAATGCATTAGAGCTTCTGAGTGCCTATGCAGTGACGTGGTCAGAGACGTAATGTATTTAATGAACGTAGTATAGAGCAGAGACAACATAGCGAGTTACAGCAGAGAATTGGGCTGTGAAAGAACATGAGGCAATAGTGAAATTATTTTAAGCATTGGACATCTCCAGCATGAAAGCTCAGCCGAATCAGGTAAACTATGTTTGTTATGTTTGTGGTAAGGTAAACATGGTGCCTTATCTTTTTGTTAGAAAAACCTAAGAAAAAGAGGAATAAGATGATAGTGTGATAAATATACTGATAATCTGTGATAAAAAGGGTGACTTTGATTAGCTATATTAATGTTCATAGCTTCATATATAACAGAAATATAGCTTCATTTAAACTGCTCATTTGTGAAATGGTTAAGTTGTGGGGTGGGGTGGGGGGGTGGGGGGATTGTCAGGTTAAGGGGACCACCAAGAGTTCTGACACAATTTGAACACTGTCTGGGAAATGGGAAAGAATTTTAATATTAAAAAAAAAAAAAAAAAGAAAAAGAAACACATCATCTCTAATAATAGGTTACCTAGTTAAAATTAAAGTCAACACGTAACGGCATTCACAACCACTTCTATAATGTGATGTAATTCTGTGTGAAACAAGATATTCAATGAGAAATTTAAGGACGGATCTTGTTTTTATTCACTGTAATACACTGGATTGTGAAAAAGTGGGCTTGGTGATGTCCAACATGATCACGCTTGAAGTCGGCATGTTGCTTCCGAATGTTCTAGTACCCTGGCACCGGTTCTATCATACCGAGTTACTGACAAGAGTCTCCCATCACATATTTTTGTATGGGTTAAAATGTGTTCACCTTCTCCTTGTGTCAGCAGCATGGGAGACCTGGGTTGGGGTTGGGGATAGAGTTAATAAAATATGCATTTTTCTTCACTGTATTACATTCTGTACAGCTAAAAACAATTTGCTTTACAACTTGTTTTTGGAACCCCTCTGGCCATTTCTCCCTGAAATTGGAGCTTTACAAAAACTCTTCCCGCTATGGCCACTGGTAGCGCTGCTTCAAATTTCCGAAAGCACAGACTGAGTTTACAACCTCCTGTTTCTGAATTCACTGTGATATCAGTCTGTGATGTCAGCCAAAAAGGCATGTCTTTTTAGAGGCAGAGCAAGTTATTGCCTTTCGATAAATATAAATAAATGAAAATTCTTGGATTAACATGCATGGATGAATCATACATAATAAAACCAGGAGCATGTAGTAAATAAAAATATGTAATATGAATGTAAATACATTTTAATAATAAATGAATAGAAAGAAAAATGGCGTGAATTTTGAAGTTGCCGTGTTCAATTCGGCTTCAAAATTCACATTTGAGGTATGAAAGTGTATCATTTTTGCTGTAGAACAAAAACATCCATGTATCGTGAAGTAATGTTTACCACAGAACTTAGTTTACTCATAAATTGAAAAACCCCATTATAAAACCCCATAGGAAAATCCGGAGGGAACCCATAGGGAATTCTCTTCTGGGTTTTTGGACTACAACATGAACAGCTCTATAGTGTCTACTATATTGTACCTCTGGGTCCATTTCCTGCAGTTCATACTCCAGCCGATCCAACTCCTCAGCGCTGAGGCCCCTGAGGATGGCATCCTCGTCAATGTCTCGGGGATCGCTCTTCGACATGCTGGCTGCTTGGTGGTACTCTTACTTCACACAGCTAGCCCAGAGACACCGAGCTCTGAGGCAGAAAGTAAAAACAAAAAAGTGAGGCATAGATGAGTGAGCCAGATACAACCTTCAATTACAAGCACAAGAAAACAAAACTGTAAAAAAATTTCAGAATGCAAAAGAAGGAAAGATTGCTTTAAGATTACATTTGGCTTGCAAATAACCCACAATAATGACTTGTTTTTTATTCCATTGCCCAATGCTTTCTGTAGAAGTTCAGAATGAATGGTAAAACCTGCTTTCCAGTCTAAGTCACTTTCAGTCCAGCTAAAAGAGCCAGCACTGAAAGGGCATGATAGGGAACTGCTTACACTGTTAAATGCCACAAAGCCCAACTGAATTAAATGAACAAGGCTAGCATTCGTTTACAGGACAAACATTTAGGGTTCTGAGGGTACTGTGCACTTGGGGAAACCAGATGGGCCTTTCTGACACAGTCTGGTTACAGTAGAAGCACCAAATGATCATACTGGACATTTCAAAGGTACTCCCTACTTCTGTTATTTCAAGGCAGAGGGAGAGAATCTTGGTTATTTTTAGTCTCTGAATTAAACTTGGGTTTTGGGTTGCAGTAAGGAGAAGAAGGATAGAGCTGAGGAGTTATCACTGGCTCACACTCTTGTCTAGGCGGCCCAGCCCACCTGTGAAGCAAACTGATATCATGAGCTAGTTTCAGACCACACACCCAAACTGGATCTGCAACTACAGACAATACCTCCTAACACATTTTGTGTAACGGATGATGGCACATCCGTATGAGAGAAACTACATGTTGGAAATATTGTCATTAGAGCCAATGTGGTTCTATAGGAACATTAAAGCTGAAGTGTCTAATTTCTTGGTCCACTAGCTTCACAATTGGAATATCCAAAAATAATGACTGTTCTCAGACATATTCCAGAAAACTCCTCTGTCTTCAATTAGTTGTACAAATAGATAGTCTTGCCTCTAAACTCATACCATTGGCCAAGCCAATGTTGCTTTGTCGGGCTGGATCTATTAGAGGGTCTACGACCAGGGTAGTGTGGCTCTAGTTTGTAAAGCCAGTGACACAAACAGGATCAGAGAGCTAAAGACAGAAAATAAAAACAAAGTCCAGCTCAAGATTGTAGAAATCAATAAAGCCACCACATGATCATGTGGTACAGCAGATTTACTGTATCTAGAACTAATATGACCATCACAGAAAAAACCTTGTCCATTTCAAGACTATCTTTGAACACACATTGTTTGTGGATTTTGTTGCTTCAGCTGTCCTTAGCTGGTGTATTTCTAATAAAGACTCTGGGATAGTAATGCAAAGGCTTGATACCCAAGAACTGGGGAATTACTGAAAGCATGCTATTATTATAGTACCTGTGAGCAAGGCACTTTACAGATGGTTGCTCCAGGGACTGCAATTAGTGTTGTGTAAGTTACTTTGAATAAAAAAATAGGGTTGACATGACATGATAACAATTACTTATTGACATATCAACTACATTTAAAGATGCTGTAAGTGATTTTTTTCATGGAATGGTATGCACAAAAACTTGCTATTCCCTGAAATATATTAATGACATAAGTGTCGTCTCTGTGACCGCTCTACACTCTGTAAGCAGCAAACACTTTCTGCCTGTCAATCATTTTGTGCATTCTTAGTATTTTAGTTGCAGCGAATTATTGAGGCTTAATGCCATTTTTATGCCATGTTGCTCATAACAGTTGTCAGTTGAGGGTGCTATTTTGCTGCTGTTGTTTTTGACAACTGTTACTGCTCAATTTTGGTCTCAGGCTCATTTGTATCTTTGGAGTGCGGTGTTTTGGAAAGACAGGACATGGCTAATCCAACGGCTCAGCTTTTGGAAATTCTAGAACACTAAAATCGCTTACAGCAACTTTAATTGTGTAATGAGCCACACAATTGCTAAACTAGTCTCAGTTCTGCAACAAAAGAGAATAACATTAACTGATTATCACAAAAAGATTTCCCATCGTTTCAGTGAGTTTTATAAGTACCCACTCCTAACTGACCTTGTCCTCAGAAATGGACGAAGCTGACAATGGTCTTTCAGGAACTTGTCGATCAAAAAGATTGATGGCTCAGGGATAATAAATAGCCATTAACCAGTTTGTTTCTTCAATATTACAATAAATATATATGCTAAAGCAGTCGGTCCACTAGCCAGGTGACTTCTTTTTGTGTCATGCACATATCCCAGGAAAGAGCGGCTGTTGGTCTGTTCTGCACACCTGTTCTCACAACTCCCAAGTGACATCAACACAACCCTAAAAAAAATTATTAGTTGAGTGTCACCTGTTCAGCCTTGCTGGCTTTGAAGAGGGTCTTTTAAATTAGTCCTTCAACATGGAATCCTTGGTATTCCACTCTTGCAAGGCAGCAGCCAATATAAGACATTTCCATAAGGAGACAACATTTCTTTAACCAAATGTATTTTTGTTAATTATTTGTAAAAATCATCATTATACTTATAATTGTACTTCATAATTAGTCACTTCTTAGTAATCTTTATTAGACTTTGATCGTTTGCAAACTTAACTGCCTGGAGTTCTTTTGAAATGACTTTGGACCAGGTCCAAAAATCATTTGTAAAATGTCAAAATCATAATTAGTATTAAACTGTGCAAGTCATTAAATAAAATAATAATGTTTACAAGCTGAACTCCCATTCTTTCCCTGTTTCTACTTGTTCCTTCTTGTAAAACAAGACAAATATCTTACAATCTGACCTTCACTTCAGAATAAAACTGAATGCATTTTGAAAAGCAACCTGACCCTGCTCACTGCTTTCTTTTTGGAGGTCAAGCTGTTATTATCGACCATATGACAAAAAGTTTGGTTGGGTCTCAGAAACCCAATTCCCCTTTGGTATTTTGGGATTGCACAGAACGAATATTGGCACTGACAAGTCAGATACAACAGACTCATATTCAACTAACCCTGAATATGATTCTGACAAGTTGTATGTAGAGGTCAGTACTCTCAAGAAAGACTAAAAACACTAATTTATTTATATTTGGGTAAACTCACTGTGGCTGATCAGAGAATAGCTAGAGTTGACCTGCAGCTCATAAGATTTCACACTATTTGTGGGTTGACTTCACCAAGTCTCACCGCCAAAGTTTAAAATTCCAAATCAACCCCAGCTTAATTTTAGCTTCACAAGTCAGCTTCTTCCAACTGTGTAAATCCTCTCTCTGCCTGCAGCAACTGCATTACACAGTAACACTCATAGCCACTGCAAGCAAAGACAGGATATAAGGCTGTAATATACAATATGTGGGGAGATCATTCAAATCTCTGTCCCAATTTCCCACTGTCTGCCATAAAGCCTAATCTAAAACTCTAATCCAAAATCTTTATTCTAATACCAACTCTAGTTTTTATCCAAACTATATAATAACTGTACTCCTAACGCTTTACATTAAAAACTACCCATTGGGTCCCCCATCTATTAACTACACAAACTGATTGTTTCAACATAATCAGCAATTAATAAATAATGCAATCAGCAGCTGACTGCGATAATAAGTGCATTTTACACTTGATGAATTATAACCTAACCACATTCTTTTCAAACTGAAATAGTCAATAAAAATACAATGAATCAAAGTGCATAATGCACATAACTTACACATAATAATAGTCAATATTATGTCCAAAAATATCATAACAAATGATATAGGTGTGGCCCTAAAAGGCACACAGAGAGACAGATTACAGAAAGAGAGGTTGTGTGCTCCCTACCCTCAGTAAGTGTCAGAGCTGCTGGGATCTTCTGCACAGCAACCCTATGTTTGAAATCAGAGAATCACCCCCTCTCCCTCCCTCATTGGTATTTGTCCCCTTTACCCCTCCTCTCTTCCTAGCCTGCCTTCTTTCTGGGCTGTGCTGAGACAGGGATACTAGCAACTATTCACAAGGTCAGCATTTCATTATTTTGGCTTTAAGTGAGTAGTGACTGAATCAGATAGAGAGAGGCTGGGAGTGCCAAGAGGACACCTGTGGTTATCTCTTACAGTAACCCAGGTTTACTTAATAAACTTGTCAAATTTTGGTAGGAAAAGGTGTCCTCTAGAGTATAGTAGTGGTATTGCAAGGCAGAGAGACCCTCACTCAATCAGTAGTATTTGAAGGCTGACATCCGCTATCTCTGTTAATAACTTTAATGTTCAAGTTTACACATTGGCCATATTCATTATTAGATGTGTATCATTAGTAATAGTAATTAGCAGTAGTAATGTTGTTCCCTCCAAAATAAGCAAATTGTATACTGTTGATTAACCAAATCTGGAACCTAGTAAAATATGATTTGTAAGATAAAATAATAGTGATCTACAATGCTATTTTGAATAATATATATATATATATATATATATATATATATATATATATATATATATATATATATATATAGTATATTAATATAATAATAAATTATATGAAACAGTTCCTTTTAAAAAATAATAAATAAATGGACATAACAGTATGGCAGCAAAATATCAACATTACAAACAATACATTCAAAATTTCCAGTTTTAGTTGGAATAACACATTAAACAATGCAGCTCAATACACTTACGAATACACTGACAGAACAGACATTTACAGCACACATTTTTACGTAGTTGTATATCATCAGAGGTGATAGAGCACACAGTTTTACGTAGTTGTATATCATCAGAGATGATAGATAGATAGATAGATAAACTAATTCACCTCTGTCCTTTATTCTCCATCTCTATCCATTGTCCATCTTGTGTATTTTTCTACATGCCTTGTTTAATAATGATCTTCTGGCGTAGATTCTTTGCAGTGGTGTCAGTTGGGGTCACAGTGCCAGTGCAGGGCAGCCCGTGAGCAGCCACATACTTTTTATAGGCCTCCCGGATAATCCTAAATGCCTGTACATTAGCATACGGAATGTCTGTGATGGGGTCTCGGTAGAGCGCAGGCTTATGGGTAACAGGGCAGACCTCTTGGGCAGGTATGCGAGGAGCCTGGGAATGGGAGAAAAAATGCTGGAAGGTTTCATCATCACTGAATGTGATGTAGGTGCGGGAGCATTTGGCAGCCCCTGGTGGCACAGAAGCGTTTACTGCAGCTGCATTGGATAGGGCACTCGGTGTAGTAAGGATTGAGTCTGATTGAGTAGGTTGGGAGCCTGGATTCTGCTGGGCATCTTGGTCCAACCTGTCCATGAGATATAAAGAAATAAAGAACAATTTGTAAACATTTGAAATGTGAAATTGTTTTTTTTTTTTTTTTTTTGGTTAAAATCCTTTTTCTATCCCAGCTTAATATGCAGAGGCATATTAAGTAAGTAAGCCTTTCATTGGTTAAATCCACCAAAAAATGGATGACTTTTTGTCAAAACTGTGGTTCTGTGGCACTATCAAAACATTGTTCTGTTTGTTTGAGCATGCCGACCAGCACGACATAGCAACATTGGCTCGACTAATGGCATGAGTTTGGGGCAGGACTATATCTTTGCCCGATGAATGGCAGATAATTTTGGGGAAACGTCATTATTTTTTCAATTCCATATGGTGATGCTAAATCCTCATATATTGTTGGTTCTGCCAATTTAAGTCGAATCAAAGAATGGTGAAGTATTTGTAAACATAAAGAACACTTTGTTCTTTATCTGTGGAGATAAAGTAGATAGAGAACACTTTATCTACACATTTTCACATGCCAGGCAATATAAAAGTTGATGTGTGTCAGCAAAACACACCCCACTTAACAAAATAAAAGTCTAAAGTTTAATGTTAAGAGAGGTGTGCATCTCTAAAGTCTTAAGCTGAGAGCAGTACACATGTATATTAAGTCATTATAAGTAAGATGAGAAAGTACCCCTCTACATCCACATTCTCCTCTTTGAGACTGACGTCAGACACAAGGGGCATTAGCACAGAGTGATACCGGATAACAGAACCCACACACTGACGCTTCATATGGACCTGTCTCTTCTTATTGGCCTCCAAACGCTCATAATTTTCTGCAAAATAAATACAAATATAGACACTTCACACAGTGCAATTAGCCTTCAAGTTTTAAAGACAAAAACAAACAATTAACAAAACAATACGCTGTCTTACAGCAATTAATCCTTTAAGCTCAGATGGGCCCGCGAGAAACAAAATTATTGTGAAAAAAAAAAAAAAAAACATTTCTACAAACATATTATTGCAATCTCACAGAAAAAAATAATAGTAACAGTAACAAAAGTAACAGCTAAGTATATGTCTTTGACAATTACATTGGTGTTTCTTATATGCCGCATTTTCGCTTATGACTTCATGAAAAATAAAAAGAATATAAAATCTCACATACCACTAAGAGGAGATGATTATCTTTTAAACAGCCCACACACAAGGTAATCAGATGCATAGATCATTAGATAACCCACACAAAGCACAATGTTACATATGGCCACCAGGAGATGTTGCCAAGAAACTGACACAAGGCACTGATTCTGTGAAATCGCATTACTAAAATCATGTCTGCATGCTATGCAAACCTTTAGTCATTGTTGTGTTTGTATGTGTAATAAGTTTTTATGTACAATTATTGTTTTATTTGTTTCGAGACATTTTTGGACACTATGATAAATAATTTTTGTACTGCTTTGATTGAAACTTTTGATTGCTTTGTCATATGAACACAAATTGTTTCTCAGATACAGTTAACATGATTGGCACAAAACAAAAGCAGTTTTTTGGAGTCACCTTATTTACATCCACAGATATATAATGTCAAATAAGAAAAATAAGAACAAAAATGTTGGTGATTTTTCTGCAGTTTTCAAGGCTCAGAGTCTCAGAATGTATCATAATCTATATCATTAAAAAATGTGAAAAGTTTTCTTTACATTGTTACCAAACACTTGACCCTCCTTGTGTTTTTTTTTTTTTTGGTTTTTTTGTCAAGTTATATGCCTTTCATTTTGGGTTTGCCACTGTCTTTAAAAACACCTTCAGAGCTTAAAGGGTTAATGCATGTTTGTGCTGGCAAGTCAAGAGCCAATGTGCCACAAATGTCATGATGTCATGAAATCGATAAAATATTAGCAACTGATTCTCAGTCAAACTTTCTGAAAGAACAATGCCAATGGAATTTTACTGTGCATGTCTGTTTCTCACCCAGTGATCGGAGATTAATCTCTGCTGTGACCTTGGCCTCTGCCAAAAGTTCAGCCTGGGTCAAAGGTCGCTCGTGTCTCGTACCTTTCCTTCGGCGGGGAGCAACCTGTCTTTCTTGCAGCCTTAGGTATGTCAGTCGTGTGTGTTCGGTTGTGGACTGACGAACCGACTTCCTGTCTAATGCAGAGATAATTCATTTACAATTCAATTACAATTTAATTACAATTGAATTACAATCCATCAAACACAGACTCATTTAAGTTCACTCAAACTGTGTTCTGAGTGGTCACTGACAAAAACAAAAAAAAACTAGAAAGTTTTGGTCATTTTACAAACTCTCCAAATGTGATGGAGTTGCAGGGCCATATACTGAAATTGCCACATTTGCTGTTCCAAGTAGAGATATAAACATGACTCGTAAACAACTTAGCGATGGCATTTACATCTTTATTAGTCCACAAGCAAATTTTATAGCACTGGATATAATTTAAATCACCTGAAGCACAATGACTTCAGGACCTAATGCTATGTTTATACCTGGAGTGAAAATTAAATATGCAGTCGGTGGTTCATATAAAATGTGTTCTGTTTGGAAACCTCTGTTATCACACTCTATTAACATTCAATTACTTCCTTGTTTTTCATACGAAATATTTTTAAGGCTGTCACTTCCTGGGAAAGGGAGGGCTGGGGATAGTAATGGCACAACCACAAAAGTCTGTGTTTGGTAATGTCTTTTTACACACAGGATAAATAATGGAACTAAAGCACAGGACAGCTCTTACTCTTGCTGATGTCCTCTTGTAGTTCAGGGGGATTGTATTTGTTAATCTTTGTCTTGTCTATCCTTCTGGGCAGCTCAGTCGGTTTCCGTGGTTTTGGTTTCTGCTTTACCACTTTAACTGGCTCCTACACAAACACAAAGAATTAGGAACACAGCAGCAAAAAGTAAATTAAATGAAAAATGTATATCTAGGATGGCAAGAAAATCTATATCATGTTAGGTGTTTTAGTAATTACTTGACAAAACACCAAATCTATGCCATATCTTTACAACCATGTAGCTGCGCAGACAGTTTCACCTAAACTCAATCTTAGTCCTCTCTTTGCTCAGGAGTGTATATCACTGTTTAGGGACATTACATAACGTTGTTTGACTGGTCACAATGTAATAAACACTTTTTATGGAACACTTAATTTCACGCAATTGACACACTGAGATGACCCAAACTGTTTGGTTTCATTAAACACATACAGACTCTCCAGGAATACCTTGTAAGCTTTGGTCACCACTCTGCTCTTCCTCCGTGGTCCATCCTCTTCCTGCTCGCTGTCGGGTTCATCACCTTCATCAATGTCAAAGTCGCTGTCCACCTCATCCTCTGTTTCAGACAGGTCGCCTTTATACTCCTCATCACCTGATTCCTGCAGAAATCAAGTTTTGATGACTAAGTCTCTGATAGTGGAGATACTAGACAGGTTGCACGTTACATAAAATGAGACAAAGAACTGAATGTGATGGGAAGGCTGTAAAATTCAGTATTTGCCCAAATGATAGTAATGTTTACCTCCTGAGACCCAAGTAAAAAACATTTTTTATTTATTTTTTTATTTTTTTATAAATATAGTGTTTGGTGCATTTGATTTCTTCTGCAGAGGACATCAGGACCCATTTAGTATGAAAATTATGGATGGTTGGCCCATTCACAAATCAAATTTGAGGTTTTGAGCTCATTTTCTTCTTTAACACAATATGCTTTTTTTTACCCTATTCACCCATGGTGTCACCCAATATTTGAAAACTCATGTACTGAGTCCTGATGTCCCTAACAAAGGAAATCAACGTTTTTCTTGTAAAAGAAAATCAGAAAACTCACTAAATTTTTCTTATGTTTATTTAAAAGAAAAAGTGGACAATTTATCAAATACTAATGATAATTACAAGATAATACACTTAATTGTCTTCTTTACATAAAATGTGCTGAATTGTGGTCAAACTGCCAAATATTTGGTATGTCTGAAAAGCCAGGGAGTCCTCTTTAAAGGAATAGTTCACCCAGAAATGAAAATTCTCTCATCATTTACTCACTTTCAAGCCATCCCAGATGTGTATGACTTTCTTCTGCTGAACGTTATTAAGAATATTTCAGCACTGTAGGTCCTTCCAATGCAAGTGAATGGTGACCAAACCTTTGAAGTTCCAAAATTCACATAAAGGCAGTGTAAAAGTAATCCATACAACGACCATTGTACAAAGGGGCCTCAATTTGTTCCTGGGAGGCAGCATATGCCTTAACCCCACCCCACCCTAATCTTAACCATATGGAGCCTGTAAGACTGAGTACCCTGCAAGAAAAAACAGTCACTTTTCTCCCATCACACCATACGACTCCAGTGGTTTAATTTATGTCTTCTGAAGTGATGCAATCACTTTGGATGAGAAACATATCAATATTTTGATCCTTTTTTACTATAAAACTCCACTTTCACTTTCAGAATGTTGATCTGTTTCTCACCCACACCTATCATATTGCTTCTTAAGACATAGATTAAACCTCTGGAGTCATATGGATTACTTTTATGCTGCCTTTATGTCCTTTTTGGAGCTTGAAAGGTCTGGTCACCTTTCACTTGCATTGTATGGACCTACAGAGCTCAAATATTATTCGAAAATCTTAGTTTGTATTCTGCAGAAGAAAGAAAGTCATTCACATTTGGGATGGCATGAGGGTGAGTAAATGATGAGAGAATCTTCCTTTTGGGGCGAACTACCCCTTTAAGATACACTAGGATTTACAATGGTATGGGCTAAGAGAAATTTAAATAATAAAATGGCCTCTACATAAGACAAAAACGAATGGCTGGGTCTCAGGAGGGTTTAAATGGAATAAATAAAAAGCTAAATTACTCTGTGCCTTGAAATATACCAGAGAATCTTCAATCGTCTGATAGACTAATTTCAAGACAATAAAAATCACGGTGACATGATTCTTAAATTTTCCAAGCGTTCGTCCTAAGTTATAAATATATTTACAACTGCAATAATATGTCAGTGCAAGCTGCGCGCGCAGGTTATATTCCATCACTCACATCGTGAAATCCTCCATAGGTGGTCTTGTAGAACTCATCCTCCTCTTCTGCATCCAGCAGTCTGGACATGCGGTTGCCCGCAGTCTTCCGGGGAGCCCTGCTGAAAGCTAAACTCATTCTGACATATGGATGTGTTCCAGTATCTGCTACGAGTAAATATTAAAAGAAATGAATGTCGTGAAAAGTTAAAAGAGTTAAAAATGGACCAGATTACAATCTGTTGCGTAGCTGTATAAACTCAACCAAATAATTCTATCAGCGTACATGCTGATTTTCCTAAATATTATTAGAGAGATCATAACAGTGCGAAAGATAAAGGCATGACAGCGGAATAAACATCAGACTTACTAGTCTAATGGGCATTGAATGAGTAGTCGATGTAGGGGATCTCGTTCAGACCAAACCAATAGAATTAAGAGGAGATTCATCGTACGGCCGCCAGGTGGAGACACAAGTTCACAGTCTGAAAACTTCCGCACTAAAGTACCCCTGTGTTTCGAAGCGATTATTCAAGATTATCGTCTGAACGTTTTATGACAGTCAACTGTAAGCACAGCCCATCAGGAAGGCATATATAACATTTGAATAACTCATTTGCTTGTTAAATGTTATGGTTGTCAATGACCATTTGCCAATATGCTAATGTAAACACAGCTCTTATCTCAAATTAAATCTCAAGGAAACAATTAAACGGAATGTAAAATAAAGTTAACGTGAATTTAACACAAATGAGAGAACTCCCAAAAAATGTTAAATGGAAATCATGTTGGCGTTTGACATGCCATGAATCAGTGGTTTCCTTTTCGGTGAAGTGAAAGAACTATGATGTCTGAAAAAAGGAGGGGGAAGTGGGGAACGTGTCTTAGTTCAGCAATGCAAGCATATCTGTAGTTTCGTCTGGGAGACTGATTGTTAGTTTAGCAGAACTGTGGAGGAAGGGCTGCTCATTCATTTATTTATTTAAAAGGGGTTGAATTCGTGAAGAATGATCCACACTTGAGGGCAGTGACCAGTTTTTAGACTGGCC